>NW_026643242.1:4902543-5596929 GCF_028829585.1 Penicillium vulpinum
AGCTCTTACTCTAGTTCAAGAGAGAATACTAGTTATATAGATCAAGACTGTATACACTTCTAGTGTTAGAATCCCCCCTTCTACAATTGTAGACGCTGCAAATAGGATTTCAAAGCGCGCTGGATCCGACCGGGAGGCTGTTAGAGAGAATTAGGTCTACCGCTTTATAGCCCGTCTCCTACCAAATATACCCTATATTAACCCGAAACTTAGTGAAAAAGTGAGGGACGATAGTGAGCAATATAGGCCTCTCTTTCTCTAGTTTAATAACCTCAAATTGGTACTTAAAAAGTACGATTTTTAACCCTATAAGATCTATAATTAGACCTCATTAAAAACATTTAGAGGGCCGACATCTCCCGCCCTCCGCCCGACCCTCCGCCCTCTGAGGGCCGCTCGAGGGCGGCCCTTATCGGCCCTCATTTGTATAAAAAAAGTTGACCTTTCCTAATTTAGATGTATAAAAGTGCTAACTTATCACTTTAAATTACGGTTATTTAACAGTGTTCTGGTTTATATATTAGATTTACAGTCTATTTCTTTATCAGCATCGAGAAACTTTATGAAATTGAGTTGTATCACGATAAATCATAGTAGGTAATAATGATATTATATATTCTTAGTATCTTTAAGTGTATTAGTTGTTATCAATTTTAAAAGTTATCAATTTCGGATGATAGAGTTATAGAAATAGGCTTCCGCAAGACTGGGTTTTGGGTCCAAAGTCCCGACCCGGACCCAACCCAGTCTGGGTCTGGGTCGAAAGTCCCTAACCCAGACCCAACCCAGACCCAGTCACTGGGGCCCCAGAAAACCCAGTAAAACCCCAGTTCGACCCAGTTTGTGCATAAAATTTAGCATAATCTTTTAAATAACATACCGTCATTTTCCTTTGTTATAGTTCCAACATTGAAATACTTCAATTTTCACTATGAAGATAAAGTAAATTGTAAGAAATCTTGTTGTTTTTGTAAGAAGCATATCTTGTTTAGGGTTAATTACTTCATGAATTACTTAATTTCACATAGGAAGGTAATGCCTGTTAGCTGATTGGAATCTAGTGAGAATATAAAGTATATCCGCTCTGCGAATATATATTTTCAATATCCATTACTAGTATAGTAGAGTTTCTGACCGCGGTCAGAAATCCAGTCTTTGACTGCGGTCAGAAATTCAGTCTTTGAAGAGATAGAGAGGCTTTTATCTATACTTGGATATTCTAATCTTTATATAACTTTTGTTGAGGTTTACCAAATAATTGGAGTGGATATACTATACTCTAAGGCAGGGTAGGATAAGAATTTTTAGAAAGTCTTGATGAAACTGGGGTGGGAATTAGGGTTTGACTAGGTTATAACTGGGTTATTACTGGGTTAACTAGGTTACTACTGGGGTTTGGCTGGGTTTTCTCAGGGGGTTTACTTAAGACCTATAATAATAAACCAATCAAAGGAGTATAATAATTTACTCTACTTGATATATTAATAATCCTAGATACTCCTATAGCTTAAGTGCCTTTCCACTTTTGTATATTGAAGAATTCCTCCCCTTATATATATTGTTCATTTTTCTGATACTATATCTCAAAGCTAACTTTCAGATTTTCTATTATCCCTCTATAGTGGGGATCTTGATGATTGTTTATTTCTTTCAGCGGGACAAATCACTCTATCTACCAGTCAATTGTCAATTGACACAAGCTTCCGAAGACCAGACGATCCCCTCCTTATACTATCTTTATTAAAACGCGTCGGACCCGACCGCAGGAAAGGGTTTATCCTATATAAGACAATGTTATATAACTATTTTGTGGATTGGTGGTTAGCGACTAACTATAGGAGGAAAAGCAATATCAAGTGGGATTTAACCCGCTATACAGAAATCTGGAACTGCTACCATCAGGTAGCCTAGGTTATAGATAGTGCACCAAAGGTTATATATAAACGATATAGAAAAATTCTAGAGTATCCTTATACTCTAAATCCAAACAATACAGGTAAAGCCCAGTATTATAGTACATCGACTATCCAGAAACATCGAAAAACAGCTGGTTATTTACGGTCGGAAAAGGCCAAGAAGTCAGAGATTATAAACTTTCTACAAACAGAGGTATATCTTAAACCCAAAACCAAGCAATTATACTAATCACTGATTTATATTTACTTAGAGGGAAACTGCAACAAGTATACCGTTCGTACAATAAGATTGGGAAGAGGATATCCTCTAGTTTCTTACGCTGAACCGACTACCGTTCTATCTGATTGAGTATCTATTATTCAAACATCTTATCTATAAAGCGCGATCCGCCCTATCCCCTCCAGTGATCCTATCGGCCGATACTATCCGCCGCCGACTAGATAGTCTAGTCAAAGACCGGTAACAACGTATCCTTTGTACACTACCTCCTAGCTCGAAGATATCTATTGCGCTTAACTGCTGGATATCTCTATTCTCCTAGGCGTTTATAGCTATCACTGGCTATTTTATAGACAGTGATTGGGTTTATCGTGAGGTACTACTTAGGTTTAAGCCGCTTTATAGAATATATACCGGCTCTTACTTAAGTAGTATTCTTATAGAAACCCTAGTGGAGTATAATATTGAAGGTAGAGTATTCGGGTTAACCACAGATAATACAGTAAACAATAAGACAATAGCCACTTCTCTTCAACAGGCTTTACCCTATAATACTATTATCACCCGAATTCTATACCTTACCTATATTATCCAGCTTAGCCTAGGTCAGCTTCTTACTCGGATTAAGGCAGTTCTATTGAACGAATCAGCCGAGATAAGGTGGACTGAGAAGCAGTTAAGGCTAGCCTAAGAGAATGCGAAGCAAAGTCAGATATCCTCTACACTGAACAAAGTGCGTTATCTTGCGATTTATATCAATGCGAGTCCCCAGCGCCGAGAGACCTTTTACAATCTTCAGACAACAAATATAAAGATTGTCCCAATCTAGGATATAAAGACACGATAGAATTCTATATTCCTTATACTTCGACGGGTAAAGAGACTACGTACAATCTTCTCTCTGTTCTGTACAGAGTACGATTGTGAGGAGATACTACTCAGTGAGCAAGAGTGGTGTCAAATCGACTATCTTCTTTATCTCACCGAGCCTTTCTTTGATTTTACTATACAGCTATCAAAGACCCAAGATATCACTACCTATTATATCTTTAAGATCTACAATAAACTGTTTGATTATCTTAAGCGATTATAGGCACAGCTACGCCGAAAGCGCGTTCTATAGAAGAAACAGATATTAGAGGCCCTTGAAGCTGGTCGATCTAAACTGGATAAGTATTACTCCTAAGCAGATAATATTCAAGGAAATATCTACGCAATTAGCACAATGCTTACACCAGTCAATAAATTCAAATTCTTCCTCTCCAGTGATTGGGATCAGAAATAGCGAGATTCTTATCGACTTACTTTTAAGGAAGCTCTTATTCTATACTAAGCGTAGGTAAGCACTGGTGATTGTGATCTCCAGAGCTCTTCAGTGATAGCTCGGTTAAGCTCAAGGCTTAAAGAGATACTTAATAGAAGCGATATACAACCACGGGCAGTTACTGATAAAATCAGCCAATATCTTAATAGTGGTAAGTAGATTCTAATATTTAGAAACTTCAGATACTAATCTATAGATAGATACAGTTTCTGTTAGGCCGCTTACCTTCTGGAAAGAGCACTAAGATCGCTTTCCGGCTATTGCAGCCCTTGCGCGTGATACCCTTTTATTCCTAGCAACTGGTGTAGGAGTTAAACGCCTATTTAATACTGCTCGAGATATCTGCCACTACCGTCGTGGTAGGATAAAGAGCGCGACCATCGAGGCCTTAATAATATTTCTTTATACAACAAAGTTTGATATAGATAAGCAGGAAGCAATACTTCTTGAGAAATTCTTCTCGTATAATAAGCTTGAGGCTGCAAAAGAAGAGAGGGAGGATAAGATTGATAAGATAGAGGTTAATCCAATCAGTGATACAGAGGAAGATAATAAAGTGGATAATAACCCAGAAGATCAACTGGAGGAGGATAGACCAACTGAGTATAGTTATCCTTACCCGCTATCATTACCACTAATATATACACAAGCACGAGTATTAGGGAGAAAGCGTAAAAGCAGGGACGATAATACATTTGAATACCATTAGCCTGATAAGCAATCCTGAATTTAAAACCTTTTTTCACCCTCTTATTAACCAAATCTGAACATGATCGAGTAAACCAAATACCCAAAATTACAACCCAAAAATGTACAAGTTATACATATAGTATCTTAAGTATGTTTGCATTGTTTGTGACCCAAAATGGGGCCCCAGACCCAGTACTGGGTTGAAGGTCCCGACCCAAAACCCAACCCAGACTGGGTTGGGTCTGGGTTGGGTCTGGGTTTTACTGGGTCGTGCGGAAGACTATATAGAAATATATATTTATAACTGTAGCTAGACTTAGAGTGTATACTTCTTATCTGAATACTAATTTTTAAGGGCGGGTTAAGGGCGGCCCGTATATTCCGAGGGCGGATCGAGGGCTGGATAAGGGCGGCCCTTAATTAGCCTAGCAAATCTAGCTAATTATAGAGATTATCTTAAGTTAAAGTGGGTTAAATTATAATATATTCACTATTTACAGAGTGAGCTAAAAACTTCAGGGTGGTTGATCAATTCTATTTACTAGGATTTGTTAATTTTCTTAGTATATCTACCTTCTGATTCCTATCCCGTTTTTAAAATATACTCTATAAGTGATTATTTAGTTAACAATATCTCAAATTTCTCAGTTCTCAGATATCTATTCTTTATCTATCTACGACGGTAATCCTACGAATTCAGTCGACCCTCTTCTCTGCTTTCCGAATAAGCAATTCCTAACCCCTAAGATTTCCGAAAGCTAATAGATATTTAACACTACCTTAAATTCTAGGTTTCTTACCCTAATTCCTCTACCTTTTATTCCTTCCTTACTTCAGCGTGTTAGCCTAGGTCGATTAATAGCGTTTATTCTTTACACCGATATATTAAAAGATGATTTTGTTTCCTGGTGGTTAGAGACTGAGTTTAGAAAGACAAAAAAACGACTAAACTGGAATAGTAACCGGACAGCCACTTACTGGGAGCAATTTAATCAAGTGGCTGATACAAAAACTAGTAAACTAGGGGCAATATATTATCAATACTATAAAGTCCTCGATTATCTAGTAAATAGGCGGTATAGAATAACTGCACTTTATCGACACTTAGCTAGACCGACTTATCGTAAATCCAGCGCCTAGAAGGGCAATATTAAGGGATTACTTATAAATACCGTATATATTATACAATTTTTCTATTATTATTTACTAATAGCTCTCTGGATTAATAGGCGTAGAACGTACTAGGTAAGCTAACGGTTTTTACGTAAGAGGTATAGGAACAGAAGCTCTTATAACTACTTACCCTCTCCTATCTCCCCTTTAAGTTTATTGAATACCTAGAATTTCGTGAGGTTATTACCTTTACCCGACTTACCCCGATATAACTATAGATCCCTTCTGCGGTTACAATACGGTCTCGACTACAGCGGTATATCTAGGAACAGTAACAGTCTATTCTTAATAAGCTTCCTCCCAATATAAAGCTTTCGATTGTATTAGATTGCTGGATATCTCCGTTTCGATAGGCCTTTATAGCTGTTACTAGCTACTTCCTCGACCAGTATTGGGAGTATCGAGAAGTTCTTCTTAGGTTTAAACTATTATCTGGCTTACACTTAGGTATTAACCTAAGTGACGTGGTTTTAAAGCTCCTCTATCAGTATAAGATTGTAGATCGAGTACTTACAGTTACCACCGACAATATATTAAATAATAATACTATAATAGTAAGTATCTAAGAATCAATCCAGTCGCTTAAGCTAAATAATAGTGCTACAATCGTCCGGGTTCCTTGTATTGCCTATATTATCCAGCTTAGTCTGAATGATCTTCTTAGGAAGATAAAGGCAATTCTAAAGAATAAGAGTGCGGAGATAGACTAGTCTAACGACTGTATTCGATCTCTTTGTACAAGGCAATAAAAAAGAGAAATTGTTAATACACTTAATAAGGTATACCTCTATAACCCTACTTTTTTTTATTATACTAATCCTTCTATTCTTATATAGGTCCGAAACCTTACTATCTATATAAACGTAAGTTTATAACAGAGAGAGTTATTCTATAACCTTCAGACTGAGGAGCTAAGGCTTATTCCGATCTAGGATATCCGAACTCGCTGGAATTCGACATTTTTAATACTCCGACGTACTAAACGGCTCTAATTAACCTTTAATTAATTCTACACTTAGTATAACCAGGAACACTTTACACTAAGTCCAGAAGAGTGGCGACAGATTGACTATCTTCTTTAGATTACCTAGCCTTTCTTTAAATTCACCACTCTTCTTTCTAAAACTAAGGATATAAGTATTCACTTAATCTTTAATATCTATAACAAGCTCTTTAACTACCTTTAAAGTCAAAGACTACCTTAAAACGGAAGAAGGTTGCGTAGAAGTAACTTATACTTACTTCTCTTAAGGTAGCAGAGAAGAAGCTTTCACAATTTTATAGCCAGACCGATTAAATTGATAACAATCTTTACGCAATTAGCACTATTCTCTTACCCTAATAAAAGCTTAACTTTTTTAAAGAAAAGGACTAGGATAATCCGGTTAATAACTAGCGTACAATCTATCGAGTAAGTCTTAAGGAATACTTTCAGCCTTATAAGAAACTTTATTCAGATATATAATTATTATCTAGAGCTCGATTATCCGCAGTCGCGATTTCAGAGCTTAAAATAGAATATAGGGTAGAAGAGTCCCAGCCCTTAGTATTGAGTGAATATAATAAGCTTAAGGAATACCTTGATAGTGGTAAGTTACAACTTTTTATTATCTATCCTATATTAACTTATATTCAAGGTATTATACGAACGCCTACCTATATATTTTGGAAGGAGTATCAGTATCAGTACCCTACTCTTATAAACCTTGCACACGATATACTATCAATACTAGCTATAGGGGCGGGTGTAGAACGCCTTTTTAACTCCGCCCGGGATATCTATTATTACCGAAGAGGCTCTCTAAAGGTATTAACAGTTCAAGATCTAATAATATTTATATATATATCAAAATTTGAGATCGAAGATACCCACCGAGCTCTAATCAATAAGTATCTTTTATATAAAGAGATACAAGCTAACTAAGAGGAGAGGGATATAACTAACACTTATTATTTTGAACCTATAAGTGATAATAACGAGAGTAGTAATACTTACGAGGACGTAGAGGATAAGGATAGTACTATCTAAGTGGTATTTGATTAAGGTCAATCACAACGGAGGCAGTATACTCAATCGGAGCTCGAGGTTAAAGAGCAGGAGGAGGATACGGGTAGTGAGCCTAAGTTACCTTATATATAACGGTATTCAGGGAGGGTTTGGAAGCGCTTAAGTAAACTTGATAGTTATAAAATTGAGAGTGACAAACGCCGTAGAACTTGAAGCTTAGATATATATTAGTTCCTCGAAAAATAAGATATTTCTATTGAGATTTGATGTTATTTAGCCCGTTCAAACGATTACTCCTAGTTGTATTTATTTTCTACAATACTAAGCTGTAAACCAAATACTAAATAATACAGTTGAGAAATGCATATTTTATACAACTCTAGGGATTTCCTGTTTGTCCTGTTTGTCGGCCCTCAAAATGTTTGGAGGGCTGCCCTCCGCCCGCAAAAGTGCGGGTCTGCGGGCGGCCCTCAGAGGGCCGCTCGCGGGCGGTTATGAGGTCTATCTATAATTAGGATAAAACTGGCTACTAAATCGGCTAAGGAAAGCGCCAGAAGGTCCTTGTACCTTCAATTGACTATACTATACCAACTAGCAGTCAAAAGGAGTTAATTACTGGCATTGAATATATTTCTGCTGATAGCTGGGTTATACTTAGACTTCGGCAGAACCCATTTTGGGTCGGAGTCTCCGACCCAAAACCCAATGGGTTGGGTTTTGGGTTCCGCCTTCCATAACCCAACCCAACCCAAAACCCAATGGGTTAAACCCAACAACCCAATAATAACCTATTTGAACCCATTTTTGCATAAAATATAGGTCTTGGCGTTTATAACGATGCTAAGTCATTCAAATAAATGACTGTTTTTTACAACTGTTCTGGTTGTTCATCGAATATTGCTACATTATCACAATATTGAGTTGGAAAATTTATATAATTGCTCTGAATTTGAAGCTAATAGGCTTTATATTATATTGATTACCGATAAAAATTGACATTAATTATAGTATAATAGTGTTCTATTAAGTTAAGTTTTTATTGATTGTAGACTGTTGAAAATATATATTTGTGGTAGAGGTGAGTATATATATATTATAGGATAACTATAAATATAAATAGAAATACCTTATTATTATTTTATTTTATATATAATTGATATTATATTAAAGCTATATTTCTCTTTTCTTATATTTAACTTCTTATATATACTCTAAATTATATTTTCTGACCGCGGTCGGAAAATCACTTCTAGGAGGGTAGGTATATATATTATTATTTCTGACCGCGGTCAGAAAAGCTCTTCTTAGGGGGGTTATATTTACTATAACTTATAACCGCGGTTAGAAAAGCTCTTCTGAGAGGGTAAATAAAATATTTTTAAGGAATCTTCTAGGGAGTGGGTTATAAATAGGTCCTCTTAGGTTTTAATAGGTTATAAATAGGTTCTCTTAGGTTTCGATAGGTTATAAATAGGTTCTTATAGGTTTCGATAGGTTATAAATAGGTTCTCTCGGGTTTCGATAGGTTCTATTAGGTCCTGTTAGGTTCTCTTAGGTTAGAACTATTTAAATAGAGCTTATATAGCCAATTATATAATATTATAGCTTCTACCTTTTAATCTATCTATTTTACTATAGAACTAAGGTGTTTACTGTTTATATACCCTTCTCTTATAAGTATATACTCTCTCTGTCTCTCCCCCTTACCTCTATAGTATTCCCCTTTTCGGTCGCAATATCCTAAAGCCAGTATTCTGACTTTTTACCTACTTATTACAATACAGATATAGATAACCTTAGCTATCTTATACCCTCTTCTCGAGTTCTAACCCTATCTAGTAGCTAGCTTATAATTGAGCCTTTTGATATTATTGATACTGGCTTCCTTCGGCCCTCCTTTCTACCGATTCTATACTCTCTTACTCGCGTTAGCCCCGATCGGAGAAAGGTATATATACTTTATAACAATATAGTATATAAAGAATAGGTTAAGTAGTAGCTATAAACCGACTATAGGTAGAAAAGTAAGATTTCGTAGGATTTAAATCGTAATTTAAATATATAGAGTAACTTTAATTAAGTTACCTATACTAAAGATAGAGCGCTAAAGGTAATATATAAGCGCTGCTCAAAGATCCTAGAGTATCCCTATTCTCTATTACCTAGCGGAAAGGGCTATTATAGTATATCAACAATATTGAAGTATTTAAAGATAGTAGGCTATCGCAAAGCTTAATAGGGAGGAAAAGGAGAAATTACCTAGTTCCTTTAAAAGGTAGTATCTCCTTACCTCTTTATTTAGTTATCCGATTTCCCTAACACTCCTAGATATATAGGATCACAGCTTACTAGAGGCTCCTTTTTTATAATTAGTATAGGAAGAGTATCTTCTCCAATTTCTTACCTTTAATCGACTTCTATTCTACCTTATCGAATATATAACACTTTATAAGCTATTCCGATTAGCCCGCTCTGCACTATCTCTCCCTCCGATACCCTCTGCTACTATAATACGTCGTCGTTTATATAATATTATTATAGAACGACAGAAATCTATCCTCTAAACACTACCTAACGACGTAAAAATCTCGATCGTATTAGATTGCTGGACTTCTCTATATAATTAGGCGTTTATAGCTATTACTGGCTATTTTGTTAATAGTAACTAGGTATACTCAGAGGTTCTACTTAGATTTAAACTACTTTATAGCTCCTATACTGGTTTAAATCTAAGTAGTGTACTCCTTGAAACTCTAGTTAAGTATAAGATCTAGGATCGGGTATTTAGAGTTATAACTGATAATATAACTAACAATAAGACAATAGTTAAGGTTATTCAGCAGGCGCTCTCTAGCGATATAATAGTAATCCGAATACCCTATCTTACCTATATTATCTAGCTTTATTTAAACCAGCTCCTTAATAATTTAAAGGCTATCCCTCTAAATAAGAATATAGAAACAAAGTAGACTAACCAGAAGTTATCTACAGTAAAGGTAATGTAAAGATATACTGATTTCAGGTGTATGGCCTGTCAACCGGGTAAGACACAATGGTAGGAGAGAGGAACAGATTGTATTTTTCTGATGCTGACAAGACAAGACTAATTCTTGTCAGCCTTCCACAGGGTCCTGGGGAGCCCCGGATTATGTACCATAGTACCCCGCTTCTATCACGTGGAGACTATATACCGATTCACTGTCGGATCACCCCCGTGACCCGACTGCCAAGCCTTATTCCTATATTGTAAGGATCGTTATCCGTTATAATTATCCCCTCTCTCCTGGAAGGATACCCTTATCCGAAATATAGGGTGTTCCCAATGTAGAGATCCCGAAATAACAAAGTATCGGGGACTAATCGGCGATAATTTGTAATAAAGGAGATATATTTAGAACAGTATAAAAGAGTTCAAATTATCACTGCGAGCCTTTATACGTAGGTACCTAAATAGGCCCTAGGTCTCTTAATCCCTAGATACCAATCCTCGAGTTTTGAATATACCTACCCCTCGTATAAACCCGATCCAGTTAAAGAATATATAGTGTATATAATACTTGCGTACTAGCACTAATAACTAGGATATAGCCGACACCAGCGAACCGTTCTCAATCTAGTGTTTTCTCGGTACCGCAAATTCGAAGAAGTACTAACAGTGTATTTAACGACACTTATACTGCGAACGTCCCGCTGAGGGTATATAGGGGGACGCCTACGATTTAGTATCGCTTCTTAACTGGGTTACCTAGGTATATTCTAACGATAACGGATATTATACCTAGGACCCCGATTATTTAGAGACAGTGAACGAAGGGGTCCTTATACTTCTAAAGGACTTTGTAGCGGTATATATAGCTTATAAGTCTGCTTATAGTCTCGGTGGAAGTTGTAAAAAGGATAAGAGCTAGGTAGGCGATAGGGTTTCACTTATAATTCGTCCCCAATTTACTAACGTTATAGCCTATTCCTACTACATACCGGCAGTACCTAGAGGTTCATCGCGGGATATATCTAAATCCTCTCCTACGGCTATTACTTTCCGCGATATAGGCGGAATAGTATCGGTATCGTACCGAATCGGGGTAACGTCTCTAATAAGGCGACGAGGGATACGCTCTGTAGACTTAGGCGAAGTATAACTTATTAACCTAGGTCTAGGATATCTATATTGCAGCCTATAATCCTACAATAGGTGGCCCAGTTTCGCAGTACGTATAGGATTTTAAGGATACCTTCCCTATTCTATTATATAAATTATAAGCGAGGGAACAGCGATTTAGTGGTACTTCCTTCCTATTTTAGTGTTTTTCTAAAAATAGTAGGTATAAGTTTTATTTTAGTTTCGTATTTAGTCGTAGCTTCCTATTTTGTAGGATTAACCGCGTCGCTGTCGGCGACCTAGGTTTATTTATTTATCTCTCTCTCTTTACTACCTTAGTTCTCGCGTTCTTCGAGTTCTATTTCTGTTTCTTAAGATACCGCCTAACGCTTCCCCTTATAAGTTGCGTACGCCTATCCGTTGTGAATTAACGTAGTGTATAACGTATCTTCGCGTTTCGACTCGTAACTAGAACGAGGGTAACTCGGCTTCGTCCTGTCCCTTCTTCGTAGTGTATTACGCTGCAATATACGATAGTAAGAATTGTACCTATTGCAATAGCTTATATAAGCCTTACGAGACAGTAGGTCCCCTTAGGTATCGCTGCTATACTTCAGTGGTTATCCGTACTAACAATATTTAGGTCCCTAAGGGTATCGAGGGGTACCGTTTCGAACTGCGTGCTTATCTCTCGTAGGTTAATAAGTTCTAGTCTAATAAGGAGGGAGGCTATAGTATAGGCTATTATAATAATAGTGAAACGTCCGAATTTTCGTTACCCTGTAAGCTTATCGATTCTGTTACAGTGTATATTCGATACCTTATCGCCTCTTTTAACAATTTCGTTAAAGCTTACCGCCGCGCTTATTCTCTCCCGGGTACCTATTTACTATAGGTACGTATCGTTAGCGATTTAACCCTATTCCTTTAGTGTTTTATTCTACTGACTGTATTTCCTATAGGAAACTAAGGATACTTACTCTTAGTGGGTCTCGAACCGAGTTCCCTTAATCCTCCCTTATCCCCCTATATCGCCCTATAACCCTAAGTAGGTTACACTCGTTACAGAGAGTATACAATACTATCGATTACGGCCCGCGGAGGAGTCGGCCCGGTCTTAGTACACCGGTGTAGTGGTATTCTATTAGGATATCTAGGAGCTTATTCGGGAGTTATAGGACAATTCTAAGGTAGGGGGTGCTATTAGACAGTTTTTAGAGGCTTATATAGACAGCTTTCCTTTAAACTTGCGTATATAATAGTTACGTTTCGCTTAGTTTTCGGTGCTTCCTCGATTAACTTTACCTTTTTCTAGCTTTCTTATATCTTACTATAATCTTTAGTGTATTTGTTATTGCACTCTCCGGTACCTATTGGTTGTATTCTGAGGGCTATCCAGCCTATTTAACTAGGTAGTGTGGTTCTTCTTCGAATATACACTTATCCCTAATTTCTTTAACTTCCTATTTATTATCGTCCGCTAGCTCGGGTAGAGGTAACTGTTCTAGTTCCCCTTCCCTTTGCTACTATAGTTATAGCAGTTAGACTAGGAATATATTGTGAATCGCCGCGTATTCGTCTAGGAGTAGGAGGCGGTACGCTTATTTCCCGACGTATTTAAGGATTCTGAAAGGTCCTATCTATCTTAGGGACAGTTTCTTTGTTGTCCCTTCCTTTAGTTGTAGGTTCTTTATTAATAAGGTTACTAGATTATTTTTTTTAAACAATATCTTAGTGTAGCGTTTATTATAGTGTATCGCTTATACTTCGGTAGCTTTTCGCTATAAAGTCTATAGTTGTTCTTATAGCTCTATTAGCTTTTTAAAACGAGCTAATACTACTAGTACCTCCCTCTCTATATTACTGTCCTCGGTATATATTTAAAAGTTTAGGTTAAATCCTAGTAGTACCTAGAATAGAGATATTCCTATTATAGTACTAACTGCGTTATTATAGGTAAATTCTACCGTTCGAAGTAATAAGGGCTATATTTTTTGTTATTTATTAATAAAGTAGCGTAGGTAATGTTCTAGTGTTTAATTTATCCGCTCCGTTTAACTATCGGTTTAGGGATAAAACGCCGTCGAATACCTCAATTTTGTCTTAGATAAATAACACAGTTTTAACTAAAACCTACTTATAAAAACAGATCCCCGGTCGGATACGATACTATTTAGTGGTCTAAATCTCAGTTCAATATCTTAATAGAACAGCTCAGCTAATTCCGCAGCGTCTATTATAGTTAAAACTAGGAAGAAGAGGCACTATTTCGAGAAACAGTCTATAAACACTAAAATTGTATTAACTATCCTTCCTTTCCAGATCGATTGAGGTAATCCTGTAATAAAATCTATTAACAATTCGGTAAAGGGTCGAGATAGAATCGGTAGCGATTCGAGCTTACCGAAGGGTCTATACCTTAGCGTCTACGCTGTTTAGCAGATTCTATAAGTTTTGATATACTTTTTAACGTTGTCTTATAGATAGACCTAGTGGTAGTTACGCTTAAGCAATTTCTCTGTTCTTACCCGGCTAAAATATCCTACAGTAGGGTTATTGTAGTGTATTTGTAGCAGTTTTATACGTATACCCTCTTTTTTTGGTATATATATACGTCCTCGGTACCGTAGTAGCCCTAAGGTGTCTACCACCTAGCCTTTTCCGCCGGGTTTCTATAGTAAAACGTCCCCTTTTCGGCGGATTGTCTCTGGGTCCTCGGTTTATAGCCTTCCTACCTATATTAGGATATCCTCAGTATCTATACTGATAGACTGGATTACTACTGTAGTGGTATCCTCGACGTTAAATAGAATATTTAAGTCCTTACAGAGCTCTCTCTATTCTGACTAATTATCTGTGCTGATACAGTTTATATTTATACCCGTAGGTACACTGGATCTAGGGTTTCCCTATCGGACTGCTTATCTAGATCTAAATTAGAATTCTAAGTTATATTTACTTAAATTATACTCGTAATCTACGTCTAGATTCCTTTTCCCTATAATACTCTATATTGTAAGGGTTAGTATTTCCTCGACTCGGTTTTAAGTCGGGATAATATCGTCTACGATTCGATCCTAAATCGGGATTATTAACTCCGCTCCTAAAGCAGCTTACTCGGAGTTTAGAATTCTAGATAGTCTATCTGCTGGATTTGTTTTTCTAGGTCTATACTTTATAACAAAGTCGAAAGGTGTTAGGAATATACACTATCGCGCTTATCTCCCGTTCAATTTCTACTGTGTTATAAATAAACGTAGGTTTACGTGATCAGAGAGCACCTCAATTAGGTATCTGCTACTGTCTAGGTAGTATCTCCACTATTGAAAAGAATATACGATAGCGAATAGCTCTTAATCTAGTGTTATATAGTTAAGTTCTACCCCTAAGAATTTTCGGGACTAAAATACTACTAGGTACTATCGTCCCTCGCTATCCGGTTAGGATAGTACTCCTCCTATTCCTTGATTTAATATATCTGTTTCTAGCCTAATATATTTTTCAGGGTCGAAGTAATATATCGAACAAGGAAGGGCTGGGATGACTTGATACCAGGAGCTTACTGTACAGAGTAAGAGGTAAAATGAGTGTGTATTTCAAAGAGTGCCTAGCAGCTCACTAAATACTCCTGAAGTGCCAAGAAGTGGCAGAAAGTGGTTCTACAAGTGGTTTAT
This sequence comes from Penicillium vulpinum, assembly GCF_028829585.1. Lineage (NCBI taxonomy): Eukaryota > Fungi > Ascomycota > Eurotiomycetes > Eurotiales > Aspergillaceae > Penicillium > Penicillium vulpinum. The sequence continues at coordinate 4,917,648 of NW_026643242.1, forward strand.
AGATATACCAAGTGGACCAATAAAAATGCGTTACAAGAAAGCGGTTATTTCTGGCTGACACACCCCCCCAGGAGCCACCTTATAAGTTTTGTGCAGTGTTAAATTCCTTCCTTAGGCAACTTATTCCTCTACCAAGTGTTGTATACTGATAAGCCTAAGCGCTTCGATAAAGCTTTAGTGTGCTTGCAGTGGAAGAAGCTTAGTGAGCCTATCTACCTGTATATTTGCAGTGGCTACCTATTGAATTGAAATATATCCCGCCTCCACTTCCTAGCGCAGCCAGTGGTTGTAAATGTCGACGTAATATAGCTTCGTACAAAGCTGAGGTTGCTCCTTAGTAAGCAGATCAACAGTTTGTTGATTGTCGCAGTCTATTGTAAGTCCTGTATTGTAGTCGAGTCCGACTGTTTAAAGAAGCCTCTTCCACTATATAGCTGACTTGCTAGCTTCTGAGATAGTAAGTAGCTCCGCCTCTGTAGTCGACGTTGTGACTGTCCTTTACTTACTTACTTTCTAGTCGACTGCTGCTCTAAATAGCTTACAGAGGAAGCCTTCCGAGCTTTTCCGATCTGTATAATCGCCGAAGGAAGTATCACTTAAGAAATAAAGTGCGGGCGCGTTATACGTAGGGTGGTATTCGAGAGTAAGAAAGCGAGTATCGTACAAATACTAGATTAAGCGATTTAATATATCTCGGTGTTTAGGGCCTAGGTTCGTAAGGAACTCGGCTAAGTGATTTACCGCCTTTACTGTATTAGGGCGAGTGATAATAGTAGGGTACAGAGTAGAACTAAGCTTTTACTAGTACTCTAGGATCTACTGCTTACTGGTGATTCCGGTAAACTTGCTTATACGATTTATAGGGAGTAGGGTTTTATACTTACGTCTATTAGCAAGTCTGTACTTAGTGGCTATCGAGGAGATATAGGAGTCTTAATACAGCCAGAGCTTATATCTTTGTATATCTCGAAGAATACGAATTCCGAGAAACTAGGCTACTTCTCCTATCTCACGAAGCTCCCAGTGTTATTCGAGTTACTGCTTTAACTAAAGCGCTTACTAGTGCTTTAGCCGGTAGAATACTATAATAATATTATCTATATAGAAGAAGACAATTATACTATCACGAGTGAATAAGTAAGGATCTTCGGGGACAAAGCTGAATCTAAGCTTTTCGAGTACGCGAGTAGCTTCTTATTGCTAAAGGCGTGGTGACTTTCTAAGACCGTAAAGTGCTTTTCGTAGTCTCTAAGTATTACTTCTATCGCGGAAGCCTTCTAGTATTTAAGTGTAAACAGTATCGTAGAGATCACTGTTTAGGAATACGTTAACAGTATTAAGCTGAATAGTGCCTAGATCGAATACTGCAATAAGTGCAAAGATCGCTTATACAGTACGAGCAGTAAGTGTTGCTGCTCTCTTCTCTTCAGAATTGATAGTTTAGAGGTCACCTTATACGTAAATTCGTGCCTTAAGCTTTATCAGAAAGCCGTTACTGTCGAATTTATAGGTAAAGACCTAAGTGAGAGGAAGCAGTTAGATACTTCTGTCTTATAGACAAGGTTCTACTTAGTAGGTTCCTTATATATAGATAAAATTCACTTCCAGTCCTACTGCAGTAAGGAAGCCTTCAGCGAATAGGTGATTCAATATCTCTTTCTAGCTTACTGGTACTGGAGGAAGGTCGTCTCGGTAACGACAAGGTTAAGGACGACTTATTAATAGTCCTGTGGTAAATACAGCGAGTACTGTATTATACTTATCTTCGGTATTATCGTATACGAAGTAGCTTTCTATATCGGAATAAGTATTCGTTTTTCGCTTCCTCTTTCCTTCTAAGATATTGGATAGAGTGATATTTCTACGGATTAAGCTCCTTACCGGGTATTGGATCTCCTAAGTAGATATTTCTTGCTCTTATAGGAAGGACCCTAGGACTTACTGTCCTTACTGACTCGGTAGCTGTATTTCCTATTATTAGTGGTCTGTTGTATAGACTAGTTATCGGATTGGCTTAGTAAGTGCTGCTTCTAGCTATACCGCTTACCTTTGTGGTTTATTTAGAATAACCACTGCGAAGGGCTTATTTTCTGGTATAGTAGGGTTATATAGAACCGCTACTAGTGGAGTGATAATCGGAGATCCTTCCTTACTTCGTAGAAGTAGGATCTCGATCGGTTAAGGACTTTACGGAGTGCTTTCCGGTAAAGGTATACCACTAGGTGTAGGTAATAGAGTTATCCAGTAGTGTTATACTTATTACTTCGGGGAAGAGGACTTCTCTTCGTATTCCCCTATTTATACTAAGCTAGTTGTTTCTAGCTTAGGTAAAGTAGGTTCTACTTCGTTTTATATAATTGGTATAAAACTTACTTAGCGGACTGCTTACTCAAGTTCTATATCAAGTTTATCCTCGCTGATAATTTCGGCGTATTCAACTTACCGGATCTTCGGGGGCTCAGAAGGATACTTCCTGTAATTTAGGCTCTTATTAAAAGTTACGTCACGAACGTATTTACAGCTATTCGTACGCGGGAACCAGACTTTCTAGATATTGCTTACTCAGTATCCGACTAAGTAGCCGATTTTAGCTCTGCGGTATATTTTATCTAATTAAGGGATCCCCTAGATTCTTATATACACATACTAGTCATATGTTCTTACCCACTGCCCCACTTACAATTTGACCCGGCAACCAACCCATGTTTTTTTTTCTCCTCCTACACCACCCACACTGCTTCAAATCTAATGAAAATAGGATCAAAAAATAGCAAATCGGCACAGCTCTCTACTGAGCAAAGAGCGGCTATTGTATATACATACAGCAATGGTGCTACGCAGGTTCAATTAGCCAATGATTTTGGCTGTACCCGCAAGACTATTTTCAATACAATTAAACGCTACACAGAGGATGGAAAATTGGAGAATCGTGAGAAAACTGGCCGTACCCCTATGCTTACTGAACGAGCTTGTCATCAAATTCTTTTACAGGCCCGCCGGCATCCGTTTTGGACCTATAAACAGCTAAGTGCTACTATAGTTCAGCATCCATCACCCTCCACTATACGTCGAATTTTAAAGCGATACGGAGTCAGAAAACGCCGATCGAGACAGAAGATACCAATTAAGCCCTCTCTTGCAATAAAGAGGCTTAGATTCGCAAGGAAATGGCGCCGGGAGAGCTTTCAATCGTGGATCTTTTCGGACGAGTGTTCGGTGCAACGAACCTCGAACTTTGGACCACAATGGTGCTTCCGTACAACCTCGGAGGGCCTTAAAAAAGAACTTGTAAATGCGAAGGTTCACGTTAAAGATATTTCACAAATGGTTTGGGCTGGAATCTGGCTTGGTGGTCGAACAAAATTAGTTATTATGGAACGGGACGAGGACTCACCTTCTGGTCGAGGTTACACTGCAAATTCATATATTAAAGCGCTTGAAAAAGGTCTGTTACCAGTCTATATACCCGGTTTAGTATTTCAGCAAGATAACGCAAGGATTCATACAGCATTGGTGACGCGAGAGTGGTTTGAATCCCACGGGATATATATCGAGGACTGGCCCGCACACTCACCTGATTTAAACCCGATTGAACCAGTATGGCGCTGGTTAAAAGTGAAGCTTTTTGCACTTTTTCCAGAGCTTATTAGTATGGGAAGAAGTGAGACTGATTGGCTTTATTTTAAAAAATGCCTAGGCGAAGCATGGGATGCATTAGATCAATCTAAGATAGATGCATTGATATTGAGTATGGGAAGACGTTTAAAGGCAGTACGGAGAGCCAAGGGTTATTATACAAAATATTAAGCGAGGAATTCATTGTGCGGATATTCAGCTTACTCATATTTTTTAATTGAATTAATTGAACCAAAAAATGGTGGTGTAGTGTAGTATATAGTAGATATATATATTTGGTGAGGAAGCCATAAAAAGTGGAGTGGGTAAGAACATATGGAAGGTGATGTAAGTACGACAGCTATAAACCCTAAGGTTTGAAAGGTTGATAGGAACGAAGGTACCTATTCCTTATTAGTAAAACTCTTACTATAGAATAATCTACTTACCTAAATTGAGCTTTATAGGCGATCTGTTTAGTATATAAACAGCAGCTTATACAGCTTCTGGCCAGAGGTTCTTAGGAAGTTACGAATCCTTAAGAAGTACTCTTACTCTAGCGATAATTAACCCCCTAGATCGCTCGGCGAAACTATTTTGTTCTAGTGTTCTAACTACTGCTTATTAGATTACAATACCTTACTTATAGAGAAAGTTAATAACTCCTTAGTTAATTGATACCTCGTTATCTAAGTAAAAGATACGAATTAGTAGGTTAAACTAGGTTTATATTTATAAAATAAATTGTTTGATTACTTACTAGTAACCACTCTTTTTCTTATAGGTTAATATCCAGTGGTAATATATCCTATCTATATAGAAATAAGAAATCTATTTATTATCGTTATAAGCTTCCTTAAGTATTATAAGATCAAAGTGTATACGGCTAAGTAGGCCGAAAAGTGTGCCTTGAATTCGGCGTAAGATTTATATAGGTATCCTGCTGAGCTGGTAAGTCTTACAAAGCTCCGATTCGTACTCGGTTAAAATAGAAGGAAGTATCTATACTCCTTCCACTATTTAGGCGAGTTTTTCAACGCGTTTATTGAAAATATAACTAAGTCGCCGGTACTATCGAGAAACTATTACTTTCGAGGTAAGTAGCTACGCAGAGCGCTTAGTATTAAAGGAAGTGGTTACAAATACTGTAGGAAATACAAAATCCACTTACGGAAGTGTAAAGAAGTTACCGATCTTATCTAGCTTAGAGAAGACCCTTCTAGTTGCTTTATTGACGATAGTAAGCTCGTCAAAATCGGCTTTGAATCCCTTCTTTTTTATTAGGGCCACTGAGATAAGATTGCAGTAAAAGCTAGGTAAGTACTCGACTTCTAACAAAGTAAGTGTAATAGGCTTACTAGAACGGCCTATCGTCCGAAGTTAGACTTTACCGGTTCTATAAAGCTTTGTGGTTGTATCACCGACCTTAAGAAGGCTATCGACTTCTCTAAATTCGATAAAGAGACTTCTGTTGTTGGTAATATACTTACTGGTTACTGAATCAATAAGCTATCTATCCTTAATAGTGTATCGAGGATTATTTTCAGTTAAGAAAGTAGCGTCAATCGGTAAGAGGCTAGTATAGAGAGGAGGAGAGTCCTCTGACTCTAGCTATTCTGCTTAGTATACCCCTTATTAGGCTAGTACAGCTAAGAAGCAGCTGTCTTTATCCTTATCTATCACTGCAAAGTAAGACTAGGTAGGCAGTTCTTCTTTAGTAAGCTTTACTAATAACTCCTCCACTTTCTCCTTTCCTTTGCCTTTTAGCTTCTCAGTGTTTATATTAACCTTCTTCTTCACTTCTAGGTCTAGTATCTACTTACTAGGTCTAGCTGCCTTAACAAGGTATAGATATACTGCAAAGTAATACTTTTCTTTGTATATATATTGTGGTGGTTCTCGAGTCGTCTTCTTCGACTAAGAGTTATTAGTTAAGGAAGTAGCTGGTTTCGCTTCCTACTCACCGTAGAGTGTCGTAAAGGCCCCGCTAGGTACTTTACTCTTAGTTTTCTTCCTACTGAAGAGCGCTCGCTCGGAGCGGTAAGCGTTGACTACGCTTACGAAGGTTGTTTGTTATTCTACTTCGAATACCTTAGTGTACTATTGGTAGCAGAATTGTGGTTCGAGAGGTATAAGCGCTTAGAGGAAGTCGTAAATAGCGTTCTCTTCTAACTTAGTGAAGTCAACTTCTGCTGATTTACACTCCGCGTAAAGGTTCTTAAGTCTTAGGAGCTATATATCGATCCCTGTATCTTTGATTAGTGTGAGGACCAATTCGTTCTATTGTCTCCGAATAAGTTGTATACGAATCTTATTAGTATACGAAAAGCGCTCTCTTAACGTTTAAAGAAGCTTTCTTGTATCCCTCTCCTCGACTGTAAGACTTTGTAGTTCGAGAGTAAGTGTATTCCTTATTCTCTCTAACACTTTGTCTAGCGATAATCGAGTGATTCGGTATTCTGCTATATCGTCGTCGTAGTCCTTACGATTATACCCAAAGTCTGTTTAAGTATCTCTCGTTAAGCGACCACTTACTGGATCTTTAGCGTACTTATTGTCGTCCTTATTCGGGTGTACTAGCCTTACTAGAGGGTAGACTTACTTCTCTTACGGAACGGTCGGGTCAATATATTTCTAGATATCTAGGCTTTGTACAATTGTCTCCACTTATACAATCTAGGTTCGCCACTGGAGCGAGTTCTTAAGGATAATTCGTACTCGCGGGGTGTTCGTTGCTTACTGCTCGGCAGCACTCGCTGACGTATAATTATCGTAGTGTAGTGATATCTCGGCGTTAAACCAGTTAGTTCTCGTTTTTAGGGTTCGAAGGAGTAGATCTGTAGTGCAGAGGTCGTTGCGTATTCGCTTATCGACTCGGTCGGACACTGTATATCTGGCTTAGGGGTAGGTGCTTAGTGTAAGCGACCTGTGTAGTAATCAAATAAAGCGGTCAAGTGAATTACTAGCTAACCGGGCTTATAACTGTCGAACAAGGAAGGGCTGGGATGACTTGATACCAGGAGCTTACTGTACAGAGTAAGAGGTAAAATAAGTGTGTATTTCAAAGAGTGCCTAGCAGCTCACTAAATACTCCTGAAGTGCCAAGAAGTGGCAGAAAGTGGTTCTACAAGTGGTTTATGGATATGCCAAGTGGACCAATGAAAATGCGTTACAAGAAAGCGGTCATTTCTGGCTGACATAATATAGTAGCGATACCGATTTAAAGGATATTTTTAGCTACCGAAACGCTGCCGATTCGGTAGGGTTAAGTTTAACTTTCCCCGGTTTTTTCCTATTCTTTAACCCCTTCAGTATTGATATCAGGGGTAAGGATATATAGGAGCATCCTTTAATAAACCTACAGTAGAAATTGCAGAATCCTAGGAATACTTATATATCGTGGTAGCTCTGAGGCTCTTCCTATTCTTAAATAACTCGGATAAGATCCGTATCTATCCGCACCCCGGTTCTATTAACGATAAACCCTAAGAATTCGACTTCTATCTGATAGAATATATATTTAGATAGCTTAATATAAAGTTCTGCTTTGCGTAGCCTTTTAAGGACCTAGGGTAGTGCCTTAGTATAGGACTCCCGATCTATTGTAAAGATCAAGATATTATCTAGGTACGCGATACAAACGATATCGATTAGTCCGCTAAGCGCTGTATAGATATAGCTCTAAAAGGTAGCGGGAGCGTTTAATAGACCGAAAGGTATAACTATATATTCAAAATAGCTGTACCTTATTCTAAAAGCAGTCTTCTATTTATCGCCTTCTCGGATCCGAATTCGGTAGTATATATCTTTTACGTCCACTTTGCTAAAACACTGAGCTCCTAAGAGCCGGTCTAGGATTTCCGAAATAAGGGGTAATAGGTATCGATTCTTAACCGAAATACGGTTAAGACCTCTATAGTCTATATATAGACGTAGGCCCCTATCCTTTTTTAGGACGAAAAGGATCGGTGCTCCTATAGGGCTTTTTAAGGGTCGAATCCTTTTATTCTTAATATTCTCTACTAGATAGGCCTATAGCTCCTTTAGCTCGGTCCTTAAGAGGGGGTAGATAGGGCTGTATAGCGGTGTCTTTCCTTCCTCGATTTCGATAGTGTGGTCTAATACCTTCGAGATAGGTAGAGAGCTTACTTTTTCGTGGTTAAATATATTAAGATATTCTCTTAATTCGGGGGGTATTTATAATAAGTCCGTTACCGAATCGGTAGTGCTTTTATCTAGGAGCTAGACCTATTCCGGTATCTTTACTAAGGTATAGATCACTGTCGCGTTCCTCGATAGCTTAGCGAAGCGGTGTAGGTTTTACAGCTTAAACGATTTAGTACCGAACCACCAATAATTTACCCTAGGGTAAAGGGTGATATCGAGTTCGTTAATAAAGGTGCGTAATAGAAGTACTAGACTTCCTTCTGTTCGCGGGTCCCTATCGATCCCTATACAGGGTCCTATTATCGTTTTCTCTGTACCCCTAGAGTCTCTTATTGTGAATTCGACCTAGAATACGCTATAGGTACGTAGCCGTTCTAGGGTAACGCCTTTAAGGGATAGGGACGAAAATAGGGTAGCGAGTAATTTATTCGTGTAAGCGAATTCCTTACTAATTATATTATATTCCGCGCCTGTATCTAGATCTGTATAGGTTTTAATACCGCTTCTTATAGTGATAGGTATATAAAGGTGTACTAAAGTCCCGATCTAGGGGTATAGAGCTAGGGTGTCGGGGTTTACTCTAGTTCTTTTACTTTTCCCGACTGTCTTTAGTTTATAGAGCGAATTACTTAAATAAGGGATTGAAGGGTAGCTTTTTTAGGTTATTCGTTTACCTAGTGGCCTTTATCTCTATAGGTATAGTATACGCTATTCGGTGTCGAATCGGTACCGCTTCTCTTATCGGAGGGGGTAGTATTTATACTAGATACGTAAGATTTTCCTAAGTATCCTCTACGACCCTAGCCTCTACCTCTAACTTAGCCTCTACCTCGGTTTTAGCCTCTACCTCTAGAACTCCCTCGAGGGTTCGAGTTTATTAGGGAAGAGGTATCGTTCCGGGGCTGATTCGTTCTCGGATCGGTATAATTTCCTTTCTTTTACTTCTCCTAGCCCGATATCGGGTGCTCCTTCCTTTTTTAGTTAGCTAGGTATATATTGTAGAGTATTAAAGCCTTTAAGGCTATTTATATCCTAGTAGTCGGTAGTATACTATCGGTGCTAGTAACAATAAGGTCTCTAAGTGGCTTAGTAAGCTTTATAAATAAGGCCTAAGCCTTTTACTCCTCGGTTTAGTTTAGGAGGTGCTTCTCTAGCGATTAGAGGTAGTGTTCGAATAAGCGTAGGTCCTAGTTTAGACGTATTTCGGCTTATTAGTAGAGGATAAGGATATCGGTTATAATATTGTAGGAATTTTGTAGTAGGATTTTTGTCTATTCTACAAAACGTTCCCAATTTATCTCTTCTTCGGGGTAGTTTAGCGTATAATTTTACTATTTACTTTTATAGGAAGTACAAAGGTAGTTAGTAGCTGCTAGAACTTTTTAGGAATCCGAAATATATTTCCTCGGGGTACCCTTAAAGAGGGCTATAAGGTTATTTAGCTATTCTTCTCTCTATCGGATACCGAAGTTTTCTTCGAATTTCTCGATATCTCTCTTAATTTCTCCTTTTTAGCTTCGTTCGCTCTCCGAGGATAATTCGTCCCCGTTTCGACGACGATTCGGTTTCTAGCCTAGACGTTCTTCGTTTTCGGCTATAAGTTTTCTCGTATCGATAATTTGTTGTTATAGTTCCGCCTTTTCTGCGAGTATACGGATAGTCTCCCGTATTTACTCAATAGTCTATATACCCTATTCGGGATCTTAACCCGTAGGTTAGTTCTAGGTTTCTAGACCTAGAGGGTCTAGTAGGGCTTTAGGTCCCCCTACTGGTTAGGTTCCTTACTCTTCGATCTCCTAGTTTTATAAAGTCGGTTCTGATTCACTACCGACCCGAGGAGTTTCCTCTTAGTGTTCAGTATTAGATCGAGTGGTACAGCGGGGAGCTATTGTATCTCAGGCAGTTAAAGAAGAAGAATTAGAATTGTAAAGATATACTGATTTCAGGTGTATAGCCTGTCAACCGGGTAAGACACAATAGTAGGAGAGAGGAACAGATTGTATTTTTCTGATACTGACAAGACAAGACTAATTCTTATCAGCCTTCTACGGGGTCCTAGGGAGCCCCGGATTATATACCATAGTACCCCGCTTCTATCACGTGGAGACTATATACCGATTCACTGTCGGATCACCCCCGTGACCCGACTGCCAAGCCTTATTCCTATGTTGTAAGGATCGTTATCCGTTACAGGTAAATACTTAGTACTAGACACGGAGGATCTTATACACCTTAAATAAGGTCCGTTATCTTACTATATATATCTATATAAGTCCGCAACGCTAGGCGGCCTTTCTCCGGCTTTAAGAAAAGGGATCCCAGCTTATTCTAATCTAGGATATAAAGACTCGGTGGAATTCTACCTTCTTAATACTTCGTTATACAAAGAGACTATATAGTTTCTTCTAGCCCTTCTATAAGGAGTATAACTGTAAGGAGATATTGCTTAATAATTAAGAATAGCGTTAAATTGACTATCTTCTACAAATCACTCAGCTATTCTTTAACTATATAACAGAGCTCTCGAAGACAAATAAGGTCACTATATATCTTGTCTTTAAGATTTACAATACCCTCTTTGATCACTTTTTTAAAGCAGAGGCGCTGCTTAAACGCAAGCGTATTCTATAGAAATTAGATATACTTAAAGCACTTATAGCTGGTCGCTTAAAACTTAATAAGTACTACTCTTAAACCGACAATCTCAAAGGATATATCTATACAGTTAGGATAATACTGGTACCTAATAGTAGATTTCAGTTCTTTCTATATAATAATTGGGAGCCTCACTGGTGTGATACCTACCGGAAATCGTTCTAGGAATTACTAATTCTGTATTAAGAGCGTCTTATAATAAATCAAGGATCGACTAATACTATAACAGTAGTATTATCTAGTTCTAGGCTAAATAAGATACTAAAGAGTAATAAGATATCTACAAAGCTAGCTAGTGATAAGATAACTCAATATCTCGATAGTGGTATATTTATAATCTATTTCTTCCCTATATAGGATAATACTAATATATTTATACTACTAGATCTAATTAATATTAAACCTCTTTAATTCTAGTGGGAGAACTAAACTCGTTTCCCTATAATCGCGTTACTTACTCGCGATATTCTCTCTATTCCAGCGACTAGTGCTAGTGTCGAACGGCTCTTTAATACTGCTCGGGATATTTATCACTACCGCTATAGTTGTCTAAAGTCTAAAACAATCGAGGAGCTTATATTGTTTCTATATATAACAAGATTCAATATTAAGGATACCGAGGTAAAGCAGCTTAAGCAGTTCTTTATACTAGCTAAGATTGAGTCAGCGAAGGAGCAGAACGATAAATATACAGAGGATACTGAGCTTAACCTGATTAGTGATAATAAAGAGGAAGAAGGAGCAGATAATAGACTGCGAGAGATATCTCCTTATTTAATAGATATAGATATAGAGGTAACAGAGCCTAAGTTACTAGAGATTGTAACTCAGAGACGGGCCTTAGGGAGGAAGCGTAAGAGTAAGGTAGATAAGGATTTCGAGCAATATTAGAGAAATATATACTGATTCAATTATTCAATTTATTCTCAATTTATTCTAGAAGAGCGCTGTAAGTAAAATACTCAATATTACAAGCAAAAAATACATTAATTATACAGCTACACGCTAGAAGTCTGTTTGTCTGGTTTACACTATATTGGGGCCCCAATAGGTTACCCAATGGGTTTTGGGTTATAAGCTATAACCCAAAACCCATCGTTGGGTCGAAGCAATAGACCCAAAACCCATTTTAGGTTGGGTTGGGTTGGGTTGGGTCCGGGTTAGAGTGGGTTGTGCCGAAGTCTAGTTATACTACTATAGTTCCTACTAAAAGGTAGTATTTATATAGAAGAGTGGTATAAATCTCTTACTATCTAGGATTATAGGATTAAACCTACTCCTAATAGTTAGATTGATAATAAAACTACTCTTCAATAGCTATATTCCTTCTATAAAGCTACTATTTCTCGAGTTAGAAATAGTAGGCTTAGGCTGCTTTTAATAGATAACTATAGTTCTCACCTTACTATAGAATTCGTTGAATTTTGTAAGGCTAAGTTTATTATACCTCTCTGGTTCCTACCCTGTATAACCCACCTCTACCAACCCCTTAATAGCTAGGCTTTCTAGACTTTAAAGTATTATTTCCGTATAGCCAATAATACAGAGGTTATATAGAGTAGAAGTGCTAGTAAAAAGCGGGATTTTTTTCCGGCTAATTGGCGATATACAAGAGAAGACTTTTACCTAAAGAACTATTCGATCCTCCTTTAAATCTAGGGGTATTTATCCCTTTGATCTAGAGGTTATTCTTGGTCCTTTACGCTAAAAAGAAATAGAAGGGTCCCCTCTTAGGGTTTTTACTACTCCCTCTCCCTCCCCCCTAGGCCTTGACAAGTCCCGCAGCACCAAGGAAATTCTGGTGCTGCGATATGGTGCTGCGAGGTGCTGCGGGACTAAGGCAATTTTGGTGCTGTTGTATAGTGCTGCGGCACTAGGTGCTGCAGCACCGTCGCAGCACCAGTTTTAGTGCTGCGCTAGTATAATTCTGCCAAGGATTGCCTAAAATAGATAGATAAAATACTGACTTATTTTGATTAATTACTGTTTTTTACTTATATATTGGTATTGGGAGGCAGTTATACTCACTTACTACTGAGGTTTATATCAACTTATATTTAAAAAAAAAATTAAAAGCTTCAAGTACTGTATAAATATAGATTTAAAGTGAAATCAGCCTAAAACAGTACAGAATTAGTGGTTAATACTATATAGAAGAGAATATACTAGTATCGTGTGTGGATATATATATTTACTCTATATATATACCTTCTAGTTTGTACCTTGTAGTTTCGATTTTATTTTTCTTTGGTAAAAGCCTATAGTTCACCCTTTTTAAGACAGTGTAATATTGCGACTGGATAAATTACCCTTTATCTTATTTTAATCTTTATAATTAGTATCTTATATAGGCTTTGTATAATAACTTAATATACTGTCTATTTTCTGACCTCGGTCAGAAAAGTGGACTTAAGGCAGCTATATAGAATAGGGGGATTATATACCTAGACCCCGAAATAGATTATATTATATCACTATATTATAGTGCTGCGGGAGTGCTGCGGGAGTACTGCAGCACTCCGGTGGGGCTATTATAGAAGTCGGAGGTTTATAGCCAATAGATATCGAGATATATATAATCTATCTACCACTATACTTAGGTCTAATATTGTAGACGCTCTCCCTGCTTATTGTTAGTTATATCGGTCGCAGATATCTCTAAGTATATAGTTTATACTTTCTGTCTTCCCCTTTACCTTATACTATATATACTATTTACCCTTAACCTTTAATATATCACAGTTTAGATAGTACGCTGAGGCTGGCCCTTCTTCGTAGGTCTCTATATCGCAAATTAGATACCTAGACTACCTTACCGACTGCGACTTTCTTTTATACGACCTAACGTATAATCCCCTTACTCCTAACCAGTCAATCAGTTAATAGACACTAAATCCTAAAGCCCCCTCAATCCTTAGTATTCTAGAGCTCTAGTCTCTATATCCTATTACTGCTCTAATAACCCTCGAACGAATTAGCCCTAGAGCTAAGAAGCTTTAGGTGTACTATATAGACTTCCGCACGACCCAGTTTGGGTCGAAGGTCTCGACCCAGAACCCAACCCAGTCTGGGTCTGGGTCGAAACCTCATAACCCAGGCCCAACCCAGACCCAGTGACTAGGGCCCCAGAAAACCCAGTATAGCCCCAGTTCGACCCAGTTTCTGCATAAATTATGGTATAAATATTTAAATAATATACTGTCATTTTCCCCTATTATGGTTTCTACATCGAAATACTACACTCTCTACTAACAAGGGAAAGGAAATTTTAAGAAATTACCTCGTTCTTCAAAGCAATATATCTGGTTCAAGATTAATTACTTCTTCAAATGCTTTATTTCATATAGAAAGGTGGTATGTGTTGGCTGCTGGTTTTCTCAAGCGTACGATAGCATTCCATTTAAAATACAAAGTATACCCCAAGTTGTAGATATATATATTCAATATACATCAATATAATATATATTTTTATCTATAGAGTAAAATAATTTTTGAATTTATTTATTTCTCTTCTTCTGTTTAATTTTAGAGCTTATATAACTATAGATAGATATCTAGTAAACCTTTATATTCAAAACTACTTACTACCTCTTAATCTACTTGGTATATACGACTTAAAGGGAGGGTAGGAAGAAATATTTTAAGAAGGATTAATAGAACTGGGGTGGGAATTGGGGTTTGACTAGGGTTTTACTGGGTTTACTGGGTTCTTACCGGGTTAAATAGGTTCTTACTGGGTTCTTACTAGGTTAAATAGGTTATAACTAGGTCTTGACTAGGTTATCTCAGGGGTATTTCTTTAGACCTATATAATTTTAGTATAATAGACCAATCAATAAGAGTAGGATGATTTACTATATTTGATATATCAATATTCCTAGACACTTCTACAACTTTAGTGTATTTCTTCCTTTGTACGTTAAAGAATTTCTCCCCTTATATCCCTTTGTATATATTATATATCATTCTTATATTATATCTCAAAGCTAACTTTCCGACTTTGTATCGTCGCTCTATAGTGGTGATCTTAACGATCTCTTATATATTTCAACTGGATAAGTCACACTATCCGTAAGTTAACACACAATCGACTCAAACTTCCGAAGACTAGATGATCCCCTCCTAATCCCCCCTTTATTGAAACGCGTTAGACCCGACCGTAGGAAAGGGTTTATTCTATACGATACAATATTATATAACGACTTTGTAGACTAGTGGTTAGAGACTGACTACAGGAGGAAAAGTAAGCTTAAATAGGATTCGAACCGCTATACAGAGATCTGGAATAGCTACTATTAGGTAGCTCAGGGTATTGATAGCGCACTAAAGGTTATATACAAGCGCTGTAGGAAGATCCTAGAGTATCCTTATACACTAAGCCCGAACAGTACAGGCAAAGCGCAGTATTATAGTATATCAACTATCCAGAAACATCGGAAAACGGCTAGTTATTTACGGTCGGAAAAGGGGAAGAAAGCAGAGATTATAAACTTCCTACAAAGAGAGGTATATTTTATATTATAAAACTAAGTAACTATACTAATTTATTATTATTCTAGGGAGAGGTTTCAGCAAGTATACCCTTCTTATAAGAAGATTGGGAGGAGGATCTCCTCTAATTTCTTACTCTTAACCGGCTCCTATTCTATCTGATCGAGTATCTATCATTCAAACGTATTATCAATAAAGCTCGTTCCGCCCTATCCCCTCCAGTGATCCTATCTACCGATACTATCCGTCGCCGATTGGGTAGTCTAGTCAAAGACCGGTAGCAGCGTATCCTTCGTACGCTGCCTTCTGGCTCAAAGATATCTATTGCGCTTAACTGCTGGATATCTCTATTCTCGCAGGTATTTATAGCTATTACTGGCTATTTTATTGACAGTAATTGGGTATATCGTGAGGTACTACTTGGGTTTAAGCCGCTTCATAGTATATATACCGGCTCTTACCTAAGTAGTGTTCTTATAGAAACCCTAGTGGAGCACAATATTAAAGATAAAGTATTCGGGTTAACAACAGATAATGTATCAAACAACAAGATATTAGCTACTGCTCTCTAATAGGCTTTATCAGATAATACTATTATCACCCGAATACTATATCTTACCCACGTTATCTAGCTCAGCCTAAATCAGCTTCTTGCTCGGATTAAGGCAGTTCTATTAAATAAATCAGCCGAGATAAGGTGGACAGAGAAGCAGTTAAGGCTAGCCCAAGAAAATACGAAGTAAAGTTAGATCTCCTCCACACTGAACAAAGTCCGTTATCTTGCGATTTACGTTAATATAAGTCCCCAGCGCAGAGAGACCTTTTACAATCTTCAGACAACTAATATTAAGATCGTTCTAATCCAAGATATAAAGACACGATAGAATTCTACGTTCCTTATACTTCGCTGGGCAAAGAGGCTATATACTATCTTCTCTTTATTCTATACAGAGTATGATTGTGAGGAGATACTACTCAGCGAGTAAGAGTGGCGTTAGATCGACTATCTTCTTTGTATCACCGAGCCCTTCTTTGATTATATAACACAGCTATCAAAGACTCAAGATATCACTGCCCACTATATATTCAAGATCTACAATAAACTATTCGATTATCTTAAGCGATCACAGGTATAGCTACGCCGAAAGCGTGTCCTATAGAAGAAACAGATACTAGAGGCCCTTAAAGCTGGTCGGTCTAAGCTTAATGAGTATTACTCCTAAGCTGATGATCTTCGAGGGAATATCTATACAATCAGTATAATACTTGCACCGGTGAATAAATTCAAATTCTTCCTCTCCAGTGATTAGGATCAGAAATAGCGAGATACCTATCGACTTACTTTTGAATAAGCCCTTATTCTATATCAAGCATAAGTTAGAATAAGCAGTCGTGATCTACAAAGCTATCTAACGATAGCCTATCTAAGCTCAAGGCTAGAGGAGATACTTAATAGAAGGGATATACAACCACGAGCTATTACTGATAAAATCAGTCAATATCTTAATAGCGGTAAGTAAATACAAAGAGTATATACAATAATAATACTAATATATATATAGATACTGTTTCTGTTAGGCCGCTTACTTTCTAGAAAGAGCACTAGGCTCGCTTTCCGGCTATTGCTACCCTTGCGCGAGATACACTCTTATTTCCAGCAACTGGCGCAGGAGTTGAACGCCTCTTTAATACCGCTCGAGATATTTGTCACTATCGTCGTGGTAGAATAAAGAGTGAGACTGTCGAGGTATTAATAATGTTTCTTTGTACAACGAAATTTGATATAGAGGAGCAGGAAGTAACACTTCTTGAGAAATTCTTCTCCCAGGATAAGCTTGAGGCGGTAAAAGAGGAGAGGGAAGAGAAGCTTAGTGAGATTGAGGTTGATCTAATTAGTGATACAGAGGAGTAGGAGGATGAACCGGAAGATAAACCAGGGGATACAATTGAGGTTGTAATTGAGGATAGACCAGAGGATATACCGGAGGAGAGGCCCTTACCTATAAGTGAATATAGTCGTCCTTGCTCGCCATTATTACCACTAACCTGTACACAGACACGAGTATCAGGGAGAAAACGTAAAAGCAGGGAAGATGATTTATTTGAATACCATTAGCTTGCTTGACAAAGAATCCTCAATTATACGTATCTCTTTTACCCTTTTTATAAATAAAATTAGATATAATCAAGTAAAGCAAATACTCAAAATTACCGCGAATAAATGTATAAGTTATACATTTAGAATCCTTAGCATATTTGTTTAGTTTGTAACCTAGTTTGGGGCCCCAGACCCAGTACTGGGTTACCCAGTCCGACCTAGACCCAGTACTGGGTCGAAGGGTTCGACCCAAAACCCAACCTAGACTGGGTTGGGTCTGGGTTGGGTCTGGGTTTTACTGGGTCGTGCGGAAGACTAGTACTATACGAAGATAAGCAAAACACAATTTATTAAGTGGTAGCGATACACTATATACGCCTAACTAAATACTTCACAACGTAAAGTAAACTTTGATACGAATTATATATCACTATATTAGGAACACTTCGACTAGGTCGCACACTATTAGACTGGATAGCCGATAGCACTTTATCGACGATATAGAAAGGCGATTCCTTACCTATCACAGTCTAGAGGTCTTTACTCGTTAAAAAAGTACCGTAAGAGTAAGACCTATTAGTAGGGTGGGAGGAATTCCTCTCTTCAGCAGATATTAAGGTAATCGCTACAGTTTGCGATAATATATACTATTATATCTTAAGACGAACTATACACTAATTTAATATATCTTAGTCCGAGTGTTCTTTAGAGTAGAAGACCACTTTCAACACTGAGGATTGGGAGCGAATTCAAATCAATTTAATTACGATATATTAGCTCCCCTTCTAGTTCCTTAAAAGGCTAGAAATATTTAAGTTTATTCGATTTACTCGCCTCTTAAAAGATATACCTCCAATCTTAACTCCTAAGACAGTAAGGCGTCGCCTAGAAATAATAGTTAAGGGGGATTATCAAAAGGCCCTTTCTTTTTTACCAAAGAATACTAAGCTTTTAATAGCACTTAACTGCTAGACTTTACCTTTTTAATAAGCGTTTATAGCAATCACTAGCTATTTTATAGACTCTAGCTGGAATTATTATAAGATACTACTAGGCTTTAAGCCAGTATATAGTCAGTATACCGGTAGTTACCTAAGTGAGATACTATAGGATATACTACAGCAGTATAATATTATTGATAGAGTGCTTACAGTGACTATAGATAACGCCTCTAATAACAAAATACTTATAGAGAGCCTTTACCAGTCGATCGAACAGCTCAATCTCCTAGATAGTATACGGGTTATACGAATTCTATACCTTACCTATATAATTCAGCTTAGCTTAAAGGACCTCCTTAGATTGATAAAAGCTAACCTAAACAATAATACCGCCGATACTATCTAGTCAGAGGAAGAGAATAAATCCGCTCTTCAGAAGGCTAAATCTAAGAAAGGAATTATCTATACACTTATAAAGGTTAGTTATTTAAAATCTTTATTAAAGTATACTTATACTATTTCTAGATCTGTGCTTTTGCAGTCTATATTAACGCTAGTCCCTAACGCCGGGAGTTCTTTCTAACACTATAAGACACTAAGCCGAAGCTTATACTAATATAAGATATACGTACCCGCTGGAATTCAATATACCTAATACTTTAGCGCGCAAAACGTCTGTCTATTATATTTAATAGGTACTGTACTCTATATAACTAGCTTCGGTTCTAGCTAAGTATATAAGAGTGGCGGTAGGTTGATTACCTACTTTATATCACAAAACATTTTTACGTATAGACAGTCGGACTATCTAAGGTTAAGGATATCACTATTTATTACGTATTCGAGGTATATAACAGACTGTTTGGATATTTTAAAGACTCTCAGAAGCGCCTATATCGGAAGAAGGTTCCTTAGAAAAAGGCGATACTTTATACTTTAAAGGCTGGGGAATAGAAGCTTACAATATACTATAAGGAAACTAAAAAGGCTTATAGGTATCTTTATACAATAGGGACGATCCTTACCCCTGTGTATAAGCTTAACTACTTTAAGGGAGCAGACTGGGCTGGTGATAATACGGACTGGTATACAGTATACGAAAGCTCTCTGTATTCCTACCTTAAACGATACTATCAGCGCTATCCTATAACTCAATCAGTGGATAAAGGTAAGGCTCCACAACGAACTAGGAGTATATCTAGTCTACTTATATAGACCCGACCGAGAACAGAGATCTAAGAGAAGGTTAGCTGGCGAGAAGAGTTGATAGGTTACCTCAATCTCCGTATATATACCACAGAACTTGAAACTATAATATATACTGACTTCGTAAGGAACTAATAATAATAACTTATATCAATTCTGGAGACAATATAAGACCCAGTTCCCAACCCTTACGGCGCTAGCTCGGGATATCTTCTCTATTCCTGCTACTGGCGCAGGAGTTGAAAGGTTATTCAGCTCAGCGCGGGATATCTGCCATTATAGACGTGGATCTCTTAATACAACGACCATTCGAGATCTTATAATATAGCTAGTATTAGCGATGATGAGGAACTTGAGTCTGAAACTGATAACGTGTCTGAAGCCGATGACCTAGGCGCCTATAATCGTGATACTTTACCTGGTCCACAGGACGCAGGCCTACCTCTAGATAAAGAGGTAGAATCAGTTGAACTTCCAGATTATCACCCAGTGGTTAGAATTGTACAAAGCGATAGCCAGCGCCCACATCGGGAACGGAAGCGTCGGAGAGATAATGATGAATATATATATACCAAGGGGACCAAATAAAGCATAAAGCGCAAATAATCAAACAAATTTGATAATGATTTTTTTCCAGATCTCCAGTTTACTGTAAACAAAATACGTTAAAATTACTGGGTTTTCTACATAACTTATACATATCACGAGGTAAGTTGTGTTTGCACTGTTTACAGTGCTGCAGCACTGCAGCACCGAACCAAGTGTCTGGTGCTGCCAAGCCTTAGTGCTGCAGTACCGAACCAAAGGCCTAGTGCTGCGGCAGCACTGGTGCTGCGGGACTTGTCAAGGCCTACTCCCCCCCGGAGATCCCTAGTTCGGTAACTAACTCTAGACTGCGATATCGCCCGTCCATAGACACCTAGGAGGTGCCCATCGCCCGTCCACGGTGGGCGGTGGGCTATTTGGATTTTCGAGTGCCCGTCTATGACGCCCACGGCCCGTGGGTATACCTATCACGGGTATACCCACGATACCCACTATTGCATAAAGTCACCTAAAATAGACGTATAACTCGCTGAGTTTGCACAATAAATAACTGTTATTTACACCTGTTTTGCTAACTCTATATAAGATTGCAGTTTTAATCTATAATATTCATGAATTTTATTGAAATATCTAAGTAAATGAAAAACTATAATATATATAATACAACTTAGAGTATATTCCTTATCGAAATACATTATATCGTGTGGTATTTTTGTTAACTTACCAAATTATACTATAATAGTTTGAAGATATATATTTAAGTCAGTGGTATATATCAACTATTTTCTATAAGTAAAATACTATATCTGTCTTCCGCTCTATCGTTTATTTAGGTATAATTATTTCCGGTAGATTAAAAGAGTATTAGTATAACTATTATTCTATAACCTTATATTATTAAATTCTATCTGTTCTATTACTAAAAGGCGTATATTATTATTCTAAGAGTTTTAAATCCTTCGATTCTAACTTAAGATAGGCGTTTAGGTATAGTCCCGTAGGTGTACCCACGGGTATACCTATAGACAAAGACCCTTATAGCCAATCAGCTTATAGAGGACAGTGGGTATATACTTTTTTATAATCTATTAGATCTATATAACGTACCCCTTTTACTAGTGATCCCTATTTCACACAGTCGTAAGTTACCTATTGTAAGTTAAGACTATATACTCTCCCTTGGTCGTTGCACTATCCCTTATATTATATAAACTATATCTCAACCTAGTACCTATACCGCAGGGCCTTCTTTACTTCCTCTAAGCTCCTAACTAGACCTCTCCTATATTAGCGATATATTTAATTCTAACCTTAATCTAAATATTGATCCGAGTCTCTTTAATAGCTAATAGACTTCTATATCACTAATAGAGTCTAAGTTCACTTAACCGGCCCTTCTTAATTGCTCCCTTAAACGCGTCGGCCCTAATCGGAGAAAGCAGTTTATCCTCTATAACGCGATAAACAACGCCTCGAAAGTAAAGTTTATCGAATAGTGGTGTACAACAATACGCGGCAGCGATACTGAGACACAACAGCTACAATAGGATACAAAATATATATCAGATATTTAGGAGAACTTCGACTAGGTAGTATATTATATTATAGGCGAACCTTTAGTTATATATCGGATATATAGAGCTATATTACCTTATCTAAGCGTAAAGTAAAGCGGTACCAATACACTAAAGCGGTATATAGCCTCAGGTAAATACTAAAAGGGTGGTAAAAGTAAGTCTATACAACAGTCGATTAAAGAGACTATATAGTATATACCGGTAAGTCTTTTATAATTATACCCTTTAAGATAACTAATAAGTTATATATTAGGAACTAGTATTATCTTATATCTTAAGATTCTCGAATAATAAATAGGAAAGAGAGTAGATTGAATATCTTACTAGTCTAAACCTACCTTTCCGGGTCCTTAAGAGGAAGCAGTTTGCTTCCTTAATTCGAATAGCGCAAAAGGCTCCAGTTAAGCCTACTCTACTCTATCCTCGCACTACTTAACGCCGGCTAAAGAAATTGGTCGATAATAAGCAGTATATAATCCTCACTACCTTACTATAAGATACGAAGCTCTTAATCGCCCTTAACTGCTGGATATCGCCTTTCCAGTAAGTATTTATAGCGATTATAGGGTACTTTATCGACCGAGACTAGAATTATTGTAAGATCCTACTTAGATTTAAACCACTTAATAGGGCGTATTCTAGTATAAATCTAAGTAAAGTGCTTATAGATATCTTTAGGAAGCTTAATATTACTGATCGTATATTAGCGATTATATTAGATAACGCCTCTAATAATATAACTCTAGTATAGGTAGTTTAAGACTCTATTAACTCTCTTAAACTACCGAATAACCTAGTGGTTGTTCGAATCCCTTATCTTATATATATTATCTAACTAAGCCTTCGCGAGCTACTTAGATCAGTGAAGGTCGACCCCTAGAACGATACTACAGATCGGAATATTTCTGATATCTAAGCCTAAGCCTAAGCTCGATCGCTCCGTATATCCTAGAGTAAATAAGTTATTGTATAAACTATTGTTAAGGTAAGTATATCGCTTTATTTCTTATTTAATATACCTAATAAATATATAGATTCGCGGGCTTACTGTATTTATTAATATAAGCCCCTAACGTCGTGATAATTTCTTCTGTCTCTAAACCAATAGAGCAAAACTTACGCCTATCTAAGATATCCGTATATATTAGAATTCAACCTTCTTAATACTTCGTTATACGAAACGCCTCAGTAAGCTATATAATAAATACTGTAACAATATTGGGACTCAGAAATAGAAACTCAGTAAGGTAGAATAGCGGTAGGTCGACTACCTTCTATATATTACAGAGCCGTTCTACCGCTTTACTACAGTACTTTCAAAGACTAAGGAAATAACGGTATATTATATTTTTAGTATTTATAATACCCTCTTCGATTACTTCGAGGATTCTATCGCACAACTTACCCCGAAAACTATACCCTAGAAGAAAGCGATACTATAAGCCCTTAATACTAGGATAGTAAAGCTTATATCTTACTATACAAAGATAAAAGAGATCTATAGTAATCTCTACGCGATTAGAACAATCCTTATACCCTAGTATAAGCTTCACTTCTTCTTAAGTAAAGCGTAGGGTATATCGGAGAACGATATAAACTGGAGTAATCAGTATAAGGAAACGCTTCGCTAGTTTATAGCTCCTTACGCCTAAAGATATACCTAGGGACAGTCCCTACGAGGAGAGTAAACACCTAACCGTCACTTAGCCAGTATAAGTGACCTAGACGCTCTCCTCGATATTCGGCCTTATATTTATTCTGATCCGTCAATATCAGAGTATAAACTCTCTAGATACCTTAAAAAGCGTACGTTATATCACTATTATTATAAGCGGGAATACTTATACCTATTCTAGTAAGGAGAAAGGTCGATCCTTTAGAATTCTAGAAGGAATATAAGAATAAATTCCCGATTCTTTTAAGTATTGCTCGCGATATTCTCTTAATTCCTACAATAGGCGCTGGAGTTAAACGTCTATTTAATTCAGCACGGGATATCTACCACTACCAATATAGGCGGCTGAGTGCGAAGACAATCTAGGATATTATAATATTCCGGTGTAAAACCCAGTTTAATATTGAAATAGAAGAACTACCCGATAAGGATATATACTTAGATTCTATATAAGAAGCAGACGAGCAGAGAGAGGCTGAGCTTACTACTGATATACCTAAACCAATCAGCGATAGTGAGGATTCTAAGGATAATAATCCTGTCGAACTAATCGAGTACGAGTTTATAATAGAGAGTTAGCTTCCTTGTCCTTCTATCGTACGAAGTACGCGGAAGCGACAGAGAAGTAAGCTTATCGACAGCGAAGATAAGAGCAGTCCTTATCTCCCTCTTTATAGAGATAAGGTTGGCACTGAAAGGCGCCCTAGTTTAAGAGAAGTAAGGAAGCGTAGTAAGCCTAGTGATAATCAATTTGTGTCGTATTAGTATAAATATAAGTCCCTAGGTTATTTTACAAAGGGTTCTAAAGCTTAATTTTCTAACCTCGGTTAGAAAATTGACAGTAGTATCAAATCGTTATATAAAGGCGTCCAAAGCTCATTTTTCTAACCGAGGTTAGAAAGTTGACAGTAGTGTTAAATTATTATATCAAGGCTTCCAAACCTATATACCAATACCACTACTATGTATATATAATTAAATTACTTAAAAATACAGAGAAAAATTGCACAAATAATGCAAGTCACAAGGTCAAGAAATTTTGCTTACTAAAAAGGCCCACGGGCGCCTATGACGCCCACGGCCCGTGGGCCCTAAGGGTAGGGCCCGTCCATAGGCCTCTCCATAGGGCCCATTTCCCGCTTACATAAGGCCCATGGGCTATGCCCACCCGCCCGTCCATGGGCGATGTCGCAGTCTAACTAACTCACTACCTAATGCAATTAAGCGGGTTTAGAAGCTTAAAACTAAGCTTACTAAGGATTTGGAGCAAATTAAGACCTACACGAAGACAATAGAGAAGTATATCAAGCGAAGTATTGATATAAATCTACTTTTATCGCAAGAGGTTGCTATATTGAAGGGGGAATTAGAGAAAGCCCGCGCTACTAAATCGAGGGTAAATAGGCTAAGAAATAATAAGTCGATTCTTAGGTCTAGGAAGTCTATACTCTCACCAATTTGTGCGAATCGGAAGATAGCGCAGCGAGAAAAAGCTGATTCCTTAAGAATAAAGCGGTAACAAGAGCGGTAGGCCAAGGTCTTAGAAGCTTAACAACGCACCCAGGAACAGTTGGATTTAGCTGAAAGTCAGCGAGAAGCTAGAATGGCAGCTATATATAGGGAGGGTTTGACTTGGTATATAGATAAAGATGGTTATTATAAGTAAATATAGCTTCGAATTCAATGAGATTTATTGTTGACTGAAAATTATCGTTGAGTGGCGTGCACCAATACAGGGTACTGTATTGGTACGAGCGCTTGGCACGATTACTGCATATTGTATATATGGAAAGACCTAAGTGATGTATCTACTCCGTACATCGGTGGTGCTAACCTTACTTCCGTGGGGCCAAGATTAGCGAGCCGGTATTCCGAATTATAGCTATATATGCAGTGTTGAAACCCCGGTTCTCCATTTTAGTTACTGAGAATGAGCTGGAATTCTCAACAGTTGTCATTTTGGTTGGGTTAAAGAAAACCCAGAGAAATATCGCGGTAATAGTATGTGGTCTTAGTACCCGGGAGATAAGTGGCTTAGACGGCGACAGCTGAACATAAATGCTATCAACACACTCAGTTTAATCATCCCATCTCTATCACATCTGACTAGTCGCCTCACATCGAAGCCAAGCCATGGGCGGATTGTTTCATCAGATTCGGCGTTTTTTGACATATTCACACGCTATACAGACTGTGATAGCAACTCGCAAGGTAATGCGAGAAAAGTTGGCTCCTACACCCAACCGATGGTTGGTGAATCACGATATCACAAACTTAGTCACATATCTTCCAACTTTGGAAGGCTGGATGGTTGGAGGTAGGTGTCCAGCTTGTCGGCTACCAAGGTGAAGATATTAGACTCCAGTTCGCGAACGAGCAACCATGCTGCAGTCAACTATAGCCATAATCGACTGGAGTGGAGAGGGGATTTCAAGATGCGGTTATGTGTTATCGGTTGGCATTAAGGCTGAAGCCACCAGAGCTTACTACAGGTTCCGCCTCGACATTCAAGTTGATAGTAACAATTTCGGGTGTACTTGATTCGCGATCGCAACAAAACAAGGGGATTCTTTTCGCTTCTGGAATACAATCATTCCTAGGAGTCTACACATCGGAAGAAATCACATGGCCAGGAATATCAGGTTGAAAAGTAGCCCACGTACACGTGACCCAAATGGAGAAAAATCAACCCTTTTCGTTTGCTCTTCCTCCAAATATACAGCTCGGACTCCATTCTTTTATTCAATTTATATTGAAGCCTGATCATTTGCAAAATGGGTTTAGACAACGGAGACTCTTCCGAGCAATTTGCTATTCTCACACCTCGATTTATTCTTGTTCCCACAACCACAGCAATCTCCTTCAACTCATACCGGGCGCTTTATGCCGAGCTACACGCAAATGTAGATTTCTGTCAAATGGGCTTCGGACATCACTTTCCAGCCAGGTCATGGAACGATGAAGAGACGCGTGATTGGATGCGAACGCGTGATATCGAACGTTCTTGGCAAAAGCGCAATTTAGGTGATTTTGCTGTGGGGTTGCGCGGACCATCCACATTCGAGCCTGGCAATCACTCCGCACAAAATGATGAGTTCACCATACTCAAAGGCAATGACTATGCTCGGGTCGCGGGGCCCAATAATGTCCATCTTGCTGCCTCCGAATGGGTGGGCTATTCAGGACTCCGTGATGCTACAACCACCTCGATGCCGCCACGAGAGCCTGGAGATCCTGTGCTGCCATCTTGGAATGAAATGGTTGAGCTGCGCTATGGTGTCTCGCCAAAATTCTGGGGGCAAGGAATTGTGCAGGAAGCCTCAAAAGCCGTTATGAGGTGGTCTATCGAAGAAAGAGGGATCAAAAGGTTCGTCGCTGAGACGGAGAGAGAAAACACCAGGAGTGCAAAGGTATTGCAAAAACTAGGCTTTACACTGAGCGACACGAACTACTGGAAAGAACCGAGTGAATTGGAATGGGTGCTTGCCGCCAAATGAATTTTGTGAGATTTCGTATGCCATGGAGTCTCAAATTTCGCAGTGCAACTTCTCCTATTCGCAATGCAGCTGTATGCTTACCAATCTCTTAGAAATTCGTCCAACGACGTTGAATGTATATACACCGAAAGATATCCATATCACCGGCATAGTTGAATGTTGTTTGGATGGAAAATATGACCATATCAATCTCAAATTGCGTCAACTCCAGCCTAAATACATCTTGCAGGCTATTCCCAATGAAAAGTCGCCCTCCAAATGGTGTCAAGCAATATTGACCCATCACGTCCTTAGCTTCAATTCCGACAAGGTGGAGTATTTTTTCACCATCGCCTACTTTTGTATATGATACGAATAATGCCCCGATTTATGAAAAAAAAGGCTCACATCCTATTGATAATATTTCGCAGACGGCAATATAATTTTTGAACATACTCTCCATTTTCAAAACCACTCTACGAGACAACTTCTTGTCATGGTGCCCCGGTTTCAAAGTGTTGCTGTAATCGGCGCTGGCCCATCTGGCATTTCTGCCGTCAAAGCATTGCAAGAAGAAAATATTTTCCAGACTATACGTCTCTTCGAGCGACGGGGTCACATTGGAGGAATCTGGCAATATGATGAGACTCCCGATCTATTTCCATCCCAAGAGCCTTCCAGTCAAGATCACGAAATCCCAAGTCGCCTTCCGCTGCTTAAAACCCCTTCTCCTGAAGATGTAACATCTCGTACAGCCATTTATGAGAGCCTTGACAGTAATGTCGGGGCCAAAGTCATGGCTTTCACGCACACTCCCTTCCCCGACATAAATTCGGCATCGTCAACCAGACACTTGGGGAAGTTCAACCCAACCCGGCCATTTCGGGTGGTGAGAAAATATCTAGAAGATGTGTTCCAGGAGTACCTTCATCTTGCCTCTCTCAATACAACGGTCGAAAGGCTTGAAAAGCGCAACCAAAAATGGACCTTAACACTTCGTCAATCCGGCCATGGGGATGGTAACAGCCCTAAGGACTATTGGTGGGAAGAACAATTCGATGCTGTGATTGTTGCATCGGGACATTACAGCGTGCCTTTTGTACCTTTCGTTCCAGGTCTAAGTGCTGCCTTTGCGCGCTATCCGACCGTATTCGAGCATTCAAAGGCGTTCCGCAAGGCAGACGACTATGTGAAAAAGCGTGTGGTAGTTGTTGGAGGCAGTGTCTCCTCGGCAGATCTTGTCGCAGATTTACATGCCATTGTGAAAGGTCCGCTCGAGCTGTCTCAGAGAGGGAAGAATGAAGCGCTTCAATCCGCATGGGAATTACCCAATGTCAATGTTAGGCCAACGGTCAAAGAAATCCAAGCAACCGAAGAAGGGGTAAATGTCGTGTTTTCTGACAACAGCCGTTTGGAGAGCGTGGACAAGATCATTTTCGCCACTGAATACAGGTTGTCTTATCCATTCCTTGTCCCAAACCCCGTGACCCCCAACAACCGGCTAGCAGGGTTTTACCAGCACATTTTCAAGATCGGGGACCCATCTTTGGCTCTCGTCGGCCAGGTCCGCGCTGCGATCAGCTTCCGGGTTTATGAATACCAGGCAGTTGCCGTTGCCCGATACTTTGCCGGAAGAAATGCGGTGCCCTTACCAACGCCACAAGAGCAGGATGTTTGGGAAGTCCAGAGACTTCAATCCAAAGGGCACACAGCCTTGTTCCACGAAATAAAGCCCGAGTTTAAGGAGTATTTCGATTTCTTGAGAACTTTAGCTGGCCCTCCAGCACCGGCAACGGGAGGTTACTCACTCCCCCCGTGGGAGGATCGATGGGCAGAACAAGGATTTGAGATTCTTCAGCAAAAGGATAAATATTGGAAGTCACTACGAAGAGCGGCGGATGGATTAGGTGTATTGACGGCTAAACTGTGAAGTCAACATTATCTACCGTCCATAGGAATATGAGGTCACCAAGTGTGATACCAACGAGGACAGGAAAATGGTGATGACTCTCTTGTTTCCCCTGCACTGAACATCCTATGTTTTGTGGAAAGAACCTATCATTATACGAATAGTGGATACGAGCGAGCGCTAGGTTTGCAGGCTTATGATTATTAGGAAGAAACCAGAGACTCGATTTATTGAGAGAGGGAGAGAGGGGGTGGAGAGAGAGATCTGTCTACCTAGGGGTGCAGGCTCCCACACCTCGCAACAGTTACAAATGTGTTCACTTTGTTGGAGAAGATAATTATTTAGACCTACAAATGCAACTTACAATGCCGTTGAAGCTCTCAAAATACACAATCCGAATCCTATATTTCTCAACCAACCTCAGGTCCCACTTACGGATACTGTGAGGTCAACTCAACTCTTGTATTTGCGGAGGACGAGCATAATACATATCCCAGTGGTGCATATCGCACATAGCCGTGGCCCCAACCCCCTGTATCTCATCGTAAGGCACTTTCATCCAACCAACATCCTCCAGCGTGCATCCCTCCAGGGGCTCAAGCTCCTCATCCAGATAGACTGACTCATTGTCATCTTCATCTACCTCCGGTTCCCAGTCTCCATAAACTAGACGAACAAACCCGGTCTGCCTTGAAGTATCCGGGTTCGAGTTCAAGACAGACTCTAGCGCCTCTTGGTCGACCATGACAAAAAACCTGTAGCGACCCAAATGTCCGAAAGTATCGACACCCTGTTCCTGCAGTGGTGCAGTCGTAGCCCACGTCCTGAAATGGGTGCGGAGAACAGCGGTGGTCGCACCATCAAATGAGGGGTCTTCAAAGACCGTTGGGGTAAACCCTTCTAGCATATCTAGGCCGCTGCTGTACTCGAGGTATTCTGTGACGGACTGGAGGAAGAGAGCCATGAATCTTTCCCAGTCTTTTTGGCTTTGATATGTGCAGCGATAGATGACGAAGCCCCACTTTGTGAATCCGTCTTTTTGGAGAAGCCGTTCTAGGTTGTCTGCGGCGTTTAAGCATGTTTCCATGTTGGGATCCCGTTTTGATGGTTGTTCGATTTCATAATCGGGAATGCGTGAGGAACTCATTGCTCTTGAGAATGATTTGGTGAGCTGTGAAGGGCCAGTTCTGGTAGGAAAACGGATAGGACGAGTGGAAAGGCTGGAACACCTGAATAATTGCTTCCGTAAAAGTCTTGGAATCATTTAGTGAAAAGGAAATGAAGAAAACTTGGAAAAAATCAAGTTGGGTCCAGGGCAATATTATTAGCTGTGGTACGGAGTAGACCAAGTCGGGTGATGATCACATTGAATTCTGCCGGTTTTGCACAAGTCACGTAGCGTAATTTATACCATTCTGTATAGCTCCAATGAAAACTACAGAGAGATAACTAATTCACTATTATTGCCCTACCTACATAGGTATTCCACCGAAATAAATAAATAACAAGCGTTCATAAATTTGACTTGAGATCTTCGATTGCCCCCTCAAGTGCCCTCTATACAACCGATTTTTTCCCCTTTAACCCCCTGGGGCTATATATATCTTCACTTATCAGTTTCCCGCTTTTTTCTTGAGTACGTTTTTATGTTGATCTATTCATTGTCTGAATCTGTATCTATCATACTCCATATGGAGGATTTAATTTGAACAGAATACACTATCTTCTTGAGGTTGCATTGATGTGTGATCCACTGCAGTTTACGGATGTAGTCCGGACTCCATAGCTCTAGATACAGATCACGGTATATAAGTGGAGACAGACCCCAATGTTTCAGGTCGATAAATAAATTGAAAGGGATAAATGATAGTAAATACCCGACGGTAATATTTGGTATTTTACAGCAGATTAAGGGTCTTTCTTTAGTTCACCAGATATCTCCAAAACTATCTCCAGCTAGAATCTCAACAAAAACTGCCGGATTAGTCAGGGAACATGTGCCCTAAACACCCCGGTTGTGGAGATGTAGATGTCTTCTTCCTTCTTTCTCTCTCGGAGACTTCAATCGGTCGGGGTTTTCCGTCCGTTTCCGCTTGGTAGTCTCGGCAGAAACTCCCACACAAACCGAATACCCAATTGCTAGGGTCTGGCAATCCGATCCAATCGCGGGATTCCACTTGTAGAGCTGTGCAAATGTAATCCCATACGTTGTCTGAATCTGGGCGCATGAATCCCCGCTCACCACGGTGTAATATTTATCGCAATTGGATACGATGCCTGTTTGCGTTGGGGCACTTGGTCCCGTGGCCGTGGCAGTCGAGCCTGGGCCCTTCACGCAGTATGCATAGTCCAGCCAAAGAGAGCTGCAGGTGCTGCCAATCGCGGGATTCCACTGGTAGAACTGTGCAAATGTAATTCCATATGTTGTCTGAATCTCGGGGCATGAATCCCCGCTCACCACCGTGTGATATTCCTCGCAATTGGATACGATGCCTGTTTGCGTTGGGGCACTTGGCCCCACGGTTGTGGTAGTCGAGGCTGGGCCCTTCACACAGTATGCATAGCCCAGCCAAAGAGAGCCGCAAGTGCTGCCAATCGCGGGATTCCACTGGTAGAACTCCGCAAGGCTGATACCAGACCCACTCGCAATCGTCGAGCAGCTATCACCGTCTACTGCGGTATAGAATTCCTGACATCCTGAAACAATTCCAGTCTGAGTGGGACCAATTGAGGCCGTAGTCTGGGTGGAAGTTCCGGTGCTGGTCGCAGTGGCGGTCGAAGTGGCGGTCACATCCGTGGAGCCGACACCGATACAGATGGCGCGATAATCGGTGAAATTGAGTCCGGAAAAGAGGGCAGTGTCGCAGTCATCTAATAGCCATGTGTTCCAGGTCTGCAGATCTGCCAATGTTACCCCATAGTCGGAGACAATGTCGGCGCATGTGTAATCTAGATATGGTCAATAAAGCCCCCCCTTTTGAAGAGTATTAGAGCGCATACCTGGAGAGTCATAAAGATCAACGGAAGTGAGACAGTTGCAGTTAGAGGCAGTACCACTCTCCGTGGCGTTGATGGAAAGACAATTGGTTAGGGTAGGCTCCGTCGCTAATCCACGGTCAGCATTGATCCGCATGTTGAGATTATCCTCATCACTTACCTGTGCTGTTCGAGTACTCTAGAACGCAGTAGCTGTACGTCATTGTGAGGGTACAGGTCGACTTGTTGTTTGAGAGACTTGGGTTCCACTCCACCAATTGGTCCATGGAGATTTCATAGTCCCTTGCGAGGTCCCGGCAGAGATCGTTAATGTTAGAGGGATTTGCGTATTCATAGCAGCCCGAAAGGGTGTCTGGAGCAGTGGGGAGCTGTGTGGGCTCAGTGTACACAAAACCAGGATAGCTTGTAGTGGTGGGGATGTCGGTATTCACGGAGGAGAAGGTGGCGGTGGGGACTGTGATAGGCAAGTACCCAGTGAGGGTGTAGTTGGGGTAGCTGGTAAGTGAACCAACAGGTTTGACACAGTACGCCTCGTCCAGCTGGAGATTTGTGCAGTCGGCGTCAATCTCTGGGTTCAAAAAGTAGAAATCCGGCAGTGAAATAGACTGTGCTATCGAAAGCTGGGCGCAGGTATCTCCTGCTTGGACCTATTTATCGATCAGAAAATTATCGGACGGGAATGTTTCAACAAGTGGAGAATTCACGATCACTCACCGTGTACCACAGGCTACAGTTGTGGTTACTACCATCTATGGCATTGGTTGGAACTGGCGCAGCAGTAGTGGCATCTGTAGTAGTCGGATTTGGAGTGGAGCCTGAATCGGAGTCATTGTGGCTTAGATAGCCACCAGGAGGGCTGGTAATAGCACATTAGTATACCCGTCAAATATCGTACATACACCGAAGTTAGAAGGACTGCAAAATTGCTCACCTCAAGCACACCTCATATCCAATGAAGAAATCGCTATTAAGACATAGAGAGTTGATATAGGGGTTCCATGAAAGGAACTGTGGAATAGTCACGTTGCCGAGAGGACCAACGACGCTGTCGCATGTATCAGTACCCTTCCAGGTATAAGTGTTGCACTTCGGGGGAACACAGAGAGGCCGGTTCATCATGCTAGCGAAATCTTGACAGTATAGATCCAGCTTGTTGGCCTGCAATAATGAGTAGGTAGAGACGCTTAATAACTTTGCCACGGAGTTACAATCGTCTGACTGCTGCGCCTGATACAAGCCCACGCAATTTAATGTGGTGGTGCTTGTGGCAGTAGCCGAAGTTTCCGTTGCCGTTGCAGTTG
Organism: Penicillium vulpinum; assembly: GCF_028829585.1. Lineage (NCBI taxonomy): Eukaryota > Fungi > Ascomycota > Eurotiomycetes > Eurotiales > Aspergillaceae > Penicillium > Penicillium vulpinum. Next base: position 4,950,302 of record NW_026643242.1, read on the forward strand.
CATTGAGCGCATAGGCGGTTGGAGAAGTGACGGAATAGCCCGAAGCAATGCAGCTTGATGTCAAAGAGCTAAAGGTCTCTTCCATTCCCTCGTCATAGCCTAAGGGGCTGTTGAGTTGAGTTTCCAATACTCCCAGCCAACAATCTGAGCATGAAGCATTCATGCTTGGTACAGCGGAACGGTTTGCCCAAGATAGAAATTGAGGATCGCAGTAGTTGCCCGACCTAATGGGGGAAAGCTTAGGATCAGAGTTCAATAAAGACCAACTAATAGCGTCACTCACTCGTCCTTGCGGCAGGAGACATCATAAGTGAACAGGTAGTTGTCGGCAATAAAAGTAGCTGGATAAGCTACATCCTCGTAGACAATCACATCGGTATCTTCAGTGCATGCTGCTTGAATGGTAGCTCTGGCACTTTTCAATGACGTGTAACAATCATTGACACATAATTCAGTGACTTGGTCCTCGTCCAGAATAGCATTGCTTGTTCATTTTAGTATATGATCTCATGCGCATGTTTCTTTTTTAAACTTACTCTGGAGAAACCACGAGGAGAAATGGAGGACAAGTCACGTTGGTGGCTAGTGCATCTTTACAAACCTCAGTAAGACCCGTATAGTTTGTAAAAACCTGAAGTCCAACAGGCTGCTGGCCCAGTACTGCTGGAATCAGTAGAGCCCCTATGGCAGTCCAAAGCCCACGCATTTTGCCTATGTCAGGGCTATACATAGAGCAGACAAAAAAACGAGGGGGAAAAAAACCAAAACCAAAACAAGGTGGGATGGCTATAACTAGAGTGTCAGTAGAGCTATTCGGCAAAATTTAAATCACCAATAAAAGAATGAAAATTGAGTGAATCAAACCACACCCAACTAAACAAACTCGGCGAACTTTATGTAATAACCCTTGGTATTATGTTGTTTTCTATACTTTCTACCTGGTGCGGGTACCAATATCGGCTCAACCAACGCGCTTGAGGAAGTTTCACACCATTTTTCCAATCAAGGCCTTTGATATTTTTTCTACCGATATTGCCCTCTGACACTAGGGATACTCTCTACTGGAGCTAGAGTCAAACCCCGAAAGCAAGGAATTCTCTGTTCATTCAATTTTGTTAGATCCACTCCCTGAAATTAGGGGGCCAGGAAGTGGTCCTGATACCAGATTATGAGGGCTATATGGTTGGAGGAGTTTTCAAAACCACTAGTTGAATTGAAAGGATTTAATATATACTACTCTACTTTTCTATGCCGAGGGATCCGGCAGAAACTTTCGTTTCAGTGGCCGGGCCGCTCCGTACTAAGATCCACATTTTCGACCCCTGTAATATTGATAACAAGTAATTTGTGTGAGAATTTAGGTAGTAGTGGGACCAGAATCTCCGTGCCGATCGGATGCGGTAGATGATCCTTCTTCCGAGCTTTTGTTTCATCAAAAGCAGGTTTGCATATACGAAAGGTTCGGCGGCTATATCTTTTTGGCCTTATCTTAGCCGATTTCTGCTGGATTCCTAGACCCTGGTTTCTAGCCGGCAGATAACCAACGTACCCGAATTACCATTACACGGACCTTGAAAGCACCCTACCTCCGTCCTGGATATCAAAGTTCTCTAAGTACCACATTTACGTAGTACTCCGTACGCCTCTCCGAATTATTTTAGTAAAATAAAGTTAATCTCTTAGTCGGCGTGTATAAATCAGGATATCAAGACTCAACGAGATATCTAATTGCCAAAATAGGTATAATTATCTTCCTACAGTCACTGGTTTCTGTGTGGAAATCCTGCTTCTTCGGTGTCACTTTGTTATTTGGCCTCGGTACAGTGACTGGACATAAGTAATTGTATACCCCTTGGCCCCACCAAACTCACCGCTGATACCGCCTTCCTAAAATGTATAACATGTATGGATAGAACTACCTAGAAATAGTATAGGAAGCAGCGGTTTTTTGTAGACAAATTACTGTGTTATTTTCTCCTCGACTTTTAAGCTAGTGCTCTTATATGTGCAGTAATAGTAGAGATAATCATACTTTATGAAGATTCTTTAGACGGGCAGAATATTAGGTAATCCTAGTGGTGGGGCCGGATGCAATTATTTATGTCCACTGACTGTACTAGTATATGAAGGGCCCTCATTTTTACAGTACATTGTATAGGCGGTGTGGCTGGCGGTATATCATCAAGCAATAGACAAGCAAAAAAAGACCCTAAAAAGCAGGCCCTTGATATGCATAGCGAATCAGGACTGAGAATCCACTGGTCTGCATCGGGCATATCTTGCGCAAGCGAGGTACCTGTACTCATATGGGTCTAGCATACCACCACACCTCACGTTTGACGCCATGCTGTATTCTTCCTTGGTCCGATGGTGGGTAGTAGACTTTTTGGCGCGCATGGAAGTGGCCCCAATTTTGATATGAATCCACATGTTTCTGATGTTTCTAAAAAGTGCACTAGAGAATGCGCTACTAACTTGTATAGTCGTACGGAAGGAGAAAATGTGGTTTTATCAAACGATGGGTAATTTTTCTCCCTCTGGGTCTTGATTGATGGTATGTTGTAAAAGGGCGTCTTTTTCCAAAGCCGATAAATCGTTGTTGAAAGTTGCCTGTCTTTGAATCTTTTTTTTCCCCCATCAATACTGACCCAGTCATTCATTTCTTCGATATACACTCCTTTTTGGTTTCCCTTTGTTTAAAATTCCATTGTTTTTGACTGAAATCAGTCAGTTTGGGAGACAAGCGATTCTCCTACCATGGCTGGTGGTCAGGGATCCCATCTCAGGCGAGGGCACTCGTTATGGGTTTTCTTTGCCATTGCGCTTGGTCTGTTGTGTGTATTCTTTTGGCCGCATGACTCAAAATATTTGCGCAACTCCAACATCCTTTCTCGTCGTGCTGCCCCAATTGACATTGTGAGCACTCAACCAAATCATACCCTTTCTCGGCGGGATGATTATTCTTGCAGTGCTAGTAAACCTTGCAGCAATGGTGCCTGTTGCGGCGCTGGTGGATACTGTGGTTATGGTTCGACATACTGTGGTACGGGTTGTGTGTCGAACTGCAATGCTACTGCAGAGTGTGGAAAGGATGCATCAACACCAGGCAAGACCTGCCCACTCAATACATGCTGTAGTGAGTTTGGCTTTGTAAGTTGTAAACTGGCCTACGACGAGATGTTAATCACCGACTAACGAGTTCAAAGTGCGGAACGACAACGGACTTTTGCAAAAGTATGTCTCTACTGATTGAACTAATTTATTCAGCTACTAATACCTCACAGCTGGATGTCAAAGCAACTGTGTTCTCAATGTTCCTGTTCCAGGCGGAAAAGCTTCGATGGATGTCCTGAGCAACAAGGTTATTGGATATTACGAGGCATGGATGGCCCGCAAGGCCTGCCACAAGATCAAACCGACCAACTTGCCGTTAGATGCATTGACTCAGTGAGCGCAGTTTCTATTTGGGATCTATCTTACAAAAGGGCAAGGCTTCTAACAACCAACATAGTGTGAACTTTGCATTCGCCTCAATCGATCCGTCCACGTATGAAGTGGTCGCGATGGACTCGTCTACCCCAACCAGTCTCTTCCAAGAAACGACTAATATCAAGTCTGTCAAAGAAGACATTAGTGTCTTTATCAGTATTGGAGGATGGACATTCTCCGACAACGGTACTGATACACAACCCCTGTTTGGGGAGATTTCAGCTTCTGAGACTAAGCGGAAGACCTTCGCAAACAACGTTGTGCATTTCATGAGGCAATACGGTATGTCTCCCGCCCTTTAATATATCTATATTTTACTAATTTGGGTATGGTAGGGTTTGATGGTGTCGATCTCGATTGGGAATATCCGGGCGCAGGCGACAGAGGCGGTAAACCCGAAGACACGAAGAACTATGTCCTTTTGATGAAGACACTGAGAGAGACATTCGATGCGAGTGGAAACACATTTGGTCTGACCTTCACTGCCCCCTCTTCATACTGGTATCTCCGCTGGTTTGACTTGCCAAGTATGGTGAAGTATGTTGACTGGATCAACGTGATGTCGTACGATCTCCATGGAGTCTGGGATTCCGACAATCCTATTGGTAGTATTGTCCAAGGACATACCAATCTAACTGAGATTAAGAGTGCCTTAGATCTCTTTTGGAGAGTTAAGATCCCTCCCGCCAAGGTGGTGTTAGGCATTGGGTTCTATGGTCGTGCATTCACTCTACAGGACAAGAGTTGTACGAAACCCGGGTGTGCCTTTAGTGGTGCCTCAGACGCTGGGCCCTGTTCAGACGCTGGCGGTATGCTTGCACACTATGAGATTATGAGTATCTTGCAGGGAACCTCGACCAAAAGGGCCACTATCTCACCAATTCACGACGAAAAGGCTGCAGTCAACTACTTTACGTTTAATGATGATCAATGGATCTCGTATGATGACAAGACAACCTTCAAGCAAAAGATTGATTGGGCAAATGATGTTGGATTGGGGGGCGCAATGGTCTGGGCGTCAGATCTGGGTATGAATGACTCTTCTCAATACACTATACAGACAAACACACTCACTGACGATGAACCCAGATGATGATAAATACTCCGCCCATACCGGCCTTGTCGGTAGAAGTATTATTTCAACACACACACTTCAGGCTTTCAACAAAGCGCAGTCAAACGCTAAGTCCACTATCACAGACTTATCAGCCTTCACTGGACAGAAGTGTTTCAAGTACACAAAGAGGTGTATCAAGCTGGATGACACTGAGGCCATGTCGAATGCCTGTGGTGACGGTTATACCGTTGTTGGCTGGGATGATGCTGGATGTGGCAAGTCAAGCTGTGTAAGTGCGAGCCCTTTGGAACGTGTCTTCGGGACTAACGGCGTACAGCACTGCGGTAAGCCAATTTGTTGCCCTCACGGTGCCGCTCCCAAGGGGTGCAAATGGCGCGGTGACGACACTGGCCAACTCGGCTCCAGTTCAGATTGCAGTGGGCAATGTTCAGCGGGAGAAATCAATGTCAATGGCATTCGTTCGTCATGGGGTGGTGGGTACACTAACGACGGAAACACCAACAAATGCGGCCGCGGATACAAGGTATTCTGCTGTCCGGACCCTGACTACCACGAAGTCACCAAGGGGTGCTCTTGGGCTAAATGGTAAGTGAAAGACTGACAATCTGCCGTCGAGTCATCTAACGTTGAATATAGTGGAAAGGAATGCCCGAGCGGAAAAGAATCTGTCTTGACATTGTACGACAATTGTTATTCCAAAGGGGAAAAATACTGCTGCCCTACCCCAGTTGAGCTCACCAGCTGTCACTGGACAGGTGGAAGTGGTGGTAGAGATTGCGTGAATGCGAAGTGCAATTCCACCGAGCTCCAGATCGCAACCTCTTCCCTAGGTGATGGCTATCTTACGTGTGACTGTAAGATTTCCGCCATCATTCTCATAGATTTTGAAAGCTAAAGATGATATTTAGGGGGCCGAAAAAGAGCAGCGTGCTGCACAGTGAAGAAAGCACCGACGAGAAAGGCAGTATGCACTTTAACTAAGTGTAATGATCAAGATAGCGGCTATTGTTCAATAAGTGATCGTAATGACATTCTGAAACGAGCTGCGAGCGAGCTTCTCGTTCTCTCGCCTGTCTCGCCCAGCGAATCCAGTCTCGAAAAACGGGCTGGGAAAGTGCAAACTTCGCTCACAGTGGGGGCGCTCACGATCATTCGGATTATCGCTAAATATCCATCTATGGGAAAGCTGTTCACTATTAAACAGGCAGCTTTGGTGCTCAAGAAGGCTTTCAGGACACGGACCGGTACCTGCGGGGGCTCTGTTTTACAAATCACGAACTTGCCTGACCAACCGACCGCAGCACAGATTAGTGGCCTAAACAGTGAGCATCCAGTTGACAAGAGACTTCAGGACAGCGTACTTGAATCAATGGCGAGTGGCATACTCCCCTCTGGGCGCATTGCACATCTCAAACCGATATCTGAGAATTTCTGGCGTTTTAAATGGAGCTTCGCCTCCGCCAAATTGGCCCAGAAACCGCCTGTAGGTAACAGCAAAGGCAAGCAGCCGGCGCAGCCTAACGAACGTTTTGGAGAAGTCTTCGGATCAGACGACAACCCGTACCCCTTCATGGCCGTCGAGGCCTCGCTTAATATTCGCAAGGGCAAAATCTTCGAGTTGAAAAACCCGGTCGACTTGAAGGTTATCCAGACAGCAGCAAAGAAAGCCGTGAAGGTAGATACGATGGAAGAAGCTAACGTGTTCCTTTCGAAACTCCAGGTGGTAAGTACCGGTCCCACATCGCCCCTGATTAGCAAGTTAACTAACATGGCTAGGCATTCGCGGCCTTCGAGTATATTCGGGATGCCCAATTCCAGGCTCGATTTGACCATGTGATAAAGAATGGATATATAACACTGAGCGATATCGAAGAAACGACCGAGACTTACAACCTCCAGAATTGGTGGGCACTTTGGAATGATGATCACTTCACGGAGGCCCTACGAGTTGCACGGAGATGGGCACGTGACGCAATTCGGGATGCAAGGGCCCCGTATATCGAAGCATATGAGGCAGGCCACGGACTGGAAACTTATGATCGTGTGATGGCCGCATTGGATGCCTTTGAAGACCTCATCGCAGAAATCCGGATGCCGGAGGTGAAAAGCTACAAGCAGAAAAATCCCTACAATGGTGAGGGGCCAAGCGGGTACAACTCGTAAATATATATACTACGGCCTTGGAAGCTTCCAGAGTTATGGCTTTTGTGATGGTGCATATAATGTTACTATAGGCCCATAGGCACAGGCACAGGACTCTTGTTCAAAGGCTCATGCTCTGTCAAAGACTACCTATATATAAGTGTATCAATCTTTTTTTGTTCTATCAGTCATTCACCTATCTAAGTCCTGATTAGGTAGTCAATCCCTCTTTTCCAAACTGTGTAGACAAATCAACCTAGCGGTAGGTATGTTTTGGTGAGCTTCAAATTGGTTGAGTATCGTAACACGCTCTACATTGTTAGGGATACAACCTTGGAAGAGATATTGTTAACTCTAATGATATTTTGAGAGAGAGAGATAGCGAGTGAGTTCAGCCCAAGAAGTACTTTTCGGAATTTGCCGACCTTCTCGGTATATAGCTGGGTAGTAAAAGGCGATGGGGGTATCATGACCTCAAATGCGTGTTGACATCCTACGATAAAATAGCAGCTGAACTACTAGGTATGTCTGATGGGTTGTTTCTAGAGTTGAAGAAAGAACCTTGAGAACTGATGTCAGGGAGAAACTCAATCTTGAGGAGTCAATCTATGAGGCATGGTGCAATTGGGAATTCAAGCGAATAGGTACTCAGGCATCTAAATATAGTGATGATCGAGAGCAGATATCAATCTGCCTCTCTACTGTCCTGCGAAGGTATATTCTCGAGAAAACACCATAGGGGCTATTACATAATGAAATTATTGTTCGAGGGTTCCCTGGGTGCCAGGCACTCGGAGTCACTCATGCTCCTTTGTTCTTCTCTCATCTCTGTTTGTGATATCTCCTCTCTTCATGCAATCAAGCTTTATTTTCTGACTCGGTCTAGTTCCCCAGCATAGCTATCTAATGGAAAGGAAGAGAATCTCTCTAAAAGTATTGCAGATTCTCAGGTTCTTGGGTATAAACCGGGGTAGCGCCGTAGCTTGGGTACCCACAGGGCCATTATGCCACTTCAACTCCGCACTATCGGAGCGACGAATCCCATTGACCTTGATGTATTGTATGACGTAAAGATAAGGAATTTGAAGCCGCACTGATGTGGTTGCTCTATCTTATGAGAGGTTCTCTGCATGCAGTACGGAGTAGTTATGATGGAGCATCTTCCAAAGTTGGCAGGGTGAAATATTTCTTGCAGCAGAAATTGGGGGTTGCCTGCCTATTAAGAAATGCGCGTGATTTGTGGTGGAGACTACTGTTAATCCAATAATATCCTCACAAACACCGAACATCCCCAATTATCATATATCATACAGCCAGCACAACCACAACAGCCGTAGTATGCCAAAAAGGCCGATGTGACCCCCAGCGCGGTCGCTGGCAGCCTAACCCATGCTTTTGTCATTCGTTATTATTCACCACTGTCCCCCGAAGCGGGCGAGCCAAACTTTATCTTGCAACAAAATGACCGAGCGCATGATGGAGCTCCCCCTTCAATTCCCTCTCAGCCGTCCCTCTATGATAACAGTTGCCTGTGACATTTAAGTGAATCAAATCACCACTGAGTTCATAGCAAACTCCGGTTTAAGCTTATATATTGGTCTTCGTGTTTGATTCAAGTAATAGAGTCTGTTTAACTGGATAATAAAGCTCGATTGGGCTCGATTGGAGTGCGTAACATAATAGCGTTCGGTGCTAAGCGTTGACAAGGGTAGAATATATATTCGATATGGTGGCTGACTCTACCTTATATTTAGCTATAACACCAAAAGGGAATGGATATCTTGATCAAATTTACAACCAAGGAGATATCTGACAAGATATCTAGAAGGACTACTGAAAGACTGTCAAGTCCACTATCAAAATGACTTGACAAGGCCGCATATCTGGCTAACTATATTCTTGTGTATATACCTCACGAAAGGTCATCTTAGGTAGTCTACTGTACCATATAGAACTAAAGATTGACAATTGTGGTGCACTGAGTACGTAGTTGAAAATACATGCGTCACTGCTGGATCTTGCTTGCTGTTGCCTCAATTGTAGAATTCGTCTGTCACTGCTAAATCCAAACAGTGTCCCATAATTACAAGTCCCACGATCGATTTTGCATAGTGCAGATACTAAATAGTCTAGCGTAGTTTGCCATGTTTTCGAGGTCAGCTTATGTGCTTTGTAAACTCTTCTTTGCGTGCTCTGTGTATGGACCGAAGTACTATAAACCGCAGTGGGAAGAAGAGAAAGTTCATTAGAAACCTCTCCAGTAGCGTGATCAAACGGATAGAATAACAAAACCTGCTATCAAGAGATATGACTAATGTATGTAAATCCCACCATTTTCTTAGTGTAGAATAGTTTCTTGTAGCCTTCAAAACACGGGGGCGGGAGCGGGGATAGGCGCACCGCCTATTCTACTATGATCGCCTATCTTTTCCGTTGTGAGTAATGCAGAATGCAATACAGAAACCGGGAGTTTCCCTTTGTAGTCAAGAAGTGAAGCACACTAAGATGTCAATACTACGCTGACAATGCTACTATTGGCTCAAGTCCGTCATTTTCATTAGAAGCGGGCCCGCCCATTTTCCCCATAAGGCTAAGACCGAATCACATCCAATTAAATCCCAGGAACGTGACATGTCCCTGTCGATTGATAAATGGTTGGTGTTTTTGAAGTCACTCACTTGCTATTAAAGACTAGACCACCCTCTCATATATTAATGTGAAGTTCACTTACCCCATTGTGAAATAAAATTCCTTCTCTACTATTCCCTCACATCCGACATCATGCTTGGCTTTGTACCTTTCGGCCTACTGGCCATTGCATCTTTCGCAACAGCCCGCGAGCCCACACTCTACTTCATCCGCCACGGAGAAAAGCCTGAAGATGGAGGAAACGGGTTGAACGCCATGGGCCTCGAACGTGCCCAATGCCTGCGGGACGTTTTCGGCAAGGATTCCGAATATAAGATCACCCACATTATGGCGCAGACGCCCAAGAGCAGTATGATTATACCCTGTCCCTGTGCTGTGTGGCTTCGACATGCAGTATTATAGCCTAGAGGGCTAACGTGAACAACACAGATGGCAAGCGCGCCCGTCCCTACGACACCGTTAAGCCGCTGGCCGATGATCTTGGCCTTGAGGTTGACATTTCTTGCGATCGGGATGATCCAGGTTGTGTCAAGCAGGTCGTGGATAAATATGATGGAAAGGGCCTGACAAATATCCTGATTTGCTGGGAGCACGATGCTATCACTGATATTATGGAGACTATGGGACTTGATGATGCGCCGCAATATCCGGATGACAGGTTAATATTTGACCCTTGTCATACTTTTCGACTTTTCTAACATTTATATAGATACGACCTCATCTGGACTCTCCCAGCCCCTTATGATGAGATTACCGAGGAGTCTAGCGAGCATTGCCCCGGCTTGGACTCTCAGATTAAATTCTGAGAAAAGTCGACAATAGTGTTGGATGATTCTGGCTCAACTCGGTTTTGTGCGAATTGTTTTTGTACAAGTCACGTGTCATTATGAATTTATTGTCAATTTGCAACTTAAAAGAAGATCTTTATCTTGGTAAACTAATAAAAGCAAGAAGCATTGGTATTCGGTGTTAAGTAGTAATTAAAAAAGTCCTGGGAGCAATAACCCTAAAGCTAAGGAGAAATAAAAAGCAACCCATCATATTAGCAAAGCCTAGATAGATTTAGGCAATGAAACCTTGGCCCATTGGTGACAAAGCATTGGCCGTAGTTCAAATTCAGGATACACATGGAGGTGTTGTACCGAATTATGGAGACTGGGTACCTATTCAACCTGCGAAACAGTGGTCTCTTTCTCAACGTTCTTAGGAGTTTGGACAGTTCCTTCCTCCGCGTGAAGATCGGCCACCTTGTCTGATTGAATACCTCCCTGCTCTAGCCTGCGAACCTGCTGGTACTGCACCTTGGTCTTCCATGGCACAAGACCAGGGGTTGTAAACATGGATTCAACCTCCTCCAGGGTCTTTCCAGCCGTTTCTGGGAAGGCGAAGAAGACATGTACAGTCATTGCGAAGCAGAATATTCCGAAGACGATATAAACCTTCCACCTGATGTTCTCAAAAGCAGGCGGGACGAAGTAGGACAGGGCAAAGTTGAAGATCCAGTTAGATGACGTGGAAAGTGCGACAGCTTTGCCACGCAGACGAAGGGGATACAGCTCAGGGGGGTAGATCCAGCTGACAGGACCCCAGGTTGGCGCATAACTGGCAACGAATAGATAGGTGCAAGCGATGACTCCCTTCGCCGCCTTGGGGGCATCGGAGAGATCCCACGACTGTTCGGGGGTACCATCAACACCGCCCGGTGGAGCTGGCTTGCCATACGAAGCCATGATGCCAGCGTTGGCAAACATGAACACCATCATGAGTGTCGAACCAACCAAAAGCGGAGTGCGACGGCCCCAACGATCAATGAAGAGCAAAGCTAGGATGGTCATCACGACATTGATGACGTACTGAATTGAGGATGCGACAAGGTTCGAGTTTCCAGTGAGACCGGCCATACCAAACACATAGGTGATGTAAAGCATCATGACGTTCATGCCAGTGAGCTGAGACCAAATTTGAGTAAACATGCCGAGGTGGGTGCGGTAAAGCATAGGACCCTTGAATAGGTCCAGGTATGAGGCATCCTTGTTGTGACGTTCGAAGTCGACCATCTCACGGATCTCTTGTAACTCAGCCTGCACAAAGGGGGCATTGCGGTCACCCTTAGCATGGACCGAAGCCAAAACCTCGTGAGCCTCCTCCCAGCGATCTTTCTTGGCCAACCAACGTGGACTCTCAGGCAACAGGAAGACCAAGCCAAAGAGCATGGCGGCGGGGACCATCTGCAGACCCCAGGGAGTACGCCATGCAGCAGTACCCTCGAGGAAACTACAACCGTAGGAGACGTAGAACATGATCAGGATTCCCCATGTGATGGCCCACTGTTGTGCTCCGACCACTTGGCCACGCTTACTGGGCTGGGCTAATTCGGCGACGTAGACAGGGACCTGGGCGCTGAGGATGCCCACGGAAATACCGTTGATGAAGCGGCCAACGACAAGCTGGGCGACCCCAAAAGATGAGCACACGATGGCGCTACCGATGCACCAGATCACAGAGCCTGTCTGAATGGCTCCGCGGCGACCCAGATAGTCAGTCACGAAACCGGAAGCTAGAGCGCCTACCCAGGAACCACCAGGCATGGATGCTGAGATGCCACCCTGGTTGGCAGAGGTAGGACCACCGCATTTACCATCCTTGTTAGTGCCAGTTTGGTTGAAGAAACATTTGTACTGTTGGGTGCCGAGACTACAAGAGATCAGCGATCTTCCACTCTCAGCCTAAGGAATCAGCATACTCACATGGCAGACATAGAAGCAATATCAAAACCAAATAGTGCACCGCCAATGACGGCCACCGTGGTGATGACATAAATATTGGTGATCTTGTACCCCATGATGAAGTTCCGCAAGGGAGTTAGATCAAAAAGGAAGGGATTCCAGAGTTGGAGGAAAGAAAAAGGGAAAAGAGCAAGGGTGAGGGATTTTAAAGAGCTGAACACAAACACCAAAAACACCCAAAAACAGTAAAACCACAGTAAAACCACAGTAAAACACTAAAATACCCAAACGGGAAAGGGTCCAAAACCCAAAACAGAAAAGGCGGAGATGTGGAGATGCGGGGGAAAAAAGAAGGCGTATTTCCCCGAATACCTGCATTTATAGTTGCATTGCGACTATAAATGCATGTAGCATTCAAAATAAAACACTATATAGAGGACGCTAACAGAATCCACATGTGCTTTCCACTTCATAACCCTGTCAAACTCAAAGCCACCGAGTCATCAAGTCACAGAGTCATCAAATCACCAATCATCAGCTAGATATCAAACTAGTTTGTGGTCAGATGCTGGTCAGCCCCGTAGTGTATGTAACTTCAAGTGTCGCCTCAAGCCACATGGTACCATCGCATGTCGGACATTTACCTATTTTGTTCAAGGGTCTCAGTGTAAGGAACATCCATGGATCTGGTCTCCCGTCTCTTGGGTTTTCCCCTCCTTTGTTAACATGAACCAACGTAAAATACAAAGAAACTTAACTTTCCACCAAAGAGAACCAAGGGCCAAGAGTAATCCAAGTGCCGACATCCGCTTAGCGTTGACATCGAAGTTGCGATCTTGGCCTACGCGAGGCTTGACCTATAGTGCGCCATAAGACGGAAGGCAGTCCGTTCACCTTGGCAACAAGCCTCTCCCGTTATGATTTGGCAACACGACACATGCACGAGCCAACGCCCTCGGAGTCTGTTTCCCCGATAAAAAGAAATACTCGCGTGGTACGACCCGACAAGGATGCGGAATTTGCACACCCTGGGAGTAAATTATAATGCCGACAGACTGGTGTACCACACCCCTGAACCATTTCTACACAGGGGCCCTTCTGACTTAAATTACTCTATGTTAAACCCCAAATGGCCCCATATCTAGTGCCTTGGCGCACCTGTAAAGCGCCACATTGCGGTTGGGGCTGGGGTATTGAGTCTGTACCCTTCGAAGGCGTAAATTAAGGCGCTAAATGGGCGATCACGGCTACGCTTACGAGGTACTTACTTAGCACGCCACATGACTTCCATCGCATTCGGGATGAAAGTCAGAATCAAAGGGTTATTTGCTCACATCCATTGCTGACCACCAAGATTCGGTTGTTAAAGAACTCGGTTTTTGCAACTTAAGACAGCCATCAACGACGCAGGAAGAGCCCCTTCGGGAGGCTCCAGGTCGGCAATAATGTACAACCTTTCCCCACCCTTCCCTCATATTAGGCCTATTGGGTGAACAACACACCACGCATCCCTGTCTCTGGTCTGAAAACATGGCACGCACAGTTTCCCCAGTCGAACACCTCAAATAAAATCAAGGCCTTGGGATGTAAGCTTTTTTTTTTATCGTTTCCCTCCCCTGCCTCTTTCTGCGGATTTTGGCTCGCTTACTAGCCGTATTCACATGTGATCCATCATATTTACAACTTCCAATATTACTGCGAGGTTGAGAATCCCTGCAGTCCATATTGAACAATTAGGCCGAGGAAATGTGACCAGCCCGTTGGATGTACCCCTGGAATTCGCTAGCTTCACGCTTGGATCGTATCTTCTGGGTTCATGCCCCATAATAATTTACACAAGCTAGTTGGCGATTGCGGCCAGCGGTGCATATACCCGAAGTGGTTTGGCGGGTATCTGGCCCTTTTTCGTAGTCTATCATTGGTGGACAGCTATACACTGCCATTCTTGGTTTTTTAGGGTCTAACGGTTGAACTTCATAGATTCAACTGGTTGGGACTATGTGGATACAATTCAGTTGTGTACATGTTTGAAGCTCGCTCTGGGTTCAACTCGACCTGAACTGGGTAGGACTTGGACTATTCAGACTGGAACTGAATTCCTTATTCTCCAGATCATTTCCATTGTATCATTCGCGCAGTATTACGATCAAAAAAAATTAAGCCCGAGGGATAATGATATTTATTGATTGGGAATATTTGCTAGGCGGGTCTTCTTTATGAATACCTCACCTCTTTCCCAATCCGTGACAATGGGTGAGCTTATACTCAAAAGCTCCCACAGTTTCACCCAGCGTTTATAGCATCTGCTACATCTTAATCTTCCATATAGCTCATAGCCGCTACCTCCTTGATTTCCTTCAGTATCTTCCTTTTCTGTTTTCAGACCATTTTGATGATCTTTCTTGCGTGGACGAGCTTGCATTCATAGGCTGCCAAAGTTTTTCCTAGCGAATTGAGATGTTTGCGGCTGATTGAGTCCATCTTGGGCTATTTTTAAGTGTCTTTTCCAGCTCCTTCTTTTGTTAGCGGGTCGTTTTTGATGACCGCCTTAGCGTGGGCGACCTTGCACTTAAAGGCTGCTAAAGCTGTGTCCAGCGAGCGAACATCTTCGTGCATTTTGTCTGTTTGAATTCCTTTTTCTATTCTTTCAGCAAGCTGCATCTGGCAGTTTATGCAGGCCAGGCCCCGCGTGAGCAGATACTGATGTCTCTAAAAGAGAAACGGGGTGGGAATGTCATGTCCCACTATATACATCGGAGCCTGGAATGTCTGAGCGTATTGCTCAAATAGAGTGGTCTTTTTGGCCTAGTGTGTAACTCGCCAGTCCAGGGGCAGGTTGTAACAGGGAACCATTTTATGGTCATCCTTAATCTCTCAGCATGAACAATCCAAAAGCTCGATGAAGAGTGTCACAGCAGTCTCGAAGCCGTTTTATCGCTTTCAATGGGAAGGGACCACTGGACTAATTAAAGTGATCCCTTCAAAACGTCATGATGTAGCCACAACCAAGCTCAATCGACCAATCTACATGAAGCTTATTGCAATGGGACTCAGATAGTTAGAGATGATCTGGGCTAGAATATCAGCCTATAAGCCCACCGCTAGTGCAGGTAAACAGGAGGACCGAGCATTTTTACCTCCAGCTCGCTGCCCCAATGGGCTTTCAAGTGGGTCATGGCTGACTTTTTCATCGAAGCAGTGGTTTCCGAATTCCTCAGTCGGTTTCGTGAAGATGCTAAGAGATGGCTTATCATTTCCGAGGTTGGGGTGGGATTACTCGGCCCAGCCCACATTTGAAAAATGGCAAATGGCTGCCAGCAGTGCTCCACGCTCACTCATCCAAGCGTATCTCGGTCCACTGCGCGCACAATCCCCCAATATCCCTCCCCTAACCACACAACCAATGAGCACCCAGAAGCCATACTCAGTACAGGAGGTCCACGTCGAGCCTAACACAGCCGTCGGACCGAGGCAATGTTTCTTTTTATGACCGGCATGATCTCGAACATGATCTCGAATGCGGATTGGGAATACTGTTTACAAAAGTATGGAGGATTGTCTCTGTACTCCACAACCCGTCAGCCCGCAGCACACGCCGATTGTGCAAACTGCTGGTGGGTAAATGTCTACCGGCGTGCGCGCTGCTCATTTAACCACCGTACTCCAGACCCCTTTGAACAACCTGTGATCCCTAATCCGGGCCTCTCTAACGTGATTCCAGCCACGGGTCAAGATTTTGACCGCCTGTTGGAGCCCATTCAAGTGGCCACAGCTACACTCATCCGAGATTCTGCTAATTAGACTCTCTCAGGGGTCTTTCAGGCAGACATCCACGTCCTACAAGTGGCAGTGGACAGTGGTGTGGCTAGCTTTAGGATACGTCCGCAGTAGAGTCTCGGCTATCGGTCTGCTAGTCTTCTTTATTTTTCTTCTGGCGTGCTAGTCTGCTAGCATGCATTTCTGCTTGCGTGCTTTTCTTGCTAATCTCCAATAACACGCTCATTTTATCCACCAAACCCCAAGTAGCAAGTAGACCGTTATGTTCATAAAGTTTTCAATGAGCATCCCATCCCAACTCCAGGTATTTTCAACAGACATTTATAGGCATCTCAAAAGAAATCTCAGAAGACGTCTAGAAAGATAAGTGATATGAAGGATTGATAAGAGAATCTCAAATTACATCTCAAGAGATTGTCAAAAAGTATCTTAGTGGAATACTAACTAGAACCTACCTGATAACGTATCAAACTAACTGCACAAAAAGCCAACACGAAAAATCTTCGTAGTATGCACTGCGATACTAGATACTGAGGGAACACCAGCCCAACGCTCCAAGCCCACACCGAGCAAAGTGCTGTCCACGGGTAGACACCTAGTCTCCTCTTTCCCCCTCCCCTCCTATACTAAAGCAACTCCCTTCTTCGTCCCTTCTACCAGTTTTACATTCTCTATTTTCACCATGAAACCTTTTGAGGACACCACAATTTCCTCATTGAAGAGATTTGATGGAGCCAAGATGGAATCCGCCGTTGATTCCTCGCTAGGTGAGAGAAGAGACTTTAGCTTTGATTCTCGCGACAAGTAATCCGTCGCATAGTCGGAAGTACTCCTGGTACAGAGAGTATACCCAGAAAGAATCTTTTTCCCTTCGTGGTTTGTGGATGAGAAAGTTCTTCGCCATTTCGTAAGAAAGAAAACTCGAGCCGTTTTACTATTTTTTAAAGATGTATTAAGCTCTCTCTCAACCCCGGAAACATCCCTGGAATTTGTAAGTAAACTATCTCTTGTACGTGTGCGATACTAGACTAACATTTTCTGCTTCAAATAGTTGTTTGCAAAAGAACAACCCTTTTCCCGAAGAATCATCCCCAGAGTCCACTGAGGAGACTGCCCAGCTTGGGGAGACTGAACAGCACAGAATCAAATGATGCCTGTACTGCGTTGCTGAGACGTGAGAAGGATCCTATCAAGAAGGTAGGTTCACTGCAAATCTTAAAGAGACAACAACGCTAATAATGTTTACTTTTAGTATTTCCAGCGAGATTGTGAACTTTGTCGTGACCAAACACTGCAATCCAATTCTAGAATCTGCGCATATTATATCTCACCAGCTGCATGGTACTAAAGCGCCAGGCGTTATCGGGGCGTTCTAGCAATGGCTAGAACTTTTCTGAGGACCGGAGGATGTCCGCAAATGGGAAGCCAAAACATTGCATTAACACAGAGCGCACCTACAACTCGCTCACTCTAGTATGCCATGTCCACACATACTGGAGTCACGATATTGGTACTTTTCCTCTTGTTTCTCCTAACAGGGAACAGACTGTGGTCCACATTGCTTTCCATTGGTTACCTATCCTCAGCAACAAGATCAAACGGTAAACTAAGATTCCAGCCACCAGCACCCGTTTCGAGAACAAAAATACAAGATTCACAGCTACCCTGCTGGAGGCTATAGGTTATACTATATAGAAAAGAAATTTGAGATCTACTCTGGAGACGCTTCCACAGTTACAACTGATGACCCGATCAACCGACCCCTACCCTCGTCTGAGTTACTCAATCTGATATGGTATTTCAACGGTATTGCGGCAATGCAAGGGGCTAGCTAGCGACGAGAGAGAAGACGAAAATCTGTCTCACGAAGATAGAAGTTGACTTCGGCGGAATACCGTTTGATCAAGTTGATATATATGTTTATGATCATTCTTCCACTGTTGGTATATCTCAACTTGTGCTCTCATTCGTGATAGGCTCGGAGCTAAAGCGTTTGTGGAAACCTCGAAAAAGACACAGAATATAACGAGAATCACATCAGTACTTAGCACTACTGAAGTAACATTCCCCAAAGCACACAACGACTGTTCGACGATCACGATTACCTTGAGGGCGTCAACTCGTTTCGGGTTTAAAGGGAGACACCTACATTTTGCGTCTAACAGCCGGATACCAACATAAGGACACGGAAGCCGGCCTACTACTACAAAAGGTGGATCTGCAATTTAGTTGTATGGTCAAACGACGTCTATCGCTGGGGCAGGACCATACGGTTCAAATCACCACAGCGAGGGAAGGAGGGAGATAAAGGTTTTATCCCTTCTGAACGTTAGCCGCCTAGTACTGAATTGAGCTAGCCTACTGTGTTTATCGAAACCGGTGTCTCAGAAACATCACCAACACTTGTTAGAGATGCCGCATGGTTGTTTGACTCTTCGGATGGTTGAGTACAGATTGTCGTCCTTGACTCTATCACGAAGCGCGTTGTACATTCAAAATACGGCGGCTCGCCTCTCTCGGTGCTCCTTATTCATTGACAGGATCATATGATGATACCTTGGGGCAAAATTCGATTAATACCTTCTTCCCCACAGTTGCTGCATGTGCAGCAGCCGTATTCTTGCGCTGAGCTTGATGCGACCAAAGAAGTTACTGGCGCTCCATATGTAGTCATACCATGTTGTGCTGTCTTTGATGTCCCCGTTTGTCCCCCTAACATGCAAGATATCATATTCGATGGGCAAACCTTGCTTTTCATTGCCGCGCTCAATCTTTGTTGATTTCTGGTTCTGTTATATTTTCTTTGTTTTGCTTTTACGCTATGCTAGAAGGCTAGCTAACAACCCGCTCAAAAGTCCCACCAGACCCTACCTATGGTGCTTACAATGAATCCGAATAAAAACCTGCATACTGGGCAAAGAGAGTAGGGACATGCCTATGGCCAAGAGGTATCAACCTGCAAAAGGCATACGGAATTACTCAACTGGCTATCCCAAATGAAACCCCGACGGGAGCCAATACTCCAGAACAAGAGCAAGAATCAGAAGCGAAAATTACCGAACGGATTCTTGTTCGAAAAGCAAGTGTCGAGCCACAAGACAAACATTGAGGCTTTACTAGGCCAGACAATCGACGAAGAACCTAGGCAGGGCCTGGTCTCCGTAAACTGCCAGATTCTTGATGACAAATCTACATCTTGTGTTCGTATGCCTGGTATGCAACACTGCGCGAATTGCCATTAGGATCGTCAGTCTGATCGGGGCAGCTTGTTAAAAGAATGAACAAGCACCACAAAAATGCCTTAATGGAAGGAAAGCTAGGCAAGATTCATGGAGATAATTGCTCGTTAGATGCAGCTCTAGCAGCATTCGAGGGCAAGGTCGCCCGCACTGATGCGACTATCAAAACGATCTGAAAGCAAAATAAGGAATTGGAAGCAGCGCTGAAAGAGCAGCCTAGGATCAACTTGACCAGCTACAAGGATCTGCACTTGCTGGGAAAAATCTTGGCAGCCTATAAACATAGGCTCTACTAGGATCAAAAAACCCAGCCAGGCTTACATTGAGAGTCTAGCTAGCAAATCCTTCTTTGACAGCAATGTACTTCAACTGCTCACCGAATTTTCCGACATTCTTGTTACATACTATTTATTCACTGGCTACTTCCAAATTTGAAGAGAAGTATACGCCTTCGAAATTGACAGCCAAAGACGTTGGTTTTGAACCCAACGGCTGGCAGGAGGCAATGTCTTGTGTTGAAAAAGACAAATGGCTTATTGCTGCGCATAAAGAGCTGTCGAGACAAATCATCAATGGTACATGGCGGATGATTCCACGCGCGACTTGAAGTGGTAAAAAGAAGCCCCTTACTCTTCGATGGGTATTCAAAATCAAGCACGATGGTACCTACAAAGTAAGACTGGTTGCTAGAGGTTTTCGCTAGGTAAAAGATCTCGATTTTCATAAAGTGTATACAGTGGTTACGAAGCCTATGTCTTTCAAAATCTTTGTTGCAATTGTAGCTGCCAAAGGCTGGTTTTTACACTATGTTAATATTATAACTGCATTCCTCTATACTGCATTAAAGGAGCTAATTGAAATTGAGCCTCCTAAAGGACAGAAAGAGGAGTACCCTGATCAAATTGCTCTTCTTATAAAGACAATCTGTAGACTAAAGCAGAGTTCCCATGAGTGGTATTTACTACTACACGACATATTGATCTCAATGGGTTTTGTTAAGAGACAGTCTGATTATTTAATCTTTATTAAATATAGGACTAATTCATTGTACGTTATGGTCTATGTTGAGAATTTACGGCCAACCAACCTCACTTTGACCATTTTTCATTGTGCCTACCATTTGTGGACGTTTGCCTACGCCATTGTATACTATAAAAGCCCCCCTTCCACCTGGTCGTTCTTTCACTTCTAAAGTTACGAAAACTGCCTTACAATTGACATCTGGATTTGAGCAACTCTCCTCACTCTTGGCCCACCATACCAAGAGTAATCAGGCCTAGCACTAACAATGCATTGCCAATAAAACAACAGCGAATAGATACCAGACACTCAGACCTTTTTCCCTACCCTCTGATTCCGGATAAATGCATTGACCCTCACGAGAGGCGTCGTGCTGAACGGGTAGGGTTGCTGTGGTCAATGGTCTTGCTCTCTAGTAAGGAAGACCCAGATGAGTATCTCCACAGCGCAAGAAATAGCTAACTGTTTTACGGAAACAACATCAACTGAATGGGGCAGCAAAGACGTTGCTGCTGCACGCGCCTCTATAGAACCAACCATCACGCCACTCAACGAGAAGTTCATTACCTACCATCCCTCGCTGGGCCCAATCGATGGCGTCTGGGTTGTGAAAGAGTCAGACGAGAAGTCGATCTGGGTGGTTGCTCCTGAACCTCTTGGCCTCCCGCATACCCATGCGGGTGGCCGAGAGTTCCACTTTCACCCAGCTGGTCTAGCAGCACGGACGACGACATGTCCCCCATACCAATCAGATCCTATCGAAGCGACTCTGAATCCGCGCCGATCGCTCTCGGCCCATGACCTTCATATACTCAGAGAGATGTTCCCGACCGCTATAGGCGCTAGAGTTTTTATTAGCGGATTCATTCTCATTCTCTTAAAGTCTGGCGGACGTGGAAAACTCGTGATTTGAGGATTGGTTTGTCTCTGAATTCATAACTCTAACTACTTTGTAGTAAAATATTACAAAATCTGACTTTTGAACAATCTGTGCGGATATGGAGACCATCTGGGAGTCTGGGAACTTGACTTTCCAGCCATAACACATCAAAGTCCTGTCCGTTTCAATATGATGTTTGTCATTAGAGCTCCGATTTGTTTAATTGGATTAACACAGACAGTGAAAAAAAAAAAAAAAAAAAAAAAGTGGAAGAGAGATATGAGAGCTTGCCCGGATACCGAGGTCGGTGAGCTCCGCCCCCCGCGATCACCTCATATTAATCAGCTTGACGTCGAGACATCACAACATCTTTAACCCCGCCATTGCCAAAATCCCAACTTCTCTTTCATATCTACCATCTATAATACCCACATTCGTCCAATATGACTACCCTCAAGTCCGGTGACTCGTTCCCTAGCGACGTTGTCTTTAAGTGATTAAACCCCCACCCCCGCAAAGAATGCCCCGCTGATCCCTTTAGGTACATTCCATGGACCGAGGAAAGTGATGAAATCACGTCGTGCGGCATCCCCATCAACTACAATGCCTCGCAGGAGTGGGACAACAAGAAGGTCGTCTTGTTCTCGGTTCCCGGTGAGTTGACATTACCCGCGAGCTGAAGTTAATGCTAACGTGCGTGTGAAAACTAAGGTGCCTTCACCCCGACTTGCTCTGTCAGCCACGTGCCTGGATATATCCAGAACCTGCCCAAGCTCCGCGAGAAGGGAGTTGACATTGTCGCTGTCGTTGCTTTCAATGATCCTTTCGTGATGAGTGCCTGGGGCAAGGCAAACAAAGTTCGCGGGGATGATATTGTGAGTACAGCATGTTACATGTCTCTGTGATCAGTATTGATTTTGATGAATAGCTTTTCCTCTCGGACCCTGATGCCAAATTTTCCAAGAGCATTGGCTGGGCTGATGAGGCATCCGGCCGTACAGCCCGGTATGCGATCGTTATCGATCACGGTAAGGTCCGCTATGCCGATATCGAGACCGAAAGGGGTGTTGTCAAGGTATGGAATTTTACACCTAGCTTTTGGTATTTTTGGTCGCTAACGAGTCAACTTGTTTGCAGAAATCTGGCGCCGAGACGGTTCTTGCTTCCCTTTAAATATGCAAATTATAGAATACCCTCTGATCACACCAAATTCGATTTGAAATGCCATTTAAAGACATTTCCTTGAAAAATGCTGGTCTCTGACCATCTTTATAGGCTGTATCAGTGTGTCTTGTTCAAAATAAATCAAATTTTCGCCGTAGTTTATACCAATCCAGCACTTAAGTTGAATATGAAAGATGGAAGTCTATTCAATCATCTAAACAGTTGAAATTCTAAGTCTCGTGTCAAATGACTCTGGAGAAATGAAACAGATCTATATAATGCAAATCTTCAAGGTGGTATCGCCAAATAAAATGTTGGAAAATGCAAGCCCAAGGTTGCTAACGAATGGGGACAGAGAATCAAATATGCGATAGAGCGCGGTCGTGAAGATGCAACTCCAAACCGGCATTGGCGCAGTCTATATGCAAAGGCTCAGCAGCCTGGTATATTTTCTCCTTGATCACAGCTTCAAGTACATCCGATCCGGGCCTGGCAACCTGGCCATCATCATCCGACGGCGCATTGTGGAATGCGCCCTCAATATGGACACGCTTGAGTTGGGGGAAACGAGTCTTGCGGCTTTTGATCACGGTTTGTAATTGGGAGACCAACATTCCCAGATATTGCTCCTCACACCCTTCAATGTAAAGGGTCTCAAGCGAGGACGGGAGACATTCCATGAGAGGTGTGGTTGGTTCATTCTGGTATCGAATGTCGAGAAGATTCGGCAGTCTCACACGCACTTCTTGCAAAGCAGTGAAATCAACCAGGGAGCCGAACCACTCGTCATGGTTTTGATTCAACCCCGCAGCGGTGAAAGGGTAGTGGCTGCCATAGTTGTCCAGCCACAATGTCTGCAGGCTCTTTTTGCTGTGGCTCAGAGAGCGATGGAAGGCGGATGGTTGGTAGCCATGCGAAAGAACGTGCGAGTCCGAATGCTGGTATTTAAATGACTTCAGATCTGCGCATGAACTAACCAACATCTCCATACCGTGGTTCCCGCTACTTGCACGCAAATCAATATCGGTGATTGACGAGAAACCAAGGCGTGGTTTCTCGTCATCTGTCGGTTCATCGGAGGGCGGAGTGGTGGAACTCCGATCCACCACAGAGTTAGCTATGATGGTACGAACAGATGGCAGTTGGAAAAATGGTAGGAGCAGTGCTGATGATAGTTGAGTTTCACGTCCCACATTGTCCACGTGCTCGTTGTGGTTGAGATCTTCCCGATGATATAATGAAACTTCGTGTAGGTGCCGGAAGGCTGGTTGGATGGAAAATGGCGGTTTGCAATCCACGGCCTGTTGCATAATCCGTTCCAAATGAGGAGAGTTTGTCGTATAGGCGAGTGAAAGCTTCCTGAGCTGACTTAACAGCGGGAAAACGAGAGCAACCCAGGCGTCAGCGAGGCCTTTTCCAAGATCTTGGGACCATTGATCAATTTCGAGCCTTGAGCATGATACAGCATGCAGCCATGCATGCAAAGATTCCGAGCCTTGGATTTTGTCGCAGTCGTCGTCTGATACGCTTTTTGCATGCCAACCTGTTAAATCTAGCTCCCGAACGGCCCGCGCCAGCGCAGGTCGTTGCAGTATGGCATGCAGGAAGGAATTCGCATCCTGCCAATTGTAGAAAGACGCTTTTCGATATACCAGCGGGAGAAAAAGATCGTGGAAATGACGGGAGACAAAGATGAGGTTGCAGCGATCTGCTTTATGTTCCAGTTGCTCTCCTATCAAGAGTAGTACGTCATTGGGTAGCACTAGCTCCATGATAGTACTTTCGGAAATTCAACAAATCAAGCCGAACAACAATAAGTGCAACGGATACAGATCGCGGGGAGGTAGTGAATGAGAGAACAAAATAATTCGAGATCAAAGCAATGAAATGGAGTACTCCATATTTATGGATCAAATTTCTATAAGTTGGCCACCGAGGAAGTTCTGGAAGACCAAACTTTGATCCGATCCGGCCAATGCCATGAAGCCGGTGGATCTATAAGCAAAGACTCTGACAGGTGGTAAATTGTTAGTTTCCACTTTAAAGAAAAAATCGAACATCTCGAAAACAGACAACTTGCGTTGTTGGAAGGTTTGCCGTGATCTCGGATTATAATTCCGGCCCTGTCCATGAATCACATATCATAAATATGAAGGAAATGACTGCATCAACTTCTCTGCGAAATCCCCCGAACTTCGCATGGATAAGTGGGGAGTATTTGGGTCTGAGAGGGAGGAATTGACAGATATTGACAGTCGAAGAGCCACTTAGCTGCATGAATGTGCAGTCATTGCGACGATACTCTGTACAAAAAATTGTGTCCGAAAGTTGTAGAGTCATGGCGTTTTAGCCTTCACATTGCTCCAAAGCCATGAGTCCACGGAGAATACCAACAGCGAGTGTATATCGAATAGCATGAGAATACTTTGTACTCCGTACGAAAACCGCTGATGACGAAGGTGGATCAGCCCGAGTGGGCTCGCGGGAGGTGATGGTGGAGAAAGAGAGCTGGAGATCAACCTGAGACATTAGACATGAGTATCTCGGACTGGACGAGGTTAGCGACAAAGTCCACATGCAATTACTTTCAATACACCATGTCCGGTGTACCTTCCTCGATAGATTTGTTGATCAACGGATCGCCATCTTTCGGAGATTTAAATGTTAATATCCGGTCCCGCACATGCCGCCGGTTTCGGCTTTCCGACCTAGAAATGCAACTTCAAATGCCGTACCATGAGTCCATATGTAGTTTAGATTGGGAATGCTACTCGTTGATATCCAGTGGTCAATGTCACACCAGCAATAGGCCCCATATTGGCCCCAGTCTCTTTTCGGTAACAAAGGTACGTTAAGCTTGGTAGGCGTCGTATAGTCAAGAAGAACGGCGGGAATTAGATGAGATTCAGAAGCTCAAAATACAAAATAGCAAGGGTTTGTAGTCAATTTAAGAGGCGGCAGCACCTGCAGCAGACCTGGTTTCGACGTCGATGTACCACAGTTGGATAGCGGAAGTAACGACAAAAATCTCCCAATTCTCGCCCAAGGTACCAGTCAGCCCAGTACCCATGAAAGTAAATCGAAACCGTTTGGTCATGCTCCACGAAGTGTTGTGTGCGATAAGAGCGACAATCTCCAGCCCATCACTAGTATAACCCCGATCGCGCTGCTTTCTGCTCCCGCCTACGCTGTTCTTCACTGGTGCTGCCAAGCGCACTAGTTTCCATCCAGAAGAAGAACCAGCGAGATCTTTGATTTCATTGCCCTGGCTGTTACGCCATTCAAATCTCTCTGGTGTTGTTCCCTTCGGGCCGACGGGTATTTCGAATGAGTAGCTAGGTGAAATATGCTTGAACGACCCACCGGGAACGACCTGTTCCACGATGTCATGTTTATGTTGAGACCCTGGACGAGGTGGGAGTGTGATTGTGATAGGCCTAATTCTTCCCCACTTATCATCGCGTGCCGTTGCCATTGCCGGGTGCTTATTAGTTGGACCGTCGTGTAACACGAGCGAGGGTTTGCTATTGAAAATAGTCGCAGGGGTTGACACGGCGTACAACTTTTCTTCCGCGGTCGGCCCAAGGTGGAATGTGGTTGTAATTTTCAGTTGAAAATATCCGTTCATGACAGGCGGAAATTTGGTAGTTGCAGACCCAGATGTACTGGTAGATTCAGTATAAGACGGTCTTTCATATTGGGGGGCTTCAGCCGCAGTGTAAGGTGGTGGTAAGGCATCTAGTGCATCACCTCGGTTTGCAGAAGATGGTAAATCAGTCGCTGTACTCATCATGTGAAATTCGCAGCGAGAACAATGGGGAGAAATGAAGAAAATGAAATCGCGGGATGTAGAGCCTCCCACATGTTGAGCCGCAACGCCACAGGTGTCAGATTACCCATTGTACCCAAGGGATGACTTGTGAAATTTGCGTCATTTCCTAAACGCACGGTCTGTTTGTTTATGTACTTAACATGGCCATCTGTACTTGCTGAGTATTTTGGTCTTATTCAAGACCTTAATGTTGCCTGAGCGGAGGAAAGAGACCACTAATCCTCCACCTAGCCCTGTTTATTAGGGAAAAGATAGATACTTCCTTCTTAGGCATAAAAGAACATCGCTCGTAGCCGATGTTACCCTCGGATCATGTATTCACCTAGAAGTATCATTCGCAGGCATTTCGTGGGGACAATGCACACGATTGGGGGCCAATTACGGCAGTCTCCAACCGCCAATGCGCTATAACGAATTTTGCCCGCAGTAACAGTAAAACCTGGTTCTAACGATGCCGGGTACAACGATCAAAATCCGGTGCTTGGATTAATTTGCCATACAAAAATCGTTATATTGAGGGGGTGTCACGTAGGTTGATTGATTTTAATCAATTGAATACCTCTTTGTCCGGTCACGTGATCTGTGACCGCTTTCAGCCAATTAAAATGCCTCACCGATCGATGTTAACCTCCTAGAAAGTGGCTATATAAGAGAAGTTAATTGGGGTGCTTAATAGATATAGAAGGCTGGTGGAAACGAGGAAACTGGAGCTAGAGAAGCAGAGCAATATTAGAAGCTTTTCTTTTGAAATTTTGGAGTATAAATGTGCTTGTAGACCAGAAATATATATTCAACCTGCGGCATTTCGATTTTATGAACACCTAGATATAACGATATTCTCCCCTTGTCTACTTTGTATCCTTATAACCGGGATTTACCGTATACGGGAACAAACCGGGAATAGGAATAGGGTCTTTGTACCACAGTGTTTATTAACTAGTATACTTATTATATTTAGTAATTAGTAGGCCTTAACTAGTACTGCAGTACTATAAACAGTGGAAAAACTAGTGTGGAAATTACTCCAAGGAAAAAATCCTTGGAGAATTGGAAGGTTCCTGTCGGAAATATCATGTAACACTGGTTGAAGATAGGGTATCATCAGAGACCCCGCGTACGGTAGACACCAAATTTCAGTTTAGAATGACGAACGTGGATTATTCGCTGTAATTGCATTCCAGAATGTTAGACTAGAAACAGACTAGTAAAAAGAGATGAGGCTCTCACTTCCAGTGTACGACTGATTACCCTCAGATTCGGCAGTTATAGAAATGTATATAAGTTCATTTTCATAGCTTATGTGTGTTCATCTGACTGTAGCCGTTGTACCACTTGTGCGATAGCGCTCTTACGTTCACCGTCACTTTTCCAAAACGCTGGAATGGACTTCGCAGTTTCGCACAAGAGGCGAAGACCATTCATTCCTCTAGACGCATGCTCCGCCGGAACGGTCTGTCCTGGTTTGTTCAGTGATGCATTGAACACTTCAAGTGAAATTGGACCTTGGTATCCGGTGGCAAGTACAGCAGCCGCGACAAGCTCAACCGGCATATACGCACCTCTAGACTGCTCAAGAGGATACAGCCGATGACTTCGCGACCATGGGAGTAGTGCTGGTGTTTCCGGGTCAGTTGGAGGGAGGAAAGTCGCTGGGTTCATCAACTCCGCATCACCGCACTGGAAGAAAAATATCCGATCACCCGGTACCGTCGAGGCCAATGATGCGAGTGATCCGGTAAGAACATCTAGAGACTCCGCCAGGGTTGGGTAGATCCGCCCGTGGCCAGCAGCATTGTATGGATCAGCAAACTCGACGGCGAGGATATTGAAAGCATCCACGATCAGCCCAACGTTAGGGCGGTTAGCAAATCGTACAACTTCCCATGATGCCGACCATGTATTTCGAGTTGCCCAAGATAAGCCCTCGTACCCAATCTTTATCATGCGTCCACCATCAGCCTTTGCATATGCAGCCGCCATGTCGCCCAGTTCTGCGAGGTCTCTCGCGACCGTCTTGAGATCAGATGTTACACCCTCGTCCGTGCGAATATTCGCACACATGAAGACAAGGTCTGTGTCAAAGGCGCGCATGAATGGAAATCGTCTATGGCAGTAGGTTAGTATGGACGTGAGCACCAGATACCGGTACTTCGTTATCAAGGTAAGGTATATCTTACTTGGCGACTAGATCTAAGGTAGCTTTGCGTTCAGCTGGATCTTTGATTCCTTCGATTTTCCGAAGAGGTTGCGTGCAAACAATCCGCATTCCCAAGGACTTGACAACACGAGCCAATTTTCGAGCAACCTCTAGATTCTCCGAAGTCGGTTCCCAAAGTTGGTCTCCTGGAAGTCCATGTTCTTCCAGGTACGCGGCCCAGCACTCATCAAATAAGTCGATCCATTGATATCCCGATTTCGCCGCGGCTTCCAGGCGTGGTTCCAACCGATGCTCTCGCCAATTACCGAGGGACAAGGTGGCGATACCCAATGAGTTTGTTTTGGATGGAGGCCAGGATATTGTCATGATTCCAGATTGAATAGCTTGTATGATTCTTTTGGATTATTATTCGCGTCCATCCATTAATACATCAAATGGATGATCGAATACCCGAGATGTTCGCGCCACTTGACGCCACTTGACGCCACCTCCACAAACCGGCGTATTTTTTAATGCACCGTGTGGGGCAATCGCCAGTGGTATGATTGCCGTTGGCCTCACCTACCGTGAATCTCTAAGCATTATCGCCTTATCTTGTTTCATCATATCATTGGCCATCGCAGCAAACGACAGTGTGGTTGCTGTATACCATGTTCCCTTCCCTGTCATTGCCCGTGCTAGTTGGCGCTTCTGGGGCTCCTCCTATACTGCCATCGTTTCACGAGTTATCCTCGCTGTCTTCTGGTTTCCTATCTAGAATGTCAACAGTGGAAATTCTGTCCTTGTTATACTTGGAGCAATCTAGCCAAGCTTTTGAAATCTTCCAAATGGTATCCACGACTCACAGGGTATTACAGCCAACGGTATAGTCGGATTGTTCCTCTTCTATCGACTTCATCTAAGACATCCAAACGTCATTCGAGAGGGACTACACCCAGGAGACATCAATCATCTATAGTCATATACTAGTATTATCAGGAAGTCAATTTATATTAATAGGACAATTCTGGAAGTGTATAGCAACATCCGCTCTAAGCTTCGCCGACTATCACGGCAATATACAACCAACTTCAAAATTGTCAAAAGACGCCCCCAAATCCAGGCCCAAACATTTCTCGAAAGAAGTCAGCAAATTCCTCGCCAGTTAGACCGCCCTGAGTAGACATTGAAGCCGTCGTCAAGAAAGGATCGTAATCCGAAACGAGAGCCTGATATGATTTCGAATGGGGGGACTGCTGTGACATAAATTGCCTCACTCCGTCATCTGAGCCCGCACTGTTGTACGAAGCATCAGTTCTGGTCTGGCCAAGTTGATTTGGGTCTTTCATTTCTTTCAACCCCGCTGCTCTGGCTCTCAGGATCATCATAAGGTGCTGTCCAAGCAATGCAGCGATTCCAAATCGATGCGATGGGGTCGTGCCTGCACGCTCTAATTGAATAGCAACTTGGCTTAGTAGAGCAAGAAGTTCCACATCGTTTCCGACGCGCGATCCATATAAGACGGGGAATAGTTTCAAAGCTAACACGCCGGCATAGGATATCATCGCCCATGTTGGAGCTAACATGCAATACAATGGCTCTCCGATATCATCCAAATCACGCACAGCGAGCTCGCAGCAATTGACTGCAGCCTGGAGGCAATCCGCTCGGATGGCATCCATATTTTGGTCCCCGTTTATGGACCCATGAAGAGCAAATGACAAGGTCCAAAGCCTGCCGTGGAGGTAAACATAATGTAGGAAAATATTGGACAGCTTTTCAGAGGCTGATATGATTGAATTGGGTGTTGGATCTGGTAGCCAGATGTTACCCCAGGGTCTCAGGGCTGTATCAACCATTTCCCGTACCCAATGGGCATCGTCATTTGTGAAATGAGCTCGACGTCTTAGTTCACTTTGTAGTGATGCTAGAATGCGTCGCAGAGTGATAAACGCACATGTGTGCTTGTCTGTTGGGTCCGCCAGATGGTGGAGCCACCAAGTGTCGACTCTTTGTGTCAAGTCTGTTTCCGGGAAAGTGTGTATTTTACCACAGGCTGCACTGTTCGCCCGTTCCCATAGTAGAATTCTTAGCCACGTCCTCTCGCGATTTCGCGCCATGCGCTGATTCTCGATGAATTCTTTTGTGGGATACTCCAGTAATGGGCGTGACGAGGCATTTCCTGGGAATGGTGTTGGGGCTGCATCCTGGGTTTGATAATAGGAAGCATTAGTCGAGTTCAGAGGTGTCGCATCTTTGGCACGGGAATCTTGGTCTAGACCTAGTTCCGCTGCTACACCAAAAGCATAGATTGTATAAAGCCATGAGCGCTCCTGTGCCAGTGTCTCTGCGGGAGTGGCTGATAGTAATGAGATATAGTAGCCTTGAACGATTTCAACGGACTTATATCCACAGGTATGAACGTGCTTCGAGAGCTTTTCGCCATGAAGGCGCAATCGTTTGGCTACTGATGCTGACCCATGTTCGAATTGTGCAGTCAAAGCAAGTATCCAAGTAAATAAAAGAGCCGATCGCGAACGCACGAAATCCGGCGTGTGAAGCATCGGGTCTAGGATTCCGTTGACTGGATGCAAGCGGACAAAATATCTAAATTAATCAGTGCTTGTGGGTCGATGGTGCAAAGAGAATTTAGACTTACACTGGAAACAAATAACAAGCCTCATCCATGGTCACCAGGCCGAGGTCCACCGGGTCAACATCGGGGCCAATATCGTGTAAAGGCACCTGTGGAGACGATTTGAAATAATTCGAGTAACGGTATGGGTGCTCAGATGGAGCATTCAGGGAATCAATTCCTGCTTCAAGCGTATCTCTGCTCAGTTGTAGGCCGAGTGAGACATAACCTGGCCGATTCAGCAGTTGACGACCCAGGCTCGCTCCAGTTGATAGGCTAGCTGAAGATCGCCTCGCAGAAGAGGCTTCATTTGCTTCCGGGGAAGTGTTGGCAGATGTTGAGTTTATTTCCAACGCCTGTGCGGCATCGGAGGCATCTGCCAGTAAGGCCAAAGGATTACTGATTGGTTCGCGGTTGGAGTGGGAGAGTTCACCGCTGCGGAATATAGGAGAGCCAAGGTTTGCTAACGGTTGATCTTCTTGTGCAGTTGGCACAATCGAGTCATAGCACGGGCCGAAAGAGCCTTCAGTTCCTGGCTCTGGTGACGTTTGGGCGGGGTTGGTTGTCTCATCTGGGTGATTGGAGAATAAGAGCTCTAGCATCGGGTCTTTGTCGGCGACAAAATTCCTCATTTCATCACTCTCACCAGCATGAGACTTTTTCGCCTTCTTCAATTCTAACTGCATTTTCCGGTAGGCTTTTTCAATTCCTTGATAACGACCTGTAGCACCATGTTTTCTCCCAAGCTTTCTCGGCTCTGGGATATTGCACTCGCGGTTATTATGCCTACATCGTTCGCACGGTTCTGCCAAGGCATCACCTTGCTGCTCCTTTTGTGCTCGGATGCATCTCATCTACGATTTTTTGTTAGCAAGTGTGTATCACTTGGGGTGAAGGATTGAAGGCTATACTTTCAATTTCCGACACGCCTCACACGCGGGCGCGGCGGCGGGGCGAGTTTGGCCAGACGAGTTATCATCCCCAGAATTCAAAGACATGAGGGCTCTAGGAATGAAATTTACATTAAATAATAAACAATATCGAGGTATTATTAAATCGAAATTCAAGTTAATCCAAGGAGAAGGAGTGTGGAGAAATATCAAATGCCCCTGGAATTTCAAAACTTGCGGGGGGTTTTCGGCTATGAGATTTTATAGAAAGGTTTACACATCTCGACATCCATCCACTTCCAATGTCGCTTCCGTTACAAAAATCTCTGTTACAATCCTGAATATCATGCTATATTGGCTATATCCACTGGCTGGCACAATATTTTCATTGGCAACGACTCTTCCACTTGGCGTAGTCGCTGGCGGGAATATTCGCCATTTCCAATGCTAGCTTGAAGCTTTGTTCATATTAACAGTGGATCGAGATGGTTTTTAGATCGACGTGCATAATCTTGTTCCCCACATCAGAAGATGTACAGTTGAATCAAATAGCAGAGGCATACTCAAGAGCCATTGTGTTGGTTGCCACCTAGAAATACGTTATTATTTGATGCGTTCAAGACTCAAGAGCTTCGAGTTTTGTGCTTACTTCTACGGCTGCTTTTGAAGCGCTATAAGTCGCAAATCTCGGCCGAGGGTGTATACATATATATATATATATATATAGTGCTGCGCCGGTAAACAACCTCATACCTGAGTCTGGTAGAGCCTCGAATTTAGTTAAGCCGCGTCCATTCCTTAAAACAAGAAATGGTCCCCCAAACACTACCCTGATGCGAGCAAGGCAAACCAGGCAAATTAAAGACCCAAATTCCCTTGTTAGGCCTTACTTACACGAGCGTATACTCCACGGGATTACATTTAGCCGTCAACTGTAAAGCAAATACTTGTATAGCCCCGCATCCCTGCCCTAGTATCCACCCGGTCACTTAATTTATTCGCCGGGTCCGAGGCATCTATAGCCCCGGAAGATTAAAATTCGACAGTATAATCATTATATCAAATGCTAACCGCTTGTTCTAACGAGGTTTTAAAAATATAATCCTTTGATCACCCTAAGTTTCTGGCCTGATACTGACCATGTCCACAATGGAGACTATTCAAGTCGATGTTCTCGTCTGCGGAGGAGGCATGTCTGGAATGGCATGCGCTGCTTTTGCAGCGGAAGCAGGAGCCAAAGTCCTAGTGGTTGAAAAGCAAGCAGGTATAGGTGGCTCGTCAAATTACTCTGCAGGCATGTTGTAAGTGATTGAGTCAATCTTGAACACAAACCAGATTTTTAATACCACGGTCAGCTGGGCCCCGCAAACATATAGCAAGCTAAGGAATTGGGTCCCAGAAGGAGATCCAGAATTGCAGAAGGCCTGGTTAAGCGATTACTTGCCCGCTGTACAATGGATGCGTGAAAATGGGGTGCCAACGGCAGACCGGTTCGACGGTATTATGACAATTGGTAGAACTAACAAAAGAATTTGTTGAACAGTTATCCTGACACATCATAGGTATTGGGTTCCCAATTAAGATCCCACACCTCCATAACCTCCATCGAAAGCGCATTGAGTCTAGCAAGACACGTTCCGAAATTTTCACCAACACGTCCGTGGTCAAGTTGATTCAGAGGGAGCCCGGGGTTTCAGGATCGAGCATAACTGGCGCTGTCATTTGCAGGAATTACTCTAACTCGCCCGCTGCATATTACGAAGTCAGAGCGAAAATAGTGGTTCTGGCTACAGGTGGCTTCCAAGGCTCTCCAGGGATGACATCAAAATACCTGGGACAAGGCGGAGACAACATCTTTGTGCGTTCAAATCGTGGATCGGTGGGCGATGGACTCAAGCTGGCCATCGAATCTGGTGCGGGAACCAGTAGAGGAATGAACACCTACTACGGTCATCTTCTGGCAGCTCCACTTAGAGCTGAAGACGTGGATCCGAAGGATTATCTTCCACTCGCGCAATACCGTAAGAGCAAGCCCTCCTCAACTCGTTGTTTCCGTCTAACCAGGCCACAGAAAGCAAACACTGTCTACTCTTGAACGAAGCAGGCAAGCGATTTGCCGATGAAACCACAGGTGACGAGATTGTCAATCAGTATCTCGCCAAACAGCAAAAGCGCCGCGGGTTCATATTGTTCAAGTATTTTAGTTCCCAGGAGAAGAGATTAGTGCTATATTCTAACCTGTGATTTATTATTCTAGCGAGAAAACCCGCCTCCAACACTGCGTCACTGCGCTATTCCCTAATGCAGGGGACATCGATCGTCTGCAGAAAGCCCGCGAACATGGCTGTAATGTTGGAAGTGCCACAGCATTAAGTGGTCTGGTAGATATTCTTCACGAGTGGGGTGTGAACGATGTACAGGCAAGGCAGACTATCGATAAGTATGATCGAGTAGTTCGTTTGGGCGACAAGAGTATTTCCCTTGACGCCCCTGTCGGTCGTGCTGGTTCACCCCCTACACCCTTGGTGGATGGGGAAGGTCCCTTCTATGCCATGGAGGTCCAGCCATCGTAGGTCGTCTCTTACCCACCCAAACTCCCAATATCTAACGCTCAATAGGATCACATTCACCTACGGCGGTATCGCGATCGATGCGAAAGCGCATGCCTTGACCCCCGATAAAGTCAGAATTCCAGGCTTGCTCGTCGCAGGCGTCGATGCTGGTGGCTTCAGTAATCTCGGATACGCCGGCGGGCTTGCTCTCGCGTTCGTGACAGGTCTCTGGGCGGCCCGAGAGGTTGCACGCGATTTGGGGTTGCCTGAGCCTCGTCTACCCCCTGCCGATGTTCGAGATGGGGAAGATAAACCAATTCAGGGACGTCTTTGAGCTTGTTTCGTGGCATGTTAGGGTCTAGAAGTTGGCTTTGGCGGGATGGTGTTTGATCAAGATGATATGTTTGTGAAAATCCAATTATGGAAGTTGCATTTCTTTGCCAAGCGGTTGATGTGGATAGCGCGGTCGACTCTCAAGGTCCCCCCGCCTTCCAGCCGATGAATATACACCACATCCTTCCCCATTCCCAGTTTCAATTTCCGACCCTATTATGGTCACCATTGGCGTCCGAGGCATCAACAGGTGGCAGTGCATGCGGGGCTCGCGGTTGTCTCTCCCGCTCTCCTTTTTCTTCGCTGCCAGAAGTCCTGCTCTCTC
Source organism: Penicillium vulpinum (assembly GCF_028829585.1). Lineage (NCBI taxonomy): Eukaryota > Fungi > Ascomycota > Eurotiomycetes > Eurotiales > Aspergillaceae > Penicillium > Penicillium vulpinum. The sequence goes on from NW_026643242.1 coordinate 4,985,170, forward strand.
GTTGAACTCTGCCATGTTTCAAAACACCTGACTCTTTCAATTTTCTCTTTTTCAAAAAAAGAAAAATACAAATTTATGACATTCAATCATTTGCATTCATTCTAACTGTGTTTTGGTTCACATAATGACATTCTAGGGTGCCACCAACACACCACGATAACGCATTTTTCCTTCTTCCAATGTCTTGAGAGCTTGTTTAATTCCATCCAACGTCAAAGGGAAGGTCATATTGATAGGCTTGATCTTGTGGTATGCAGCAAAATCAAGCATATCCCTATGGACCTGTCTCGAAGCCACGAGGCCTCCTTGAATCCGAATACCATTCAGGATCAACGGCATATACGGGATTTTGAGATCCTTTGAATCGACAGACAGAGACGAAATGACACCGCCGGGCGCCATTATATTGCAGTACATTGGCCAATCTGGCTGAGCGCTAGTCGTGACAATGAGATTATCAATAGGAGCTTTGACCTTCAACTCCTTCACACCACTGGTCACATAAAACTCGCCAGCTCCCAGTTTCATCGCCTCATCCTTCTTGTTATCTGTGCCGGAGAAGGCCACAACTTGACAGCCCATCTTTGCAGCAAACTGTATAGCCAGGTGTCCCAGACCCCCTACACCGACGATGCCAACGCGCGCGGTCGGACGAACTTGCGCCATATGTAGGACGTTGAAAACAGTTGATCCACCACACATCAAGGGTCCCGCATCCTCGTTGCTTAGGTTGTCGGGGATCTTGAACAAAAAGGCCTCACGCCACACGGCATGGGTGCCGAAAGATCCCTGATCGAGATCGTCAACCCCATACATTTTTCGCTCAGGGCACATTGTCTCCCATCCGGTCATACATTGTCTGCAATGACCACAGCAGTCATGTCCAAAGCCCCATCCCACACGGTCGCCTTTCTTCAAAAGCTTCGCGTCCGGTCCAATTGCCTCAACCACACCTGTTCCCTCGTGGCCAAGGCCCATTTCTGCTGTCTGGAAGTGGACGTCTGTGCCGCACACTCCCGAATGAGTGGTCCGTACCAGGACTTCGTCTCCTTTGAGGTTCTCCCGCTCAGTCTCCGCTTGCTTGATTCCATCCTTGGAGCCTTTGTATACGGTGAATTTGATTGTCATTGTCGGAAATATTTCAAAGTGCAGTTTGGGTTTGTGAGATTTGTAATGTATCAAGGAAGGATTAAGGTGTCAACACTCATGAGCTTTAACTCTATTTTATAGGCGACCCTCTAGTACGTCGCTATCCATAGTTCCGAGCACCGAGGAATTTTTAGTCAAACGAAATATGCCTGGAGGTAACCTCCACAGCTTGGAATCGACCACAAGACCCGTGGACGATCTGTGATACAATGGAGTGGGCCTGCATGATGGGGTCTCATTGCAGATATCACGGCCCTGTTTCTCTTGGTCCCAAAATTGAGCTAAAATCTCGATGCCAAGATTGGAGCAAAGATCTAATCTCCTCAGAGTTTATCGCATGGCCTTACCAGGGGCCTAATCTACCTTGGAATCTTCAAAGCGCTGGAAATTGACGACATCATATGCTCGCGTTCGCCGTGCTCCGTCACCCACCTTCTTCGATTGCAGTACAGAGTAGTACAGAGTGACGTGGCGCAGATCCAGAAGTATTTTTTTATCAATTTGATATTTACTCGACCACATACAACATGTTCTGTGCGACCCCATGCTCTATGCTATTTCTAGCTAGCCGGACACTCATTCGTCTCACGTGGGATCTGGGCTCCCATCTAGTATATGGGACGGAGTACTGACCCCCGGTGCGAAAGATCCTTTCAACCCTTTCTAAATCATTCCATAAAGGACCGAGGATGCGTATGTCAGTATTAGACCTCGTCAAAAACTGTTGGATTTAATGGAAAGCATGGATTATTCGAGTTAAGCTCTTGAAATGTATAGATTTGAGAACATATCAATGAGCTTGGTGTCACCAAATCTTTCTCTCAAGGACCTATTTAGAGTGTCAATAATCGCGCCAAGCTCCCAACACAACGACCCTGTGTTAGTGGGCCCCATATAACCATAAATTCTCCCTCAATCATAGATTTTTTAAATCAAGTATCTTTTATATCGCATCACGAACACAAGACCCTTTTAGTAGTTGGGAGCTTGGTAAAATTAATTTCCGTGAAGGTGCTTAACCCGATTGTCGCTAGCTCCTGCCAGAATTCGAAGGCGGTAAGGGCAAAGCCACGCGGTATCGGACATCCCAATTTGGAAGGTACGAAGTTTAAGAAACAAATTTTCTCTCTCACACTTATTTATTCTTAGATACAGTCATATCCCAAAGACATATAACTTTCCCGGCCTTTCCGTCGTTCAGAGCAGCCATTTTGGCGTGAAAAGATGATCGAGGTCCATGGTATATCTAGTGCCGGCGAATTGCCCCACGCCTCATCTGAAAAAGATGAAGCGTTGGCGGTGGTGAGCGAGTTTGCTCAAGAAATCGATCCGGTGGTGGAAAAAAGGGTGCTGCGCAAGATCGATTTGTATTTGATGCCTGCCATGCTGATAGGTCAGTTATAACCTCCATATCTGTGACCTGGGAATCGTGAACTAACTCGAACACAGGCTATGGCATGGTGTACTATGACAAGGTGCGATGAATGCGCCGAATCTCTATTAGCCGAAATATACTAATCTCTGTATAGGCTATCTTGGGTAGTGCCACGCTCTTTGGCATGACCACTGACTTGGAATTGCAAGTGAAAGATTATTCCACTTCTCCTCCAACTGTTAGTACTACACGGCTCAGCTGGGCAACATCAATCTTTTATTTCGGAATGCTTGCTGGTCTCTACCCAATGACATTCATTTTGCAAAGATTTAACACTCGAGCTGTTCTCGGTCCAGTTGTTCTGGTATGGGCTATTGTCTGTGCCTCCACTGCAGGTGTAACAAGCTGGCAAGGACTTTTCGCGCAACGATTCTTCCTTGGTAAGTTTAACTTTGGTGCCTTTTATTGGTCTCCTGTCTAATAGAAGATAGGATTCATTGAAAGTGTTATTCCTACGGGCTTCATGACCATTGTCAGTGGATGGTACACTCAAGAGGAGCAGACTCTTCGACAGGCATGGTGGTTCTCTGGCACCGGTTGGTTCACTATCATCGGTGGTGCCATGAACTATGGATTCGGCCAAATCACATCTGGATCATTGAAAAGATGGCAGTACATCTACATTCTGGCTGGTGCCTTGACCTTCTTGTTTGGCCTCTGGTGTTGCACTATGCCTAATTCTCCAGTTTCTGCCTGGTTCCTAACCAAGGAAGAACGCGTGGTTGCTGTGGAGAGACTTCGCAAAGGGCAAACTGGTGTCCGTTGTCAGCAGATCAAGTTCGATCAAATCAAAGAGGCTTTGACAGATATTAAGCTCTATCTGGTGGCTATCATGATGGCGTCAGCGTGAGTTTCCTCTCTTATTATGTGGTCTACAACATTAAACACCACACTTTCTTGATGCTAACCTCTATAAATTTAGCTACACCATCAATGGTGCTATATCAGGCTTTGGGCCGTTGATTGTGGCCACCTTCGGCTATGATACCCTTCATTCAGTGCTATTCCAGTTCCCCGTCGGCGCCGTTTGCGTCATTTTCATTCCTCTTTGTGGTTATATTCCTACTGTTGTTCCCAACACCCGCATACCTTTGCTCATTACCTGCTGTCTGCCTGTCATTGCTGGTTGTGTCATGATCTGGAAATCCTCATGGGGATATCACCCAGTTACTCCAGTCGTTGGTTATGCTCTAACTGGCTTCTTTGGACCAGTTGTCAGCCTGATTATCACAATTGGAGCTAGCAACGTCGCCGGAGCCACGAAGAAAACCGTCATGGCAGCAACCGTGTTCGTGGCTTACACTGTCGGCAACATCATTGGGCCGCAGCTTGTGAAGAGCAACACCAAGGCAGAACATTACCCAGAATTGTGGACTGGCATGATCATCTGGTAAGTTCATATCATTCCCCATTTTTGGGCCAATCTAACGAAGTACAGCTACTGTATCACAATTAGTGCCGCAGTCGTGTTGTATTTCGTCCTTCGACGGGAAAACCGAATTCGGGAATCCTTGGATTTGGATGAGGTGCAGCGTGACAAGATTGCATTCGACGATCTCACCGACAAGCAAAATCCCTTCTTTCGATACGCGTTATAATGAATAGTACCGCAACCCCTTCCGTCTGCGGGATGGAGACTCATCGAAGTCAGAAATTCTGGCTGCTATCAACGCTCACGTGCATCTGTCCTATAGACGCCACAAAAAACGCCAAACGTCTTCAAATATACTCAATACTTTCGATCTCCCGTAGCAAATCTGCCATGTGATGAGTGATGATATGCAATTCCTTGCAAAAAATACTACATGGTAACCTACAAAATAGATTATTATAGAAAAAGATTTAATTTTATGCCACTTGCTTTCCAAGGTTGGATCTTCATAGAGCTCAATGTTACTATTATAAAATTGCAGGAACATTGACATATTCCCAATGCAGAGTCAGCCCCAGACTGGCGTTTCTAATGCGTTTAATTCAACTCACATGGTTCCACGAACCCCTTTGCGGGTGACACAATGTACGTGGTGAGAACAACCTTGAAAATTTCCGGACTTTAATTTTGCAGATCTGAATCAGAATATATCTCGTTATAGAAAGAGATAAGAAATCGAAGAGAAGAGAAACAAAAGAGAGAAACAAAAGCAAGCACCCTTGAAACACACCAGGACCTGCAGAGAGTACTTCATGGGCGACTGCCTAGTGGTCTCATTTCGGCCCCATCGCATCACTTGAATCACTAGCTAGCTGCCAAGGCCTCCTGTGTATTCGCTATACTCCGCAGATCTAGTTTCGTTATTCCCAGATAGTCAACATCCATGATTGTTTCTCCCTTGTGTTTCGCCCTCAGTAGATACCCTCCTTGCATACTTACTCCGGTCTATTTCAAATTCCCACCCATTGATGTAAGACTTGACGAAATCGCCACAGCAGCCCTGAAGGTGGATGGAAATTTGCATCTACTCGGTCAAAACCAAATGTGCAACAATGTTCATGGAATAAGTTTAAATCACAATCCGTCTCACAATCTGTTGATCTATAAACATATTCAGGTCAGTAATTAGCCTGTCAGATTGCGAATTTCTTGGATGAAACAACATGTAGTACTCTTTGATGTAGCTTTGATTCTCAAGAAAAAAGAAAGCACAAAAGCCGGGCCGAAAGTGGGTATAAAAATATATACATGACAGAAAGAAACCAAATAATAAGACATGCCAACGCTCAAATGCCCAGCATCAACAAGAATAAAAGAAATGCAAAGGGTTCAATATTTCCATATGGGAAATCTTTGTACTATTGCGGAGGAATCTTCTCGGAAGTGTGAATAATTGTTTCATGAACAACCTTTATCCCAGTCTGGCTACCCTGGCTGTGGGACTCCCAGTCGCCATCGCCAGCGGTGCATGTGGGCGGTTGCTGTCGTGAGGTAGGTAGGATCATTTGTTCGTCGCTCATTGTATTCCATTGGGTGTCTCCGGGAATCGACAGCGGATGGCGGTACTTCTTGCGTCTGGAATACCCGCCAGTGTCGGCATCTGATAGAGGGTACCCAGGGTAGCTCTGTGAGCCACCCCTTGATGTGATGTATATACCAGCCCGCCTTGTGAATCGTCTTATCAACGGGTATATCATGGGTGTGTTGCCGATGATGACGGCGACGAAAGTCTCGCGGCAGGCCCAGCTGCCAGCTTGTTGGGCGCCATTTGCGCCAGCCTAATGAACTATTAGATTTTGACATCCCAGAAAATAATGCTTAATATAACTTACTGTCAAGATGAGAACGCAGCGCAGAATACCAGCCATCATAACAAACAAACCACCGCTGAAAAGAATCAGGAGTTCGAGTTTTTCCCGCCATTTTAGTCGGGCTTTGACAAGCATCTTGACATAAGTCTTGTCAGTGATGTTACACACATATGGTTAGACAGTTGACTTACCGGCGCTGGAATGCTAATAAGATAAAGGTCGGTCGCGACGTTAAGTACAACGGTCACATAGATGTCGATCTTGGACACGGCGGGTTGACAGTAATCTAACAAATAGTCAGAGGCACAGTCTCTCATACCGATAAGTCGTTTGTAACATATGACGTACTTCCAGGGTCTGGATATATTTGCCAATTCTTCTCCATTGGATGACATCCGAAGAGAATCGAGCAGATTGTGGCAATATAAGTTATGGCGATCAGGACGTAGGCGATATGGATTCGGATTCGCATATTCACTAAGCCCGCGCTAGTCATTAGGATATACGTTAGTAACAAAGGACATAATGAATCCGGTGGGATCAAAGCTCACGTCAATCGAGAGTAGAAAATGGCCATGCATGTTTTCAGCAACCATAATAACAGAGTGTATAATGACCAGCCGGCCACTTGAACTTTGGAGCCACCCTGACGTAGACGATATTCTTCCGAATGAGGCGATAAATTCTTTCGCTGCTCGTCCGTCATCGAGTTATTGGCAAGGCCCATGAACCACGCGCCGACCATGTATGCTGCACCGGTTTCTAGCCCATACACCACCTATACCCATATTAGCAAGACGAACGCAAAGAGATCAGATCCCAATCCAACTCACACATGCCACCAACATTAGATAATCGTCAGCTTGAAACCCTCTTGGGCCGACCATAATCCATCTTGCAGTAGTTCGTAAGCCAATGATGAAAATGGCTACCCCCAACAGAGAGAACGCTTCTATACTAAACCCATCCATGATTGACGAGTTTCAGTGATAGTTCTGTACTATATGCCATCAAAATTAAAGGGAAAAAAAATCATTCAATCCAGGATGTACATTCAGATAAAGGGAGAGAAAGTCAATTGCATCCGGGGGGTAACGAGCGGCAGAGGACAGTATCTCAATGATCTCCCTTGATCTTCCTCGTTGATATTGGAACCAGACCGGATAAAGAACCAAGCCCGCTCCTTAGTCGACTTACCAACACCAAGAAGGAAAGAAAAAGCAAGGCACAGGATTGATCTCAAATTTCTGTTTGTCGGGCGTATTCACTTATTGTGGCTTCCGTCGAACTAAGCTGCAAGCCCCATCTATTATGGAGATTATAACACGTGAAGAAGAGTTATGACAGGTCCGGATGTTATTATGCGAAAATGGCAACTCCATCGCACCGTCTGCCAAGTCTCATTGGATAACGACATACTATCTTTGGACATGAACGGGTCCTTCAGCGTGCCGGGGAGGGGAAGTTTAAGGTCAAGGCGACCGTTTGTTCCACTCCCAGCTTACTGGTTCATGGAAATACAAACCGGCAATCAAAAGGTCCACATCTCCCCTGAGCCGATATGAAGTTCCCCATTGGGGGAATGATCGGAGTAAAGAGCGACTTTTTGACCAAATACGAGGCGGTACTTCGACAGCACTCACTTTGACTGATACGAGGGCTTTTTCTGTTACACGCGAGTACCGCACTCAGGCACAATATCAACTGGGCCGATTTTGAGAAGCAGCAATAAACCGGCAATTTCAGCCGGGGATATCTTTGAGTTCCATGCAATTTATGACGAGCAAACGGAACTCAAAGGCTGACTGATGTACAAAGTACAGAGTACTTTGTAGCGCAGTTGCATAAAGCTTGCGTACTACAGCCAATTAACTGCCGTTAGCTCGAGATGTGAGGAAGTCATAGTACTGGCTTGTATTGATTTCTCTGACCCACATTCTCTTTTAGGTCAGTTTGGTTGCTGATCAGGCCGGAGATTACTCCGAGGAATGTACGTACAAAGTACGGAGTACGGAGTAGATACATACTAGTACTTTATAGCAGAGATTGGGACTAGTTACCGGCTCTCAGGCCAGTCATAATATTATTATTATCAGTGGCTGATGTCGTTTGTAATAATATAACGCGCTAAATGAGTCCAGGAGATACATATGTATCGAACTGAATTAGGCCACGGTTTCCCTTCCGGGTTAGGGGTTGGCTTCGATTTATGTACCTTGGTACATACTAATTAACCTTAACCCTGTGCATAGCCCCTCAAAAGAGCATGCCATATATGCCATGTCCATCCATATGTTGTAGATATGTTTCATATCAAAAAGCTAAGACCTTCATTATTATACAGCCGTAAACTCCCGCCAACCTTGGAACTTGGTGGACCGAAAAAAGCGGGTACTCCGTACTCTGTATATTAATAACGGGCAGTTCGTTTTTTCCTCAATTCGGCAACTGTGTAGTCTTGTCAAATAATTTGCAGACCAATTTACTTAATTGGATAATAGTACGGAGTAGAATTGACATACTAACTGAAGAATGGCAACCTGCATATTGTTGAATCCGACTTTTGTTTTCTTTTTGTGGCACAAAATTAGTAAATGCAAACGCCAGCCACCCTTGTTTCCACAGTAAAAACTATCTAAAATAACAGTGGAGCATCGCTTGCCCCTCGTAACCCGCTTACCCTTATAAACGCTCAAGCAATATTAGAAGCGCGGGCGACCCACGCAGGCCTAGCCACGCTTTGACAGCAGGGCTAAACTGGTCAAACGACGAAGCGAGGCTAAGGACCGAAGCTAAGGACCGAAGCTGAAATATTCAGTGCGGTTTCGAATTATCTGAAGAGCCCCTGGAGACATTAAAGCGTCTTATTGTATGTTATACAAAGTAAAATACATGCCAAGTGCATCCAGATAGCCTAGATAGGTCAAGGGGTCTAAGTATTAGGTTCGTGGCCATAATACCATTATGTTGTATAGAACCATTAGCCTAACGCCTATCGTCATTTGTCTCAGGGGATACATACCACCCATGCTAAAGTTTGCGGGAAATGTCAACGTCGTGGGCTTGTCTAGGTGATCTAACTTGGCAGTCCCACCATGCCACCCTCCTGTCCCTTTCCTGCAACAGCGAGGGCTGAAATTAAAAAAGAAAATAAATCCCAAATAAATCAAATGCTACTCGACGCTAATACTTTAATTGTCGCCCATTCCTTCGTTTCCGGTTAATCTAGTCGCTTGGGATTGTTTGCCTGTACATAAATTCATGCATTAATCCTGGTCGCGCAGCCAGTTATTTTCTACCCCTCCAAGGAAAAAAAGACGAAAGTAAGGGACTTCAGAAAATGGAGTCAGTGGATCTTGTGGTAGTAGGCGCAGGTAAGTTGAATATTCACCGTCGCTAACTATTTGGCTAACAAGGGCTATAGGTTGGAGCGGGCTCTCTGCCATCAAGACCTACCGCGAGGTCAATCCAGACCACAATGTACTCTTACTGGAAGCTGCCAGTTCTATTGGCGGAGTATGGGCTAAACACCGTTTATACAAAGGCCTCAAATCGAACAATATGCTGGGCACGTATGAGTATAGCGATTTCCCAATGGACGAAGCGACTTTCGACATCAAGCCTGGACAGCATATCCCAGGTCATGTAATTCAGAAATACATGGAGGCGTATGTACAACACTTTGATTTTGCCGATTGTATTCGACTGGAACGCCATGTGGAAAGCGCGCGACACAATTCGGACGGAACATGGCAGTTGAGCGTGTTGCACGGAGCGGATACGACAATAATCGAGACTAAGAAGATGATTGTGGCCACCGGTATCACGTCACAGGCATACTTGCCTATCTTCAAAGGGCAGGATGATTTTGATGCCCCCCTTTTCCACTGCCGTGATCTCCTGGAATATCAAGATGCCGTGCTCCAGTCCGGGGAGCGCGCGACCGTTTTTGGAGGCACCAAGTCGGCCTGGGATGCAGCCTATGCCTGCGCAACGGCAGGTATGAAAGTAGACTGGATCATTCGCGAGTCCGGCCATGGACCTATTTGGATGGCGCCGCCCTACGTGACGCCCTTGAAAAAGTGGCTAGAAAAGCTAGTCACCACACGGCTTCTGACCTGGTTCAGTCCGTGTATTTGGGGAGAGGCTGATGGGTATAATGGCGTTCGCAGCTTCCTACATGGTACCTGGCTAGGTCGTAAGATTGTGGACACGTTCTGGGCTATTCTGGCCAATGATGTTATTCAGTTGAACGCCTACGACAAGCATCCGGAGACGAAGAAGCTGAAGCCTTGGGTGAGCCCATTCTGGATCGCTTCCTCGCTCAGTATTTTGAACTATCCGACCAATTTCTTTGATTTCGTCAAGGATGGCACTATCAAGGTGCACATCGCTGACTTGGACCATCTCTCGGATCACACCGTCCATTTGTCATCGGGTGAGGCGCTGCCATCTTCAGCGCTGATATGCTCAACCGGCTGGCGTTGCACTCCAAACCTCAAATTCCTACCGGAAGGCATTGATCGCCAGCTTGGATTCCCTTGGAGTGTAGATCCACTGAACGAAAAGTTAGTGAAAGCGGCAGACGAAGAGATCCTGCGCCGATTCCCCCGACTGCGTGATCAACCAAACCCAAACCCCCACTACACCCCGCTAGACGAGCATTCCGAGGCGGCTGTGCCGCACCCCTTCCGGCTAGCGAAGTTCATGGTCCCACTTTCGCTAGTAAAGGAGCGCTCTCTCGCATTCATGGGTATCACCATGACCATCAACACAACCCTAATTGCCCAGACGCAGGCACTGTGGATCGCGGCTTACTTCAAGGGCGATCTGACCCCGGAAACACGTGAAAGCTGCCCAGTCGCTGTGCGTGCTGCGTCTGATTTCAAGACGGAAGACGTATCAGAAATCGACCTTGCCTGGGAGACAGCGCTGTTTACTGAATTTGGAAAGTATCGTTACCCGGGAGGATTCGGGCGGCGGAACCCCGACTTCGTGTTTGATGCCATCCCATATGTTGATCTGATGTTGGGAGAACTGGGTTTGTCACCACAGCGCAAGCAGGGCTTGCTGGCCCGGTGCTTGCAGCCATATGGTCCTGAGGATTACAGGGGTCTGGTCGATGAGTGGAAATCTAAGCAAGGAACCAAGTAATGTTTGAGTATGGTCTTTCGTTTTTTTCATGTCATCTTGTCTGATATCTGATATATATTACTTTGTCTTCCTATTTTCGCTTGCACGTCGATGTATCTCCGAGATACTCCTATTTCTTTCTTTTACATAAGTTGTGAACTATAAAGCGATGTTTTTCTATACATCATATGTGAGTATATTATATGACCTTATTATGCCTTTCTTTGATAATGCCCGTCTTCGGCATCATCTATTCCAGTAAAACGAATTGCTCCAAAACCGCAACACCAACAGGAGAAGATGACTGTGTTTCACCCCCTTTTGGATCACTACCCGCCTCATGTGTCCGTCTCTCAGACCCAATCAGCTCCCCAACCATATCTCCTGTCCATCTCATATAATTTTCTCTATCCCCCGCAACCACCGTTCTCATCGAGACATTAACATTCAACCGACCATGCTCCTCTCCCAGATCATATTCCAATCGGAATCCTATCGGTATATCACCCTCGCGCGGCGGATATCGCCCACCAGTCGTCCCGGGGGTACCGATCGGCCTCACAGTGAGAATAGAGGATTCGCAGGCCGATACGAGCAGCTTTCCATCTTTAGCAACGTAGCTGCTCACGTATGTGGAGTTGTTTGGGTCGTTAACGGCAAGGTAACTGAACCATACGATCGAGTATGGACCTAGACGGCCGTGGCCCCAGTACCAGCTATTGACAGAGTCCACAAAGGGTCGGTCAGACCAATTCTATGATTCCGTCAGCTGGAGTTCTCATTTTTCCTCTCCATGCCACTGGAAGTGAGGTCAACCCACTTACTTTATCATGGTACCCTGGCCCTCGGGACTTCAGCGTCGACCCACGGATCTTCATATCCACCTCACCCACGGCATCAGGTACAAGACTGACCCACCCGGTATGAGGCGCAATCTCAAGTGTAGTCCGTTCGGGTTGAATACCACAAGGCAGATGAGGCGGTACATGCTATTGGACAAGGTTAACAATCTATCTATCCCCACGATTCGCAGTCCCTACTCACCGAAGTCAACGTCAACCGCCCTTCAACCTGGATCTTCTCAGACGCAATAACAATCTCATACTGCGATAGATCCTCCGTGGGAGCATTCCAGCTAAAGCCCGTAGGGGACCAGTCACCAGCGCTATTAGCGCCCTTGCGGTCTGCGCCAGTCACCGTCGCCACTGTGGCCGGGACAGTATCAGCAAACGTGGTGCCGTGTGCGAACGAAGCCCATAGCCAGACATTGACTATGGAGGTTTCGTTTGCTCGGAGGAATGGGAATGCGTTCATGGTCGAGGTGAAGAATGTGATGACGAGGGAATCGTCTGGGTTTGTTTCTGAGACGGCGTCGAAATACCACCAGTCGAATACGGAGCTGTTGATTGGGTCTAGCTGTGGTGCGTCTAGACTAAAGAGGGTCTCTGGACTAAGTGTTGTTTCTGGCGTGGGGATGTCGAATTGGACTCTGCTGGTTCCGTTTTGTATTACGCTGGGGATCTGGTAGCTCCTGTGAGAATATCTGCCTGTACGGAGGTGATATGGTAAGGGGTTCTCGTTGACTCTGTGCTAGATAGAGAATGATAGGGTTTGCTGTGCTAGTAGAGCGCATATCGAGAGCAGTGGAAGCATGGTGGGATACATCGCTGTGAGGGATATGCCAGAGAATGATACTTGATGAGAGCGGAGGGGGAGAGAGGAAGAATAAAAAGGTGTAGGAGATAACTGCACACATATATGTATTTAACCTGCTGATCCAATAGAGATCTGGGTAAACAGCGGTGCACTGTGATTGAAAGAAAAAGCAGGGGAAACATAGTAGTATCCTATGGAGAATTCAAAGTATAAATTATCCAAGGGAGTTCAAAGAGAGTTGCCGATCATCTACTTATAAGGAAGGTAGTTCCTTGGTTGTGATGGGCCACTATGGACCTCGGGAGTACAATAACACCTATTTCGGACGACAATGGGGATCTATAGACATACCCCTTTCCCCAGACGAAAATGAAATAAGAGATCATAAGAATATAGATATAAATCCGGAATAAATAGACTCACCTATACCTGTCGTCCAAATAGAAAATGAGACAGCCATGTGGCTACCTAGTCAGTGGCTGAGATGGCTGTTCAGCCAAAGCAGCCAAAGCAGCCATATGTCTGACGAATTCACATCCAAGCGCCAACAGACAGATGGGGAACCAATAATGGCCGAGTAACAAAACGTGGCTTATTATCTGTTTTTTATTACATAAATTAAGACGATCGATATACTTCGGAGTTCCACGGGGTATCTTCCATATCAAAATTGATGCAGGGTTGTTTATATACCGACGTCGCCCATCCCATTAACAGTTCGCTTAATCGCTTTAAATCACAGAGAAGCAGGATAGGTACACACGTCACACATGAGTCTGATAAGCACATATAGTAAACATAAATCCGGATAAAAAAAAAAGAAAAAGAAAAAGAGATCAGACCTTCCCATGATGCCCAAATCACAAACCTTTCGCCGAAGCTCAAAAAATAACACAAAAATCAAAAGAAAAATCAAAATCCGGTAGGAACCTAGGAACCCCGACTCCCAATGCCTCGGTAGATACATACAAATGTCTTCAAACTTCACCCCCATATATATGCGGATGAAGGTTCGGGGGAAGTTACGTCGCAAAGACGAAAGTTTCACAGACGGGAATATCGGAATATAGGAACTGTTCAACGTCCATTGAGGAGGGGACTGCCGTCTTCGCTCCTCCCTTCACCCTTGATATCTGTCCCAGTCTGGGTGCTGTTCGCATCCGAGTCCCCGTCCTTCCCGCAGCCTTTCACAAGGATATGTCGCTGCAAAGGTCAGTGTCCGGCGCAACTATTACACAAAAAATCGCAGATTTACATACCTTAAGCGCATCCTTGCGCGAGAAGCTCTTATCACAGTGCGAGCAAGGGAAAGGCTTCACGGCTAAATGAATCCGTTTATGGCGCTTGAGATCGTGATTCCGGTTGAAACTCTGCGGACACTGGTCGCATTTAAAAGGTCGGTCTGCCGCGGGAGCTGACATTCCGTGCGGTGGTGGATGGCCTCCATATAGATGTTGAGAACTGGCTACATGTCCACTGTTGAATCCTGGTAGAAGTCCCGGCTGCATTCCACCCATCATCGACATGGGCCCACCGGGGCTGTGCACGTTGCTCATGACGGGACCGTTCATCGCCGGGAGAGAATATGAGGGCCAGGGTTGGCGGGGATATCCCAGCGGTGGCTGTCCGCCTGGACTATGTACAGGCATTCGGCCTGGAGGGTGGATGCCGAGGCCGGCGGGGCCATACATGGGGGAGAACCCGGTTTGGTGGGGACTGTGCATTGGGGGAGAAGCGGCATACATATGCTGGTGCTGGTGTTTAGGTGCATATGGATCGTTTGATGGCAGTGGAGCGGGAGATGTAGTGGGTCCGCCATGGTACATTGTCATGGCTGGTTGTGAAGCGGAGGGCATTGTTGACGGGGCGGGTAAAGGTTGATATGATAATGTCGGGCCTTCATATGGGTGCGGCAAGCCGTCCGTCGTCGGCGGTGATATTACCGAGCGCTGCATACCGGATGGTGAGAAGGAACTTCGGGCTGAGTACGGGTTTACGCCGGATCCCCAGGACTGTCCGTATGGATTGGCCCCTGACCAATATGCCGGCGGCAGCTCGGAGGACGCGCCTGTTGACGGCGCCAATGGCTGAGGTGTGGCGTGGTCCCCTGTTTGAATCGTGGCGGGTGGCGTTAGCAGATTCCCCACGCTCACGTTGACTGGCGCGTGTGAGACTGGGGGGTGGTTTGGATGTGCGTATTTGGGTGCTGCCGCACCCAACGTGAACGGTGGTGGTGGAAGCTCAAAGCTAGGTAATGTCGGGGCCGCAGGACGACGAATGTTCAACGGCGGGGCTGACAGGGCGTCCAAGGCCGTCCCCATTCCCGCCGGTACTGCTAGAGTCGCCAGATTGGCGGATGGGTCCCTCACTCCTACGTAGAAATCGGGGTCGTTGATGTTGGTGAGCTGGAAGGAAGATCCGCTCAAGGCCCAATCTCGATCGCCAGGTAAGCCCCCGGAAGGGCTGGTAGAATCCAGGAGGGGCGATCGGCGATCGCTAGGGCTCGCGATCGAAATATGGAAGAGAGTCGAGGGACTCAGGTCCGAGAAATAGGGGAATTTCCGGAAGGACTAGAGAACCCTCGAAAAAGGGAAGTAGAAAATAGCTCTCAAGAGATCCAGATCAAAAAAAGTGAGATTGTCACGGTCGACGTATGCGCGTGTAGTACATGGTCTCGGGGAAGAGAAAGAGTTGAAAGAGTTTCGCCGAGGAAGTTGAAGCTGAGGAAGAGAGAGAGAGAGATGTGGGGGGGGTGGGCAAAGGACCGTGGCGTTGGAGGCGATAGCAAGCGCGGGGGAGGTATTATAAGAGAGATTTAGGGGAGTTAGAATACAGAAAAGTAAATAAGATTGATTTTTCGGGGAATGGAGTCGACGCGGGTCTAGCCAGGTGGCCACCGTGGGGAAAGCAATGGTATAATAAAACAGATTCATATATTAAAACCCAAGTAGAAAGTAGGAAAAAAAGGCGAAAAGAGAAGAGGGGTGTCAGCAGAACGTGGTTGACAGCTAAACAAAGACCTCTCCCGGTTGGTTGTTCTGAATGGTTTTTTTTAATTATTTTCTTATATTATATAGCAATATGTAGTTTAGTTATATATGAACGTTTAGTTACTTAGGCTTCTTAACGTTACTAAACTTATATATTCAACATAGCCCAAAGTATGTATATAGTTTCTACCCTAGAAAACAAAAAATATATAAAAAAAAAAGGACCCTCGAGGGAAAATCCCTTGCGTCCGGACTGATCGCGTGAAAAAAAAAAAAAAAAAAAAAAAAAGACGCTAGTGTAAGGACTCCGGAGAGAATATGTAGGAATGGACCCGACTTTATTGAGAAACAAATTTCCCATCATTTTTTAGGGGGAAAAAGGGAAGGAAAAAAGGGAAAAATCGACCAAAAAAGAAAAAAAGGAAATATGAAATGGATCCATACTTTTCTACTATCACCGGTAGGATTCCTGTCCAATTAAAAGATCAATACGTTCACGCACGGACAAGACCGGAATGGCCAGAATACGAGAAGTCCATAGACAGGGCAGAGAGAAGCGAGCTGTCTTGTCATTCGTTAGGTAAAAACCATTTCAGTTGTGATTTTTTTTTTTTAAAATTAGTATGTCTTAGCATATTCCCTATATTATAGTGTATAACATACGGGAAATACTCAGACCATATGTATATTATAGACCATATTATAATCTATATATGTCTACTCCGTATGGTCATCTGCACTTCTCCCTTATTCAGCCCCTAATAGCCGAACTAACAAATCGATTTAATTGGTTCCCGGGGTTCACCGGCCGATGGTTGCTTTGGTTTTTTTTCTTTTCGCTTCTTTTCGCTCGGACCTTAAAAGGTCCTCTCAAACACCCGTTATTCTCTCACTCGGAAGCCAATTGCCTCCAGCATCCACTCACTCGGGTTTTTCTCGTCTAATGGGTGGCCAAACGGTTGAACACTTCATAACCTCACCTTCTATGAGTCTTATCCTCCAATCAAACTAATACATCTCTTTTGTCCTGCACGGACGTGGCAGATGCTTATGTAGAGAAAAGGGGGAAAGGATATGCCCTGTCGATCGATGTCTATCATTGTACTCCATATAAACCAAAAATATAGAACTTGACAGAGCTGATCTGCCGCAATAACGTTTTTCATATGTCCCGAGTAAAGACCGATGACTCTCACAAAGTATGCATAGTAATCCTGAATAGCTGAAGCTCCTTGGCACATCCACTGGGAATTTAATATTACGATCCGGTCCGCATTTCCCCCGTATTTAGTAGTTCGGCTTTAAAAGCCTGCAGTGTTGAAAAGATCCAAATAGGAGAAGGGGGAAGACATAAAAATAAAATAAAAAGGGGGAACTAGTCTTATTCCGTATAGGTCTTAAGGCAAGAGCCAAGTCACATTCTTAGGAACTGCATACCTCCCTGTGTCTAAGCATTTTCTCCAATATTACATTCTATACATTTCTATGCAGTATACTGACAATTTCTTGAGCTAGACATCCTTATTTGTCTTTAAATCAAATAAACTCGAATTCAATAATCCCTCCGCGTCTGTAGCCGCAACCTTGCCTACCCAAAACGGTTGATATCAGCGACGATCAGTTGATCAAATCTTGGGCCCCCTATGCTTGTTCCCGCTTGATCGACCCTTTTTTTTCCCCCTCGATTTTCAGGCGATCCCACTACGGTTCGCAGCCGATTAGTCGCTCTTCATGCAAGGCTCCTACACTTCCCAGATGTGACAGCGCGCAAGGATCCACCTGGCTGATCGCGAACGCCTTAGTGTCGCCTGCATCGGCTGTTGCCGGTGTGGCTTCGGAGAGGCTCACGGTTGGCGTTCACGATCGTCCTCGGGAATGGCGTTTCATCGTTGACTCTCTTCTCATCCCGGGAGATCAGCGGCCATGAGTTTCCTGCAGGAGTATGTCCACCCTTGGATTTCAGAGACCACATTTTGTCTGCCGTTCTTTCCAACGTGTCTGGACCTATTCTATCGAATATAAAAGTGCTAGTATATGCGGTCTCAAGAGGTAATAGAGCACGGATCCCTTTGGTTTAGGGTCATTTTGGTTCAGTTGCTTTCCAATCAGAAGCCAAGCTAGAGCCTCTTCTTGTCTCGGCATGTATTTTTCGTTTTGATTTTTTTTTTTCTTTGTTTTTTTACTCTCTCCCGCCCCTCGATGAGAAACTGCCCCACGAGCATCTTTCGGTCGCCCTAAGGTTCTCCCTTGCGGCAAAGATTCTGACAGTGGATTCTGCTTGCATTGTATTGCCTTAGGTGTAAGAATTTGGAAGACATGTTGACTTTCTCTAGCATCGTGCTCTATTTGTGATAAAATTAGCCGATTCCATTCGCCCTTGCGCTCTCAATCTCATAAGCTATCCGGTATGACAGTCTCTGTGGTGAAACCTTTAGGTGCATAAATGTGGTCTCAAGACCTATTTGTGATTCTCTTTAGTTTACTGCAAATAATAAGGTCCCGTGAGTCTTTTGCTCACCTAATACCCCAGCTTTTCCAGGCCCTGGAGGTTCGACCCATTTTACCTAATTAGAATGTGTATCCTTCATTCCAAGGTAGCTGTGCTACTCGTCTGCTCCCGTTGATATATAGACATAGGAACCCCGGCTATAGTCAAGCTTCGGCCATATATATCTTCGTACACAACATGGATTGATGATCCGATCGCATCAATAACTCAACATACAATGTATCTTCGGAAATTACACCCCCCAAGAAATAATAGAATAGAATAGAAGATCTAAATACCCTTGAGATGTCCCGAGTTGCACCGGGTTGCATCTCTTCAATTGCCGAGTGTTGCTCCGATGACGTCGAAAGGGCCGAACGGCGGGGTACTACAATTTTCTTTGCATTTCGAGTTTCATTCCTCTACTTCCGCTCTTCAACTTTGCTTTGAACTCAGAATTCAATTGTAGCTGTATGTTGCTCTCTAGTCCTGACTCCAAATGAAAAACAGGCCACTGACCTTCCAAAGACAGACCGTTGCTTGAAACCACCCCACCTTAACACATCCCTTCCATCGTTTCTCTACAACCATGTCTGGAATTAGCAAAGCCTGTTGCTCGTTAGTGATCCCCATATCCATTGCATTCTGTACTGCCTTAATTAGGCGTCGCTGACCATCACCGTATTCAGAATCCCCCCTGTTGTCTCCAAGGGCTACCAGGCCAAGGGAGAATACAAGACCATCAATGGCCTGAAGACCTGTGGGTTCTTACTTTCACAGAACTCCTATGAAATCTTATGAATTGAGCTAATGAGATTACTTATAGACGTCACTGGCCCAGAATCGGCCACCAAGGCTATCCTGGTCGTATATGGTCAGTCACCTACTTCCCCACAAGAAAACAAACCGACCATAAACTGATACAATTGCGCGATTTGCAGACATCTTCGGCTTCTTCGATCAGACCATCCAGGGCGCCGACATCCTAGCAACCTCGACCGACCAAAAATACCGCGTGTTCATGCCCGACTTCTTCGAGGGTAGCCCTGCCGACATCTCGTGGTATCCACCCACCACCCAGGAGCACAAGGAGAAGCTGGGTAACTTCTTCTCGACCAAGGCAGTCCCACCAAAAACCCTCTCCAAGATTCCCAATGTCGTTGCCGAAGGCAACAAGCTAGCCCCCTGGCGGCAACTTCCAATCCTGGTCCATCCTGGGCTACTGCTGGGGCGGTAAGATCGCAACCCTGGCCTCTGGCGCTGACAACAAGTTATTCAAAGCTGCTGCGCAGTGCCACCCAGCTATGGTCGATGCCAATGATGCAAAGGTCGTGAATATCCCCATGGCGTTGCTCGCATCGGGAGACGAGCCTGTCCAGGATGTCAAGGACTTCGAGGCCAACTTGAAGGTCCCTAAGCACGTGGAGACTTTCTCAACTCAGATCCACGGATGGATGGCTGCGCGATCGGACCTCGAGAGAGACGAGGTACGCAAGGAGTACGAGCGCGGATACAAGACCGTTCTCGAATTCTTCCACCAGCACTCGTAAACGAAGGGGAAAAAAAGCAGTATCACTACTGCGGAGATTTGATAATACTATGAGAAATAGATTTCCTATTCCAAGAGTTATTATCAGTCCCATATGGACAAGCAAAAATACCTTCCTGTGTACGGAGTACACATGGCGTCCTTCTAGTGCATGCCCAATGCCCAACAAAGATAAGCCCTATAGCTTGAATTGTAAATTGAGTTTGAGGGGTATTATTTATGTCTTCTTTTCGTATAAGATGAGATATTGAGAAGTACATAAAGAAGCCTCTTTATCTTATTTTCTCCCTTATAAAATAGATAGGAAGATAGATAACGTATGAATATATAAGATGCCCGCCACCCAAGGTTGTCCACAAGACGTCATCACTTTCCCATTCCCAATTCCCCCTTAACCTCCTTAACCTCCCCGATTTTCTATTTTTCAACAATCCAATTTTGGGATTTAGATTAATTCATCTCAATCTACATAATCTGCGCATACACGGAAATATTTCGGTGTCACCGTCACCCACTTGCCGCATTGCCGCATTTCCGTTCCAGGGTCAACGTCGCGAATCCGAAGGGGCCGAGATCAGCAATTCCGCATATAGTGCTTATTTCAAGGTCTGTCATTCCCATTTCTTATTCCAGTCCCTTGATTGACTTTCCCTTCACCAGGACATTTTATTTTTTTGTTTAGAAGATGCGATAATTGCATACCTTTGGGTTCTGATGTCTTTCATATTTGGCCGACGTCGTTCCTCAGATGCAGCTTCTACTGCTGGCAATGAATCTGCAACACTCAACCGGGTAGAATCGCAACGTCAGAGTCCCAGCCAGCACCCAGATGATCAGCCTAACCACGGGGGATTCCGAAATCTATTTCGAAGACAGAGTGGTAGTTCAGACATACCTTCTCCAACCGCAACACAAGTAAGGATGTTTATTTTGTCGTGAGAACAGCTAGCTCATGACGAAAAAGGGAAAAGAAAAGTCAGATTTAAATGCGGCCAGCACGCCGCCCAAATCGCAACAAGAGAGTAGTGGCCGACGACATGAGAGCCAAGATCCCCGCCCCATTGGCTCCCCTAAGCGCGATTCGCCCGCACCAGGAGAACACACCGAGCCAAGGCAACCTCAAAATATCTACGATCTTCTTGAATCCAGATTAGACATGGCAGACAAGCTAAGAGACATCTCGTATGGTGCTAACCCCGGTACACCAGATGACTCAATCCTCACAACGAAAGAGATCAAGGCATTGTTGTCTGGAGCACCTCACTTTCTTCTGGAGAAAGGCAAGCATGGCCGGTGGTATCCCCAGGTGATCTTCCCATGGGATGAACAGAACCCAGTAATCCAACATATGTGGGATCGCAAGCAATTGCCCCATGCATCCTTTACTCTAAGCACACTCCACGCCCATCTGCCAGTCCCAGACGACTGGGCTATCAAAGGCGGCGTTCCCATGCAAGTCCATGACTGGCGACGCCGAACAAGCGCCGTAAACAGGGCAACGTTTGATGTCGGGATCTTTGAAGTGCCCAACATGCTATCTAACAACGGCCAAGAACCCGGCACCGTCGGTTTCCGGCACTTTCTTGAATTACCTGTTGCTGACGTGGTTCGATACAACGGCCCTGAAAAGCCGAGAACCCCTGCGTATTTACAGCAGGTCTCAACCATGGCGGCAATGGCGGCGTTCGATATAATGGAGGGCTACAACAAACCGTATTCGCAATGCCAGAGTGGTGCCGTGTACGATCGCCATAGACTCATTTGTGAAGGCCCTGAGGCTTGGAAGCGCATTGGAGTACGAGATATTAACCTTCGAGCTCTCGTGCAACGGTTAGAATATCTGCGCCAGCACCGACATGACATGCTCAGAGATGGATCGACGAGGACAATTTTGGATATTGAGAGTCCGCGCGAGATGCACGAAATCTTGCACACGCAGTTCCTTTACCCTCGCCCTCCACCTACCGATATCATAGAGAGTCATCCGCAAAGCATCAAATCCCAGATCAAAACTCTGGCAATCGTGCTGGCAACCCCAGGAGCGTGGATCAATTTCAGTCTTCCCGAGTGGCGCTTCCGGGCAGGACAGGTTCTATGGGAGGCATCCGTGCATGGTGATGGGGACTGTCTGGACCCCGATTCCAGTAATCAGAAAGTGCCGCGGGATGTTCTGATCAAGTCCGGGATGGAGCGAAAGTGGTTTCTCATCCAGATGCTCCTCTCTGCTGAGTTGCTTCTTCGTTTGGATGCGTTCGTTCGAGTCGACATGCTGCATGATCCGCATGAGCATCCTCTCACACTACACGAGCTTTTACAATTCGAGAAATTACGAGAAGGAAAGCTAAACTGGGATCTGATTGTTGCGCGTCGGTTCCTCAACAGTCTTCATATCACTTGCGCATCGCCACAACCACCGCCCTCGCCGGCTGGCTCGCGCTCAAGATCCCAATCCATCAAGTCGCCTGAGAAAAGTCGCCGTTTCCCATTGCTGGACAGCCTCACTCGACGTAACTCGTCTCCTGTTGCGGATCTACAGTCTGCCTGGGACTGTGAACTGAGCTCTACGCACGTTCGATTGCAGCTGGAGGGTCTATATGTCTTCGCGGAAAACATCGGATGGCCTAGGTTGGCTGAATTGAAAGCTACCATGGAGATGAAACTTGGAGACCCTAACAATCCGGTCCTGCCAGCCGTAGTCGTCGATGACAGGTGGGGACGGGAAAAGATATCCAAGGAGCTGTTACTGGCCAAGGAGGATATGTACACACGAAACCCCTGCCGTCGACGCGTCAAGCTCTGCAGCTCTGGTGATCCACGGTCTAAAACTCTAGGCTGGATCTCGCGCTCCTGGCTCTCCGGATTCGTGGTACCCGGAGAGGGGATCAGTCACCTGCTCATGGCGACGCTCCTTGAGAACGACGCAGATGTGCTGGATCAACTGGGTCCAATCGCCAACCTCTATGGAGGGTTCGTTTACGGCGGACGGAGTTGGTGGAGCAAAGCATGCGTTGTCGGACGTGTCCTGTCCAGTTCAGCAGGAGCTAATACATGCATGGGGTGGATCAGCAGCGACATGATGCCCCGGGATGTGAATACGCGGGAATTATTTAAGCGCGGATGGCTGGAACTCGCTGTTGAAGAGGTCCCACAGATGTCGAGCAGGCCTCGAATCAAACACGGAGTCAAGCTTGCGATGGAATCAACACCGCTAGGAATGGGAGATATCACAGCAGACGCATTTACACTCCCAACAGATAATCCAGGGCCAATTCCAACATCCACTGTCAAAATCGAAGGGTTGACTCTGTCTGTCGGTGATTACAAGCCTCCCAATGGGAATGGCATTACACCTGCTGCCGCATCCATGTCGTTCTCCGTCAAAGACGCACACAATGCTGGAGAACCAACTACGGTTTGTTTCCCCCTCAAGTATAATGTGCGCTTTATCTCCGCGCATGAATGCTGTCCACCGTTGGGAGTCGCCTCTCGCAAATCCGACCGCGAGAAGAATGAAACCCAACAGCCTACGAGACCCGTGTCCAAGTATACACGTCTACCAGGCCATCCTCTGCACAAGTCCTATCGATACAACTATGTTTCGTTGGAAAGCCTTTCGACTACCCCGGCGCCACGATCGACATCGTCACAAGGCGCGGGGGCAACTCAAGCCCCGGGGATTATGGTCATCGATGCGCGGGGCAGCCGAGACAGGGAAACGTTCGCTCGAGCGTGGTGCGCCGCTGTCGGGTGCCATGCGATCATAAGCCGGTCCGGAGGAAATCGAGTGGCATGTTGTGTCGCGTGTTCAATCAGACAAGCTCGAGCCATTGACGCAATGGTTGTGGTACGAGTAAGCGACTGAGGCATTTTTTTTCAAATGAATAGAGATATTGGTCGCCATGCTGCTACTGTTCTAGAGGTCAAAATTTGGGGGACTGTATATGGGAAAAGTCCGAGAAGACGAAATGTGGCCATAATCGCGCAAACTGGGGCATTGTTCTCCATGATTGAGTAAAACAATATAGGATAAAAGTCCGCGGATATTGGCCGCCCCCTTTTTGGGAACTGGAAAAAAGCCTCTTGTGGCTTCAACGGGTTTTCTCTCCGGAGAAGCCGTGGAGAGAAGAGAAATGCAAGCGTGGTCAAGAAGGGGGGAAAAGCCTTCTGCGCCATCGGACGCCAGGAAAAACAGTGAATACCACCTTCCTCTTCTCCTTCAGAAAACCAAAAATAAAAAAATAAAAACGCCGCGAATCATGATAGGGGCAAAATGGAGAGAGGGATGGATTATTTTTTTTCTTGGGAGGACGCGTAAGGCAGGTTGCAGGTTAAAAAGGGTGACCCTCCCCCTTGGAGCTGACCGAATGGAGTCAAGGGCCCCGAGGATAGTGAAACAGCCGGTCCAAAGTTGAGAGACCAGTGAGGTCCCTGCATTGTTGGCCCACAGGGAGATCTCCGATCTCATATATAAATGGTACGGAGTACGGAGTGTTGTTACTATATATATTGTAGGGAGAAGAGGGAAAACCCTAATTGTATATCGGAGTATCTCTAAATGTATATTGTACGGAGTAGGGCTCACCACCTGCTTGATATCACCTATATGCAGACTTACATATTAATCATATAATTTCATCTGCATACTTATACATACGCACAGGCGGTTTCTTGGGCAAATAAGCCTCATTAGACTCCTTGGGAGGTAGAGGCTACGGAGTAGACATTCTAAAATAGCACCAAACCCGAAAGTATGCCACGCGACAGACCTAGTCCAAAAAAATTACCATCAATGCAGTTTCCCAAAGAACAATCATAACACCGAATAATATAGCCCTAGCTCATACAAAGTAGCGTATACCTGACAAAGTAGCGTATACCTGCACGCCACTGCGGGGCTCGGCAGTTGGGGTTTGGCAAGGGGGAAAAAAAGGGCGTTTGCGTACTAATCCCAGAAAGGAAAAATTGGGGGCATTTCTCGAAGTGTACAATAGTTTCAAACCACCATATTCACTATGTACCTACTTTTTACGTAGACGACCGAGGTAGACTAGGATACAACATGGATGTGATTATCTGATTAATCGATATCTAAAAGTGCACACCTGGAAGACTTTTCTACATCTCTCCACCCACATGGGTGTATTCTTGGCTGAGATCAACGAGATCTCGCTCAGCCCTGGACCCTGTTTCAGTTTAAACAATTTTCCCGATCGACAATGACGCGACGCCCGTTGGGGCTTCGCCTAATTGTTCAAATGGACCAAATTATATATAAAATTTGTGCTACAGTATATGTACTGCATTTTATATACAACATGCATTAATTAGTAAATATATGTATATTATTAATTGTATGGCTTCGTCGCGTCTATGGTTGCATAGTTGCCTTGCACTGCTGCGAGATCTATCGCAACCTTGGAATATTTGCCGCGTCACGATGCATGTGCTGATTGATTAGCTGCAGGCGCACCCCAACCGCAAAGAGTCCCTGTTGTGAGACGACCCAATTGTATTGTCCCATGTGCATTTCTCAAGATCCGTGCTTGTCGATCTTTGACCTGTGGTGCTGAGCTGTGGGGCCTATTAATGTTGTAGTTTCTCTTTGCAAAAGGGCGGTGGAAGCATCCCCTTGGATTTGAAAGGATACAGTGTATACAAAGTATTGTACGTTATTCGTTGTTTGTAAAGTGGCTTGGAGGAGCACGAGAGAGTACGAAGATCGGTGGCGTTTATTGGCCTTGAGGGGTGTTGTTGACGTGATACACCACACCAGTACTCCAGTCCACTTACCAGAACAGTAGTACATATTCCTCAAGCCACGCCGGGTTTTGACACGTTTTCCTCTTCAGTTTAACCGGGAGTGGATAATAGTCACACCTCTTTGTTTTCTCTCCCCCTCTCATCTGGTCAGGTATATTATATTGTATAGAATAAGGCCCATGGCTTCTCTACATTTAATATAGAAGTATGGGGTGGAATTATCCCTTCCATTGAGTCTCCATGGAAGCGAGGTAGAAGAAAAAAACCCCCGAGATGAGCCCCATGACAATGCCAAGACCCAACCTGTAACACGCTACCACCGTTAAGATGATCCTTAATTAAACCTTGACTAACTCCACTATTTGTGAGATCGCTTGCGACTTCGCATTTTGTTACCTATGTTGTATTATTATTATATTATTTGTATATGACCACGGATTTTTTTAAGGCTTTCGGACGGTTATCCCACTTGGGTATTAGTTCAGGGCTGTGTTAAGTGCTTGCCTCATGTATGTACCGATTGGTTTCTAAAGTACGGCGTCCAATGCTATATTTTATTGTATCAAATCTTAAAGGCCACGTGTTCCTGGGAATTGTGCTCAGATACGGCATCGTTGAAACAGAGATTATCCTGATTGACATATTATTACGGAGTTTTGTTAAGACTTTTCAAGGTACATAGTATGTTGTAGTCGGATCCATGAAGAAAGGTCCGCCACCAATGATTGGCCCACTATTTCCATGGATATTTGATGTTTTTCTTCTTCTTTTTTTGGTTAGAGAAATGTGCCAGCCAAATAGGGATTAAATCTATCGGAAAAGGGGCGAAAACCAAAACCAACATCTAAGATAATATAGTTTTTTTTTAGAAAAATAGACGCTATATTAAAACATTATCAAAGGAAAATAGGATTTAAAAAAATAACCAATAACCTGATACACACCAACCGTGGACCCTGAATCTGTTTTTAGCACAAATTAACCGATGGTTCGTTTCAGATCATAGAATGTTACGGAGTAGAAATATGGGATAGCGGAATTCTATTCTTCCAGAAGACCATGTGGTCAATATCACTTAGATCGAACTGCACAGCTCCCCTTCGAGAAGCCACCAAGGTTTCTAGGGATCAGCCTCTGAAATAACCTGAGACAGAAGGTTCTTCGTGATGGATCCTCTAATTAACAAGCCCATTGGTTCTGAGTGCCGACCTAAGCTCGCGTCACCAATCACCTAGTTGGGACTTGAAGGAAGTATTCCCCAGTTCATCAATGATTGACAGGTATCCTTGTTGGCCCTAAGCCTAACTGGTATTGTACACTTTGAGCGACCACTATCCAACATCCACTCATCTCCACTGTTGTCATGGCTCCCAGACCATGGTTCCTCGCCTTTGCTTCATTTGAAGAACCGGGTCTATAGTACGCAATCAGGGGCATTGGCAAGTTACCTAATCAACTGAGGACCAATCTGATGATGACAGTATTTTTGTTTTTTTTTTAAAAAAATGAACTACATGGGCAAAAAAAATGTATTACCAAAAATAAGTAGAACAGTAAAAACTTTGAGAAAACAAGAAATTCTCTCCCTTCAAGCGTAAATCTACACTTTACTATAAAGTATATAATAGGATCAGAGCAATAAGGGAAGTTCTCCGCGGGCCCCTGAACTGATCATCCATTGACAATGACCTGCAGTTGATTTGGGCTAAGTCGATACATCCGTGTTAGTCTTAGTTGGTATGAGAGCCACCTTGTTCCACGTACGGCGTGATATACATACATTGTGAAAATTAAATTAAATCAAAAATCTTGAAATATTAATAAAACAGCCAAAAAAATTAAAACACAAGACCTTTGGGCGTTTCACCCCGCGATTAGCTTCTACTTGTTGGACTATACCTACCATCTTCGATCTGCCCTTCTTCTCTTCACACCGTTCACTTCATATTCGCTCCTTTGAATACCCTATTTTTCCTTTTCTTTTCTCCTTTTCCAATTTCTTTTTAATCTCTTTTTGGTTATTATCGACTTGTCCTAGTGTGATCTCTTCCTCGATCTCAAACTGGGCCACAATAAACTTCTAGGCCCTAACCCCGTCCAAATCCCCGGCATTTCAACACTTTAATCACTATAATAATCATTGATTAATTCGCAATTACTGGACTTGGGAATTTGGGGGACTCCGAACTTGGGAATCTAATCTATCCTCGACCACTCTACTGCACAGTACCTGTATACTTTGAGACACGCGGCGGGCCCTAACATACGCCCAACACCCTCGCTCTGAAACGCCAATATCATACCTGGTCCAGTGTGGCGCATGTGGATCAGAACCTGGGAATTGTAGCAGCGTCATCCTCTGGAGGCACTCCTCAGTCATATTCTCTTTGCAGTGTTTGTATAGCCTTGCGCGGATTCTTGTCGCATTCATCTTTGATCACGCCTAGAGGTCTTATCAGCCGGCTACTTCTTCACAACACACACCTTTCACCTTGCCAGGGCTTTTGATGCACCTTCGACCAATACAGCGAGAGAACCGTGCTCGTGGGAGCTATGCCCGCAGCTGTCGACCAGATGGCATCAACAGCAAATTCACAAAGCGCCATGGACGCAAATGATAAGAAGCGCAATAAGTTAGGATATCATCGAACCTCTGTCGCATGTGGTCAGTAATAAATCCCAAGCACTCGTCACTCTTTTGCGTGTCGCCTTTTCCTCTCCATTTTCGCTGTGCGAAAATGTGTCAATCTGGAGGAAATTCCAAAAAAGACCCCTCCTTTTGAGAGTGGCGTATCCGCATGTGACTATTTTACTTATACATTTACAGTACACTGTCGACGACGAAAGATCCGATGTCTTGTATCGACAGATGATACGGAAGGACGATGTGAAAACTGCATTCGATTGCGAAAGGACTGTCAGTTTTTTCCAGTGGACCAACAACCACCAATTGAAAAGAAATCACGACCAAACTCGAGATTGGAAACACCTTCAACTGAGCGCTCAAACACTACACCAATTGCTTCCTCTCCGACTAATTTGATGGCCGACCCCGCCGAGACTTTCTACCCATACCAGGCTATGCCAATGAACGCCTCGTCCGCGCAGGACATGTCAACATACAACGTCGGAATGGTTCAAACCACCATGAGTCTAACACCAGGTAGGTTTGTGCCATGCAGACTATCACCTCTGCACTACGATCCAGACGAATTAATTGAACTGATTGATCCGAACTAGACCGACCTATGGGACCAGTAGACTTTGCCGGGCACCAGCCAATGGACGCTGGAGTCGCATGGGACGAATTTACGACAATAGCAGACCCGCAACTATTGAATACGATGGCAGCCGCAAAGGGCCAGATGATGAATATGTCACCGAACGTATGGAATCCTGGGAACATACCCTCAGGCCTGCCACCCCCTTCGCCGATATCTGCAGCATCTTCAATGGGAGGCCAGCCGCAGCCTATGGGCCAGACGCCAGCATACGCTATGGCTATGCAGCCAGACGGAACAGTTTGGCAGGTTCCGCCGCCACCGCCTCGAACTATGAGCTATCCTGGACAGGAAATGGGCTCATCATACCCTAATCAGTTTCACCCGCACATGCCTCCAGAGCCCAAACGGAGGATGACCACGCCCGCACAATCCCTGTCTGCCACGAGTGCCATGGGCCCACTTGGCTCGCCAGGTACGCCTGAGATGCAGACTCCAGGCTCCGTACCATACCCACCAGGAATGAGCTATCCTCAATGGCAGGATATGAGTGCTATGTCTGGGATGGGAGTCGTCCCATATCCCATGTACTCTGGTGACCCTGTTCCACAACATGCATACCCGCCTAACCCTGCTTCGATGGGACACCCTGGAGGCCCGGCCCGGTCACCAAACCCATGAACCCTTTCTTTTCTGATATTCTACTTCTGCCAAGCTTGCCCCTTTTGCATTTCTTCGAGTCCGAATTCATGTTGCACATCACATTCCTAGACGGCCTGTTTCATTTCTAATACCCCGCGGGACATACTTTTTACCCCCAATTGGCATTTGATCTTCTACATTTTCACCTCATCCTCATATACCGTGGCGGGTCTGCTTTGCAGCTGGTCATTAGCGGGCGCAAGGGTTTTCGGGTGGCTTTTTTTTTTACCATGGTTTCTTGTCTCTTTTTTTATATTTTTTTTTATCATGGCATAGTCCACCCTCTTCATTTCCCCTATATCTCTTCAGGCTCTTTCTAAACCCCTTTTTGTTTTGCATGCTTTTCTCTATCTCATTCAGTGGCATTTACCCCCTGGTTATATGCGGGTTGTTTTTTTCTGGCCGGTGGTTGTCTGGATTGGAGTGTCATCTACCTCATACATGTTGGAGCTTTTCTTTGGGTCATCCATATAGACTTTTTTTCTTCTTATTCCCCTTTATTCTCATAGACGATTTATGTGTAATCTCGTCAATACAGGATACCCTTCTCATCTTTGTCGCTTTTGTGTTATTAGGAAGATGAGCCTCCTGCATGCAGGAAATATATGGACCAGCTCAACGAACAAGATAGAATAACAATTGAAGTGTTACTATACTTTGTTACAGTCATGATTTGAGTCACATCGATGACCTTGTTCTAGTATTTCTCTACTGAGCTATAATCTTATCTCTTTTCAGCCTTCTCCAAGGCACGTGCTTAATTTGTTCTGGAAATACGTACTTTGTTTGTATATATTTTCCACAATGCCTGCATTGCATATCTATATTTTTTTAGAATACCTCAGTCTTCCCTTCAAAGTTCTTATTAGTCTATTATCAATGTACAAAGCGTGTATTATAAGAGCCCTACCTATGGATATGATATATGATTCTCCGACTTCCTGCTTACAGAAGCGTACATGTACGGTGCACCCTTGCTTTGTCAAAGCCTAATTGTACGTAACAAAATAGCACGTAGTACTTTGTACATACTCCGTATGGGAATCGTATTCTTTCTTGCGTTAAATAGTAGGAGCAAAGTTGCGTCAGACATAGGGGTGAGTAATGCATCATAGCTCACATGCAGAGAAGCGAGCAAGTACCTTGACTTGTTCTCGAGGCTCTATTGGTCAGGATCATACGTATTCCAAAACCGGAAACCCGTAAAAAGTCGAGTCGGCTATTGGTTCTTTGAGAAATACCAATCAAATTCTCGATACTGTGCAGAGCATTGTCCCTGTGAGGACAATTTATGTCCCTGGATACTCTGTACTCCGTACTCCGTACATGAACATCAAATGCCAAATAACTCTGGACTTTAGGTCATCTGAGTTGATAACAAACCCCTTTGACACAGCCTTGGAGATAGGAAGATAGATAATAAGGAGATAGAAAACCCGGGTGAGAAGTCCTGATTACAAATAGCCAAGAGAGTATGGATTTGTACATCAATAACCTCGCAAATCTCACTTGATAGGGCCCTTCCATCAAGATAGAACAAAGACGAGATTGGCAAGATAAACCAGAGCATTCTGGTGACTCCGAGGAGATTGTCATCTGTGATTTTCTCCTTGCGTGATCTGCTGATGGCGTCGCGTCAGTGTTGATACCACAGATTATCACAGATTGAGCCAATGATCTGATCATCCCCATATCTGTGGGAGATGCATTGGGATGTCTCAAAGATCAGTCACATCAGAGATATAGTCGTCTTTATCTCACAGACAACAGTGAGCTCTAGACGACCTCGGAGATAAGGTCCATTGTCCATTTACGGCATCATAAATTGACGCCACGGGATCCGCATTCGAGGATCCCCCGGAGATCCGGTGGAAAGAAAACTCTGGGGTTGAAATCTGGAGATAGCAGAGTCGCAGTATGATGGCGGTGTAGGGGATAGATCCAATTATAACGCATCAATCATTCCTCTGGTCTGTGTCAGGGGGTCTTATCTCTCTCTGCACGTTGAATTTTCTTTGGCCAAGATACCTGGGATTCACCCTGTTGGTTGCGATATCAGCCAGCACATTGTTTGGCCCCTTAGGTAGCGTTACGTCTTATCGAGACGGTTTTGGTGGATAACCACACGGCAAGGCGTCAATTTTCTTGGAGTTCCTGAGTACAACGTATATATAGTGCATTGTCCCAGGTGTTTCCTTTTGACTTCGGCTTCACTTCGGTGCCAACTCGGTCAATCTCGACTATGTTAACTCGGATTCCCCTAAAGGGGAATCCCTGTTTGGTTTCGTGACATACGACCAGGTGTCTCTTGTCGCCACGCTCTTCGCCCCCTGGGCAAACACTTTTGTTCATATGGGATCAGGCAAATGCATCGACCTTTTGGGATATTTTCTCGCGTAACCGCAAGAACCGCACAGAAAAAAAAAAGGACCGGCCTCCCAACCCCTCTTACTCCCGTGAGAGAAGACCATTGACCAAAGTACCGTCAGATTGGCGTCGCGGGCTGAATGTGCAGGACGCCACGACCCACCTCCCCTGTGCGATGGCAATAATTGCCCAGTGCTTTCCCCCGCGACATACATCTTCGGGTTGATCCGGGTGCCTGAGACAGACAGTTATTCCCCCACTCATATTCCCTGATCCAAAATGGATTTGACAATATGATTAGAAACACGTATGACTTCCATGTACTTTTATGCTAACAAAGAGATAAGGTCCAAAAAAAGTCCCCCCGATCTACAGTTTATCAGCAATGACCATGGTTAATTACATCCTAATTTACATTCCTATCAAGCCCTCTTATCTTGGATTCCCCAACTTATGGTGGGTCGTGGGGCCAAATAGTCCTCTGGAGCTTCAGAGGACTCGACGGTATATTGGAGCTGATTAACTTCGTTCTCCTACGTCGTTATTGGAAGATGGGAATATCATTTGTGGCCCATTTAGGCCTCGCGTGCCTGTTCCGTATCCCGATCCGGGTCCCCCGTCCCCACATGGTTTTGAGTCGACCAGACTCCCGAGGAATATCAAAACGACACGGAATTCTGAGAGATCGACTCTGAATCCACGAGAGACCGGCCGGAGTTGTACATGAACCCCGCCTTAGTGCCGCAGTGGCAAACCTCTGGCCAACCTATGGCAAGAGAAGCGAAGAAAGAGCAGGGATATTAACCGATACGGAAGTCCACCGCAAGATCCCCCGCGAAGGAAGAATTTACCCAAATGCCAACGATGGACGTTGATTTGCGAAGTTGTCGGTTGCCTTTTTACTTGGTACTTTACATCGTTTTGGGGGCGAAGATCGGGGAAATTCCGTGACAAGCCATCGTGTATATCTCCCCCATACGCGGGTGGTACTGTTTTCGGGTAATATAGGGATCTCTTTATGAGCCTCTCGGTGAGTCTTCACAGTTATATTATTGTACCGAGATGAGATTGATTCTCCTATATCATCGCGGCTATTTTTTTTTTGGAATATCTGCAATATCTACGATATATGGCAATATCTACTCAAAGCTGAGGGAAACAGCGCCATTCTCTTCTCTTCCCCTTCAAAAGCCCCAAACGAGAAGGGCGAAAAAGGAAGACCCATAGAACATTTCTTATCTTTTGAGGATCCATCCGTTGCTCGGTTTACTATCATCCGCCCCGCTGCGCCGCGCTAAAAGCATGGACTATAAACTTCGATATAAACACTTCTGATGGTGCTTTTTTCTTCTTTCTTGTTTTCAACTTTGCTTCAATTCTTCACGGGTCTGCAGAAAGCAATCTCATTGATCTGAAATATTCCAGATAAGAGATTTGAGATCTTAACACAAGATGGATGTCCTGGATTCCCACGAGACCTCTTTGACCGAGAGTTACACCTCCACTAACGAACAGTACCCACTTAACCTGCATCTGGAATTTCTCCGGGGACGCTAAGGAGCATGTCTTTGGGAGTGCCCGTGTTACTGTCTTCCCACAAGCTTATTTCCGGCTGTTTCCAACTGGCCATGGAAATTGATAGGTACCTGCGTTTGGACCAGCCCCGACTCAAAGAAAGAGGGTCGTGGGGGCAAACACATACATTAGTTTCAACTTTAGTACGGGGCCTTACGGCCACTCGGGCCGATGATCTAATTCGAGATGCCGGTCTCTGTACTCGAAAACAATACCCATGTCAGACAATATGATATGTTTTAACAAAAAAAGAGAAGGGCCCGTGCGAATATGCAGAGAGTTATGCAGAGAAAGACCTTCTAGATCCTGATGCCCAAGTAACCACTTTTCTCCCTACGAAGTCGAATTAAAAAGAAGTTCAAAAGTCCCTCTTCATAAGCAATTTAAAGAAAATTAAAGGAAAAAGTAAAAAAAGGGTCGTTTTTTTTAAGACGACGGGAGTGGCACGTACAACGTAAATTCTTTGGGCGAGCGAAGCGCCGTAAATCGGTCATTTGCCCGTAACAAGTGTAATACTAGTACATGGAAGTTACATATATTACCATATATATTACCATATATTACAAAGTACCTTATTCGATTCACTCTTGAGCCTTAACTAGCAGATTTAGAACATCATATTATTCCACTTTCCCTCTTTTCTTTTTTTTTTATTCCTATTCTTTTGCTCCAACATATCTATAACGGAAAAAAAAGTACATCTTTGATTCTAACTTATACTTGGTTATTGTCATTGCGTGGTCGGCAGTAAATCCCCTGCCCTTTTTCCCCCCGTCCCACACAATTCCATTCTCCCCTCTCTCCATCTTTCCAATTTCATCTTTTGTCGCTTTATTCTCTTCTTTCCTGGTCATTCCCGGGAGGAATTTTTTTCTTCCATCAAAAGATATATCCTTTCGGGGCATGAGCGTCTGGAGGGTCTAGCCCCCCTCCACGACTCGAATCCCAAGAGGCGTCGAGGCTGGGTGGTGGTCTCCATATTCATCGTGCGTCTCTTCCCAGTCGTCAGCTTAATTATCTTATTACCATATATTATTATTATAAGATCCGTCCCGTGCTAATAGGCGTTTTGCGTTGACAGACCCTGGTCGTTGGCTGAATCCTGCCAATCGTCTCTCGCTTGGCTGCATTCGATCATCAAGTTCCGGCAAGGGTCTCGTTTACGGCGGGTACGGGGGAATTTCAATTCAACCCACCTTTTTTGCCGTTTATCCCCCCGCGGTCGTCTCTATTTGAATTACTTTTCCCCTCTCATTCAAACCCTCTCCATCGGAGAATATGGAGGGGATACATCACGGAGGGCACGGGGTTTCCCGACCTTCCCAGCCTATGGCCTTCCTTGGCTTCGATACCGATTCTCATATGATGTCCGACGACTTTTCCTTTGACTCTCCATTCAGTCCCTCCGATTCTTCCAAAACCAATGATAATGTCCTTGGCAATTCCATCTTCCCTGAATGGACTAACGGTGCACCGCGTGGCGAAAGCCCCGATGAGATGCAAAGGAAGGATCCGTTGGCCGCTCAGATTTGGAAATTATATACCAGGACAAAGTCTCAGTTGCCCAACCAAGAGCGCATGGAGAATCTGACATGGCGGATGATGGCCATGAATCTCAAGCGCAAGGAACGGGAGCAACAGGCTCGGTAAGAACCACTCCTACGAATCTTTGAAGTACACGGCTGATTTTCTGATGTTCAAATAGTGCCTCGGAAACCCTAAGCCCGACGCCGAGCGGCATCGCGCAGATGCGTTTGTCCGACCAAGTATCGCACTCTGGGCCCGATCTTTCGAACGATATGAACCTTGATGACACTTCGGATCCCATGAATCTGGATGACTTTATCATGCCTTTTGATTCGCCCGCCGAATCCTCACACCCTCCTGTCGAACACCCTTCTGCAGATCGACACTTCACAGCAACGCCGACTGGAATCCCTATCAAATCGCGTAAAGACAATGCGATGATGGAGTCGTCGACCGCCGCCTCATTCCCCCACCCACCCCAGGATCAGCGAACAAACTCTGAGTTCGGATACGTCCCCCGTCGGGTTCGCAAAACGAGCGTCGACGAGCGGCAGTTCTTCGCCGGTCTCTCTGTTCCGACCCGCAAGCGGCCTGCCGAAGCCTCACCCCAGGTTCCCCCGGTGTCCAACGCTATGATGGCGCAGCACTCGGAACTGTCAGCGGCATTGCCGGATTATTCGCTCGATCATCCAACCTCTGCCTTTGCTCTTCCTGGCAATGGCACGGTGGGTCCGCGTAGACCTCAGCATCATCACACGCACTCTAACATTCCCTATGGTTTGGATACGTATGGCCTCAACGAAGACCACGGGCTCAACTCGGCCGGGCCTTATCAGCAAAACTTCCATTTCTCGCCGTCAGAGTCTCCAATGACTGCAGGAAATCCTTTCTCAAGTCTATATGCCCAAACGCCGCTCGCTTCGTCGCTTAACTCGACCGAGTTCTTCTCGCCCCCTCCGTCTGGCTATCAGTCTACTGTATCGACCCCGCAACCGATTTATGAAGGGGAGCAGTCGATATTCTTTTCTGATGCGCCCTCCGCTGAATCCCATTCCCAGCGCCGCATTCCTAATTACATTCAGCAGCGTCAGTCGAATCTGTCTGCGTCGCTGCAGCCGCGTTATATGTACAACATGTCCAACGGTGATTCTCACCAAGGGAACGCAGTTACAGGGCCACCGACCACTCATGTGTCGGGATTTTCGGTGCCGCAACCGCAGCATGTCAACCCGTCACAGGTGCTTGGCCACGGCGAGTTCTCTACCACAGCGCCTGCCAGCAGCATGTTTACCTTTGGTGATTCGGATAATGAGGATGACGATGGCAACTTTGAACGCGGAGGCATTGCCATGCCTAGTGACTTCGCCTCTATGGATGAGTCTGGTGATATGAGCGCTGGTCTTCATTGGGACGGAGGTTTCCCTGGATCAGTACAGTCGCTACCAGGCTTCGCTCAGCACCGCAAGCATGTTACGATAGGATCCACAGACATGATAGATGGCCCATCTGAGTGGAACCAGGGAGGCAGTCTTGGTCGTGCGCACGGGTCCGCTGCTTCGGTCAGCGAGGTTCGCAACCAGAACCAGGATCCTCGTCGCTACGGGAAAGTTCCTCGCACAGCATCGACCCCCAATGCTGCTGCACTGCTCCGTCAGAGCTTGAATGGCTCGGCCAGCGGGCCTCCGACAAACCACCCCTCGCCAAGCACACCTCCAGAGTCCGGTCTCAGCAGTGCTGTGCCATCCCGACCAGGCAGCCCTGGTGGGTCTAAAAACGGTGACCCGAACGCAGGGCCGACTACCTGTACGAACTGTTTCACCCAGACCACGCCTCTGTGGAGACGCAATCCAGAGGGCCAGCCTCTATGCAATGCATGTGGCCTGTTCCTGAAACTGCATGGTGTTGTCCGGCCGCTTTCGCTCAAGACCGATGTGATCAAGAAGCGAAACCGTAGCAGCGCCAACACTCTTGCTGTTGGCACTTCTCGGTCATCTAAGAAATCTTCCCGCAAAAACTCCATTCAACATGCCCCATCCACATCGATTTCGTCCCGCATCAACAGTTCTGAGTCGCCACCCTCGATGAATGGATCCAACACTTTGGGGAAACCCGGTGTTGTGCCAATTGCCGCTGCCCCACCCAAGTCTGGTCCCCCAGCTGGCGTCGCCCAGGCTCGTGCCGGTGTGCAAGTGGCACCCAGACGGCAGCGCAGACTCGAAAAGGCACCAACTGGATCCGAAGGCGACGGAGACGATAGCCCCAAGTCAGCCGCCCCCACGAGCCGGTCCAAGGTCGTGCCACTAGCTCCGGCGATGGCACCACCCGCTGCCGCAAACCCAGCAAACCACAGTATCGCCGGTGGTCAGGGTGCGAGCCAGGAATGGGAGTGGCTGACAATGAGTCTATAATTGTCTACCGCATGATCCTTTTTCTTTCTTTTGCTAAGTTTTGTTGATGTGTGACGGGGCTAGCCACCACTATAATATCACGTATGACACGACTTATGTCCCCGACGGTCGTGGCTCCGTTATTACTCTCATGTTTTCCTGATTACTTTACGTCACGTGTGCTTTTTGTCTTTTGTTGATTTGATTGATACAACCGCGTCTGTCCGGAACCCGAGCTGCTTATTATGTTTTCATTTTCATGTTTTTTGTTTCCTTTGTTGTCTCGCAGCTCGGAGCCGGACAGAAGTGCGCATCTCTCTCCTGATTTTGTCCCCTTTTTGATATTATCTATTCATCTATTCTTGGATTTCTTGCGCTGCTGAGCAGGCTTCGATTAATGGATCTTTTTATCCTTGCGTGGTTACTTTTAGACGTGGACTTCACAATGTGATCATGATTTTCTTCAATTAATCTCCTCTGCCTTTATCACCTTTAAGTGTAGTTGAGCCCTAGGTTCCATTTCCTTTTCCATCAACTGTACGCTGAGCGAAGAATGACATCACAACTAATTTCACCCCCCGGGCATCAAGCCGGGGAAACAATCCACGTCATGTCGACGAATAGTCGGGCGATACTAATTCTCGAGCTTCGAAATAAATTACTTTTACTCCATACAAAACCGAGCTAGATCGCAGTTTATTGAGTTAATAATCCAACCAACACCAAAATAGCTGGAAAGGCAGTATGAAACCGAACCTCTTTCAGTCAACCTTGACATTATATAGCTGATTCTTTTCAGCAGGGCGATAAATATGTCTAACTCGGACGGTGAGCAGCTATCTCATGGATCTCCGTCGGTCATTCAGAACCCAAACTCACACATAGCAGAAGCCTCCAAACAATTCACCACCAAAACAAACACTACAGATAGTGTCGTCGGCCGCGTCCATGAGTCTGCCAGTCATGCACGCGAGAAAATAGCCGAACAGCTCCAACCCGGTGCGTATCTCTTGTAGTGACAGCATGTGGACTTTGTGTGCATGGCGAATGACGTTTGACTCGGAGTTGAATATCTGAAGTTGTACCCAATGTTGTTTTTCGAATACCGGCTAAATATATTGTGTTCTGCAGGAGATATGAAGGCGACGTCTCGTCGCATATCGGATACACCAGATAATATCTGGCAATTTGGTCAGAGTGGGTCGAGGGAAGAGAGAGATTATGGGGTCGAGAGGGATAAGTCTCTGCTTCAGTCGGCGCAGGAGACGGTGGCTAAGGCACTTGGAGGAGGTTCTCGTGGTTAGTTGATTATTGTGGTAGTCATTGAGTATTTTGGTGCTAATTACGTGGTTAAGGTGCAGACTAGATAGATGCTGAGGTTTGGGAGGGCGATTTAAAAAATTGTTGTATAGAGTGGAATTTCATGTGAGATGTTCATACATTTATAAAGTTAGTTATACCATTCTTTCTCCATATGGTTCTTTCAACAAGTTTTCTGGCGAATAGAGCGAATGAATCTTATGGCGGATTTGCATCGTTGAGTTTATATACTTGAAATATCAATATTATATGAATCCTACATCAGATTTTTGTAATAATTGGGGAATAGAAGCTAAGTAGGCAGCTCATAATGAGTTGAAATACATATGTAGTATGGCGTAATTGCGAACACATACAACATTGTACTGAAAAGAAGGATGCTTAGAATATCACTATATACTTCCCGTTCAGGAAACATTATGCCTCAGGCAACAACTGATAAATCACGTGTGATAATCAGAGCGAAAAAAGATTCCCCGACAGCC
The DNA here is from genome assembly GCF_028829585.1 of Penicillium vulpinum. NCBI lineage: Eukaryota > Fungi > Ascomycota > Eurotiomycetes > Eurotiales > Aspergillaceae > Penicillium > Penicillium vulpinum. The sequence continues at coordinate 5,024,157 of NW_026643242.1, forward strand.
ATCCATCTTCAACAATCAATTAACTTTGCAGCCATGGGTTCCAGTTCTAAGAGGAAGAAGGATAAGCAAAAGGATTTCCAGGTTAGAATCGCGAACACCCCATTTCATTTGTTCAACCCACTAACCTTTCTACAGAAACCTAAACTCAAGGTTGGAAAAACCAAAGCGAAACCCGACAACTACACCGATACTAGTTTCAAAGCAAAGTGTATGTGCAATTCCCTGGCCATTTGATGTGTTTTCATGCTCACAATTCCTAGCAATCGTCCTTACACAACAATCCCTCCACCTTGTCGCCCCAACTTCAAATGCCACATTCACGCATAACTTATCTCTCCTCAACGTCAAGTCCGACAGCCAACGGCGCGACTCGCTCGCTTACCTGACTACCACCATATCCTCTCGACCAGTAAACTCGCCTCTGCCACAACCAGTCAGCGTCATTTTACCGTCTCTGCTCCCGCTCATTCTCGATGGATCCACCAGTGTACGAACTCAGCTCCTCAAGCTCTTGCGCACCCTGCCACCAGGCGATATCGAGGACCATGTGGCGCAACTACTTCCCTACGTTCGTGCAGGAATGACCCATCTCGGAGCGGACATCCGTAGTTCTGCCGTGGAGATTTTATCATGGATGATCGAGGCAGCGGGCGAATCAACTGTTTCCTGCGCAGGAGGGTGGATTAAAACACTCAACTGCTTCTTGTCTGTCTTGGGCTGGCACACCGAAGAGTCATCACAATGGTCCTCAACCCGGGCTTCGTTCGGCAAGTCCGGCACCCAGGGCAAGCCCATGGTGAAAACTCTTGGTGCTCTGGCTTTGTTTTTAGATTCGGGAATCGGGAAACCTTTTACCGGCGATGCCGATAACGAGATGTCCGGTGAAGACGAGAGTGCTGACTGGCCCTTCCCTATTTCCCAAACCGCCCAGCACATGATCTCGGACTCATCTACCCCATTCGCATATCTAAATCTGTTTGGGAAGCCGCGCGATGAGGAAGGAGAAATGTACGAAACCCGTGAGGACAGGTTCCGTGTGTTTGCAACTCGTTTCCAGCCGGCAATTGAGCGTGGACTTAAGAGCGCCAGAGAGGAAGGCGGCGAGATAGGCCGTGCGTCATCTGGTGTGAGCAAGGTGTTAAAAGAAGCAATTGCGTATGGACCGGGCCCGTGAACTGTTCAGCATAGGGCTTATGAGAAAAACCAATATCCATCCAATAAAATGGTACAGGGACTTAGGCTGGAGCCTAGAGCCTTGTTTTTGCGAGCTTTATCCATGAAGCCACCAGTGGATCACGCATCCGATTCAAGCCAGCTCGGACATCAATACCACAGCATCCGTCTTTATACAGTCCTTATACGGACGGTCTCGCCCTACGGAAACTACAACCAGCACCGAATAGACCAATCGGTACGTCCCTTCGGCGAGGGTGGTCGTGGCTTTGCGCCCTTGCAGCAGGTTAATGCCAAGATATATACAATACCAAGGCGACAAGCAAAAGCCTTAGGCTAGGACGTTATATATCTTTTTATGAAACATTGATTTCAATCATTCATCCCTGTAGTGCTAGAAACCCCCCAAAATAATGTAGCGTTATCTGTAGAAAATTCATTTTCTTTTTGTCAAATGTCGCTTTTGGCGGGTATTCTCTGGTTGCCAATTATTTCCATCCTTCTGCAGCTAATTCAAGGGAGGATATGGGGAGAACTCGGCCTCTATTTCTTCGCGAAGGTTATCTCAGAGGCCGAACATCAATGTCTCTGCAATTAAACGGCTATAACACATTGAAATGTTATGCATGGAGTACCATCTCCGATCGATTCCGGCCCAAAGGCTAAAAGTACGCATTGAAACGAATCTGTTTGATATGTGCGCTGTAGACTGCCTCTTATTCACTTTCAGTTTCTTTGTCTCGGAAGTGGATATTCTCTTTCATAAAGAGGGGGAATGACTTGACATGTCTTGTAGCGTGGGTCTGTACGGTACTTCTTCTTTTTCCTATCTTCTTTCTATTTCCATTTCCATTTCCATTGCTATTTCTATTTCTATTTCTATTTCTATTTTGGGGCTCGGGGAATTGGAGATCATGAAGCTGAGCACTGCAGGTGAAGAAGATCGTTTTTCGGAGATTAATGCAAGGAAATGGTAGGGTATACTGTGCTACCTACGACCTATGTAGGTAATTTGTGGGAATATCAAGGCAAGGGAGGGATAATGATGAAAGTGCGCAGTTTATGATTCATTCTTCCAGAACTTTAGTTTCTTCTAATTAAATGGATCTCTAAAGACTTGATATGTCTTTCCCTATGTATTACTTATGCCAGTGGTTAACTAGGGTGTATAGATTAATAATAGTGAGGTTAGTGATCTCTGTATATCTCTATCCCTGCCCTATCCCTACCCAGGTGTGATTTGTACGGAGTGCATATTGACATATTATTCAAATGATTTGCATTAATATGTCTTGTTATTCAATCACTACGTATTTATTTCCAATAGTTAGGTTTGAGAGCTATCACCCTCTCATTTCCCCGATCTGGAGTTTATCCCTGAGATCGACCATGATCGACTGTCTCTACTACCTGTCTGGAGGATCACTAAAAACTCTGATCTGCACAGCTCCGATCATAAGTCTTTATTTAGGAAGATCACGCTAAGTTAACTGTTTGGCGCAAAAAGTGTGTTGGATCTGGTAGATCCGATACCTCACATCTAGTGCGGAGTACATGGCGGAATACGGAGTACAGGGCGGCCTGACGTTTGTCTTTCCCCCTTACTTTCATATATAAGGGGAACAAGAAGGAGAAACAACAATTGGGGAAAAGCAGTTCAATTGGCGATCGGCCTGTGGTTGGCCAGCATTGTCCCTGCTACAATAGGCACAATGAAAAAAAAAATTAAAAACAATCGAATCCCGGACGGCAACATGCAGCTGCCACTGGCACGACCGAGTTTGCTATACAAATGCTGTATCATATTACCTTCCCGATTTTAAACTATACATCGCAAGTACCACAGCATATTTGATGGCCAGAGTTGTCCAAAGTAAATGATTCTCCACGGGACCTTGCTTCGAGGAATCCCTTTGGACGAACCCATTTTCAGCATCTGCAGGCCTTCTCTTTCGGATTCGTACTACTGTTCTAGCCTCAACCACCCTATATACCTGTACCTTTCCAAGTTCCAAAAGGGTCTCCCCGGACTAATCCAGTGTTCTCGTTTGAGGACTCTCTAAGTAAGAATGCGATAGCTCACTTTGAATCCTATTAAACTCTTTCCCCTTCCCGTTGCCTCGCAGTGTGGACTTTTGTTTCGATCCTCTCATCCACAACGCCACATCGCCAACTCTCGTCGACTTTGTATATATCACCCCCTGTATATAGTGGTGTCAGCTTGCGTCGACAGATCATATTCCGCACGCGTCTATATAATCTCTCAGGCCCCTATCGTGTTGGCCCTCTTGAGCAGGTGAGCATGTCTTGTCCCGCACCAAGTGCCTCGGTTCGCCTCTAACTTGGGAAGTATGTATAGCATTTTCTATTGCTTTACTCGTTGAGTATACTGGATTTTGATGTCGACAACCCGGAACTGCTGGATTGCAAAACCAGCCAGTAATTGATGATCGATCACCCTATGCATGAGTGTGATTCACTACAGGACTGTGCTGTCGCACCTAGCCCAAATATTCGGACTTATCGACCTGATCCTCGATCGAAGCGCAGGCTCCCCGACATGACATCCACGAAGACTGGGCCCCCGCCCAGGCCTCTGGTCGTACCCAGGCCTCGGGCCACCACTGCTTCACGACCTCAGGCTCGATCAGCAGGTACAGCTGAAAGAGCTGGTAGGAATGAAAGCCTAACGGACATGGTTCGATTCTTTCAGAGTCAAAATATGCCCTCTCGCCCCGCGCCTCCACCTGAACCTCAAACAGACTCTCGAGCTCCCTCTCAACCTCCACCTCCGAGTCCTTGTCCTTCCGATACAACCACTGCCCTCCCAGTTGCTGTTTCGCCGAAGGAATCGAAGCCAGATCCTATACCAGATCCAAAGCAGGATCCGAAGCCGGATTTAAAGCCATTTCATCGTCGCCTCTTGCAGTTTGCGCAGCGCCCGAAGAAGGAACCATCGCACAGGTCAAAGGAAGAAGACCAAAAGCGCCAAATTGAAGCACTAACAAAGGGAGGATATCTTATTCCAGCGCCTTTACCAAATGAGCCAAGGGGACAAAATGAGACAAAGCGATCAAAAGAAAACCTGCCTCACCCTCTCTCTCGATCCCTTTCGAAATCGAAGAGAGATGTGGAAAACATTGGACAGCCATGGCTGCAAGCCATAGTCGATGGCAGCAGGCGATCAACTGAGGCAAGACGTCACTTGGCCTCACTGGATCTTGGTGACTTTGACTCTATGGTTGGCGGCGCAGTCTCACTCGCTTCTGATTTCGACGATTCTGTGCCACCACCGTATCAGCCAACTGATCACGCCTCCTCCCAATCCCCATCGACTATCCCAACGTCAAGATCTATGACAGACCTAAATCCTCAACATACCACCCGAGCAACTTTTTCGTCGCATTCTACCAGTCAATCCTATAGGAACGTGTCAATTGATGAGCACCAGCGGCCATCTATCTCTACAGGGTCGACTATGCGTGCCGACAATGTCTCACGAGTCACTATCAATTCAGCCCTAGGTGTAAATGGGACAGAGCCACGGCCTAGACTGTCCATTGATAGCCAAAAACGAACCCAGTCAGGCCAATCCTCTCCTCGCCATGTGCCACCCTCGACTCCCACCTTGAAACTTTTCCCTGCTGTTGCACCTCCTCGCAAGCCCACCAAAGGGCTATTAATAAACTCATCAATTCCTCGCTATCAAACGATCGCAAATACCACAGCATCGCCAGCATCTCCGGTATCCAGCTCACGAACAGGATCTTCTGACAACGTACATAAAGCCTCAGATGAGCCAAAAAGACCATCAGTTGGTTTTATAGGTGCTCCAACCAGCGAGGTAGGACCAAGGAGCTCAGGTGCACTTGCACCTCGTGCAACCTCTTCTTCTTCTTCAGCGGCACTATCTAGAGGAAAAGCCTCGAAGCATTCTGCGTCGCATTATAAGACCAAAACTCGACCGCTCTCGTTGTCTCTGGGCACAATGAATGGATTTCCTCTCCCGGCGCCCACAAGGCCCCTGCCATCACTACCCGTGGCTCAATGCTCGACGAGTATACCGGCCACTAACACTCGCTCTATTCGAACAATTGATTCAGGGTCATTGCCACAAGATTTGCCTTCTCCTTCGACAACACTGGTTGAAGATCAGAAGGTCGAATCCGCTGTCAACAGCCCATGTATCCTTACCTCGACCCCAGCAACCGCTCTTAGTAGTGTCGATGCTAGCGAGACAATAGCCGATGACGAGGACTCGTTTACCATTTTGCTTTCGGAACACTACCAACCAACCCCAGAACATTGCATTCCGAGAGGACGTGTTTCAAGTGTGCGCATCCCTCGAGTACAAGAACTTCCCGAAAGACCTTCAAGTCAACATGATAAAGAGGTCTCCGAGGGACGGCCTTTAGCCGACTCTCCTGTCCTTGGACACTCTATGCCAGGACGCCCTATCCCTTTAAAGACTAATGGCAAACGTGTTGTGCCGAGCAGGCTTCAGATCGATCCTCACGCCAGTCGGACGAACCTGCCATTTGGTCTGCCATCGCCTCCACCCACTGCATCACTCCCATTAGCACCACCTCAGCGTCCACCTCCTCCACCTCCTGGGCGAAAGGTTGTCCAAGGAAACTACACTGCGCCTAACCTGACCATTCTGCCATCATCGAGGAATATGGAAGTGAACCCCAGGGTTTTGACCATATCCCGGAGCAACAGCTCAGGAAGTAGCCTTCGACACGAGAGCTTCCCTACAACCCACCAACAAGCTCGCCCCGACTCTTCCCTCGAGTCTCCGCTTCCCTCATCGGACGATGAGGTCTTCGGTCTAGTTAACGACACCAAACAATCGTGCCTAGAGGCCAACAAGTACCAGCGGGTCCAGCCACAACGCCGTGCGTATGAGACGATGGATCCACGGCAGGTATCCTCCCACAATCGACTTCGTTACCCCAATGCCGCGCGCCCTATGACACCCCAAAGCCGCAACATTCACAATTTGGACAAGACTTCGTCTCCTCAATCACAATATTCCCAATCAACCCACCGCTCTAGAGAGTCCCAAGGCAGCCAAAACACCCGCGCCGCTCCTCAGGCCGACCAGTACCTCCAGGACCGGGTCGCGAATCTGGAACGCCAGAACCAGATTCTACAGGCCGCTCTCATAGCTGCTCTCAATGCTGGTGCCAAGAATCCTCTCGAGGATATCAATCGCGACCCAAACACGTCGTCAGGCTTCCCACGCGCTCCTTTTTCACGCCAATACTCCAGCCGCCAAACACGACCTGATAGCTGGGTCGGCTCTTCTCGCAGCAGTGAGTACAACGGGTTTGAGAGTTCTAATTCCCACCGAGATACCCGGGCAAAACTCGAACAGCTGGACAACATGATCCAAGATATCGAGTCTGGTTGGATGTCGGAGAAGTCCATTATCGGTGGAAATCGAATTGCTCGCAAACGATAAATCACGATCTTTTTTTTTGGTTTCTTTATAAATCTTTTTTACATCATTACTTCTGACGGAACGATGTTACTCACTTATTGGCTTTTGATGACTTTTTTTTTGTTTCCGTCTCTACATATGCCCGTCTATCCTTGCCTATACTTTTTCTTTTTTATGATACCATTCCGCTTTACGCTCGATTTTCTTGAGTTCATATATATTACATATTTCACTAAATATTACTTACTATATATCCCTTCAAATAACAATAAATCAGTTATATATAGTTCCGAGTTGAGGTTGATACGGCCATATGAAACTCACATAGAATTCAACTTGCCTAGTAGATCTTTAACGATATATAGATGGCATTTTTAGCTGATGTTTTGTTATTTTATCAGTACATGAAGAGTCTAAAAACATTGACAGGACAATCCTATCCATCTATGTATGGATGGATGTTTTTGTGCCCATATAAATGCTTAGTCATTTGTTTTGGAGACACCGGAGGACAGTCAACTTCTTGAACTCCATGTGCTTTAATTATTCTGACTGAAGGAAAGTACATAGCGGGAACAGCGAATTGCAAAGACATGAGGTGCTCAGTACTCGTCTAACCACCCCTAACCATAATCTCCCACACCACATACCAGCACTCTTCACATTCCCCGCGGAACCCCCCCAATCATGGCGAACTCACAAGTATGTACAATCTCTCCTCCAAATGCGCTCGAATATTCTAACAAACCCCCCAAAGCGCACACAGCAAGTCCCCCAACATGTCACGGCGCTGCTCTCACACCTCACCTCGCGCCCGGGTGTGCAATCCACCATGATTCTCTCCCGCAAAGATGGATCAATCATCCAAAGCACAGGACAGCTCGCACAAACGACTGAAGCAAATGGAGCCTCTCGCACCGCACACATCTCCCCACCCACAACTGATCCGACCGCCGCCCAACCAACAGACCCATCCCCTACCCTACCCACCGTGTCACAGCCTTACCAACCCTCGCAAGCCGAGACAGTTGCTGCTCACATCTTCGCCTTTGTCTCCAGTGCCGAAGCACTCGGTGTCTCGCTATCGCGACCAGCTATCACCGTGCAGCGACCCAATGACGCGCATTGGGATGTCAACTACGACTACGGACATGAGGGCACGGCACGTGAGGAAGACCGAGATGACGGTGGTCTTGATCGGGATGAGGATGGGGAGGTGAAGCTGCTGAGAATGCGCACGAAGAAACATGAAATTGTGGTCGTACCCGATCGGAAGTACTTGCTGTGTGTCGTACATGATGCCTCGCCCGGTGTAGGGCCTGCGGTGGGCTCGCGCTCCCGCTAGTGGAATTATTGTTCTTTATTGTGGATACGGCTGCTTGAGTGTGGTTCTTTCGGGGGTTTCTTTCTTGCGTTCTTATGGGAGCTTGTTTTGTTGGCGTGGATTTCATACATATACCCGATGGAAGCAAAATCTTCGCATTTAATTCATGTTTTCCATGTCATGGCTATGTGTAGGATTGCCCATGTATGGCTTGATAAGAGAGGCGTCTACCTATACAGTTCTAACAAAATAGTGTTTTCCATTGTTTTATGGGTGGATGGTTCTGTAGACAATTTGGCTGTTCCCACCGAGTAAAGCAACCTACTTTTTCTGTTCATATAGACCCGCTGATCACAAGCTCTACATATGATGTAGAGTCGACATGTCCACCAACTCACATTTCATGTCTGCGTATTTTTGGTAGGGAAAGCAAGAGCTGTTTTGTTTTGAATCTTTCCATCAATCAGAACACATTCAATTAAAAACTATTCAGAAAGCAAACGCCGGCATCACGGCTCGATCCCTTTTGCAGCAGAAACAAGGCGAATTCGAATGAAATTGCCCTTGAAACGATTACTAGTCCTCCTCATAAATCTATCCTTATATGAAGATATTCAGATATGGATAAGGACCGAGATGATATATGTGGGTTGGTTTAGAGAGAGGATCTGGGAATAACCTCATATTCAATATGTATCATACACACATATATATATATATATATATATGCCGATTCGTTCAAAGAGAAAGTGAGAGTAACCTGAAATTTGATACCGGTAAATACACAGCCTATAGACACAGTTTCGCTCGCTTATCCCAAAATATGTAAAATACTACGGAGTACGCTTTACCTGTTATTTATGTAGCAATGGTAATTTACCAGTGCTCATTCCTCATGGATTTTGACTACCTAGAGGCATATTTGACCTTTCTTTATAATACCCGATCCTCGAGAGGGAATGAAATCGAAGTACAATGTACATATGTAGCTTGAGACCGGAGCAAATCCGTCAACAGCTCCACTGTTTACCCCTCTCAGCGGTCTAGACTGGTACTTATCAAGTGGACAGACATTCATATCTTGCAATTCCCACGCCAAAGTGCGCATTTATTATCTAGTTATATCAAGCAAATCGGATAATATCCAAGATGACCTCTACTTTCGATGTTTTGGCTGCTCGCACTCGCTTCCCTGCGCTGCAGCAGGAGCAAGTGTATATGGACAACGCTGGTGAGATGAACCTCGATTTTTATAACCCCGATAACTTTCAGATTTATACTGACTGTAACACTACAGGCGGAAGCCAGGTTCTCGATACTGTAGCAGAATCGTTGGTCTAATCCTATCGTAGATTGCTATATACTGATGCAGCTATAGCATCCGTTCTTACCTGCTGAACACAAATGTTCAGCTCGGAGCCACCTATCAAGTCTCACAGATTTCGACTAATGCATATGATAACGCATACAAAGTGGCTGCTGGTTTCACCAACGCCGCGCCCGAGGAGGTATCTGCATTATAATCCATGGCATTTGCTTTCCCAACTATAAGCACTGCCGAGCTTCGGGTGCTAATGCATAAACCTCGAAATAGATCAGCATTGGCATTTCAACCACCCAGCTACTACACAATCTCTCCACGGCGCTTATGTTCCAACCTGGTGATGAACTGGTCCTATCCAAGCTTAACCACGAGGCCAATACGTCCCCATGGGTCCATATAGCAGAGAGGTTGGGTTTGACCGTAAAATGGTGGACTGCTTCCGACCCGAAGAATCCAGTGTGCGATTCAACCGAGTTGAAGTCCCTGCTCTCCGATAAGACCAGACTCGTAGCATGTCCTCATGCTTCCAATATCACCGGCACTATCAGCCCTATCCGAGAGATTGCAGATGTTGTTCATGTTCATCCCCGTGTGAGCAATAATCAAATCTATTGGCTTATACGAATTTGCTTACGCGGCTTATATAGGCATTACTGTGTGTGGATGGAGTGGCCTTGGCACCGCATCGTTAGGTTGATGTGAAAGCGTTGGACGTTGATTTCTACGTAAATTGCAACTCAAATCTTTGCATAACTGGTTCATTGCTGATTTCCCCCCACTAGGCATTCTCCTGGTATAAAGTATATGGACCACACTTGGCGCAGCTTTATGCCTCATCACGGGTTCACGATCAGATCCAGTCACTGGGCCATTTCTTTAAGCGCACAGATACGCTAGACTTGAAGCTCAATCTAGCATCGGCTAATTATGAGCTTACACAGAGTATTCCCCAGGTTGTGGAGTACTTTGGCTCTGAGCCTAGCGCGACCTGGGCTCAAATGGCTGAGCACGAGGAGCGGCTGCAACAGATTCTACTGGAATTCCTAGCTTCAAATAGCCGGACTGATGTTATCGGTGAGCCAACCGCCAGCAAGGAGCTCCGCGTTCCGGTTATTAGTTTCATTGTGCAAGGAGTAGACAGTCAGCGTATTGTGGAGGAGGTTGAGCGTCGATCGGCCTTTGGGTTCCGCAGTGGTCATATGTACAGCCACCGGCGACTGGCCGACGTGTGCGGATTGGACGATGTGGAGGACGGGGTGGTGCGGGTCAGCTTCCTGCACTATAACACCGGTGAGTGGGTATCGAGATAGGATTCGTTCGATAGCTAACAAGGACAGTGACCGAAGTACGGGGGCTGGTAGAAGTTTTGCGAGAGGTACTTTCATCCTCGTTGTAGATAGCTTTTGTACAAAGTACATCGATGTATATAGCCTACATAGTTAGGCCACCTAAATACAATTTATCATCCCATGTTATGAAGAGTTTTTCTTCTCAAATTTTCTCTTGTTTCACTTCTACATTACTACAGAATGCATAATTTTTGCCACCTGGCTCCCTTGTACATAGTGGTGATCTTCCAGGGATATTTGAAGTTGAACTTTCGAGAAATCACCACACTCCTTGAAGCCCAAGATATCTCTTTGTTTTCAGCCTAAGTTCCCACCGTGAGGTCATATGAGTTCAGTACACCCGAAGTTCCCCAGCTCCATCTGGAAGGCTACAGGCAACCCCAACCACTGCCGATCGCAGTGGTAGCCAATCAGCATAGAGATAATCGTGAAATAATGGGAATGATAGTGGATCGCAGCCTAACAGCCGCGCGTGGATTGGCCAGGGCTGACCAGGATTGGTCAAGGGTGCAAAGACAGCGTGGCAAGCGGCTTTTATGACTCAGTGGGACTTGAACAGAACCTTCAGAATGGATTATAGCTCTCTTACTATTGTGAAAAACGTTTCCTTTTGATTTGTTAATATGGTCGTATTTTTTATATTTTTTATAAGATTTAAATCACACTATGAGTGACTCCACGGTGTCACTGCATAAGTCATTTTGTACTGGTACTTTTGTGTATGTTGTACTTTGTACAAAGTAGATAATGGTTTTATGTTCTAGAAGAAAATCAAGATTAGGATAGATATATCAAGATACAAATAAGATAGAAGATATTATATTATCTGATAGAATATACCATATAATAGCAACTATTCATAGTATAAAATCGTATATCAAAACAAAATGATAGAAACGTGAGTCACCGTTGTACCACTCCCAGGCTCTTTCCTGCCCTCCTATCTCGGAGTCTTCTCGCCGCATCCGGGTTTTCCCCCTCTCACCATCTTCTTGAGACGAAGATAGTTCCTTCATCTCCTGATTGTAAGGAGATTATGATATAAAGATATAGAATATTTGACTATATTCTATTTCTATACGTGTGGTCCCTGCGCCTCCCGGCATCTCCCTAACCCGCCACCCACTTCTCTCGCCACAGTGTGACTTTCTTTTCCCCTTCCCATTTTTTGCCCCCCCCCATCTCTCTCTTAGTCAAACAGATTTTGAGAAAAAAAAAGAGTCATAGGTATAAACTATCCCCAAATAAATGTCGTCTTCCACTCTCTGACTCTTCTCGCTAACACCCCATCTCGCCTCCCTATTAGCCTCAACCTTCTCTCCCCTCCCGACTCCTTCTCTGCCTAGCCGCTTCAACGACTGCCTTGAACAAGCCGCCACCACCGTGGTTCTGCCTGTCCATGGTCCGTTGGGTGCCTTGATATAACTCTTTTCTATCACACGACTTATTTTCAAAATGTACCCTATTGATTCCTTCGTTCCGATCGCCTGTGTTGCTGCTACCGAACTCCGCATCGTCACCGTCTCTGGCTCCATCTAAATACTGGTCATCAGAAAGAGTCATCCCCGCCACGTGCCCCTGCTTTGCTTTGGTTCCTATATCAGAAGCACTTGGTTGATCGGATCGTGAATACGTTTTCCTTTTCTTGTCTTTATAGTTGATTGCTTCCCCCTTTGGTCTCTTTTTTTACCCGCTACACCCGGCGGTTCCGCTTATTTTTCTACTTCTGGTTATCAACCTGGCTCTCTACATCTAAAGGTCCGCCGTCGCCTAACTAGCAAAGACGGCTTCTGTCTCCTCGGCTCTCGTTCCCGGTTCCCTGCTTAACGGTATCTTGACACTACGGTTCCAAAATCGGACCATCTCGCTTTTATCCGGCTGTCTTCATTTGAACTTTTGTTCACACAAACGCCCTATATGAACTCCATACTTCCGGATATGTCAGGGATGGACGTCTTGGGCTTGACCCTGTCAAACCCAAGTTCCCAATTCACAGCGTCTCACCACGCTCACCCCTATGCATCCTCGATCTCCTCCTCCGCATCCTCCTCTTCCTCGTCTGTATTCTCCCTCGATTGCGTCTCCTCGCAGAGTTCGATATCATCGACCTCGACCAACCCGGTTGACGTGATTTGGGAGAATGATAATAATAGCCAGTTGGCAGGAAGAAATCCTAACGGAGCATGCCCCCGGGCTTATGCCAAGGGACCTGTTTCCAAGGTGGACGGTGTAGTGCCATCCGAGCTGCGAACGCACCCTCGGCGCACTAACAGTTATTCTTCTAGCGCTCCCAGTGCGCGCCCTCCGCCATGTCTGCTACGGCAGTCGGAACGGAAGGTGAACTTCGTCGACAATCTCGTCGGTAAGTCTTGAAAAAATAAAGACTCCTCAAGATACGTCTTGTACGTTCGGCTAAACATGATTCCCGTTCCTTTTTAAGACACCGCATCACAGATTGTTGAAACTATCTGGCCCCTTTCCGCCGCAGCATCCCGCAGTGATGCCTCGACCGGATCCAAAGGGGTTCTTCCTCTCCGCACTTTTATACAAGAGACACTCCGCCGCTCGCGTACTAGCTACAGTACCTTGCAGGTGGCTTTATATTATTTGATTAAAATCAAGTCCCACGTGCCCACACATGACTTCACCAAGGAACAACCTCGGGAACAGTCGCCTTTGCGGGCGATGCAGTGTGGACGTCGGATGTTCCTAGCCGCGCTGATTCTTGCTTCAAAGTATTTGCAGGATCGCAACTACTCCGCTCGGGCCTGGAGCAAGATTTCTGGCCTTAATACTCTTGAGATTAACCAGAATGAACTTATGTTCCTCAAGGCTGTTGGATGGCGCCTACATATCGATGAAGCAACGTTTCAGCGTTGGACTGATCTGGTCTTGAGGTTGACCCCTGGTGCCGGTGGACCCCCGGTTGCTAAAGGTCAGTGCTGGCAGACCGTGCTACCCAGACTCACCCCTGAACTGGACTTTGTAGAGTCAGAACCCATGACCCCAGTCTCGGCGATGGGCGGAATGGATCTCGGTCTGTCAGAATACCTCTCGCCTCGTAGTGTGCCAAGCAACGAGTCAGTGCGCTCCTTGTCCCGCGAACAAACCCCGAATTACGCTCGGAGTATTCCGCGAACCTTGGAGCCGACTCCGCGCATGGACTTTGCCAACCTAGCCTTGCCTAGTATTCCCCGACCTATGATGCTTCCCACACCACAGATGACCCCCCAATCTCAAGTGGCCCCTACTCCTGCTGCGAGTGTGGCTGCTTACAACCCCCACCGCCCATCCATCTGTACGGCTATGTCTCAGGCGCAGAATGCGTGCATGACGCGATCAACACTCGATCAGCGCCCGCCCCTGTCGTTCTGCCCTCGGACTCAGTCGTACGATGGATACCCGGCTGTGGCTCGTCGGTCATCTTTGGCTCGGTCGACCTCTTCGGCATCGTCGCCTGACTCGATGGTTTCGGATGTCTCTACTCTGTCGTCGCGCTCCTCGCGGTCGTCATCAGTCTCATCTAACGCCTCGGGTACTTCTGGCTCAGCGCCAGCTAGTCTGGCTGTTAAGGCTACCTTGCGTTGCACTAGTAATTCTCTTAAGGAGTCCCGCAAGACTCTGGCCATTGCTTCTCCGATTGACGAGAGTTGTCTGGTCGGTGTCTACAGCTCTCCTGAATATACCAGTTCTATGGGTTCTTCGGTCCCAGATCTGTCTAACTTTTCCTTGGATTCCAGCCTGAGCGAAGCTGCTCAGAGTCTTTGCGAACTTTCTGGCGCGACGCCCGAACTGCGCCAGTGCCGGAAACGCGGACGTACTGGATCCGACGATCTTTTGCTCCAAAACCATGTGCGCCATCTGATTAACCTTGGGGCCTCTGGAGATCACTCTGTGTTGCCCGATGGACATTTCCCACGTTCGTTCATGATGCAACATGGATCCTCCATTACCTCCGGGCGGACTGGCCCAGTCTCTGGACCAGCAGGCATGAAGCGTGCCTGCTGTGGCAGCGAAGCACGCAAGATCGCGTTGAACCCGAGCCTCCGTGTTGCGGAGTACTTGAATTGACTTGCGATTTATTAGCGGATTTTGCTTATTTTTCTTATTTCCTTTGTGCGAGGCAAAAAAAGAAAAAGTCCGTGGTTTTATTTCTTTATCCCTATGGCGAACCGACCCCGTTGTACATACCCCTATTTTGTCGGGTACTCGGTTCGTACGATGGGACTTGGGCGTTTGATTCCCACAAAATGTACGATGTGGTGATGACTGGCGTGTCCTCTACTTGCATCGTGCATCTGTTTCTCTCACTTTTACCCTTTCTTTTTATCTACTTTTTGTGGTTGCGAGGAGTGTGGTCGGCATGGGACGGTTATGGACTTTTATTTACTCTGGTTACTTTGGGGGGAGGGAAAGCGGGCGTCTATGCCCTGATTATATCTGTATTCAACTCTTCCATCTAGGGGAATGGTATATCTACCATCCCCGAGGGTTTTCCCAGCCCTCGGATAGGATAGTCAATCCAAATACAGCTCAACAGCGATATCGGACCTCCTCGTATTCCTAAGCGTCTAGGCAGCCCGTGGACGGCTCAGATGTACACATGACAGATCTGACCGTGCAACTTTGGAACGCCTGCAGATGCCCAGGCGGAACCCATGGTTCCGCTGTGAGTCATTGAGGCATCAGCAGTGGCTGGGTGTGGCTGTGGACCTTGGTGTGGCTGAGATTACGTTGACATACCCGGCGGTTATTCAAACTTAGCCCTGGCTTTCTAAGTATAGAGTGGAGTTTCCAAGGCTATGTATGGCACTGACCGTTCACAGTTCGGCTCTTGCAAGGAGCTGTGCACGGAGTGCATCTATTCTAATCCCGGGGTGCTTGGGCATATGCAGACAAAAGTACCGTGTCTACGGAGTACCTGCGACTAATTTTAAACTGGATCCAATGCTAATAAACTAGGGTGGGAGTTTATAAAGTCTTCCTTCCTCCTTTGAATATCAGTTCGATCAGATGAAATAATCCTGAAAAGCCAAATAACTATGAGTGCAAATGCCTAACTTACATATAGAAGCGAAGGTGATGTATTCACCTGGCTTTAGTTATGTATCATGAAAAAGCTAGTCATCTGGCTATCACGTGACCATGCCACGAACATACATGTTGGAAAGGACATAACTACATATGTATGTACGGGGTACTCTGTAATACTCTGTACGGAGCACATATTATGCTGCTGCATAAGGTATGGCGTCATTTGTCCTAACCTTTCGTGTATGCAAGATAAAAAGAGGCCTCTTGACTCTCAGCCTGTAATCGTGCCAAGCGCTCGTACCAATACAGTACCCTGTATTGGTGCGCGCCACTCAACGATAATTTTCAGTCAACAATAAATCTCATTGAGTTCGAAGCTATGTTTACTTATAATGACCATCTTTATCTACATACCAAGTCAAACCCTCCCTATATATAGCTGCTATTCTAGCTTCTCGCTGACTTTCAGCTAAATCCAACTGTTCCTGGGTGCGTTGTTGAGCTTCTAAGACCTTGGCCTACCGCTCTTATTGCCGCTTTATTCTTAAGGAATCAGCTTTTCTCGCTGCACTATCTTCCGATTTGTACAAATTGGTGAGAGTATAGACTTCCTAGACCCAAGAATCGACTTATTATTTCTTGGCCTATTTACCCTCGATTTGGTGGCGCGGGCCTTCTCCAATTCCCCCTTCAATATAGCAACCTCTTACGACAAAAGTAGCTTTGTATCAATACTTCGCTTAATATAATTCTCTATTGTCTTCGTGTAGGTCTTAATTTGCTCCAAATCCTCAGTAAGCTTAGTTTTAAGCTTCTGAAACCGCTTAATTATATATCAGCCAAAATGACCGCCTTTCCTGCGACGCATTCTCATTGATCCACTTAGTATATCTATGAACCACTTGTAGACCCACTTTCTGCCACTTCTTGGCATTCAGGAGCTATTTAGTGAGCTGCTTAGCACTCTTTGAAATTGTGATCCCAAAGGTATCTTAATGAAAATCAAAATAAAAGTGAAATTTGAGATAAAGAGAGAGAGAAAGAGAAAGAGAGTAGTGGGAGGAAAACTAAGGAATGAATATCTGCTGGATAGCAATAGAGGTAATTACTAAATTAGCTAATGTTGTTGCCTTATATAGCTATAAAAATAAATATTGCTACCTAAGGCATTTATTGTACGAGATATCAATAATATAATAAGGCATCAACAATAGGACAAGGCAGCAATAATAGGATAAGGAATAAATATCATATATAACCGTCCTACCTAGAGCTTGATTCGTACGAGATATCATCAATAGACAATATATGAATAATAGGACAAGCCTTTATCAATAGGACAAGCCATGAATATGCCATAGACCCAGCAATTGTGATAGTCCTACCTAGAGCTTGAATCGTACGAGATATTATCAATAGACAATACATGAATAATAGGACAAGACTTCATCAATAGGACAAGCCTTCATCAATAGGATAAGCTATGAATATACCATGGACCCAGCAATTGTGACAGTCCTACCTAGAGCTTGATTCGTACAAAAAAATCAATAATATGATAATATATACGGAGTAAATATACTATAAAACAGAATATAAATCTACAAGTAATCCTAACTTAAAATATATATTTTAAAATAAAGTCGAAGAGTGCTAGCCCTTCGTACGGTCGCACCCTATCAAAAATAATTCCGATTTTCAATCAGCCACCACACCTTTATAACTTGATCACTCTAAAATTCGGTAACCATAATCTTTACAGTATAGAATAGAACTTTACAAATCTTGAGCTTCATCCTCGTACGAGAAGCTTTTCCAGTCTACTCATGGCCCCACTTTTATCTACCATACTTAAGGCAAAGTCCTAATTCCAGTCTACTAGACTGCAACCACCCCCATGGGATAGGAGTATCCATCAAAATTATAGAAATAGTCAATTATCTAAGTTACAGGGTATCATATACACCTATATTTAGCTAGTAGACGCTAATGGCTGTGTCCATGACCATGGTGAGAGTGACGATGAGACCGCTCGCGCTTTGCGTGGTGACTTGGCTCAGGCTGCTGAGGGATCTATAAAGTTTAGTCAGTGTATCGAGCGCATTGCGGGCAAGAAAAGCAATAAAGATAGAGAGGAGAGGATATTGAAACGACAAAAATTGAAGGAAAAACAAATATTTGAGCAACATACTAAAGATTGACTAGGTGCTGCTAACACCGATGTACTGACACCCCCCGAAGATCCAGAGAATGTATCACAGCTTCCCGAAACGAAATGCGGACTCTGTGCCTGAGATACCGGGTTATCGCGATACAGTTGACATTCCTGACCAGAGGTCGAATACAGCCAGGCGCGACAAGTGGCAATCCTGCCGCATTTCGCAGCACAGGCAGCGTCATCAGGCACCTCGTAGGAGAAGGTCAGAGGTGCATGGCTGAACATGGATATTGTGTCGTAGTGGACTGCATCGGTGCAATTTGAAGATGAAGCAGCTGTCAATGTTGCTGTTGCTTGGAGAAGGAGGGCACTTAGGGCCCAAAGGCAAAACATAACGTCAGGTAGATTCCGTTCTCTCAAGCTGGACAAGATGTACATGGAACAAGCATTTGAGATAAGGCAGTTCAACTGCCAAGGCGCTAGGAACGGAGTGAACTCGGAAATTGAAACAATACTTTGGCTAAACTATACGAGCGCTGGTGCTTCGGTTAGCTTAATAGTCGCCTCAGTGGGCCCGAGCACAAATGAGATTGCAATCTCGAACTTGTCTACTGGTAGAACTAAATTTTTCTTGCCACTTGGATTATATTAGCGAGCGTAAATACCAGGAGCTAGGGGATTTCCGACTGAGGTTACATTGCCCTGATATACTAGACAAGAAAAGAGAGCAGCACCTAAAAGGTTTTTAGCCTAATTGGTGATAGCCGTTTGAACAATCATCCGGGTCTAAGCAGAAGAAAAATTGGATTCGAGACATTTGAACACATATCCTTCATACATCCTGGAGTAGCAAAAGAGCATTATTGCGCCCCACACATTTATCGATCGCCGTTCGAGCGCGCTCATGATCATCATGGAGCTCCTTTCGTAAGCGCCGTGCCTCGAGTTCAGACATAGGCCAGCAGTCGGTTTGACCCATGATGGAAAGTACCAACTCTCGTGGCAAGCGCTTGTCCAGATCCGATGCTTGCTCCGCCGCCGCGGCCCACCACTCATGCTGCTGGGGCGGAACATTCCGTGTTGAGCAAACCCGATAGTGAGGGTCCACCAGGCGAAGCTTGACAAGAGTCATATGGCCGGGCTGACTGGCATCCCTTAGTTGAAATGACTCTAGCTTCGACCGATAAGTATTAGGCCAGCTCAGAAGATGGCCCTCTGTAATCCCGACAGATCCGAAAGTATGTAGTGCGCGAGGGGGCTCTTCGTAATTTGGCCAGGCTCCAACATCCAAAACAAGAGATAGCGCCTCCGGGACCTCGCATTGAAGCTCGTCCGTATCGATTTGGTCCTCGTGCTGGAACGCCACGCGGGCCTGCGTTACATTCTTGCATTCCACCGCGTATAAACTGGTCGCAACAATATGGTCGTTGCGGAGGCCCTCGATGTGGAAGTGGCTTACTCCCGAATACACGGGATTCTCGGGCGTGAGTTCAATGCGAGTAATTTCCACCACGACTTGGAGACCTTTGTGCCGAAATTGCTGCTCTAGTCTCACTGGAACATGGTGATGGTCTTGTGGATCCGGGTACTTACCAACGCGCTGCGGATGGATCGCGCGTCCTGTACATTGACCTTGTCTCCATTGTTCGTAGGTGAATGAGACACCGGGCTCGGGATGGTCGAACCAAGCTTTTCGTCTTCTTTTCGCGTTGAGAGCAATGCGCACGTGTTTTGGAATGTCCCACATCGCTTGGGTCATGTCTTCCCATCGAGCCCCGTAGCTCATACAGGCCTGCTTCCATCTTGGTGGCTCGGGCCCTGCGAGGTATTCACGGGCAATATCGCAACGCTCCTGCCACTCTTCATACGTAGCACACTGCACAGTCCAAGTGAGCCACCTGGATACCAGATTGAATACTTTGTGATCTTCATTCCGGTTGTGGACCTCACAGCCATATGTCAAGATGCGTGGCGGACGGCGTCCACGGGTGTTGCCGTAGAACAGAATGTCGTTCCAAGAAGGGACTGCGCTTCCGATGAGGCGCTCAAGCTGTCTATACAGCCCCTTGTGGCGCTGCGGGTGGAGATTGTTCACATAGGATGTAATCCGAACACGGCTGTCATTCAGGGGCTCGGGCTCCAACTGCACTTCGCAGGGAAGCCATTGAAAACGATTGGACCAGCAACTTTCGTATTCGCCCCGTTTCATGTAGCGAGACTCCTCCACTCCCGGTTCTATTCTGCCGAAGGGTCGGTGGATCGGCAGACCCTTGGCAACCTGACCAGGTAATTTCCACAAGTTTTCCAAGGAAACTTCCCCACCCTGGACTAGTACATGTGAACGGTCGTACACTAGCGGAAATAGAGATGGGTCGACCAGATGAGAACCATGATCTTGTTGTGGCCCTAGCCGGGCAATCTCCGTCTGCAATTCTCCTGCCAATTTTGACAAATCAGCCTGACACAAAGCAGAGGAGCTGTCGAAAACCAAGAGATGGCCCGTTCTCTGCCACATCTCCGCTTTGTCGCGTAGTTCCGCGAGGCACCAATCCCATGTGGCAGGACTGATAAGAAAGCCTTCAGTTCCTTCCTTCGCGTTTTGGTACCACTGCGCTAATCGAGCCTCATCTGGATCCAGGATCGCGCGATCCCACTCAGGTTGCTCCGTGATATGTAACATGAGCCGGAGCATAGCCATCTCTCGTTTGGTTAGCCGATGCGAGTGGCGAAAGGCAATCAACCCATGGGCAAAGCGGGCCTCGAGGGGCAGTTGGAAATCCAGGGGGATGGAATTGAACCCTGGGACCTGAAGCGGACCATGGCCGTCGTTGTTGAGCGGCACCATTTGAAAAACAAATGTCCAAAAACTTCTCCACAGGTTTTGCAAAGAGCTAAGGGGAGAGATTTGATCTGCTCGATTTGAACGAGTTAGAGAGGAGAAGATGGATGAAATGGAAAATGAAATCAGCTAGACTTCTCTGCAGGTTCCACAAGCGAGCCGCCATCCTGAGTCCCGACATATCTCGATAGTCCCTGCGTAGTAAATACGACATTCTAATTTCCTATCTTAACAGAGGCGAATTTTTAAATCCAGACAGGCTCTATAGAATGGTCGGTTTAGGGAATTTGAAATGTTCAAGGGGGTTTACCCTACTCCGTACAGTGGTGCCCATTGTTTCCAAGCCAATAACCCAACCAACTCTGTGGAATATTTTACTATGATTGAGGGTCAATTTCAATTATATTTCCAGACTGAAGCTGTAATTGGCTACTATGTATTCCAGACAGCCACAGGATGTAGTGAGCTGGCCTCTGTCTAATTCCTAAATACAGTACACAGGCTGAAAGGACCACTTCATTTCTAAGCCCAAATTTTCAAACACAGCAATTATATAGCCCTGCAGGCAGCCAGACTACCCAGTGAGTCAGACTGAGTGTGAATACTCTGCAAGATACGGAGATGAATGCGCGTGCTATCAGGAATCACCTCTTCATCGCCCATAGCCTCAACATGGTCGGTCCAGTGTCGGGTAAAATCTCTGTAGCCATCTAAGGCACTTTGCGCGTTATAACTTGTGCCTTCCGTCGCTGCAATCGCAGTTGCATCCCAATCTATGTCCTGATATGTGGCCACGCCGCCCTCCATGCGCACGTTATCCACGACGATATGTCTCATATTCTCCCGACCAAATTCAATCCCGAAGGCCTCTCTTTTAGCCTGGAGAGTATCCTGCGCACGCTCAGCATGAACACGCATCAAAGTTTCTTTGGCCTCAGCAAGAATCCCCCCTGAAACAACAGTGGGGTGCTTGTCGCGTGCGTTGGTGAGAATGTCGGTAACCTTGAGAAGAACATGGCTGTGAGGGACCGTTTCAGCAAACATTCTCTTTGAGTCATATGTGTTGTAGTTCTGTTCCACCAGCAAGTCTGCAAGCGCTGGGATGTCATCAGGGCGCGTGAGGGCGCCCATTCTACCCCCATCGCCTGTTGCCGCGGCATTATAGCGACTTTGAATGCTCTTGATGAATTCCCACACCGTGCAAACAGATTTGCCTGCAGTTGGTATGCAAGTAGAGCCTAATTCCCCATATTTTCCGGTGACTTCCATGTCAACCAGATAACCGTAGTAGAGATATATGGCTTCAAATGCGTGTGCGTATGTGGACCCGCCGGCCACCTGCGCAATAACGGTGCGTGAAAGGAAGGCAAAGAGACCCAGGAATATGAAGGTGAGCTTCATTTTTATCAAAAAGAGAGGGTGTATAGAGAATGATCCAGGTCTGCGAAGTAGGTAGGAGAGGTGAAGTGTTGAGAATTCCACAACGGCGAGACACTACTAGGTAACCATCATATTATATCGCAATCTACACCTGGGAAATTGAAAGACCTACAAGGGCGCTCTGCTAGAGCCAGGGTCCATTCTCTTTCTGGACAGCGATAATTTGATCCGATGCGACATCGGGAGTCGGAAATTGTTGCCACTATTGATGCGCCTAGCTAGGATAGTAGCGCCTGACTAGCCTAGCTAGCATCGTTTTTTTAGATTGAAGTGAAGGCACTAATTTTCAATCTCATATTTACGCTCTTTAATTATTATTCTTTATCTCGGTTACATTGTTTCAAGAGCTAACGCGAAATACGCCGACTATTTAGCATCCGAGTCGTCCGCTGTCAAGTGGAAACTATGAGTAACTACATCCCTCAGAACATGGAGTTCTAGTCCTTCTTTTTGGATTTTTCTGCTAAACATCGGTCGGTGGTCTCTCTTTTCACCAACTGCTGCTTATACTTCTTTCTATCCTATTCAACCTGCACACAGCGTGTCTAGCTGGGGACTCTTCTTGCCGGATTGATTTTACTTTTCCTTTTTTTTTCTTCTTCTTGTTTCTTTCGATTCCTCATGAATCTCCTTTGGAGTCTCGTTGTTGCAATATGGTACCTTCCTCTCATGGTCCAGGCAAGGGCAGTGTTTGCTCATTTCATGGTTTGTAATGCTCACCCTTGAAGTGAACCTTGGCTGATTATTGCAGGTCTCCAATACAGCCGGGTATAAAGTCTCAGATTGGGAAGAGCATATGAGCGAGGCTATTCATGCCCACATTGACGCATTTGCCCTCAACATTGCCAATGACGAGGATATCACCGAATCTTCCTTGGGAAATGCTTTCCTTGCGGCCCAAAACACCGGATTTCAACTGTTCTTTTCGTTTGATTATGCTGGCAATGGTCCATGGGACAAAGCAAAAGTAATCAGTCTTCTCAATTCCTACGCTGGCAGCTCGCTGACGTACTGGCATCACAACGGCCAACCGCTGTGCTCCACATTTGAAGGACCTGGCAATGCAGCCGACTGGGCAAATATCAAGAAGGCGACGAACTGCTTTTTCGTACCTGATTGGTCATCTCTGGGAGCGAAGATTGCCATGGACCAGGCCAATGGAATTGCAGATGGGCTTTTCAGCTGGGCCGCCTGGCCATATGGACCGTCGGACATGGATACCTACACCGATGCCTCCTACCAGCAGTTCCTGAATGGTAAAGCGTACATGATGCCCGTCTCGCCCTGGTTCTACACGAACATGCCCGGTTATGACAAAAATTGGATGTGGCGCGGAGACGACCTCTGGTATGATCGTTGGCAACAGGTCATGTACCTGGCGCCGGAATTCGTCGAAATCATTTCGTGGAACGACTATGGCGAATCTCATTATATTGGCCCTTCTTACGACAGCCACAAAGAGCTGGCTGATGCCACCTACGTGGCATTCGGCGACAAATACGGCAAGTCGCCTTTCAACTACGCCCAAGCGTATGACCATAGTGGCTGGCGAGCCTTCCTCCCCTTCTTGATCGACAACTACAAAATGAACAGCACCACGATCACAGAGGAAGGGGTGTCAGCATGGTATCGGCTCAATGCGGCAGGAGCGTGTGCTTCCGATGGCGACACGACGGCAAACACCGTGAGCCAGCTGCAGTTGGAATATTACCCCAAGGATGTCGCCCAGGATAAGATCTTCTTCTCTGCACTGTTGGGCTCCACGGCCCAGGTCACAGTCACAGTCGGGGGTGTCGATCTTGGCGCTTCTTGGACCCATATTCCCAGCGGTAACGCGGGTATCTATCATGGCAGTGTGTCCTTTAAAGGCCACTCCGGAGATGTTTACGTCACAATCACACGCGGCGGAGCCACTCTAGTCTCTCTAGGCGGAGAACAGATCAGCAGCGGATGTTCCAACACACTGGGCATCGAAAACTGGAACGCCTGGGTCGGTAGCGAGATGGCCGGAAACTCTATATCTGTCGAATCCCCTTCGCTGGCCAACCAAGTTTGCATCCAGGGCTGGGGAAAGGGTAATTTTGCCGGAATATGTGACTTCACTTGCAGTCTGGGTTACTGCCCTCCAAGTGCCTGCGTGTGTACGAAGATGGGACCACAGCCCGAAATGCCTAAGGCTACCGGTGTTCAAGGGTATCCCACTACAGGCGAGAGCGCTAGCTATAGCGGTCTATGTTCCTTTGCTTGCAACTACGGTAATTGCATTGCAGGCGTGTGTGGTACTACCAAGGTCCCGCTCAACGTGCCCACGACCTCGCCGTTCGTCCCGGATACATGCACGGCCGGCACTGGGTCTGGGGCCTTTGCCGGCTTGTGCAGCTATGGATGCAATGTTGGATATTGCCCTATTCACAACTGTACATGCACAGCCACGGGTCCTTTGAATGTCCCCTCCGCCTCCAACTCCAGCATTACGGGCCTCTCTTCCGTCGGCGGTGACAGCGGACTGTGCAACTTTGCTTGTGAGAGGGGCTACTGCCCGGATCCTACCTGTGTGGATAACGCATCTCCCTCAACCAACTGTGATAATGACGATGGGACAAATGCCGCATGCGATGAGCCTGTGGTTTGCGACTTTACTCTGAGCTTCGGATCGATGGATGATCTGCAAGACGCACTTGGCGACCTAGATGCAGTATGTGTGGACTACTACATGTTGGATGTGCTGGCCACAGTACTCAACCAGACCTTGGCCAACTACACCGATATCACGAGCAGCTACGATAAGAAATTCGACGAGTATGTCGAATATATCAAGGAGATCATCCCCAAGCAGCTGGATGCATTCATGTATCCCGAGGAGCCCTATGGTCCAGGAAATCAATTCTTCCAATGCACCTACAACCATATTGGCCGGAACAGCACCACACAATCGTGTCCCGCGGACATTGGTATCGTTTCGGGCACATATACAGTCTACTACGAGTTGGTAGACGAAGACGGCTTCTACAAGAAGCTATCCACTGACTATGGCATCGAAGAGTCATGGGTGAGCTTTGGAAACAACAAATTGGACTTGAGTTGTACGCCTGAAATGGATAAAATAGGCTGCGAAATGGTCCACAGAACCTACACCGGCTTTCCCGTGGAGGCAGATAAAAGCACTATCAAGGTCGCCAACCCCAAAGATATCATGACCATGGCCCTGCCGAACATACGGAGCCTCAAAGCCAGTATCTCTGTGGCTCAAATCCAGCTTGCATTGGGATCATGGGTCGGTCCCACGGATGATCTCGTACAATCCATCTCCTTGGCAGTCTTCATGCTCAGCCAGGCTGTGAGCAACATGCAGGAAGTGGTTGAGATTGCCGACTCATACGAGGAGGAAAAGAAGAAGGATTTGATCAGCAAAATATTGATGGGAGTTCTTCTAGTTGTGCCATTTTTGGGTGAAGTAGACCTCGTGACAGATGCTTTCGTCGGACTTTCGCGTATCATTACCATCATTGGTGATGCCGGGGTGGCTGCCACAACCATTTATGCCGTCGTGGAAGACCCCAAGATGGCACCGCTCACTATCCTGGAAACGCTTCTGTTTACTGGCATGCGCAATCCTGAGGAATTCTCGGCCATGGGCACCGCTCGGAGAGGCATGAGCAAGGATGATCTCAAGAGTCTAGGCTCGGGGATTGCTGCCCTGGACAAGCAGTTCCAGGACATTGTTGCAAAGTGTGTGTCCAAGTGATTGTTATATCAAATTTAGATATATTCAAAATAATGCCTCTGGTTTGCTTGTTCAAAAAGAATTACTCTCGCCATGTATGTGCATTTTCGAGTGATTGCAAGTAGACTTTTCTCTGCTGGGGCTTTCAACCTTGCAAGATTGATCGAAAGATTTAAGTGTCTTTATATAATTTTTTTGAGTTATTAGCGATTTATTCAAGACTCTAGGTATGGAAGGAGGATGTTGGATTGTCGTGGCCCATCCCTCGGGCCAACTCATATGGACACCAAATATAACATTCGGGGTTCATTTCAAACTTGCGTTAGAATGCAAATTTCTGGTTAAGTAGTCATTGCTCTCCCTCGTGGCTATACATTGGGTGTGTTCCCAAATACAGTATGAGCTTAGTATACCTTTTACGATGAAGTGAGGAGTGGCTTCAAACGCTCCAGGGGGCAGAAAGATCGGCGTTACGACCTTTTCTTTTATGTTTTTGATTCTACTAGGTAAATGTCGCCATAAATACTACCCTTACTAAAGCGATATCGAACTATTTTAAATTTTCCCCCTCTTCTTCTATACTTTAGTAGCCATAATGTGTCGAACGGGATGGTACTAGAATGACTTAATTACCAGGAGCTTACTAGGTAGAGTAAGAAGTAAAAATAAGTGTATATTTTTGAAGGTATAGGCTTAAAAAAAATCTATATACAGTAAAACCTAGTTATAACGAACCCGGATATAACGAATACCTGGTTATTACGATCGGATACCGGTGCTTTAATTAATCCACTATACTACGTATATACTAATATATGGGAGTCCTGGATTTAACGAAAACCTCGGTTTAACGAATATTTGGCTCTGTCTCAATTGATTCGTTATAACTAGGTTTTACTGTATACTAGCTCTGCTAGCCCCTGGTTCTGAGGTTAGGAATAATAACAAATAAGCTCCGACTTCGGTCAGAGAAACATAGAATCCTGCTCTATGGAGCACTTATTAGGCGTAACAAGTGGACTAGCAAGTGGGTCCTGTAAAGCGAAAATACTGTCCAGGATTGGGCTGTTCTGGTCGACAGATAAGAATCCTATTGGATAGATCGAGTATAAGTTGTCAGACCGGAATCTGACCCACGCACTCCGTGGTCAGCCTTCCTCCTGCAGCTCCTGTGTCCTCCCAGACGATCGGGATCAGCTTCCTGACGATGGAAATCGATGTAGAAGTATAGTCAATTGAAGGTGCGAGGACCTTCTGGCGCTTTCCTTAGCCGATTTGGTAGCTAGTTTTATCCCAATTATAGATCTTATAGGGTTGAAAATCGTACTTTGAAGTACCAATTTGAGGTTATTAAATCAGAGAAAGAGAGGCCTATATTGCTCACTATCGTCCCTCACTTTTTCACTAAGTTTCGGGTTAATATAGGGTATATTTGGTGGGAGACGGGCTATAAAGCGGTAGACCCAATTCTCTCTAACAGCCTCCCGGTCGGATCCAGCGCGCTTTACAATCCTATTTGCAGCGTCTATAATTGTAGAAGGGGGGATTCTAACACTAGAAGTGTGTACAGTCTTAATCTATATAACCAGTATTCTCTCTTGAACTGGAGTAAGACCTCTTTTTAGGGCGGTGGTCGTGTTTTTGCTTTCATAACCGTGGATTCGGGCGCGTAGTCGTTAGTATAGAACCTCGAATTCTCGAGCCAATTTCGCGATATTGGGCTTTTTTTGTCGTTTATAGGCAAGATAAGCCTTTTGGATTTGACTTTCTATCAATTTATTTTGGTCTGACATTGTGGTTGTAGGATAAATTGGTAGTAAAGAGGGAATAATTTATTACTGAAAATTATCGTTGAGTGGCGCGCACCAATACACGGTGCGTGTATTGGTGGTAAGCTTGGCACGATTACTCGAACCAACGTTAGACTACTAGTCTATGTTGAGGTACAGCAGAAATGATCTTTTTTCAGGGATCCGACTCTTGAGCCCGTGAATTCATGAACAAGCTTGACCTTGAATACTGTACCCACTTTACAAGACTACTACACTGCCCCCTCAGCGCTGAACTTCCCGTTCGTTTTGAACCTCTGCGATTTCTTTTTTATATGGCATGGAATTAGTTCTTATCTGGCAAAGGGTGTCAGTGTTGTATAGATCCAGCCATTCAGAATATCCCCCGGCGTCTGTTTGACAAGGCTCGGGAATTATGAGATGGCCGTGAGATGGAAACCTAGATCAAAACGATACAATAATGGAGGGAACTACTGTTTGCACTGACTAGCAATTGAAATTAATAGAAGGATACAGTATTAGAGCCTTCGGAAGTTGCCTAGGTGGGAGATATTGAGGGAAAACAAATGGATCGGTGATTAATGAAGTTGGCTGTCGAGATCCCCAGATCTTGACCCCGTTCTAGGACCTTCCCTAAAGGAACTTCCATGAGAGAATTCGGTAAAACAGAAAATCATTCCACTGAGCTAATACACTCCGCATACCACGATACAACTAGATGGGGGCTAGTTTATCGTAACCTCATTTGGCCTGGCGTCAATTCGGGGGTGTTTTCCAAGTCTGCTACCAAAGAATCATGTTATGAGGGATATGGAAAGAAATTTGGGGGCCAGGCGAGTTGCCGATCGAGAGCTTTGTTGTCGAGAAACCGGTTATAGTACATCATTACCATGCATAGTCATCGATAACGTCTATAACCTGATTATGATAGGTGTACTAAGAAAGGTCGTCATATTGTGGTCTAATGCTTTGAATCAGCAGCATCTCTCACTCTTGGCTTTAATCTTTATGCTGACTTAGAGTATGGCTGTGCAGCAGGTCTAGCATTGATAGAGCGACGTACGCAGTTATAAGAGCGTTCCATACTCGTGGTCTTTTTGGCGTTTTCATATCCATCAAGGCCAGTCATACTCTGAACAATTGTGTGTTTTTTCCCCTTGGGCTTTATCGTTACATTTGCCACACACCTACCCTAGCATCAAACATTTAACAGTTGCCCCTTCCACCTTTCATCTACTCTGAAAGCTCTTTTCCTGTCTGCAAACGAAATATACTCGACTCTCACATCCAACACATAATGCAAAGACAGATCATTGGAACGCTCAACGTCCGCTTTCATGATCACATCAAACAAGATATCCTCGAGCATCGAAACGATCCAGAATACGATATCTTATACCTGACCGCAGTACCTGATTCTAGGCACAATTTTCGTGTGCGTATCGAAGACTTCCAAAGTCTCGATCTCGACAACTACGATCAGTGGTCTCAACGTTTCATGACCGCATCCGTCCATCTCAACCAGCCTCAGCCTCTTGGAGTGCCATTTATCGTCAGTCAAGTCTGCAAACCAGGATGTACTCGGGAGGATCATTCCAAAGCCTCGCAATCGGCTTCCTCCTAGCTGCTGGGCTGGTGCAAGTAGCGTCTATTTCAAGCGTCGACTAGCGCAACAACAGTCCTTTGAACACTCGGGCTGGCAATGATTACTGTATCGCAATCTATCAGAATGCTCAATTTACCAGCGATACCATTCCTTACTCTGGTGATGGGGAGGACTGCCACACTGGTCTCGGTAACAGCGGTGTTGAATTTCAGCCTTTGACTCTAGATGCTGATGGCCGGCTTGCTTTCTATAGCCAGACTAATCGCAACGGTCCCGAGGTCGACGCCTTCAACCCAGATACCGACCAGACCGGACCAGATTGCAAGCCTCTACACGGAAGCCTTGTTTCGTTCCGATTTATCAAGTCTCGAGGGATTTGTGCGCCTTCGTTGCCTCGATTGATATTGAATACGAGTCAAGGCAAAAATTTGTATCCAGTGTTTTTTTTTTTTTTTTTTTTTTTTTTTTTTTTTTAGATTATCGAGTGAGTCTGAATGCAGTTATACAACCATCATTCTACGGGCCTTGAATGGTGCGATTCTATTATTGGTTTTATATAACGTGCTTTCCACATTCCACACGGACTAGTCTCGCAGCACGTCTTGAATCCTCTGTGCGCCCTCTCCTGGAAACAAGATTGTAAAAGCCCTTCAATATCCCTAGCTCGGTCTTTGGATAGTTTGAAGTGTTCGAGAGATTGGATCAGCCGGTGTATTCAAAAAATACGCAGTGAGGTCCAGTCTGTGTTGTGAGCGAAACGGTTCATTTCAGCGCGGCACACCAACACATTCACATAGCTGTGCTGATAATTAATGGCCGAGTTCTCAGCGACTTCTGCTCGTGGATTTTGACCAAACCTTTCCAGCAGGTTCCCATAGATACGAGGAAGCGTAGCGGGGTGAAAGCACTATCTAAGACCTGATCAACTCTACATATATTATATTATTGACGGCAACACTACCACTCTCCTCACGACTGTTGAGTATGAGCCTCATAAGCTTTCTGTCACAACTCTTCGTATGGGGCCTCTGCCTGATGGATCTATGGAAGCTTATAGGATAGGGACTGATTCACACTCGGCCTTTTCATGTGCAAGATACGATGCATTTACAAAAAGGGCCTGCGCAAATTTTCAAGGTGACACCACAGAGAAATTGCCAAAGGTCCGGTAATTGAGTAGTGTATGTGTCATTGTATCCATTTTCAAGTGCGGCAACTTTCCTCTCCTCTATATTCTGGCTTGCAAGCCATGGAATAATGTTCACTAGTTTGCAGAATACTGGCAGTGAGAAAAATGAATGTGGTATTTCCAATGCGATCTAAGCTCGTCGCCACCGGAACAACGGTGCGGTGACAACGCCAATCTTTTTTTGATGGGATAATGCGGGTGATCTAGAGAACGGTCACACGTGATGTAACTAACGTGTCGTATTTATTGATGTAGCTTACTCGGGCTGCTTATACCTACGCTCAGCTTATGATCAATGAGCAGATTAGTGTGCTTATGTAATACCCAGTCAGCAAAAAGCGGCACTGAGCAAGACGGAAAGGGAAGGCCAAGGATTGGCAGAGAAAATCAAATATTCCCGTACTCCGTACATAGGTACATAAATAACCATCTTGGTTGGAACCCTAAGATGGAAAGATATATCGACCCATTAAGAAATACATGGTGTTATAAAATCTATCTATCTGCCAAATGTTCAGATTCTTATCACGTGTTATTTATAGAAAAGTCAATTTGCACATTTTATACTTTTTTGACCGCCCATGCTGTATATTGTTCTTATCTTCTACAACACGGAAATAAGGGGTAACATATGTAGCTAAGGAAAAAAAAAACATTTGGAAAGAGGTTTGAGAAGATTACCAAAAAGGCTATCAAAAGGATATCAAAGACTATCAAGAAGACGTAACAAGGCCGCATAAGCGGACAACTATTGTGGTATGTTGTCAAGGATAAAGGTAACATAACGCAATTGATTATTATTGGCGTTGGTACTTGAATATTCACATAGATATATGTACATGCCACTTGGTACAGAACAGAAAATTCACATCAATATCAGACAAAGCCTAGAGAGCCTTTTCCACATCATCTTTCTCCTGTGTATCAGTAACCACATCCTTCCCATCGGGGTCATATGATTCCACTCCTTCGACAACTGTACCCCTATCATATATCTCATCAGGTAGAATAGCGCGGTCAATCTGAGTCTCCGTCGCAGGAAACAGCCATGATAAACCGAGATAGAAAATAGAAGTCGTAACAAAGGCCAACAACCACCCAAACTCAAATGGATGTACACCGGCACCAACATCGATATTATTGTTCACAGCATTGATAAATCCGGGAAGACACGGCGCAACACCCGCAAGGAAAGCCACGATAGCGCGCCAGTTCGTGCCAGACATGGTCTTTCCCTTAAGGCCCGGAATCTCAAATGTATAACGATATGTCGGGTTAGTGGGCTGGTATAGA
The DNA here is from genome assembly GCF_028829585.1 of Penicillium vulpinum. NCBI lineage: Eukaryota > Fungi > Ascomycota > Eurotiomycetes > Eurotiales > Aspergillaceae > Penicillium > Penicillium vulpinum. The sequence goes on from NW_026643242.1 coordinate 5,055,846, forward strand.
GCAAGTGTATCATATCGACGACGGTTGACGACCCAGTAGTCAAACATCATGATTGAAGCAATAGGGCCAAGGAAGATGGCGTATGCAGACATGAATGTGAGGAAGTTTCCTGCTGATGCGAGGATTTTCCACGGAACAAGACACCACGACAGCACGGCGCAGAGAAGCTGGCCGCGTCGGATGTTAAGGTATCGTGGCGCCAGGGCGGTGAAATCGTTGGCGGCTGAAAGGGAGTTGGCAGAGATGTTCACGCCCAGCGAGGCTAGGGCGAAAGATGCAGCGGCGAAAAAGCGACATGCACGGTTCCCCCAGCAGCTGACCAATACCATTGGGTCCCATGGAATAGACTCGAGGTTGTAGTGAGCCTGGCCGGCGGATGAAGCGGCAATGCCAATGAAGGCAAAAAACGTGAATACAACGGGTAGCATAGGGATATAAAGGAGCTGCCATTTAGCACTGACGCGAGAATAGCGAGAGAAGTCTGATTGGTTGACCGATAAAGTCGCGTAATTGCCCAGGACAGATGTCATATTGGCCAGGAATAGCCAGCTGTACTTGGAACCGGATACCGTTGGGGCCTGTTGTTCAAACACACTGCCACCACCTTTCACGGTGACAAACGCCCATATCAAGATAGCGATCCAGGTAATAGGAACCAGAGCCGACTTGACTGTGAACAACCAACGTAATTTGTTTGGGTGCATACAGAGGAACGGAACCTGGATCAACCAGAAGAGGAAAAATCCGACCATACCGTTGGTCGTAATACCCTGTGATTCGGGGATACCATTTGGAAGATTCAAAAAGCTTGGCCAGATTGCTCCAAGCATAACACGGACAGCATTTCCACCGTTGACATTCTGGATAGCAAACCAGAAGACAGCGAGGATGACCCGTGAAACGATGGCAACATAGGAGCCCCAGAAGCCCCAGCTAGCGCGGGCAATCACAGGGAATGGAACATGGTATATGGCACCCACACTACCGTTTGCTGCGATGACCAATGATATGATGAAGAAAGATAAGGCGACAATGCCGAGAGATTCACGGTAGGTGAGGCCGACGGCAATCATACCACTGGCGAATTGCCAAGTAGCTGGATTCAAGGCATCGGAGATCCAATACGCTAATAGCATGTTCTATTAGCCCCTGATGGTCTGATGTTTGCAAAAGATAGGAAGAAGTACCATACCTATTATACTGAATATACCCCATTTGCGGGCATGTTTGGCAATCGGGTCGAGATCACGATTTGTCCACCGAGCATTACCTGCTGCAAAGGCAGATTCACCCTGCGAGACTCGTATACTCGGCTTAGGGATGCGTAGCTTCATAACTGAAGATGTAAGGTGAGATGGATGTTCTCAAGATAAGGAGGGTTCGGGACCCGATCTTTGCAGTATGTGTATTGATGTAACACCAATGCAAGGGGTAGAACAGCTCAATAATATGAGACACACACAATGCAAAAGAATTGCAGGTTCATCGTCTTCTTATTCCCCAGATTTGCCCCCCGACCTGTCCCGTGCACAAACAGGGATGATGATAAGAATGATAAGCCTGCATGGTGCAGATAAGACGAACGAATGGGAAGGGAGAGTTCCAAAGCACCTCGTAAAACTTGTTTAGCGTGTTGAGAGATATGGAGATATGCTTAATTGTTATCCATGCTGCATGCGGAGGTCTAATGCGAGAAAAACAAAACTAATGCAATCGTCACTGTGCACCCCTTAGTCATTCGTTGAACCCTCCAGGCAGAAAGTACCTGGGTACTCTCTCTACACCCTCTCGCCGGGCAAACGGACATCCTTCCATCCTCTTCCATCACCAACACCCTCCTCACTACCGTGGGGTCGGATACCGTGCCACTCGGTCATATTGATCCACCCAATCTGCTGCACGTCGCCAAATCCACCAATCCAGATAGCATGGGTGACCACCATGCGGGCCCAGAAACTCGAATGAGGGGAGTAAGCAGCAGTGGGTAGCCAGGCCTTAGCATCAGGGTGAGGCTCGGTGAAACACTGCTCGAGGGCCGCGGCTGTGTCAGCGGGCAGCGGCGACGGGAGGTTTTCCATGTATCCCATGAGAGTGACACGAGGCAGAGCAGCCGGGCTAAGAGGAAGGCCAGGGTAGACTGGACCGGCAGCATCAAGGTGATCCCACCAGTCTAGCTGGAGACTGAGATTAGAGCCAGCTGCGATGTTCTTAAAGGTGGTACCAATGTGAAGGCCAAGAATTGTTGGGTTGCCGTTATCACCGGGAGATAGATCCGACGGCAGGGATCCTTCACAATCGGCGATGTACTCGCGAAGTGCGATAGAGTGACCGGCAACATCCGAGGGAGGGGCGTGTCTGGAGGGGGGGATGGTCTCTGGGAAGTCGGTGGAGAGGACAGCGGAGGGTGACAAAGCAAGCATACGGCGGGCCATCAAAGCCGAGGTGAACCACGAGGGACGGTTGAAGGCACTTTCAGCTTCATTGTGGTGAGAGTTTGGGCCAGGGTTCATACTGTTTGGACCGAGGAAGGCCTGGAGAGTGTCTGGAACAGGGACCATAAAGCCATGGGCGGCGAGGGGTGAGAGTAGGGCGAGAGCGCCAGTGAGGACGGCTGAACGAGAGACCATCTTGACGGCTAATCAGATCGACAAGTTGAGCATAAAAATAGGGAAGATCTCGGACCTTTATAGCTAACAAGAAGGAAGTAGGAACTAAAGTGGAAGTGCGGAGACAATCAGGTGATGGTAATCTTATCTGATCAGGTCACCGGCAGTCTCTAGCCGCCAGTGGCGCCACTTATGGAAGACGAAACCGACCAGCCCTGACTTTTACTCTCATTGGCCAGTTGTTCGTGAACTGAGCCTACCGCTTTATCATCTTTCGTTTGATTGTACACCTCCATACACCCTAAATATCTACAAAACAAATATAAAAAGTGATAGCTTAACCCTGGCCAGTTTAGTTGTACAGTTTCTTTTGTATATTATTGCATATTTTTTCGGACTTAAGTAAGTGTGGGAGGCGCTAGGGGAAGATTACTTCAACTGGTTGGTTGGCATCTGGGCACTATGGACTATAATCGTGCCAAGCGCCGAACGCACCGGGGTTTGGGCGCTTGGCACAATCATTTATTGAAAAACGCTGTCTAAATGGGGTTCAAATAGGCGTCCAAATACTACTCTAGATATTATTACTTATAGGGCAGCCCGTTGCTAGTATTAGAACCTCTATATAATATCTTCACCTGGACCTTGTGTATAACTAGTCTGATTTTCTGCCAGGCAGAATTGACCAATAGGATTAAAGTCACAGATGGTCAGTTTCGTCGTCCATAGCTCTTCGGATATTCCACATTATAAATATATACTACCTAGTATCTATTGGATGCCTTGAGGATCAAGCATATAGTACTTGAGGTTCTGTAATCCGTGAATAGAAACGAATCGAGCTATGAAACTGGTTGTCGACGGAATACTGGCTTTGTATAGCAGTTCGCAATAATGTCTTTGTCTTTTAGTGCTACTCGTTCGCCTGTCAAATACTGCACTGGGGTCCACTCTTCGGGAATACCGGGAGTTCCAAGTCTCTCGTGAAAGCTGGTGGTGGCGGAGTATTTCCAAAGCAGGCTTTAACAGTCTCCGATTCCAAGTACAGCTGGCTATTCTTGGCCAATATGACATCGGTTCTAAACAACTAGACATTCTAATGTGAGAAGATAGAATAAGCAAAGCAAGGCCTAGATAAGCAGATGTCTAGGTGGGATGTATATGGCTAGTGGAGTGCGAGAATGGAGGTGAATTATTGAAACTATGGAAAATCTAACCGGAAAAAAAGACCAGCCATCAGATTCACAACCCACTTTACCCAAACTCTTAATTTTTGGAATTTTTCGGAATTTTCGAGTTTTCCTTTCGCTTAGTATAGTAAATAAATATCTACTTTCTTGGCTTCTTTGATGCAGTGGCTAGAAACTCTACATTACGTGGTAATAAGAGGATTTTTCTTCTTATTTTGTATTGGACTGCCTGCAAACCTCTGTACTAGGATCGCGAATTTTGTCCTTGGAAATCCAGAAGTTGCTTGGCTCGACGCACTTAATTGGTAGTTCACTTTGACAGTGACAGTTGAGAGGAATGTGCCTGTACCATCGTACACTTGCCGAAGGAAAACGGTCTCAACATAATTGGTAGGAAACCCGTATTGGTAGTGAAGATTTAACATATATCAAATCAGCTGAATATGGAGATGTCGTATATCGGTTTCAATGTTAAGGGCTTGTGGGATCCAGAAGTCTGGCATCAAGGTCACCTTCACCTCTGCGCATTCAACAATGTCAACTAGGATATCGATGGGGACAAAATGGAAGAAACCCCATCGACTGAGCAAAGCTGCTGGGGAGAGAGGAAGAGAAGGGAAAAGATATCAATCGAGGAAGGAGCAAACTTGGAAAGTCAGACCTGAAGGTAGAGCCTTCAATATATACCGACGAGATGATCAATGAGACTCATCAGCGATTTCCGCTGGTGGGTTGCTGGGGGTCGTTCCCTTGATAGTGGTTTCTGTTGCTTGGGGGGTGATGGTGGTATCCAGTCGAGCTAGATTTCCAAAGGCTTGTATAGTGCCAGGGTCCTAGTCCTGGTCTAGTGTATCTGTCTGCGGCGGGTATGGAGGTCATGATGGTGGAACAGACGCCTGCCGAGGGGTGCTTTGCTGGGGGACTGATGTCGATGTAGGTGGGTCCGTCGCTATGTGTCTAAAAAGATACTATAAAAGATATCACGACGTAGAAAAGATAGAAAACGCAAAAATAGAAAAAAGACACTGACAAAGACATCAATAAGGACACTCCAAGATACACTCCAAAAGACACACCAAAAGATACTTCAAAAGATGCTATACAAGGTGCCAGAAATATTAGAAAAGATATAACCATTCAAGCTCTAACACTAAGATAGAAAAATGACACTGAAAAAGATATCAATACAGTCCCTATGTACATAGTCAGACACTTTCTCGCGGTTTTGCTAGCCCTATGCCCTTTCGCATGGAATGTTACACGTCATCTATGTAGCAATGGCTGGTCAAGCTAGCAGAGGGTCAGCGCGTTACTACGATAGTTCGCAAGATCTGGATGTATTTCCATATATGACAAAGAGGTATCCCTTTCTCAAGGTACGTCAAGAGGAAGACTTGATGGGACGGTAGAGTGGTGAAAGGACCCGAATATGGATAATATTGTAGCGCTAAAAAGACCAGGGAACCTTCCATGTTACATGTCAAGATGATATTCATCATCGATAGTTGAGACTATTGGTTGAAGTACATGACATACATGACATAATATCATGTGGATGCTAACAAATACAGCTGAATTGACGTTGCAACGCTTACTTGCGTTTCTTAGGTCGGATGAAAGGATCTGTGTCCTTCTTTCTACGAATCATCGGAGGTCGGGGTTTAGGAGGACCTTGGTTGGAAGCCTAGATTGATAGGATATTAGTACGAGTGATCAATAAGAGCGGCCAGCCAAGGATATGGCTCTTACTTCTGCTCCTGGTCCTGTCGGCAGAGCCCTTGTTGGGTCGTTCTCAGTCGGATACGCCTGACCATCGCGGGAAGGCTTGATGAGACCCTAAGAAGTTATCAGCATAGATGAACGCTAGTTATTTGATCCAGTAAGCGGCAAAACTCACTCCTGGTGGGCCGCTGGGTGGCGGGCCCTTGTAACCATTGCCAGCATTGGATACTTTGTTGTCGCGAGGGGGACCAGAAAGACCCGGGTGACCACTGACTCTTGAGACATTCGAACCACGAGCAGGGGGATTTGGCTGTCCGGTACGAGGACGCTGCGCTTGCGGTCCATCAGAGGCAGATTCCTCACGCTTTCTCTTCACAGAATTATCAACAGACTTCATTGGTGGGGTTGAAGTTGTGGCTTGAACAACAGGAATTTTGGGATTGTGTCCTCCCAGTTGACGCTCTCGTTGGCGCTCAATGAATGAATCTTGACGTCGCTTGAGGTTAAACTCTTCCCTCTCAATGCGGGTTTTCTCGAACTTTGTAATAGCTTTGGTAGATTTGCAGTTGTGGGATGAATGCCCACACTCGCCGCATTCACCGCATCGTTCAGCACGACAGGAAATCCTGGAATGCCCAGGACGACCGCAGCGGAAACATGTTCCTCGAGCATTGTCCTTTGCCTCGTCGTTGTCGCAGTTGTAGGTGAAATGGTTGGCGCTTCCACAGATCCCACATACTTTCGTTGGGTCTAAGCCTTTGCCTCCCCCAGAAGGTCCATCAGGTCGTGGAATTGCAGGTGTACCGCGCCCAGAGGCAGACACGGAGACGGAGCGCGAATCAATGTCAATAGAGACCGATGAAGGTCTGGAAATTGGTGGGGCAGGGGGTTCATACTCGGGAGAGTCTGGGGCTTTTTCGGCATCAATGTCGATCATTTCAACCTCCTTGTAACCAGTGAATTGCGGCTTCTCCAGGATTTTCACAATATTACCCTCCGTGTAAACATTTCGCTCCCGTGCGTTCTTGATGAGCCTATTCCAGAACTGACCCTGTTCCAGGGACTGAGAGTTACCCAAGACCCAGAGCGACGACTTGGCACGAGTGAGACCGACGTTCATACGGCGGATATCAGCCAAGAAACCAATACCCTTGTTGGATGCTCGCACACAGGAGAAGATAATGACTTCACTTTCTCTACCTTGGAAAGCATCAGTCGTATTGAAATCCACCTTCTTCAGAATTTCTTCGCCATATCGTTGGGTAAAGTGGTTCTTGAGCTCTCTCAGTTGGCCCTTGTAAGGTGTGATGATTCCAATCTTGCCCGCAAAGTCGTAGTCCTTGACATCTGTGATCAAACGATCATACAGTTGCATGGCCACTTGTAATTCCGCGTAGTTGACCAAGGAATGGCCTCTGGCTGCAGATGAGTGCATGCCCTGAACGTCGAAAAATCGGTAAGGACTGAGAAGATCGCTTTGATGCCAGGGACGCTGGCGAAGCTTGGCCATGTCCGGTCCATCCTGCAACTTGCCGTCATAGAACGTCACACTGGGGAAGTGACTGATGGCTGGATGCATACGGTACTGGACATCCAGCAAGTGCACGTCTTGAGGGTGATTCTTCTGCATGCGAACGAACAAACTCTGTTCGTATTGGAACTTGGAGGCCATCTTTGACAGAACAGTTGGAGGCAACTGTTTGGGATCACCGACAAGAACACACTTCGAGCAGCCGTACTTCAGTGGGATGAGAGCACTGAGTTCAATACACTGTGCAGCCTCATCAATGATGACAGTCTCAAACTCAACATTCATGCCCTGGAAAATTTCATGTCCAGAACCACTGAGAGTGGTGCAAATGACATGGGATTCATTGATGATTTGTTCTTGGATCCGGCGTTTATGCATATCAGCATTGCGGGCCAGCGTATGGTTCTGATCCCGGGCCTTATCAATGGATGTGCTCAGTTGAGACCGCTTCTTTTTCATCAAGTCAAACTCGCGCTCCAGCTCTTCCGGAGGAGGCAGTCCCTTGGCTCGTGCCTCATCGAGCTGCCCACGAAGCTCTTTGAATGCTGTATCAGTCGTCTTATGCTCTTCATAGAGCTTTTGCAAGTCGACACCATTTCCTTTGCTGGGATCCTGGTTCAGACGGGTATTGACCATCTCGTCGAGGGTAACGTCCAACACCTTGGTGTTCATCGCGTCGCTTCTTCCTAGACGAAGGACAGAGACCTTTTCTTGCCGACCATTAGTCGTTCTCACACCTTCCTTCAATCGCATGACTAACTCGTCGACAGCGGCATTGCTAGGCGCACAGAGGAGAAGTTTCTTGGAAACGGCATTTCTCGCAGAAGGGGCAAGGGAACCATTAACTTTGATCAACTGTTTCCCAAGCACGTCGCTGAGGAGACTTCCGACAAGTGCAATGATGGTCTTGGTCTTTCCGGAACCAGGAGGACCTTGAATGAGAGTGAAGGCGTCATTGTCAACAGCTGACTTGATGGCTCTTGCCTGAGCACGATTGATGGAGTAGTTGTCCATGATGGGCTGAAGTCTTGCGTCCGAATAAGTGAGAAGAGGTGAAGGCTTAGCCAAGACAATCTCTTCACAAAGATCATAGTACTGCAACGCCATCAGGGCACCATATTCACGCTCCACTGGGGTCAGAGAGGTAATCTTGGCGCCCCATGCCTCAGTTCCCGGGCCGAAAGAAGTCAGGAACTTGTTGCTGCCAGGATTGACCCGATATGTGACCTCCATCTTTTTATTCTTCCGATTGACACCACAGACACGCGCAAGAACGTGGGGTAGAGTTGGGTCGTTTGTGAGGTTGGACGAGCTGGAGAACAAGACCAAATCGCCTTCACCCATGCTGAAATCCTTGGGAAGAACACCAAGCGGCTGGGTGCTGAATTCGATCCACGAGTCGACAGCCAATCGGGTCATGACTTTGACTTGGAAGGGTCGGAAAGAACCTTCGTCCTTCGCCTGTTGGAAACCTTGCCACGCCTCAAGGATCAACAAAGGTTCGAATGTACTCTGATAGTCATCAGGGGTGCGGAAAGTGTTTGAGACCAGGGAATAATCCGTTCGGTCCGAGGTAGGAGGAGAATCGCCAGTTGCGAAAAAGTCCCAGGAGAGGATCGAGTGGTGGAGAGAACCGAGATCTGGAGCCAGGCGAGCACGCATGTCCCTGACAGATCGGTGGCGCTTGATTTTCTTGACGGGTTGCTGTTGAAGGGATTGTTTCTTGCTCAACTCGTAGGCCGCGACAGCGTCAGGTTTCTTCGGTTTAGCACCAAAGAGTTCCTTGTCTAATTCATCTTCACTCTCCGAATTAGACTCGTCTCCAGAGGAAACCATCATGGAATCTGCGGGGGCTGTATGATCTTTACCCTTGATACCGATACCTTTCAGGCCAGAGCCTTGTTCAGCTGTCTGTTCACCAACGCCATACGCGGGCATGTTCCTCTTGAGTCTAGCGAGCTCAATCTGATCACGCTTCTTCTTGGCTTCCCTTTCCCGTTCGCGCTTCTCACGGAAAGATAGAACGTTGGTAGCATCTCGAACAGGGGGGACTGGCCGGGGAAACATGCCTGGAGCGTACATCTCAGGACGCGGCTTCACAGCTGTAGAAGACCGAGACCGCATTTTGGCGGCCTTTTCAGCTTCCCGTTTGGCTTGGGTTGCGAGGCGAGCTTTGTTGAATTCGACAGAAGAAGACAGTTCAAGTAGAGTTTGATCGGTCAAATTATCATCATCAAATTCGTCGTCGCTGGTGACGCGTGAGGAGGGGCTCGAGATATCAGATGGTTTGACAAAAGCGGTGATCGAAGATTGTTTCTTGAGAGAAGCAGTTGAGGCAGTGACGACTGGCTTTTTGTAGTACGCCTCCAATGAGCGGACTAATTCAGCCTTTTCACGTTGATTGAGTATTGTTTTGATTGTCCCATTGACAGCAACCCCCTCAATAAAGCTCAATGCATCTGGTTTCACCGTGGTCACATTCATCCCACCTAATCGGCGCAGAAGCTTTGCCACCAACCCTACGAGTGTAGTTGCCAGAAATTCATCCTTCAATCTAAGCCATTTTACCATAGCACTCATTGTAGCAGTTGGTGACTTGAGGAAATTTTCCGACGCAGATGTCTGCCCCGGATCCGCGTTTCCTACAGCCCCCAAAAACACACCATACTGATCAAAAAGAAGGTCGGCGAACTGGATCGTGTCACGGCAAAATTCGAGCATGACAGACTTGTCATTACCCCGAAGATGCCATGCCTCGGTCTCATCAAAGATTGTAGTCAATGCCAGCCACAGATATTCCCAAAGCTTCTGCAACGACATGACCTCTCGCCGATCAGCAAGATTACGAGTTCGCAGCATACCAGTCTGACTATCACATAATATCTCTACGATATCTGTACCAGTGTATAGCATCCTTGGAGCCGGCGCAAAAGTCTTCATGTTAGAGATCCGACGGAATGACCAGCTGAGGCCGTACATCGTAGTTGTGAACGAAGTTTGAAGCATATGAGAAATGGCATCTCGTCGAGCTGACTGGCCACTGACGGCCTTGATGAGGTCGACCGCAGCTGTGTAGGTGTCATAGTCAGCGGCAAACAGAGCCGAAATCACAGCGCTGCTAGTATCCTGACTTCGAAACAATGGGTCAAGATGATCGGGCGGGAATTCTGCGAGACGTTCGATGATTCGACATGAGAGGTTGGTGAGATGGCCATAGATCATGTTGAAGTGGGTCTTCTCCTTGTTCCCTTCTCCTTTCGTCGGAAACATCTCCAACCCTACCAGGGGCAAGATTCCTAGCAGGGCCGAACTTGACAACGGCAGGTTATCCCGGTGGAGGTTCTTGATGACAGCATCCCAGATGGGCGCAGAGTAGGTAGATACTCCGTGCGAGAGGGTACCGTCCCTCAGAAGCGCCTCGTAATCGGTCTTCAATGACTGGCACTCCAATGCCAAGGTGTTGCGTACAACTTCCATACACTGCGCGCGAATATTCTCCTGCCGACTTTGCTCAATATCGAAAGTCGGGGGTTTTATGATTACACTGATGGTATCACCAACTACACCCATTGTCTCTGCCAACACGATCCGAGTAACTGTACCGCGGGAAGACTCATTTTCTGTGAAGCGGCGTAGCGTTTGGAGTAGGCTGCTCAAGCCAATATCAAAGCAATGATAGCGTGACAGATTGGGGTATTGATTATCCTGAAGGCGGCCAAGTAATTGCAATGCCAAGAAACGACAGGCAGACGGCTGGTGGGCACCTTTCAGTGAGCCGAGGAAGGGATTGATCCAGGAGAGCATGTCTTTTAATGCTGACTTCTCAAAAGGCTCACCCTCGGAGGTCTCTAGTAGGTAGGCGTTAAATTGTGTGTTGTAAAATGTCTGTTCCATGATTGCTTGGGGAGAAATGGTTTGCATAGCATCCCAAAAGTCAACCGGGGCTTTCTCAAGGAATAGTTGGATGGTGTTGAGAAGGAATCGCAAGCTAGATGAAGGTATGGAGAGATGATCCACAGAGAGACGGCAAGGGTCTATTTCCAATCCTCGAAGCTGATGTGTAATCTGCTCCTTGTCCAACCTTCGGACAACAAGGTGCATACCGCGCCACAACCTCTGAATGACTGCAAATTGTGGTGGCTGCTGTGACGCAGCTTTTAGGCCCACCAACAGGCCATCGCGAACCGCCCATTCAAATTCTTCGGTAGTAGGAGGCCGCGCGTATCGTGTCCATGACTGAATGGCCCAGTAGCTTCGGAGTTGACTGGAATCAAAAAGAAAGCGAGTGACCGCAGGAATGTAATCTGAAACTTTCAAGCTTCGTCTTGATTGAATGAGCTTGAACGGCTCATCAAAATATTCCTGCAGGAGACTGTCGTTGCGCAGCATGGCTTCACAACTCAGTGTCTCGAAGATTGACAGCAACGCAGCCCTGTCTAAGACACCCAAGCTAATTTTCTCCAGTGGGATTTGCCTCAACTGCGTTGTAGCAGTTGTCAAGTTGCGGGTGATTCGCTGAACATCCCACTCATCGATTCTCTGGGCAAATGCCTCAATATCATCTTCATGATAGTTCTCCTCCTTCAGCAGGTCCACAAGCCAGATCTTGCCGATATAATAATGCTTGATGCATAGATCACATTTCTCCAGCGATTCGTCTAGTTTGCTCAGGATCCACTTCTGATCGTCCTCCACGCCATCCTTATGGTATGCGAGGATGCGCATGGACGAGAGAAAACTCTCTCTTCGACTCTTTGCTTCGGCAACAATATCTCTGATGGCCTTCCCATCTTCGTCCACTTGTTCTAAATCTTCATAGCGTCCATGATCGTCGTCGTTTTTCCGGGGGCAGAAGAGATGGGTGGCCTCCGGGAGGGCCTTGAGTTCTCTGTACAACACACAATCTGGTTAGTTCCAGCTCATGTGCCTTGGGACGTTTTTCTGAGGCATACCTAATCGCAGCTAGAAACTCCATGGCGATTGTAGTCTCGAATTGTGAAGGTTGTTGTGTTGAAATGACAGAGTGCGGTGCATTTCCTTCATCCCATAGGTAGAGCAGTTAGCGCATCGTTTTGCCGAGAGGTAACACTGATTTCAAAGTGATTCCACGAGTTTTGACTGAACTGCTGAAGAGAGAGTCAAATGATGTGATAGGAAGCTCAAGCGAAGGACAGAGTAATGTTGATAGTAGCGAGGAGTGGCCTCGCAACAGAGTGCCGTATTTGACCACGATTCGGTGATACTTTGGCGGAGGAGGATATGATGGATTGGCGATAAGATCCAGACCTTCTGCCTCAAAGAACGAGACTTTCTTTCTAGCAAAAGCAAGCGAGAACAAGATGGCGAACAAAAATCCCCAGAGCAAACGCGGGATGCTAAAGTGCCATTGGCAGATCTTCTAGGCGGTGAGGCTCCTCGGAACGCGTAGACGCGCTCTATTTTACCCAACTAGGAAACTACTTAAAAAGGCATGATACCGATACGCTATAAGACTACAATGTGGAGTAGATTTTCTTGAGAAGTTACTTGAAGAACTCAGAGCTGTGCAATAGTAATATTAAATGGCCACATTAAGTAATTTGCTCACTGAGGGCATTGAATAGAATACATGAATGCGATCCCTTATGCCGGCTTGCCATCTTTGATCAAGAAAATTAACAAAACAAATGAACAAGAAACAAAAGCAAGAGCAACAAGATCACCCAACAAGATATAACATTCAGATGGAAAACAGACAATAGAAAACCTTCAATCGCGGGTGTCATGCATTTTGCAGGGACAGAAACGCTTTTGTACAAGGAAAACATAGACCAGACAGGCTTAGTATAGAGCATGCATCAGAACAATAAAAGGAAAGCGTTGAAGGCAGTGAGTAACGAGGAAAGGGTAAGAGTGAAGGGGGTAAAAACGAAGATCGCGCTAAGCATCCGACCGAGTAAAGGGGTAAACCAGAACGCCAGCTCTCTATCAGGGAATATAAAAGGCTCTCAAAAATAAAAACACCACAGCATATTGCTCGTCAAAATACGAATGGCGAGGGCAAATCACAAGGAACAAACCAAAAGGTCTGATCGGGGTAAAGTCATCAGTGACGGGTCGTCAGGCTCAATGCAGCGCAAGATGCGCTCCTCTATATCACATTATGTACAGGAGGATCGTCAGGAGTCCGGAACGGGTCTTCATGTTGACGAGGTTGGCTTTGCGACGATTCCACTCGAGAGAGCATGGCAACGGAGGTGAAGTCATTGCTTTGCTCGAAGCTTGGTCGACTCCGGTCAAACGAATGACGTGTCCGGTCATGAGATCGGCGAACATAGTCGACGGACTGTGGTCGCGGATACTGGTCAAGACTGGCGGAGTAGTTGGTGCCGTTACTGCCATTTTGACTGCGGGGGTTGTGGGTGTTTGCAGTTTGGGCCACGGATGCAGCATAAAAAGGCCGCTCCTCATCAATGATGTGGGTGTCCTGCTTCATGACGGGCTGCACTGGTTTCACTATTTCCGAAGAGGCGGCTGATTCATCACTGGGAGTCACGGTCTTCGGGTCGCCCACTTTGGGGGGCATTGGGGGATCTTCTATGGCATCCAGATACTTAAATTTGCCCTGAGTCACTTGCTCGCGGACAATATCGACATCAAGCGGGAAGAACACTTTCTGAATGGAGTTGTACGTGAAACGCGGAAGCAAGCAAATCACGACAGTCAGCAGAAGGATGATCCAATAACTCAATGATCCATAAACCTCAGAAGCGGCATGGAAGAATTGACCAGAAGAAGTGAAAGAGGTGTAAATGCCGGTCCACAAGAAGATGAGAAGACTACTGATGGCGTTGATCAGAGCAGTGAACCAATCCCACCGGTAGGTATTCATCATAATGTAGAGATTGCTAGCAAGCACGGCACAGGTCGCGACAAGGACTCCCATACGGGCTCGGTCGTTGATATTCCGTCCCGAGTCAGTAACGAAGTTTGCGGGCGCATATAGGAGGTAAGGCATGAAGAAGCAGATAATTGACTGGTACATGCCATCGGACATGTACAACCTATTCAAGTTAGTATGTTTTAAAAACCACAAGAGTTCAGGGTAGGATGTGAATACCAGAATTTGAGTTGCGACCATTCCTTACGCTCGATACCTCTCATGTACAATTGAGGGACGGCAAGAGACACCTTATCGTCGACGTCCTGATCGAAGATACCCATGAAGATCACGGGCAATGAAGTGAAGGCGAGGTTGACTAAGATAATGTAGGTATAGTCGAAGAGATAGGAGCAATCGAAGTCGTTATAGATACAGTACCAAAACAGAGCGAACGTCCACACAAGATTCTGGGACAAGTCAGTGATAATACAAAATGATATTTGGTACCAAAGCCACATACCTTGTAAAAGAAGTTGGCTGTGCATTCTCCGAGGCGACGGTAAGACCATCTCCCATGAACCAAAAGAAGGCGCTGGAGGTACCGGAACTGGCCAATGGCATAATCAGAAGACATGACAGCTTGTCTACCTTCTTCACCAGCAATACCGACACCGACGTCGGCCTCTTGAATCATAGCCACATCGTTGGCACCATCACCAACGGAAAGAGCCATAATATTCAGGCCATTCTTGACCATGCTCACGACAGCGGCTTTCTGTGCGGGACTGACACGACAGCAGAGAACGGCCTTGCACTGCTTGCAAAGCAAAAGGAATTTTTGCTTCAAGTCATCGGAGAGCATCAGCTTGAGAGTTTCACCATCAACGACCACGGCATGCGTAGGCTCAGGCGGTGTATGATCAGTACGAGCAGCAAGAAGTTCCTCATCAGAACCGGTCAACCCGAAAGTTGCCAAATGCTTGTCGAGTTCGTCAGAGGCCTGCTGGTATTCGGCCTCGGCAATGTTCAGCACAATCAGCTCCATGTTGTTATTAAGGAGGTTGCAAGAAAACCCAATGTTGATGGCAGTTTCAACCTTGTCACCGGTCAAGACCCAGAGTTTGATACCAGCGTCCGCAAGAAGCTGGATTGTATCAGGCACGCCATCCTGGAGTCTGTCCTCAATGGCAGTTCCGCCAATAAGCATGAGCTCCTGTTCAATCTCACTGGAAACCTTCTCTAGCTTCTCTTCGCGTTCTGTGATCGAAGCGGCAGCGATATCGTGTTCCCTAGCCCATGTGTAGTATTCATCCTCGCTAAGCACTCGGTGGGCAACACACAACGTCCGGAGTCCCTCTCTGGCAAACTCTTCTAGATGCTCTGCGGTTTGTCGACGAAGCTCCTGTTGTTTGCCACGGGCTAGACGAGAGTAAATGATACTGTCCGCACCCTTGCAGAACAGGCGAATAGTGCCATCGGGCATTCGGATGATTGCACTCATTCGTTTTCTGGATGAGTTGAATTCAAGGGTGTTCAAAACTCTGTATGTGCGTTCCTCGCCCATGACATTCACGAGAAGATCGTCACCGGCTCGGCCCAGAACGGTGAATCCACAATCTCGGGCAGTGCTGACCAAGGCTGCCTCATCGGGAGACTGGGCCTTGAACTCAATTTGAGGGGGATCGCCGGGGGTATGCTCAGTAATAACGGTATGACACAAGGCAAGAGCCAGCATGAAGTCCTCTGTACAGTACTTCTGTCGGTCTCCGGATTGTCCTGCCAAGTCGGACACGAATTTCGGGGCAATAAACGTCAGCTGGTCGTCGTGCAAGTATGGGTTGTCGTGGATGCCACGCAAGAGACCCAGCATTCGCTCCCCATCCGCAGCAATTTGTTTCCGAGCCACTGCGGCCTCTGCGTCAGCATCAGCTCCCTCGCGACGTCGCATACCGATCTGAGCTTCTGTGTAGGCCTCTCCATATGCCACACCATTAACCGTACATTTCTTGAACTCCATCACATTTTGAGTCAAGGTACCAGTCTTGTCAGAAAAGATGTACTCGACCTGACCGACATCGTCCGAGATGTTCCAAGACTTGGGCACACAATACAGCCCCAGTCTCTCGTAGTACATGAACAGATCACTGTGGATGAAAACCGCTTGGATGGTCCGAACAATTTCAAGAGAAATGTAAAGCGAAATGGGAACTAAGTTCTGGAACAGGATGACAGCGGTCCAGAAAGTGACAATACCAGTGACAGGGGGTGTGCCTCCATAGGACTCAAGATCAAAGTAGTCTAGAGACTTGTTTGGCGCGGCCCATGCAATTCCATTCACAATACCTGCGACAAGACACATGAGGAATAGGATGAAAAAGTTGTAAATGACGTTCCAATTGAGATCCTTGGCCATACGAGGTCGTTTGGCCGGAGTCGCACCGGAATTGAGCATAATCTTGCTCTCTCCGCCGGTGAAGAGAACAACACCTAGGACCCATTCGGTACTCTTCAAGGTGCAACCACGGAGCAAGATGTTGTTGATAGAGATGGGTTCAACCATCTCCTTCCGTGGAGCTTCAGGGAAACGCGGATCGCGCTGGTCCCAACGAACAGCTCCATTGTAGGTGTACAGATTGGCATGTGGGGCCTCACTTTCAATCACAAATTCGGCCTTTTCGCAGTCTCTGGCGTGTCGGATTTGACGGCCACAGTGGAGAGCCTGGCGAACCTTCAAGTTGGTCTCTCCATCCAGGCCTTTTGTTTCGATATAACAGGCGCCATCTGGGTCAGAAGTGGACAGAATCACGATATCGGCTGGAATGGGATCTTCGTTGTACAACCGAACAAAGTCGCCAACTTGGAGACTTTTCCACTGCTCCCGCTTAAATCGAGCCTTGCCGGGTGTCTGCTTGGACATATCCAGGACGGTTCCATGTCTCTTGTCTGGCGTAGGCTCCACGGTGCTCTGTCGAGCTGCGCTATTCGGAGACAAGAACTTGTTTTCGTTGTTCACCATCGGCCAATCTTCGCGAGCTTCAGTCTGAGGCGATGGAACATCGGTCATGGGGATGGCCACGTCTTCTGCGACTATGGAGTTGCGCTGCGTATAAACCGATGCCCGGGGATCTGCTGTACTCAAGAATGAGCCGCGTCTTTGCCCTTCATCATCTCCACCTTTCTCTTTCTTCTGAAATTGAGAGCTGATCCACGCATACGTGGCAATCGCACCCCTGGTACAAGCCTTCTTGATACGACGCCATAAATCAATGTTTTCTTCTGTGGAATTGACATTGTTCCATTCGATCAGTCTGTAAACTGGAGAATTGTTCACTTGATTGTCAGACACTGTCCGCCCCCAATCCTCAATGGCGTCTTTGATGGCGGTCACAACAATAATAACAATTAGAGGAACGGCGTTCAGACCAGGGTTATTGGCACCGAAGATAGGAAAGAACTATAATATCATCAGCCAATGCTAATTGGGATTGGAGCCAGGGAGACAAATATATCACTGCGTACGTTAAGAATGATGACGAACAAGAAATAGATGTTCGCAATATTGTGGAACTGTAGCCAGATGTTGTAGGGAACAAATGTGAGCGCTGTATACTTGGCAGTGCGAATTTTGTTTCTGGGATAGGTTGCTCGCAAATGACCGTCCTCGTCTCGTTCAGATTCTGGGATAGGAATGCTGAAGTAGATTCTTCGATTCGGTCCTCCTTGCGGGGAGGTCTCGGTTCCACTGCTGGCGGAGGCGCTTGTATTGTTTGATTTTCGCTTTTCGTCTCTCATTTCTGCCCGTTTCTGGAAACGATCAATTATAGAAACACGTTTCTTGATGCCTCCAGGTCCAGAGGCTCGTGTGGTAGCCCATCTTTGTCGTTTCGTCGGCTTGGAGACGTTGCTGCTGACCTCCCGCATATCACCACCTTGCTCGTTATTATCCTCTCCATTGTCCCCAGGGAAGCGCACGGAAGCCATCTAGGCTATTGATGCGCCCAAAAAGGGCATAAAACTTGACAGAAACTTTGATTATTGGTCGCTGGCAAGCATCCGGTTTGCAGGGCCGGAATTCGACAGCGCCGGGCGCAGAGAAAGACTGTCCGTCTAGGTGCGTTCACGAAATTTGAGGGCGAGGAAAATGTAATATCATAAACGACACAAGTCTTGAGCAAATGACGGGTTTTAGGCGCGAGTGTTGAAGATATTGTTGTTGGCAAGCTTCAAGAAATCGTCCAAAACTATTCAAAACAAGGTCTCCGCGGCCGATCGTGATGGAATATGATTGCAATGCGAAAACCGAGGGGTTATAGGGCGCACCCGCTAGGGGCCATTCAAATACTCAAGTGAAATAGAAGAGAAATGAAGAAGCACCAGTGTGGTTACTTTTTGGGCTTCGAGGGGTGAGAGAGGGAGATGGAAGTGAGCTTACCCTTCGTATCTCAGTACGGGAGGGTATGTAATATTGTTACCGTGCTTACCGATGGGGCCGGGTCAAGCGGGACCTCAGATACTCTTGCTTTGTCATTGAAAGTGGGACTTGGCAGGAGATTTTTACACGCGTCAACAGTTAAATTGGTATAATCTAGTATAATCTAGTATAATATGGGTTGATCATGTTTTACACTGCCTCATTTTTTTCTTCTTTTTTTTTTCTAGACATCTTTAGGCATCTTAATTCGTGTTAGAAACACTACCAGACTAGATATCACCTAGGGCTGATGGGCTTAGCCATACAATTTCGGATGGCAAAATACCCGTAAAGTCCGGTAATTATAATGTCCAGCCCCATTTTCGACCTCCCCCTTCTAAATTTCTGCCTGTGGCAATCGGGGTAGTCGGCACTTGGAAATCTGGGACGTTCGGGGATATATTGATATACACTAATGTATTGATTATCTTTTGATATCTTAATCGCTTAGAGATAGAAAAATGGATTCTAGTTTTATTTTGGTCTTTCGCTAGTCCAGTGCGCATAGCGGCACTGCCAACGTCAGCACTATGATCGCTTACAACTAGGCTTAACGGGGAATGACCTAGTTATAACTACGGAGTAAGCTCCCCAGTTCTTTACTTTGTAGTACTACTAAAGAGAAGTCCGACGTATCCGTTGGATCCATATGCAGACTCTGGAGTAACGGTTATTGGCCCACAGCTGTTGTTTCTTCGCCCCCACTATGAACTATTAATTTAACAGCTGGCCTTTTCTCATGTCTTCTATACTCAGATCAACAATTACTACTCATACTATGGATTACAGACAAAGTTTCGATCTATCTCGGCAGCATCATAGTCATAAATTACATATGAATCATTTTAGCGAAGTCAATGTGATCATGTCCAATGTTTTTTTCTTTATCGCCTCCCCTAATGATATCAGACCCAGAATTCGGGGTCGGAGCATCAATCCTGAAACAACCGACACGGCACGAGCTTCTAAGGTTCTCTTGGGCCCAGTCCACCTGAGTCAGCTTTCTTATTTCTGGTACAAATCATATAGTACGATAAAAGTATGTGGTATAAAATATTGTACAAAGTACAACGGAAGTACGGAGTAGTTCTGCCATTCCCGTACTTTATATGCATAGTTACTCCGTATGGGTCACAATCTCATTGGACCCTTTCTTTTATGTTGTGTATTAATTTTTTATGTTACAGTATGCATCCCGGTTCTTATTTCTTGGCAAATAGGAAAAAAAAATTCAGCCATAATTCAGGAGAAATACTCCTAAACAAACCTAATGATCACCGTCTTCACACTCCGTACTCCGGACGGAGTAGGATTTACATGTTACCCGAGACTCATGTGCCCCCTTTTTACTAGTACACAAAGTACAAAATACCCATGTCTCACAGGGGTGTCATTCTAAATGCTTAAAACACAGATCTCGCAATGATCTGATTTTTTTTTTTTTTTTCCAAAAAAAAGCCGCCAGATTCTGTATAAAGTGCAATGTTCAAATAGCGTGCTTACACTTAACTCCATACAACATCCATGCACGACATTGTATTTATCCGACATGGTGTTATCAACCTGGTGGACGACGAACTATACTAGTGGACCCGATGTGTAGCCTAAACTTAATTGGAGTGTTATTACCTCTAGTACGGAGTACTACCTACTATGTACTAGTACGTAGTAGGTTAACACCGTGAAATATCAGAAAGAATCGACCACTTCCATCGCAAGTTTGATGTCGATCAATGAAATTGGAACTTACACCTGGTTAGTATGAGTAGTAATACTAGTAATACATAATAGACCAGATTAGCCGCAGATCGACGCCACCAAGAATGTGGCTGTCAGATCTACAATATTGTACGATACATATGTACAACATATAACATATTTTGTAGCGAAGTATGTTTTAGTTAGTAAAAGATATTTGTCTGTACTCACAATGTATATTGATCACATGTCAATTCAGTGCTCTCGATTTGACCTAATGTGAGTTCGACTGGTCTCAAAGAACGTGATTGGGTTGTTAGCGTTTCAACGTTATCGCTCTGTAACAAAGAAAACTCTGCTGAGTCAGTAATGCTCATGTGACATCGCGCCTAATCGGCGCGTTGACGACGCGATATGCCTCGTTTTTTTTAATGGAAATCCTCAACATAACCCATCATGCGGACCATAAAGGAATTGTGGTTTAACAGGCCTGCATTCACTCGTGTCAACTCGAACGGTACACCTGAGAAAAAAGAAAGTGCCGAACTCGCAACTGAATCATCACCCCTCACCGAACCCCCCTCTTCCTTTGTATTCGATCAGATATCACCAGAATCCGAACAAGATGCTGAAGCCCACGTAAACGCGGCGCTGTATCTGTCAACTCAGGATACCCTATTTCAACCCTCTACATTGCATCAAAGTTTCCAAAGCATTGAGTCGGCCACCGGGTTCTCCTCTCTGAGCGAGAGCTTCAACGGATCTCAGCGCATCATCAAGGATGGCAAAGAGATAGTCATCAGCTCTGATGGAGAAGACACAGATTCGATATGCTCCTTGGAAGACCCAAAGAATCTTTTCGCCCCAAAGTCTAAGAAGAAGGACGAGTTCACGCCGGCCAAATTCCCCAAGATATTGTCGCCAAAGAAATACAGACACAACATTGACTCTCTCGTTCACGATGCAGTAGATGATAATGAGGTGGAAGCCAGTGTCGCTCGGGCGAGAGCCAATTATGCGCCGAAGGAACTGAACGGCAAGGAGCCCGGAAACAACCCACCCAGCACTGGATATGCTCTGAATGAAACCATGTTGATCTCAGCGCTTGGCGAGAATGAAGATGGCGTTGGAGGTCAACATATAATAGGTGCTATTAGAAGAACCAATGCTCTTGACCGCGGCCGTGCCTGGCCATTCTTTGATTGCACACAAACATTGCCGCCTGCCCCCCAATTTCCAAAGGATCTGTTCGCACCTGGGACGAGTATGGACATATTAAGGGGTGAGCTTCAAACGAGTCAATGTTCTTGTTTCTACATGCTGACCAATTTGTAGAATCCGATACCCGCGAGCGCCAGTTCATGTCAGGCGAGTTTATTCAAATGGCTTTGTCCAAGGGACTTTTGCCGGACGAATTCATTTTGTGGATGTTTCGTTCCAGTTCGTCTTATAGCATCCTTTATTCATTGACACGAAGCTAATATACTTTCAAGTACCCTATGAGCGTCGAGAGGAACTGAGCAACGCTTATTACCGAATTATTAAGGTTTGTCAATGCTCTTATATCGATCTTCTACCCGCATTGACTGACTGAATATATAAGAATATGGATGTGGAGCGCCTAAGGTTGCTCATCCGTCCAGCCGATATAAATGACATGTTCTCGCGATTGGGTGCTCGGAGCCAGGCTTTAGATCCTTCCAAGGAGATTATCCCAGTTCCTTCCCAATGTATGACTGGCTATGTTGCTTGTGGCTCTGGATCTTACTAATAAATGTTGTCAGATATTACTCCGAATTCTGCGTTGAAAGACCATGTTACCTTTGTTTCAGTCCTAAGATTGCTTAGAGAAACTGCTGGCTTGTGAGTGTCCAATCCCCAAACCCTAACAATGCAAGCCTTACACATTTGTAGATTTGCAGAAGATACCCAAGAACAGGTGGTACTCCTACTGCTGCGCCTCACTCTTGATGTTTCTTTGACAGCGGATTCCACGGTATCTTCGGAGCTTCAGTGGACGATCAACGCTGTGTTGGATCCTGAGAATTTCCAAGAAACCAGCGCCGAAGATTCGGTGCGTATTCTCCTATATGCTGTATCACACTCATAGCTAATGATATCAGTTGCGTCGAGTCTGTGCCAATTTCTACAACACGGTACATGATGTTTGCATCCAGAGTCAAATTGTCCATCATATCTTACCTACATCTCCATGGTTTGCACTGATACGATGTCGCCTGGCCGTCGCGTTTCTGTTACCCAGTCCTGATCCCCTCACCGAACCCCTTGAAAGGTTGCTTGATATCAAACGCATCACACTGTTACTGCTCCGCGACGAGCGTTTCCAAGTCGAGCGATTCAAGGGTATAGCCGACTACGACTGGAGGGAATTAACCTCACTTACTGCCCTTCTTAATGTCGCGATTGATTCATCTGCGTTGGAGGTAAATTTCAGCAGTACACAAAACGAGGAAGACTACAACGCTGCCATCGACAGGCTGGCAGCTCAGATCAAGAAGATCTTCTGCTCTATTCAGGATTCCGGGGCCTCACATGTGACACGTACGGTAGCGAAAAGTGAACTCGAGGCCTTGCATTACCGAATTGTTTATTCTGTTCGGTCCAAGCCACCACCGAAAACCACAATTTTCGAGTCACATGTAAAGCAGAGAGATGGTAACATTCGGAGCCATTTCAGCAACTTTGCTGCAATTGCTGCTGGAAAGCAAAATCCCGAGACCAGGCAAGAAACAAATCCGTCTGCGGCGCCAGGCAACGCGGATAATGGTGACACAGAGATTCCCATCCGTGTGCATGATCAGACATCCTGATCACATTGGCAGTTTGAGTCCCAAAATATCCATTTACTGAAGAAGAAACAGAAATACCTCGCGAATGGACTGAGATGTCGAAATACCCATCTTTTCCTTCTACCGCCATCTTATGACTTACGACCCTTATGATCATGCGCTCGAGAGCGGCATTCTTCCCCCAAGCGTTTTATTACAGAATACCAGTGTAGCCAAGAACATGGAATGAAAACGATCGCTAAAAGAGTTCGACATATTCGAGATCAGACTTGAACTGTGCAAAGAAACCCCTCTATCTATAAAGATGACCAAGAGAGGCAAAGATTATCCGAACTATAAAACACGAAATACAGCAACCGCAAACGTGAAACCCAAGATAGAACAAGTAATACACACTTAGTCGTAGAATTTCCGGTTCGGGTTCTTGCCGAAGAGTGTCTCTCGGACTGCAGGGAGAGCATCAATTTCCAGCAACCGCAAACGCTCCTCGAAAGTGTTGTTGATCTCAATTTTGCCTTGCCCGCCGACAATAAACACACCACCAGCACTGTAAAGTAGTTAGCATCCTTGGCGTACATAGGAGGGGGAGCGAATAAAACTCACGATCCCTCTGGCAATGGCTCCGACTCGTCCAAGGTCACAGTCACCTCCGAACCAACATTGTCCTTGTACTCCTTAGTCGCCTCCTCAATAGCCTTCTTGGTAACATCGAAGTCCTTCTTCCGCGAGCGAACCGCAACAGTATCCTCATTCAGATAATACAGGCCCTCGAGGACCAGCCCCTTGAGCATGGCCTGGTACTTCGTCTGATCGCCGGCAGCCACCTTGGAAACCTTCTCACGGGCATCCTGGAACAGCTCATCGAGCAGCTCCTGACGACCACCGAGCACGCGGAGTCGGGTCTTGTTGGCGAGTGTGGACTTGGTGATCTGCTGGGACATGGAGGCCTGCTTGAACTTCTTCTCGTAAAGGGTATCGATGGCGGTAGTTTCCTGGAGCACCAGCTTGGACTTTTCGATCGCAAATTCTTCGTCGGCCTTCAGCTGGATCTCTCGGGCCTTCTCGAGGGCTTCTTGCTTGATGAAGGCGGTCATCTTGCGGAGCTCGCCCGCGACCTGGATTCAATCGCCATCAGCCCAACTCAAGCTTCAGGGGACCTGGAGTAAACGGCGAACTTACCTGGTCATCTGAAAGAGCATGGCTTTGTGACATTTCGGCGGTTCACTGCTGAATAGCTTGTTGGGGGGTGGAATGACGTGGGGAAGAGGGAAAGGATGTTGTGTCCAACTAAGCTTGGATTGCGTTGCCTTGGCGTTCCGCATCCAGGTCCTCCGCACTCCCCCCTCGACAACCCTTTCAGCGTGATCCTATCATTCCCTATAGTTTTATTTGAGTTATGGCTTCTTTAGTCCGTTAGTTTCTTCT
Source organism: Penicillium vulpinum (assembly GCF_028829585.1). Classification (NCBI taxonomy): domain Eukaryota; kingdom Fungi; phylum Ascomycota; class Eurotiomycetes; order Eurotiales; family Aspergillaceae; genus Penicillium; species Penicillium vulpinum. The sequence goes on from NW_026643242.1 coordinate 5,080,161, forward strand.
ACTTGGTGCGCCTCTCCCAACTATCCCTTGACCCGACCAATGCACAATACACAACATGGGGAATCTAGGTGACTTGTCGCCGGAGGGAAGCGTTGCGGTAAGGCCACAGAATCCAGAAAATACTGCGGGACAATATCAAAAACTAACGCAATTATCAGGTTGGTGTACTCGTTGGACTTGTATCAACCAGCCTCCAAGCTATCGGGCTCACACTCCAGCGCAAGTCGCATTTACTCGAGGAAGAGAAGCACCCCTACGATGTGCGAAGACCCCCCTACAAGCGCCGACGATGGCAAGTAGGAATGGGGATGTTTGTGATTTCCAATATTGTTGGAAGCACCATCCAAATTACCACACTTCCACTGCCAGTTCTCTCCACGCTCCAAGCGGTCAGTAGTTCCCCCTCCATGGACGGCGGAGATCAGTTGCTGATGGGAACAAATAGTCTGGACTGGTTTTCAATACTATATTTGCGACTCTCATTCTTGGTGAACCCTTTACTCGATATTCTCTCGCAGGCACAATTCTTGTCTGCATCGGCGCGTTGTTGATTGGGACCTTCGGCGCCATCGGGGAACCCGCACATAGCTTAGATCAACTCCTGGCCCTTCTCCAGCGACGGCCCTTTCTGCTATGGATGGGTGCCACCACCCTGCTAGTTATTTTGGTACTTATAGGCATCAAAATGCTAGAACATTTCGTGCCATCCTCACGCGCGAAACCTTCGGCCTCTGGTCATTTTTCACCACGCCTGCTGCGACTACAAAGCCGAATGAGATTGATCCGCGGCATGAGTTATGGATTCGTCAGCGGCATATTGTCAGCTCACTCCCTATTGCTGGCAAAGTCGGCAGTGGAGCTTCTCGTGCGCACAGTGGTAGACCGTGTGAACCAGTTCAATCGTTGGCAATCATGGGTTATCCTACTAGGGATGATCGTCCTAGCGCTCACACAATTGTTCTATCTCCATCGTGGATTAAAGCTGTGTAGTACTAGTGTACTATATCCTTTTGTGTTCTGCATCTACAACATCATTGCCATCATGGATGGCCTGATCTACTTCCGGCAAGTGTCTCAACTGGCGGGCCTCCACGCCGGTCTCATCGCTCTGGGAACAATTATCCTCCTAGGTGGTGTCTTGTGTCTGTCATGGCGACTTGAGGATATCGATACTCACGCTGCTGTCACCACCGTGGGTTCCACACAGACCGGACTTGGGCCAGGTATGGCAATCGTGGAAGAGCACTCTTCGTCATCACCTGGGTTGCTGGACGGCAATGATGAGGAATCACGGATTGGGGAACGCGAGCCACTTCTCAACCCTAAGACCCATACTCGACATCTTTCATATCAGCGTGGAAGAGCTCCGAGCCTACCGCTCAATTTATACTTTGATCGCGACTCGGTCGATCTAAACCCCGCCTCTATTTGGGCTGAACTTGATGATTCGGACTATGAATCCACTGATGGGCACAGACGATCTTCGACAGATCGTCCACGCAGCGCCGGTGGGAGTACAACCCTAAAAGGCCCATTACGAGGCCTGGCACGACACTCCACGATTGGTGTTATCCCACACGAGCGCGAAAGGGCGTCTCACCGAGTCCAGGGATCACTGCGTGAGAACCAATGGCGTCGCGTCTCAGCACCTCAGGGTGGATTGTCAGCCGCCCATCGTAAACGCCGGGCGACCGGGGGTCCGTTTACATCGTCGTCTAGCCAAGAAGTCGGTGGGTACGGAACCATCCAAGAGAATGGCAATGAAGCCCACTGGGGTGACGATTCCCCTGCCCTTCGTTCATCTGACGCCAATTCTGGTCTTCTTGTTGGTTCAAGGAAGGCTCTGACTAATGCCTGGAAATTTGGGAGACAATATCTGTCTCGATGGAGCAGCCCGCAGGCGGGCAGTCAGGCTGAAATAGACCCAGAAGACGATCCTTCCTCATCCTTACTACCGCATTCTGCTCTCCGTCTTCCACAAACACGTTATACACAGGGAACCCCGGTTCCTGGATCCGATACCATTCACTCATCGCCACCCCCCTGATACCTCTCTATTATACTCTTCCCTCATTGGCTTCCACATAACGTCCACCTTCGCTCCGACCTTCAATGCCCTACCCCCAGGATACTACCTCCTCAGAATTTTCTTTGCTTCTCGCTTTTCAATGCCCATGTACAGTAGTCCTTCCTCGGACATACAGCGCGCCATCCACGGGTTTCTTTCCTTGCTCCTGCCTCCAGATCGAGAAAAAGCCTATCTTGATCTCCTTTTTGTGTTATGCCATCCACTGTCAAGATACTATGATATGATACCACCCCTTTCGATTATATAGCTCCGAATGAATGTAAGACTTTGATACAATGTGCCCACGCTCTCTTTGTAATCACAACTTCACACCCTGGGAAATACCAATTACCCAAGTACCTAGTATACACCCCGCTATGGCGGTAATGCAAAGACCCTAATCAAACCAGCCACAGTGTCTGTCAAAAGTCCCTTGATTGTGGCATTGACCTCTGATATGCAAGTCATCGAACTTTTTGCTTTTACTTTCTCTCTATGCACGCCAAGGTATATAGGTCTTTAGTTTGGAAGTATATTAGCCAGATTTAGAACGAAGCACCAGTCTCCATGCAGAATATCAAAATAAATTGAATGTGGTTGAACGTGGGAATATATCTGACAGATCTGATCGTAACCTTAACATCCTAGAATATATACCGTTTGAGCTAGACTTTTAAGATTAAACTAGACTCAAGCACTCAGAGAGCTGCTGCTTGAGACTATATATCCAAATTAATACCTAGAAACCGAGAATATACTTTTATCTTTACTGCATTTGCCCTAAGACTGTACATCATGGGACGGACCTCGCGTACTACATGGTAGAGACAGAGAGCACAACCCAAGTCTATAGACAATTACGACTACAAGCAAGACAGTCCAAAGGAACAGGATCCGATTGCTCCATACCATACATAATGCAATCCAGCCAGGGCCATAGCGGTGTAAAATACGAACCGAATGGCACTGAGAATCCGTAACCAAGACAGATCCATCACGGCATGGAATCAAAGAAACAGTTAACACAGTTTGAAATTAGACAATGAGGAAAAAATAACATAATCAGGGGCCAAGGAAATAGTTAAAGACTAAAAGAGCAAAAAAAAAAGACTAAAGGGAAAAAAAAAAGCCACTTCGCCGACGAGTTTCAATGCACCACGAACACCTCCATCCTCCGCCATTGTCTAGGTAGAGGGGGGAAAACAAAAGCCAAATTAGCGATGAAGCCCAGATTTGCCTGCTTGCGCTCTCTTTCTCTTTTCTTGAAGTTGATTTCTTTTTTTTGGCGGACATTTTTTTGGGGTTGTTTTGTTTGGTTATTGGAAAGCCATAGTTCTCAGCAAATTGGGGGGTTCTCCTTTTTTTCCGAGATAGAAAGCAATATCAAAAGGAAAAACCAGATCCAGTATCATCAAAGAGAGACTGGAATGGAGATTCCAGCGCGGTGCTTGACAATTTACAAATAGTCTCACAAGAGTGCCCTGGAGAATGGCGCATGCAGATACAGCGCGACCATTTCCGAGGGAAGAGTGGGATGATGGATCGGCACAGAGGGAGACGGGTATCAAATGAACGCGAGATCGAGGCGCAGGGAGGAAAGAACAGAGAAGAAGACGCAGCATCGGGGTCCTTGAGCAAGGAGGAACCCCACAGATCAGATCGTAAATTTAAGCATTTAAGCAGTGGGTTGGTGCTGGGGTGGCATGCGACCGCCAACCGGCATGGGGTACTGACCACCAGCCTGCTGTTGCTGCTGCTGGAGGTTCTGGTAGTAGGCCATCTGCTGCTGCTGCTCGTTGGTCATATAGCCAGGGTGGATACCGGGGCGCATATTCCCCTGGGGTGCGTTGACGTTGTTGTGAGCCACATCTTCGGGGGCCTCGGGGGCGACATCGGGAGCGTCGACACCGTTCTCGCTGGCGGCTGGGTCGGGAGCATTGAGGCATGCCTATTCAATGAGTTAATGGATGAAAGAGTGTCATTGACGCAGATCATGTCTTACCTGGATGAGGTTCTTGCCCTCGGCCTTGGTGACTAGTGGCTGAAGTTTGGGAGTAGTGAAGGTGTATACAAGGCCGGTTTCGGAGACGACCAGGAGGAGAACTTGAGTGCCAGTCAAGACAGAGAGTTCATAGGCCTACAGAGTCCCAAGATGGTTAGTGGAAGTCCCAATCGATTAAATGAAAGCAAGGGAACCTCGATCGGGAAACCGATGCGGAGGGTCTCGGGGACGCGACACACCTTCTTCATGATACCGGCCTTTCGCTTAGAGAAAGTAATGTGCCGACGCGACTTATCCTGAATAAACTTGATCTCGATCTTGCGACGTTCACGACCGGGCTTGTCATCATCATCATCTTCATCATCGGCGCTCATGCGGTTGCGCTTGGTGCCACGGGCATCGGCACCGTTGCCGGCAAGGTCATCATGACCAGGGGAAAGCTTTTCGTCGAGAACCGCAGACATATTGGCAATAAAGAAGAACAAAAGATGTTTGATATTGGGGGGTGGTTGTTTGATTTGAGGGGGGGATACCGAAAGGGGAAGTCAAGAGATGACCCAATCGAGTAACGCGTTTTATGGGATGTGAGAGAAAGGGAATGGGGGAATCGATGGGGGGGGGGGGAAGAGCGAAGAAGGCAAAGTGCGAGTTGCGATGGGCAGGCGGTCTGTTACGTGGATCACGTGTGTGGCTGGTATTAATACAGTGTGGAAGATGAGATAAGTTGACGGTACTTCTATAACTAGGAAAGTTAATATGAGTCAGAAGTACCTATTACGATTAATTGTGTAATGACTTGTCATAGTGTTGTATTCGCCTCCTTCGGACTGCACACGATTCTTGGCTCTGAACGTTCATTGGTTAATCTCTCCTTCGGCCCCCCCGTTTGCCCTTTTTTTGCCCTTTTCCCCTCTGGTCTGGACTCTTTTTCCTTTGTTGCGGATTTCAAGTCCACGGTATATTGATTGACGGATTTCCAATTCGGGGTTTGTTTTAATAAAAATATGTATCATCTTCTCTCAATTTGAACTCGGAGAACAAACAAAAATATGTAACCTTTCTATACTTAGTACAAAGTACTCCATTCCATTTCACATGCCGAGACGGGGCAGAACTTCTCAACGTCCGATATATGATTGGCTATTCTACCTTTAAACATGCCCAGGTGCTTATGATCCATCATTTTCCATGTTTATAGTATTATACCCTATGTACTCCGTACTCCGTATATCATAGAAATATCCCATTTCAAGATTACATCTACAAAGAACCTATATATACATATATATATTAAAAAAATAAATAAGAATAAAACTGTGCTCACATTACACAAGCGCGGGTCGCACCTGCTTTGTGGCACGGAATAATGGCCCTGTATACAACATACTCGCATGGCCGCATTCAGAGTACAATCATAAATAGCCCAAAAAGGGCATTCCCCCTGTCACCACTCTCTTATTTCTACTAGTATTTTATATGTATCTCTCTTCTGTCCATTTTCCATTCCTTTCTAATTGCGACCACAGGAATTGACCTCACGTTCATAGCAAAGTACGGAGTACAAGGCTGCAGTCTCCACACCCCATAATCCCCAGATATCTCATATCCCCTTGCACATACATACATGTATGCATACCTTGCATGGAACTCGTAGAGCCCCTAGAGATACTATTTTGGTGTCCCACAGATGTAGATATGTAAAGGTTCACAGAAATCGGGGCTGACTTGGTCAGTAGGCTGCTAACAAAAAGGCAGGGGAATCTCCAGTCATGTATGCTGCTCTTGTTCCCTGCTTCTTACTATTATTACTCCTATTGTTACTCCTACAGCTACGAAGTACAAATCTACCATCCCCCCCTCAGTTGATCTTGGTTAATATTGCCCTTTATACTTCACCCAAACCTGCCCATGTGGCTACCATGCGGCCTTACTGAACGGCGACAGGGTGCATCAGGAGCACCGAGGGCAAAGATTGACCGTTGTTGTTCATGCAAGACCGAATCCACATAACCAAAACCGACGGGCCGGTCCGAGAAGCCCTAGACCCGATGCAGCAGTCCAACTCGGTCGCTTCAGGATTCCTTCCTACGTACTAAGGAATACTCTGCACAAGACTGAACTGACAAAAACTGATCATATTCTTCACATAATGAACAAAGGTTCAACGCTAATCACCAACCGAGACCCTAACACGGGTCTGTTGTCAAGTCTATTTTTACAGAAAGGATGCAAGGCATAGAATTCGAAAAGTGGCTTTCCCCCCAAAGCACACTTAAGACCGGAAGAAGAGGAGGAAATAAGAAATAAGGAAAGATAAGAGCAAAGCCAAACCGATTAAGTGTGGCATATCTTGGTCAAGGCCGTCATGGATCCAGGGATAGAGAAGATGGTTAAAAAAAAAAGTCCACTGAACATTTCAAAAAAGAAAAGGAATACACCATCAGGATATAGAGGGAGTACGCAAAGCCACCAGGTTCCTGGACCGTACTGGACTCCGCCAATGCAACGCCGGATAAATGAAACAGAAACTGGGGGACGCGAAGGGCAAGTCACGATCAAAAGTCTCATCCGGAAAAGAAAAGGGTTGTTGAGTTGGTCGATTTTGCACACATGATGGGCTGGTGTCGTGAAATTGGGAAGTAAAAAGAGCAAGAGGAAGATGTGTAGTATTTTAGAAAATAAACGAGAGCCGAATCATGTGCAGTGAAGTGAAGAAGTACGAGCAACAGTCCTAAGGACCAGCCTCAAGTAGTAGCGGTGCAATTTTATTGCTGGTAAGTGCCACGATGATAATGGTCACTCACACCACCACCGCCGCCGCCCTTGGGACCGAGCCAGACAATCTCAATCACGCTGTGGCCCTCATCTTCTTCGCGAACATAGAATTGGTGCACGTTCTCACCAACGACGAATGCGTCACGAAGCAACCACCGATCCTTAGTAACGCCTTCTTCCTCTGCAGGACGCAAGGGACCCAGGCGATCTTCATAGCCGTGGGGGTCTTCGGGCCAGGTCTTTTCGGTAGCATCAAAGTTGATAGCATCATCCGGCACATTCTCGCCATATGTGTACTTCACCAGCGAATAGCCGTTCGTCATGACCCAGAAATGACGGAGAGTCTCGCCAGTAGCGCTGTTCACAGTCTCCTCCTGATCAAAGACCCAGCGACGGAGAACAGACTTACGGCCTGCGGCAGCAGCAACGGTGGTCATCTTGACCACGTCCTTGGTGTACCAACTGTTCCAGTGGTGCATTGATTCGATCTTGCGACCGGACTCATAAACACCGTCCACGGGGTCTCCCATGTCCATCTGGTAGAGCGAAGGCCACAGGGTCAGAGGGGTGTCACCGAAGCGTTGGATACACTGGCCAAGTTTCTGATCACCGGGCTGCTCGCCCCAGGACTGGCATTCTTCGTAGTGCTTCATCAGGACCTCCAGAAGAGGTGTTGACACAAACACACCGGCACCACCGAAAGCAATGTGGCCGAAAGCATCCACTTGCCAGCTAGCCTCAGACAAAGATCCAATGTAGTGCTTCTTCTTCTCGTCGAAGAGCTTCAGCTCTTCAGCGATAGTGGGGAGCGACAAGAAGAAGGTATCGTCATCACTGAATCCAACCCAGGTGGTGTGCGGGCGGTGCTTGCGAATGTGCTCGGTGAACGCCTCGACCATACCAAAGTAACGGGCAGTGAAGTCGAGCGGAGAGGCCTTGAGCGTCAAATCCAGACCGCGGTTGCGGAAGTAGGTCTCTTGCTTCTCCAGGTCGTCATCAGACTCAGGAACCAGAACAATCAGACCGGCCTTGGTATTTCCGTAGGAGTAAAGCAGAGAGGGGAGCAGGCGGTCCAGACGGTCGACGGTGGTGGCCAGACCGAACAGAAGCTTGGAGGTCTCCTCAACATCGTCATCAGCAGCCACATCAACGTCAATGATCTCGGGGCAGACAAAGTTTTCCGGGTTGTTCTCGGGAGACACGATCATACCGCGCTCCATGATAACCATGGGTGGGAGCACAGGCTTCTCGACTTCCTCCAAAGTGTGGAATTCGGTGCGAGGATTCACATGACGAGGACGGAAATAGGCGCGGGTATAGTTCTTGCGGGGGAGCCATTCAGAGAAGGGTAAGGGGGCGGCCAATTTGGGGTCAGCCTCGCAGGTGTTGCTGGCCGGCTGCTGCGAATCTGATTGTGCCGGCGTTTGTACTTGAGGTTGCTTGTTTCCACCGAAGGTGGCCCGATCAACTGGGTGCTTGAACCGAAGGAAAGCTGAGCGGTCGTAGCGTTCCATGCAAAAGAAGAAGATTCCGATGGTCACCAAAGCGACCAATGGGAATACCGTCTTCATCCGAAATAGAGGCATTTTGGCTTTTCCAGTATTGAATGCTGACTTTCCAACCATGTAAATAGAAGAAGGCGAAGCGGAATTGGGGGCAGATGAACCCTGGAATTAAAAGTTATGGGTTCGGCGTGCGAGGTGTCGTATTCCGGAAATATCGTGCAGCAAAAGCTGGTAGCAAGACGCAATTCCCGCTTTGAGGGGAAGGGTCAAATAAACGAGTGTTCCAAAAGTGGATTAAAGAGTGGCAGGCAAATAAAGTGCCGAGATATTTCAACGAGAGGCTGGCAGCGTCGGGACCTGCGACACGGTCTAAAGGGGAGCGCTTGTAAAGGGGGAAGCAGGAGGATTGAAAGAGAAAAGAAACACAAGACTAACGCGGCTGGACGATGTGCCCAGTCCGAGTGAAAAGTCGATGAGAGCTTATAGGATTGTGTCGTGAAGGTGTTGTAGGAGGAAAGAAATAGGGAGGCCGCCGAAGCAATTAACGGGACAGGGTTGGCCGTTGTATAGGTATTACCGTAATCTATTTTTTAGCTCTTTTCCTTTTTTTTTTAACTTCTTTTTCTATTTGTTTTCTACTCTGTACATTGATGTGCATATGTATATGACTTTCGCTCGGCCGTTTTTCATGTGATACGTTGTTTTCAGTGATATAAGATATCAGAATGAATATATTGTGGCTTGATATTAACATCTTGGTATTCAACCCCCGGTTGCGGTGTTGATTCCAAGTTAGGATGCACGAAGGCCCTTTGACAGGACCATTTTAAGTAATATGTGGCTGACACTTTGTTGTCCTTTGCTGCATATCACTGTTGAATCTAAGTGTCGATCATGATGGAAAAAGGAATGCTGTTGGCTGATCATCCCCTCCCAGCTTCAATGACCATGAAACCGATGATCGGCACAGTCCTTTTTTTTTGGCTCCCCTGTCTCGAGCACAACAATGTTCTTGTCTAACCCGGGAACAGGTGTGGTTGTTCAAGTCGGAAATGGTCATATGGCCCTTGGCATCTCAAAATAAACATGTTTCAAGTATCTTGAAGGTCGAGAAGGCCGTTTGCGGCAACACATATTCGGATGCAGGCTCGCGTGAGGATGCAGATCAGTCGTTTAGGCTATCTCCATACATAAATTCGTGTGATAGAACAGAGACTCATATCTACTACTAACTTCGATTGCTCTCTCCCTAGGGTCTTTATATTGTATGTTGTACAGAATAATGAGTACATACATGTATGTATGTAGATAGGTTCTATGTATAGATACACTATCCGAATTCGTCGGGACATTGCATCTAGCTTCGCCTGTCTGGACCTGAATAATTCAATCTCGGACAATATAAGCGACTCAAAACATCTGTTCGCACCCCGAGATCCCATCATGATGTGAGCATAATAACCACATAGAGCTGAAGATCACGTCACTGTTATCAAGTTGACGCTTGGACCAAGTAATGTATTAGTCTTACAAAGTAGCAATATAAGAATTTTCAATTTCTATATATATATGTAACTATTACCTCTTAACAGTATCAAACGGAAAGGACAGGTATACAACAATTATATGTCAAAAAGAGGGAAATGACCAGAGACGATCGGCCTGGCCCTCAGCCGCGTCAACCACTCAAAATTAGCCGGAGGGGCAAATGAGGCCGACGCCCCCCACAGACACGCGTCCTTCCTTTACAATGTTATACCATAATTCTGGGCATACTTGGTAGTCACCATATACCTACTCTGTATAATGGGGCTTCAAACCCTTTTAACTCTTTTGAGATGTCCCTATGAAACATTCTTATTACTCATCCACAATTTATACAATTATATTGATACATACATTATGTATTTGTATCGTACGATAAGGGGAACAAAAAAAAAAAGGAGACCCTGAAAGCTTATCGGGTAACGTATTTACAGTGGCGACATCTTTTCCATGGAGTTCCTCACAACCCTGGAGCCAAGTGGGCCAGGATCGACAGTTTCAAATAGCCAGGTTTGTTTCGTCATCGTTCTCTATATATATAGTAAACCCCCATCAATTGAGCCACGGTGAAATGTTAAGTCTAGGTATTCGTAAAATTTAGTCATTACTATGGCATATTAAATGAGGCACTGATTTTAGTTTAAAGCGGGTATTCGTTATATCCACGTTCGTTATAACAGGGGTTTACTGTATATGGATTTGATGATTTCTAGGATATACTGTTTCATATTTTGATCAAGTAATACTCGTGAAGGGACATGGGTAAATAAGAAGAGCAATGAGTGGAAGACACAGCAAAGCAGGAAAGAAGAATAAGAAGGATATCAAGACGGTGCAGCGAAGAAGAATAAGAATGCAGCGAAGAAGACGAAGAAGACGTGAGAGAAGGTCAGAGGACGAATGCGGCGACGAAATCATTCAACATCCATCTCATCATCCATCTCAGGGATATGGTCGAAGATCAGGTCAGACTCCCCTGATCCTTGTTGCGTCCGGCGAGATGTGCCTTTGGAGGTGGCGGGTGACATTGAGGCCGCTTTCTCCATTATGTAGACTAGCAGACCAAGCACTTGTTCGAACGAATTTTCACCGACACCGACTGGTTTGAACGACCACTAGTAAATATTAGAATAGAATTGGGTCATTGATACAATTAGATATACTTACCCGAGATTCATTATCGAGCTTCATAAACGTGAAATTCATAGTATCGGTGGAGATACCGTAGACAGTAGTGTCTGTCTTACCAAGATCTTTGCGCTGCTTGTGGACACACCCTTTTGATAGGTTAGACTTAAAGAGTGCGTTATAACGACAATATCTACTTACCCATATATGCTAGCGCCTGCGGAACCCCTTGAGTACCACAATTCGGTCTCTTGGCCTCCATAATGACAAGGTTTAAGTCGAAGTCTTCTTTCTCTCCATACCAAACACCATAGTCGGGACGTCCCCATAGCATCCGTATCTTCCCCTCCCATTCCACAGGGCTATAAGCCCATATACGCTCTTTCTGAACGGCCAAGGGTCTTGCGGATTTGTTTGTTGACGACGATACCAGATCGTGAGCGCAGATAAGGAGGAGGTTAAGCTTACAGCGGATACTAGCTTCGTTTGCGCAGCTAGAACCGTAAGCGCGGTCAGACTTTTCTGACCAGAGTTCTAGCTGAGGTTAGCTAATTTCTTTGTATAATCTATAGGGTTAACATACTAAGATCTTGCGGAACGGGGATAGGTACAACAAAGTCGAACTCATCATCCATGACCTGAGTGAGACCAAGGATCTTCTCGATATCTCGCAAACTCAACGAGGTCACTGCGAGCGGTTCAGGCTTCTCGGGAGTCTCTAGGATTCTTGCCATTTCTTGGGTGTCAATCTTGTGTTCAAGAAAGCGGCGAATAGCACGACGAAGAATGGAATCGGACATAGCGTAGATATAGGGAATAAAAACCAAAGAAGGCCGCGGATAGTAGAAGAGAAGGGACATGAAATAGGCAAGTTCAGACTGGTAGATCCAAAGTCATTTATTAAGTTTGTACAGAGTAGACCGCACCATGGAACAACCTTGGATCCGTCGAGACCTAGGAAGGAAGACCAATCCAGGCCTATCCTGAGGCAGGCTCAGCAGCCTTTCTTGTGACTTTCGCTTTTGAGCTTGCACCTTTTATCTCGTCAACCATCCATGCCAGGTGGATGGTGTCTTACATATCATCATGGCTGACATCCCTATCCCGAAAGGACCTTATCACTACTACCGCCAAACTGCCGCTTTGCGCTACCATCGCGAGCGAACTGCCAGCACAGCATCCAAGATCTCCGAAATGTCCTAGACTTCAATACGCCCCAGAGTGAAAAGGTGAGTCTGCTTTCGCAAACTTCCCGACTGAATTACTAACCATGAACGTAGTGTTCCGAATATCCTTTAATTCGATACTACACCAAAGGTGCACTGAAATATGAAGATAGAATCGACCATGTTTAGTTTCAGATCCTCGGATTTTATTGGCCCATAAGAGACGATTGTGGCGTTGAACAAGAAAGCTATAGCCCAGAAGACTCATCCAAAAGGCAAACGTGATTCTCGCGAAAGTCCATGAGAACAAGTTCACGAAATGCGTGTACATGGAGCACAGAATTTAAGTTGACGGGGACCAATACGGGAATGGTGGGAGGACTCGATGAGTTGACTGCGAGGGTATATGAACAAAGGGAGAAGACCCCATCTGGGTAGATTTGTATGCAATTATTGTCGTTGGCCTAAAGGTTTGAGCCAACAACATAAAACTTTCTTGGGGCAAAGATAAGCATTAAAAGACGACAAAGCTTACCTCCACTGCATCAAAGAGGGGCTTGATAAAGGCAGAGTAGCAGGATTGCTCACAACTGGTGCTTTCCAGGAGGGACCGGCCTTTTACTGGTCAGGTTCAGCCATAAATAGTCGATATTCTCAATCACCAATGAAAGGCGATAGAGGAAGATTTAAAGGGGGAAGTGGTTTGAAGCAACGAGCAAGTCATCCGATGGAGAGCTTCCTTAGAGAGCGTGTAATCATCCGATGATTCCAAGCTTCTGCAAAGCAAGCTGGCGGCAATCTCGATCAAAAGAAGTATAAGATCAAGGTCAGTGAATATTCCGACCTAGAAAGACAATGCCTACTAACCATTTGGGAATATGGCCGAGGCCAAGCTTTTATCGTATTCAAACGCTTGTGTTGCGATTTCTGTTCTATCTCCACTCCGTAGTATAGGAAATTGCCCTCCATAGAGAAGGATGTTACAATGGAATAGATTGAATAGGGTGCAAATTCTGTGCCAAATTCTATGTCGTACTCAAATGTCTGGATTGCCTGAAATACCCAAGACATACCAACCGTACTAAGAATAGTTCGTATGTACGGAGTACTGTCTGACGAATGTGATTCGGTTTATTTACTAGATCGATAGATCAAGACACGTGTATATTTGGAATTATCTCGTTGCACAAAGACAATAATTGCTGGGCTAGTGTTATCGTTCTGAAATTGCATCCAATCCTCAGGTAGTCTGTCCTACATAATTGTCTCAGACTAACCCGTTGAATCCGTTCCTCCTAGGAAGCGAAATATCCAGAATAAGTTCCAAATAAAATTACATAACTATGGCAATACCTGGGAAAATGCAACATTGGATCTAAATAGAGGGAGCTTTGAGACATGTTTAAGCCATATTTGCAATCTATATGGTTATTGAGCTGGGGAAATATGGAGCAGCTTTAAATATAATGATACTATAGTCTCACATACATAGTGTTATCAGTGGCTAACTAGGTAATAGCTGGAAGAGCACCTTGGATCAGATTATGACGTATCAAGGAGCATATCAATCCCGCATCTCTGTCTCAATCAGCTCCATCAACTCCTGATGAATCACCGGCCAAGCACCGGCTCTAGCCTTGAATAAAAGATGCCAATCACCCGCAGCATCTTTTCCAATGACTCTCAGAATGTTACGAGACGGGTACCCACGGCAATACTCAATATCATTGATGTACGATGGTCTGCCGAGGGCATGAGGCCTTTCACTTAAAGGCACACCGGGAGCAATAACAGCCGTCGACCAGTCTGTTTCAAAGTATCTAGCTTTGTGATGATTAGTAGAGGCCATGAAAAGCAGTTTCGAATCCCCGACCAGGGGTGCTGCTCTCATAAAATTTCCTCTCTGGATGGCAGTCATGGCCTCAACTTGCTGCTTGGTTCTGTGCTCCATGAGAGCCTTGCGGTTTGTGGACGCCACATACTTCAAGTTGATATCTTGGAGAACGTTTCTTGCAACAAGCAGGGTATAGGAATAGAAGAACGAATTGCCAATAAGGCCTGCGGTACCATTGGGGAACCACTCAGGAAAAAGGTTCCACACATTGAAGACGTTCATCACCATAATCGTCCGGTCCGGTGAGGGTTTCAAAGCTTTGATCATTGTCCTTACCCACCAGGCAACCACAACATCACCCTCGCTCACAAAGGGCTTTTCTGCTCCCCTTGGAGCAGTGGCAGCTAGTTCCTGCAGCGCATTTTTCCTCATTCGATCCACACACCGTCCCGGAAGGCGGATCGGGTGTTCTTCCAGCTTTGGGAACCATAGAATCTCGAACATGTAGCGAAGCCCAAAGATCACAAGGCTGAGCCCGCTCAATACTCGCCCGAAATTGCTATAGCTCTGCCTGGGGGTGTCTTTGCCTAGTGTATATAGAAGATCTTGGTCATAAGGAACAAAGGCTGGTACTTCTTCTTCTTGACCACGAAGAACAGCTATCCAGGCATGGAAGAAGTTCGCCCGTGATATAGCATCGATAAATGTATGTATATAACTGATCGTGAGAAGGGTTGTATCCTGGAAGAGAGCAGCATGGATATGGAGCTGTGGACGGTCGGTGTAGATCCAATCGGCCAATTCTCGAGGACCATCTGGGTGGCAGACTATAGGGGCAAAGAAATTGGAAGATGGCGACAACAAAGACTGATCTTGGCCTATTTTCGGCAGCTGTGAGCCCAATGGGTGATCGTCTATGCGCATGCCATATGTCGTAGTCGTGAAAATGAATGCCGGGCGCCTCTCGTCATAACATGCTGGTATATGATATTCGAGTTTTCCATCACCCTGTGATAGTTAGTTACGTTTTGTTTGCATTGTTAGATTGGAGAAAGACTATACATTAAGGCGTAGCCGAGCCCCCATCTGACCCCAATCTCCGATTTCCATCAGTCGTCCTAGCGCTGCCTCGAGTTTGGAAGCATCCAACACATCGTCAAATCTTAATGTAAAATCATGGCAAATAGAACGTAGGTAATCCAGGTCATCCCAGTATCGCAGAGGAATAACTCGGTCAGCAGGCACTGTTGCTGGCCGTTGACGTCCGAATGTGTCAAAAAGACCCATCTGTAACAGTCAATGGAGGTTGAGTGTTCAGATTGTAAGGGATTCAAGAGAATGGGCTCCTCCCATCCAATAATGGCTACGATGAAGTGGTGGCTACAATGGAGTGAGCGGTGGAATATTATGCGTCTTTTAATATAGCTTGCATACTCCGTATATGCAGTTTGTTTCAGATTTGGAAGAAATTCATGAATTCGAAGGTCGTTCGAACAAATTACTCATTAAATTGGAATCTTCCTGCAAGTATAGGTAGCTTAGACATATTTTATCTTGAGGTTGAATCAATGCTTCCCTTGCGTTAACACATGAATTGGAAGTGTATGTAACAAGACAATAAATGATATGAATCCGGGCCGGGATATGCAATACTATTCATTTTCCTTTTTTCGGGGACCTAGTGTAAGACTGCAGGGTGATTGGTAATTTGGTATTGCATTTGCCACGACCATCAGCGCTAATAAAAGTACTACATATGTATGTAGTCACATATATTAATTATAATGCCGCAGATAAGTCAATCTCAGCACAATACGGGAGGCAGATCTTGCCGTAAGGCTCACAGGCCACGGACCACTCGCTTATCTAGTCTAGGGTTGCGTGCTCAATCTGTGCACGAGTTATTGAATAAGACTGCATGCGACTTCGCTCTGCAGGGCCAACTTCTCGAATTTAGGATGAGATTATATTGGTCTTGGGTTTCAGCTGAGTATATTTGCAGATATCTGAAAATAATCTCCAACTGTAAGTGGTCGCTTGAGTTCAACGCCCCCTTCAGCTCAAGCCCCGAGTGCCTTGTAGATACCGCCCAAGGGCCATCATAGGAAAATAATGGCGATAATAGTCATAGCCCAGATAGAAATGATTTGGGAATCCAGTTCCAGTATATACCGCTTGGGGCCACGATGAGCCGATACCTTTCTCTGGTCTTTGCGAGGACACCAGGTACCGAATCCCGCGCTCAATAGCATCATCTGTGATTGGAAGATGCGAGAGCAACCCCATCAATGCCCATGCAGTCTGCGATGGCGTTGAATTCTGCAGCTCTTGGTCAGGCAATCGGTATGACAGGAGAGACTCGCCCCAGCCACCGTCGTCATTTTGCCTTGACTTCAGCCATTGTAGAGCTTCCTTAACCATCACTCGAACTAGACTTTCCTCGGCAAAACATGCCAGGCCACATAATGCATGACTCGTGCCGTATATGTAATTGCATCCCCATCTTCCAAACCATGATCCGTTGGGCTCCTGTGTAGAAGCAAGGTAATGCACGCCGCGCGCGCATGCCGCACGTAGTGGAGGTAGCAGAGAATTCACGTCTGTCTTTGCAGGAGAATATTTTATCATCAGACCAAAGGCTTCAAGGATCCGCCCGGTGATATCAGCGCAAGATGTATCACACAGGCTATCCATGTCGCTGAAGGGGATTTTATTGAGAAACTGCTTATCGTTCTCCACATCAAAGGCAGCCCACCCTCCGTCCGGGTTCTGCATGCCCAGAATCCATGTGGCTGCTGCAATTACAGAATTAGAACCAATAGATCCAGCATCGTGCTTCACCTGAGCGAGGATAATAGCAGCTGTGTCGTCAACATCGGGGTACCAGCTGTTCTCGTACTCGAAGCTGAAGCCGCCCGGAGTTAACTGGGGTCGGTATATGCGCCAATCTCCGCGAGGATCAAGCAACTGGCGAGCTCGGATCCACTTGAGAGCATTTTCAATAGTCTGTCTATTGGGTGACATCGCATCGCAGAGTCCAACCGTCATCAAAGCCGTATCCCAAACGGGCGAAACACAGGCTTGGATCCTCTTTCCTTTTTCGTCTTCCCAGGCAAATCTCTCCAATGCTTCGAATCCAAGACGGACTGGATCATCGTCTAGTGTATAGCCTTCCAATGTGAATGCATACATGTTGCCATGCATGGGCGGGAAGATCCCTGCCCAATCGCCGGAATTTTCCTGGCGCTCCAATATCCATTTGAGGCATCGTTTTCGAGCATACGCTCGGACCAAAGGAATGGAACGGAGTCCATTCAGTTGATAAAGTACTTTGTCCAAAACTCCAAATGCCAGCCCCGTGAATTCTCTTCGGGACATCAATTCCCACAGGGACAGGCTGTAAGGTACCATTTTGTTCGTGCAATCTAGCCATAACTCATCTAGATAGTCGTTCGTAGCGGATTTTCCATTCGGTAGCGGGTACACAGGTTGATGGTGGCAGATGATCAACAGGGGAGCAATTGTACCGCGAGCCCAAGATGCAAACTTGTAGATGTTGATTGGGCAGATGGAGGGCAGAAGTATGAGCTCCACAGGAAGTTCCGGTACTGCACCCCAAGGGAACAGACCGAAGGTGGCCAAGTAGATACGGGTGAACACGCGCACCCGCGCAATTCCACCTGCCTTTAGCACAAATTCTCGGGCCTTCCGCATGGCTGGGATATGCGGGCTTGTCCCCAAGATCTTCAGTGCGAGGTAGGCTTCAGTCGTGGTTGATACATCGCCTGGGTACTCGGGTGCCAGACCCCAGGAGCCATCACTATTCTGTTGAGATAGTAGATAACGAGAGTATGCTGCGTTTTCGGCTTTGAGATCTAGTCCCAAGGCCTGTCGAAGGAATATATATTCGGCAGTGATAGTGACATTGCTATTCATCTCGCCATACCAATGACCGTCGGGATGTACCAACCCGAGGGCATAGTCGTTTGAAAGCTCCAACGCATGCTCTACCTGAGAAGCAAGGGAGGGCCCGTTGGACTCTTTGAGTAGAGGCATGTTCGTAATGTGTTTCCTTCAATTGTTGAGGGTGAAATGATATGTAATCTACAGGATCATACTGAACTCTGCCCTCAGGATATGTAAATTTATACATGTTGCCAATCCTTGCACCGGAATGAATGGAAAAATTGGGTTTTCTATATTCTCGTAGCTGCATTAGTCCAAAGAAGCAAAAGTGAGCACTAATGTTTCAGAAATATATCTGCAGCGGGATCTTGGCAAGGCCGTGTGGTACAGTAGTATCGCATCATCCCTGCAGTTATATCTGTTCAGTTAATTTTTATTTCTTTTTGCGAAGAGTTTCTAACCATACAAAGCCAGTGCTTGAGGTGCCCAGGTGATTCACACCCTATCCCATCTTCGATGGCCGTTTTATCTGAGAACGTACGCAATATCTCAACCATGACAACTCAGTCATCAGGAGGAGTGACTGAACAAAGGAGCCTCTTGGGGGTTATTTCATTGGCTTTCGTTGGAATTCAAATTATTCTCCTGGCACGAGGACTATACCAGATCCGAAAGCTGCGAGCACTTGAACGACTGTATGGCTGCGAGAAGCTCTGTGACGAAAGCGATAATTTTCGATACGACGTCTTCGGCATTGTGAAAGCAATAAAATTGGCTTCTCATTTTCATCGACGAACATCACTTCTGTATACAAATTCTCTGTTCCAGAGATATGGCGAGACGTATGCATCCAATGTTCTCGGCCACCGATTGATTTTCACCTGCAGTGCAGAAAACATCAAGCATATGTTGTCCACAGCATTTGTCGATTTTGATAGTTCTCCCCTGCGCAGACCCCTGTTTGAGCCAATCACTCCACATGGCATCTTTACTCTCGACGGTGCAGACTGGAAGAGAAGTCGGGGCCAGTTGCGGAATCGGCTGTCTAACCTCCGCAATATCATTGACCTGGACTTATGTGAGCAGCACTTTCAGGCCTTTCTTCAACATGTCCCTCAGAATGGCCAGGTCTTTGACGTTCAACGTTGCACTGCTGCTCTCGCTTTGGATATGCAGACGCGATTCGCTCTCAGAGAGTCTACTGATGCCCTTAGCTTTACTCAATCCCAAGAAAAGAAGCAGTTCGTAGAAGATCTTGATCTTGTCAAAGAAAGGATTGTGCGGGATGGTTTCCGTGGTCCCCTTCGGCATTTGGTGCCCAAGCGAGCATTTTATCAGGCGTGTTGGAGAGCACGGAAATTTGTAACGGCTCGTGCCAGGCGGGAAGTTGAAAGACGAAGCAGCAAAGTTGAAAGGACCAAAGATGGGCATCTTGGCACTGGTTTCGACAAATCTGAAGAAATTTCGCAGTTCGTTGACCAGGCAATGACTATTCTACTTGCAAATGATAGTATGAGCACCACTCTCTCGGGTCTTTTCTATTGCTTAGCCCAGGATGAACGAATCGTCCAAAAGCTCCGGGCAAGCATCATTGACACTATTGGACTTACGCCACCAACATGGGGTCAGCTTGGAACGTTGCATTATGTTCGCTGGGTACTTCAAGAGGGTGAGGAAAGCCCAATCAACCGTTTAGCAAAGCATGCACTGACCTATAGCTTGCAAAGCATTGAGGGTTTTCCCTGCCGCTGTGCTTAACGCAAGGGTAGCAAACAAGCATTCCACAATGCCAAGTGGTGGAGGGACTGATGGCCAATCGTCGGTTCTAGTTCGAAAAGGTGATATTGTGGTTTTCTCAACCTGGACTCGGCATCGCCTAGGGAAAGACTTCGGAGACAATCCGGATAAGTTTTACCCAGAGCGATGGGAACACCTAAGCAGTGATATGTCTGGCTTTATCCCGTTCAACAAGGGTCCTCGAATTTGCCCTGGCCGTAAGCTTTCTTCCCTTGCTCTTATGGTTAACACACCAACTGACGGCTTTACAGAACATTATGCTATGACTGTGCTCACGTACATTGTGGCTCGTATTTTCCAGACCTTTTCGACTGTATCCAACTATAGTACTAAAGAATGGACAGAAAGGATTAGCCTGACATTCGAGAACGAAAATGGGGTCCTGGTTGGGCTAAGCTGAACTTTCCCCAGATATGAACCGAATATCTTATGTGCGAACAATCTGCAAGAACGGATCAAAGTGAATTTGGAAATGCCATTGCTCTCAATTTCATAGCAAATACCCAGACTTATACCCCCACAGTTGGGAATGATATCATTTTAAAGACGTCGACTCACAGTAGTTCCAAGCGAACTATTCAAGCCAAGTAGATGAATATAGGGTTCCCCGAAAGTAATTATGTGCAATTCCTAGTATCTGATATATTATCGAAACTTGTATAAACATTGACTTGTCGCGGCTTGATGATCGAAGACTTTTCATATTCCCCGCTGTATGCATAAGACATCATTTGAAAGAAAAGATCCATTCAAAAACATAGAGATAGACCAGATTAGGCGTCTAAATGCTGTACATGAATCTAGGGTTTCGATCGCCCATCTCCTGGATCTCCTCTTCTGACAACGATGATATTTTTTCGTCCTCCAGACCCTGGGCTCTGCGTTTGTTGATAAAACGATAGGAAAGCCACATGCCACCATACACGAGACCCGCAAATGCTACCATACCCAGAGTGACAGCGTTACCGCGGACAAAACGCGGGCCTTCGGAATTAGGATACAAGAAAGGGGACATGACTCCGCTGATGTTTCCAAAGGTGAGCTGCAATCCAGTTGCGTAGGTGCGTTTTGCGTATCGTGGCAGGTTCGTAGGCAGCCAGGCGAGAGGTAAACCAACAGCAACATAAAGCCCCAGGGCGACCATCATAGCACCGAAGTAATGCACACCCGAAGACGAGTCTGAAATCAAGATGCCATATCCAACGACTGAGATACCGCAGAATAGACAGATAAAGAATGCACGGTGTTGGGTGCGATCGCTCAACCAGGCAACGCTAAGATAGGCAATGGCACCCAATCCATAGCAAGGGATTGTCAATGCCTGGACCTCGGCGGTGGTCCAGTTGCCCATGCCTTTGATAATAGTAGGAAGGAAGGTGCTATATCCATAAAGCATGGTATCGATACCAAACTGGCCAAAGGAGAATGCCCAGATCTTCCAGTCGAAGACACCCTCTTTCACATCCGCCCAGTGGAACTTCTGCGCAGACTCTGTCTGACCGATATAGCGACCCCGGCGGCGGGCAACAAGTGCCCGCTCCTCTTTGTTGAGATAGTAAGCTGTGTCCGGGTCATCCGCCAAGCCGAACCACGTTACCACGCCAAGTAGAACTGTCGGGATGCCCTCGATGATCATGATCCAGCGCCAGCCTCGCAATCCACAGATGCCGTCCATAAACCCAATTCCATAAGCCAGTAACCCGCCGAAGGCTCCGGCAATAGCTGCACTGCTAAACAGGTAGCTTGTTCGCAGGGCAATCTCACGTTTGCTATAGAAGAGAGTGAGGTAAGTTATGAAGCCCGGGAAAAGACCCGCTTCAACGACTCCTAGGAGAATTCGGCAGGCGATCAAGCCGCCATAATTCTGAGTGATCCCTGTAAGGGTGGCAATGATACCCCACAACACTGCGATTGTGGCAATATACCGAGACGGCCTTAATTTCTTGAGTACAAGATTTGAAGGGACCTCGAAGAACTGAACATTGGGGTTAGCGTTCGTGCGGGGACTAGATTGCGTGATATGCATACACAGTAGGTCACAAAAAGGATGGAGACGGAGACTTGGTACTGGTTGCCAACGAGTCCCAAGTCCTCCTCCAGGCCGTACAATCGTGCATTTCCAATGTTGACTGCATATTCAAGTCAGCTGATGCTTTGATTCCCAGTTGGCATAGGCTAGTTGGAATTGCAAAGAGATGAGTCAGACACCCCACCCCCCACCACGTACCTCGATCTAGGAAACTGAAGAGATACAACAACACCACGAACGGAAGAACATGCAGATCAATCTTCCTGATCAGAGACTTCTCGATCTGTTCCTCGTCGAGGGTTGGTCCTTGGCTGATTTCATCGGACATATCTTGTTCAATTGGGGAACCAGTTTCAGGCTCAGCATTGCCCATGGTGAGAAGCCCAAGATATAGAAAGATGAAAACGTTGCAATGAACTCGGCCCCTGTGGGCCTAGGTGATTCCTCACTTAATATAGCCCCTGAAGTACGTTCTTGAAGGTCAAAAGGGAAAAATCTCACGCGAAAAAGCCAAAAGCAAAAACGAAGAATTAAAGTTGCCAAGTGCCAAGAAAAGGTCGGATAACCCTTGCAGCCGATTGATAAGAGCGGGAAGTGAGTTGTGTTTTCTTTTACTTAGGTGGTGCTGTTTATTCTATTTTATTTCTTATATTGATATATATAATATCTTGGAATCATGTTATAAGAGACATTGAACTAATTAACAACCTGGGTAGTCCTGTCAGATGTACCTATTACATGTAGTGAAACCATGGTTTCCAATATTTTATGTAGGATGACATAAAATTGTGGGTGCCTGAGGCCAATATGCATAGAAGGCCACAAGTCAAGTCCAATATCAGCAAGCCCGTAGTAGATATTGAGATAGTCGGATATATATATACTATATATGTATATATGTACATATGTCGGATATAGCAAGCCTTTTTATACCTTGTATAGTATAAATGTCAATATTAACAGAGCAAAATAGGGCAGGTCAGCAGATCACCCATAGACGGGCCTAGCCAGCTTACCTAATAACAAATCCTGGTGTCGTTTTTGTCTATTTGTGCCTCTTATTTGCTGCAGAAAAACGAGCAACTATCACTTTTGGATTTCTTCTGCACCAAATTCAATTGGAAGGGTTATGCCATGAACGGGACTTTTTGCTGCAATTCTATCCACCCCGCAATGCATTGCTGACAGACCACACATCTCTGAACTTCATTCTCACTATGAGAAGTCCTTCACGTCGTGTTTTACAGAGGTTTGCAACTCCTGAATTTGTTATTTGAAAGTTCGATCTTTTTCCTTTCTCCGCTATATGAGATCTGGAACATCGGCATCCTCGCTTTCTGCTTTTCTGGGTTTCGCACAACCAAAATCTATCAAAATCATCAAAATCATCCCACTTCAACCAATGACGGACATGGCTCCTTCCTTTGGGGAGCTAGTCGCATCCAAAACTCTGGATGGCCATACTGGCTGGATTTGGGATGTGACCCTTTCCAGCAATGGTCAACTTCTCGCCTCGGTCTCCAATGACATGATGATCCGTTTATGGAATGCCAACACCGGTCTCCAGCGCGGCGCTGCAAAAGACAACGGCCATTCCCACTGGGTGCGCGCTGTGAGGTTTTCCCCCACAGGTCGATTCCTGGCCACTGCTTCCGATGATATGACCATTCGCATCAGCGACGTAAACACCGGTTTCACCTACCGCATGTTACAGGGCCACACCGGCAAAGTGCGAGCGGTGGAATTTTCCCCCGACGGAAGAACTGTCGCTTCAGCCTCAGATGATTTTTCTGTACGACTGTGGAATGCGAGCTCGGGTTCGCTGCTCAAAACCTTCAATGGGCACTCGGGTTGGGTACGTGCTGTAGCCTTTTCACCCGATGGGAAGACTCTCGCTTCAACCTCAGACGACAATACAATCCGCCTCTGGGATACGTCTACTGGTAGTGAACTCTATCAACTAAGTGGCCATGAAGCCTCAATCAGGGCTGTCTGCTTCTCTCCTAATGGAAAGCTGCTGGTTTCCGGGTCGCAGGACAAGGACCTGCGCATCTGGGATACCACTTCTGGCGCCATGCTCGATGTTCTCCGGGGACATTCTGGACCTATACGCACAATCGTATTTTCTACCGATGGGAACCAGGTGGCATCAGCCGCCGACGACCTGACGATCCGCGTATGGGCTGTGCCGTTAGGGTTTGCTTGCATCCGAGTCTTGACAGGCTATTCGGGGTGGGTTCGGGCTATTACTTTGACTAGCGATGAAAAAATGGTGGTCTACACGTCTGATGACATGACTATCAAGATCTGGGACTCGGCGTGATTATCTCTCGGCAATGATCTAGGGATGGTCTATGAACACGCAGAGGGAATATCCCTCTCATTGACGCACGCATTTGTTTATTTTTATTTTGTTTGAGATACCCACCAATGTTCTTGATTCTTCAGCTCGCATGCAATTCCTTGCGATTAGCAATCAACTTGTTTTAATTGATCAAAAGCCAGAACCAAAACTTGCCTAATTCATCTCCTTTACCTGGTTAACAGTTGGGCTGAAGTTGTTATAGCCAATACCGTCCTATCAAAGAACACTAATTTGTGCGTTGGGCTTTCAAGTTCAGCCTACGCATGCAAGAATGTAAGACACGGAAACGTGCTGGATGTATTGCAGATCCCTACCTTTTCCCAATCTTGGAACTTTTGCATTAGTATGACTCACTCGGAATTTTCTACCTAGCCAATGGGACAGTATGTGCTGTTACTATCCCTGTCGCAAACGCTTAATCGGGTAGTATCCAAAATAGGCAAAGATGAGCACTCTAGCTTTCATGGGGTTCAGTGACTCAATATGATAGAATGTGCCCTTCAAAATTTCTATCTTGCCAGTATCTTGAGACTAAGATAATGAGCCAACCAGTAAATATATCAAACCAACCAATTTCAAATGACAATCTTCACCAAGTCTATGGTGAAATGAACAGCAAACTCACAATCACAGAAAATGCCCTCCAAGAAAAGGCCGAGATACAAAAAACCCAGCCCTTGATCATTAACTTTGAAGAAAATGACCCGGGAAACCCACTCAACTGGCCCAGATCGAAGAAATGGACCATAACACTTGTTGTCTCCCTTTCAGTGTTTCTAATGCCACTGTCGTCATCAATTGTCGCACCCGAGTTGAGCACCATCAAAGACGAATTGCACATGGGTAGCTCATTAGAAGCAGTCCTGGTCATGTCGACCTTCGTCCTGACCTACTGTCTCGGCCCCCTGCTATTAGGCCCATTAAGCGAGATATTTGGAAGAGCCGCGGTCTTGCATTCAGGGAATTCATTCTACCTGATCTTCAACCTCGTGTGTGGGTTCTCTCGAAATAAAGGCGAATTACTCGCCTCCCGCCTACTCAGTGGTCTTGGAGGTGCGGGTGGACTTGTTGTGAGCTCGCCCTTCTTCTGCGACTAGGTCTTGATCTAATACACCATAGGTGGGCGCGGGTATCATCAGCGATTGCTTTCCCAAGGAAGAGCGCGGCTGGGTCATTGCCATCTACAATCTTGGGCCTGTATTTGGACCTTCGCTAGGGGCTGTCGTTGGTGGATTTATCACTCAATACACAACATGGCGCTGGGCATTCTGGGCGACGTGTATTTTTGACGGCGTATTGATCGCGCTTGGTTTGCTTGTTATGAAAGAGACATACCCACCCGTTATCCTCGCGAGGAGAAAGGCGAAGATGATGAAAACGGCTGCGCCAAACACTATCTTGAAGACGCCTTATGAGAATCCAGACCAGACAATCGGCCAGTTATACCGCAACTCGCTTCTCCGACCCCTGCAGCTCTTAAGAGTCCAGCCCATCGTCCAGCTCCTAGCAATCTTCTACGCCTATCTATACGGCCTAATGTATCTAGTGCTCTCGACCTTCGCAACTCTTTGGCAAGAGAAATACCACCAGCCCGTCGGCACAGCTAGTCTAAACTACCTTGCACTGGGAATCGGATACTTTTTTGGTTCACAGGTGTGCGGGTTCCTCGCAGACCCAATCTACAGAGCCTTGAAGAATAAGCATGGCGGAAATGGCAAACCGGAATTCAGAGTAGTTCTCATGTTCCCAGCCTCGATCCTCGCTCCCGTCGGTCTGCTGTGGTACGGATGGGGAGCGCAGGCTGTAACGCATTGGATTGTGCCTGATCTGGGTATCGCCTTGTTCGCTGGTGCTGCGATGGTTCTGTTCCAGTGTACCAGTGCATATCTGTATGAGGCTTTTACTTTGTATGCGGCTAGTGCGACAGGTGCTGTTTACATTCTTCGTGGATTAACAGGGTTTGGATTTCCTCTTTTCGGTCCGAAGATGTATCAATCGTTGGGTTATGGATGGGGGACTACTATTCTTGCTCTTGTTGCTGTTGTTATGGGCTTTCCGGTGCCTGTTGTTCTTTGGAGGTATGGTGAGAGACTTAGAGCTCGGAGTAGTTATGCTGTGGGGTAAAGAAATGATTTAAAAGCTATAATTCATTTAGATTTTTACAATTTATGGAAGAGCAAGGACTTTATAAAACAACACGCTAATGCAAGCTATGTAACCTCGGTTGAATTCATCTCCGCATCACAGAGGGGCATAGGTAGTCTCCCCCAGATTTCGACTTGGATTCTGTAACACTCCAACTATCAATTTACAACAATTCACCAAGCTTTACAATGTCTGATAACTACGGCAGCTACCAAACAGAGATCTACGGCAAGGGTGCCTTAATGGGCATCCTGCCCGGCGTAACCACAGACCCTCGCAAATTAGAGGAGCAAGCTCGAGAGTCTCTAGGTGTTCGCGCATTCAATTATGTCGCCGGCGGAGCAGGCGAAAAAGCGACAATGGACAGCAACCGGCTGGCATTCCGGCAGTGGAAGCTGTAGGTGTCTAAATTTACCATGATACTCAGAAACTAACGGACAAACCCGATAGAATCCCACGTATGATGCGGAATGTGAGTTGAGGCAATATACAAAAAACTACGTTCTCACTGACCACATACCCAGACACCCGAGCAAGACGTTTCGGTCGAGCTCTTCGGTCAGAAATACGATAATCCCCTTATCGTAGCACCGGTCGGCGTACAGGGTATCTTCCACGAAGACAAGGAGACGGGCCTTGCAGAAGTATGCGAGGAGGTCGGAGTGCCGTATACGATGAGCACAGCGAGCACGAGCTCGATTGAAGATGTTGCGACCGCCAACAAGGACGGGAAGCGATGGTACCAGCTGTACTGGCCGAAGGACAATGACATTACACTGTCGCTTCTAAAGCGCGCAAAAGAAAGCGGGTTCTCGGTTCTGGTTGTTACCTTGGATACCTGGTCGCTGGCGTGGCGACCGGCGGATTTGGATAACGCCTATGTACCCTTTATCAAGGGGGTGGGGAACCAGGTCGGGTTTAGCGATCCTGTTTTCCGCGCGAAGTTCGAGAAGGAAACTGGATCGAAGGTTGAGGATGATATTATTGGTGCTTCGCGCGCGTGGATCGGGGACATTTTCGCGGGGAATCCGCATTCTTGGGAGGATTTAGCTTTCTTGAGGAAGAATTGGGATGGGCCGATTGTGCTGAAGGGAATTCAGCATGTGCAGGATGCGAGGCTGGCATTAAAATATGGGTGTGATGGAATTGTGGTATCAAATCATGGTGGTAAATGGTTCTTTCATCGGCTTTTTTTTCCCATTGTTTTCCCTAATAATTTTTGCCCAGGTCGTCAAGTGGATGGTGCCATCGCGTCTCTGGACGTTCTTCCGGAGATAGTTGATGCGGTTGGGGATAAGATGACGGTACTTTTTGATTCTGGTATTCGGACGGGCTCGGATGTGATCAAGGCATTATGCTTAGGAGCTAAAGCAGTTCTTGTTGGTCGACCGGTGATTTACGGATTGAGCATTCAGGGCCGAGATGGAGCCAGACAGGTGCTCAAGGGTCTTTTGGCTGATTTATGGCAGAACATGGGCCTATCGGGGATTCGGAGGGTGAAAGATTGCGACCGGAGTCAGATTCGCAAGGTGCAATACGGAGGTGACGTGAAAGCAATGATGTAGCAGAATTAATACATTGTAGTGTATAGAAGTCTTGGAAGATCACATGTGAAAGGGCGATCCTCATTGTTGGGTGTTGGGGTTGAGGGGACTGGCTTACGCTTCCTCCGTATATGGAGAAACAAGAGTAAATGTAAACCAATTTTATCTTCATGGATTGAATATATTCTTGATATGTTTACTGAGTCCAAGCATGACCGACTCGCACGCTCACATTCCCTCATCGACTCTGCTCCCGCGACCAGTCGCGTCATTGATATCTCTGATTACCCAGACAACCTCTCTATCATTACGATTAGGCACGTTCTTTGGCGGGGCGGCCCTAGATGGCGCGCGAGCGACGACTCTGACCAGCTTAGAACTGAGTCGGGCTTTGGTTGAAGGGATCTTGACGAGGGCAGGACGAGATGTCGCGATTCGTAGTAGCGACGAACACGGCAAAACAGAAGCCGACTCTCTTCTCGAGCGAAGTGTATGTTCCTGAACCTGCAAGGCTGTCAACTGTCAGCTTGGCCTTAACTAATAACCCCTTAGTTGGCGACGCTCCATACGACAGTGACCTCGGCATCTTTTTTTGCCGCAGCGACATTTCATTTCTCGTCGACCACTTTGTCTTCGGTTGCAAATCTCTCGCAGGCACTTCTGTCTACTTTGGATGCCATTCTTGGATCTACCGAGTCGTCGAGGGCTATTGCGGCTATTATCACGCTTATTCGACGTGAGTTTAGATCCGTTGAACCCGGCGCAAGTACTCAGAATATCGGTGTCGGAGACCTCCTTGTTGGCTCTTTAGGCTTCGCGCTATTGCAGCGTTGGGGTAAGAAGAATACCGAAAGACATCTGCGGCAGAATGGCGGGGATGAGATTATTTGGGATGTTGTCATTCTGGACAACGGCGCAAGAGCAGACGTGATCGGATCACATCAACTGCAATTCCCCGATCGCAATAATGAAGAGTTGGTGGAAGCTGGCAGTGCTTCCTTCGTAATGCCTGGAAATGGCGAGGAAGCCATTGATGTAATCCGACGGTCGAGCATGTCTGATCCGTTTGGGCATCGTCTCTCTATTCCGTTAGATGGTCAGCAGCAAGTGTCCGATGAGGATATCCGCGCTTATATTATGAGCCAACTTCCTCAGGGCTGCCACGCATCTATTAGATCGGAAGTCCTGACGGCACGAACAATCACAGTCGATATCTACGATGATGACACGGCGGAGATTGCCGCGCCCCCTGGAACGAAAATGATAGAGGAGAGATTCCACCATGATCATGATTATGGGGATAATGACACGACCGATGGCCAGCGACGGTATCCCAGGCATACAGTGGTGTTTAGGACAGCACTCAACAAATCCCAGAGCACTCAGCTACGACCCTATGACGGCTCTGGGGATTTTGCCTTACCTGGGCCTGATCATCACGAACGAGCAGTGCCGGGCACCCCATTGTCCACTAGCCCGGTAAAGCCCCATCATGATCAGTTGCGTTCGCATCTCGATGCCACACAGGCCATTGCTCCCAAGCGCCGTGGAGCAACTCCCAACTCGCCGAATGAACCTCCCAAGGCTACAATTAGTAAAGGCTCATTCGCGAAATTTGCACAAAAGGTTAAGCCAACTGTCCCGGAAAGAAACGAGGCCAGGCAGCTACCGGGAAAGAGGCCATCTATAAACGCATCCGGGCCCTCGGAGATCCCAGGTCCTCGCCTACCCCCCAGGCCTACGAAAGGAACGGCTTCTGTGAAACAAGCCACTGCGCGAGATGTCTCCAGCAGACCTCCTCTCAAGAAGAGCCACACCGAACCTTTAAATCATCGACCGACAACCCCTGTCCCGAATCGGGGTTTACGAAGGTCGCCGTTTCCAAACTCCCCCCAAAGAAAATCGCCACAGTCGCAAACGAAACATACCTCATCTCACGAAATGCACACCCCTCAGGGCTCACGAGGGGGCCATTTCGCGGTGCGAGAGGAGAGCCAAGAGTCACTCCTCACTCAAACTGACACATTCCTCTCACACCGTGGTGCTGATTTCCGTTCTGGATCGCCAACTGCGCTCCAGACTCACGTTCGCAGCAGCAGCTCCTTGTCTGTAACAAGATCGGAAGCAGATGGGACTGTATCTGCCAATGACAACCGGCCCGGCTCGTCATCTATGCATTGCATATCCCAATCATACACCCCCAGTCTATATTCACTAGCAACTGCAGGGTCCGAGACATCACTACTGCTTGCGCATCGGCCTCGCAAAAGCGCATATGAAGACATGGAAACCATCCAAGCACTCAACCGCGATGGTTTTGTCCCAGGCATATTTCCAAAAAGACACTTCGTGCAGAACATCCGCCGATTCTGTCGGTTCTCCGCTGCCTCATATGGCTCAAATGCGCTCACGGTCATGGGCGTTGCCAGCGACTCGAGGAATCTACCTAAAACAAAACCAGACAACCACGAGCACAGTGCGTTCTCAGAGAACGCAGGTCTTCCACCCTCTACGATCCTCCTATCATCATTCGTCGATCCAGCCGGTGGCTCAAACGCAGCTGGCGAGACAGAGACAGGCTTCCCACTGGTCCACTACCTTTCTATCGACCATGACTCCAAAGCAGTGGTCCTGACTCTACGCGGAACATGGGGCTTCGAGGACATCCTCACAGACATGACTTGCGACTATGACGACCTCGAATGGCAGGGCAAAAGCTGGAAGGTGCACAAAGGCATGCACGCCTCAGCAAAGCGGCTCCTAGAGGGCGGCGGCGGCCGAGTCATGACCACCCTGCGTGCGGCACTAGAAGAATTCCAAGACTACGGTATAGTCCTATGCGGACACTCGCTCGGTGGAGGCGTCGCAGCCCTTCTCGCAACGATGATCTCAGAACCAACCTCTTCTGCAACAGGCACATCCTTCGTAACAGCTTCATACCAACCCGCCACCCGTCCCCGCCTCTTAACCGCAGATGCCAACCCCAATCCCACCATCCCACCAACCTACACCCTCCCACCGAACCGACCAATCCATGTCTACGCCTACGGCCCCCCAGCTACAATGTCCCCCTTCCTCCGCCTCGCCACGCGAGGCCTAATAACAACCATCGTGAACGGCTCTGACATAGTCCCCAGCCTGTCACTCGGCATCCTGCACGACATGCACACAGCGTCAGTATCCTTCAAAGACGACGCGACAGGCGCCAAAGCGCACATCCGACAACGGGTGCGGGACTCGCTCCGCCAGAGCATCATCCATAAATTCTACGTCAATCAGCCCCCGCTAGTCGTCAATGCGGGCGATGGCGTCGGCGAAGACGCGTGGGCGTGGAAGACGCTGAAGCTGCTGCGGGATGAGATGCGTGCGCCGAAACTCATGCCGCCCGGGGAGGTTTTTGTCGTTGAGACGATGCGGGTTCTGCAGCGGGATGCGTTTACGGCGCCGGAGATCGGCGGAGATGGGTATCCGCGGCTTGGGAGGCCGGCGACTCGTGTGCAGATTCGCTTTGTGAGGGATGTGGAGGCTTGGTTTGGGGAGTTGCGCTTTGCGGGTGGTATGTTGAGTGATCATAATCCCGCGCGGTATGAGACTAGTCTTGCGGCGTTGGTGAGGGGCGTTTTGGATGAGTAGATATATGTTGGTGTGAGTTGGATGTTGGGCACACATACACATATATATATATATTTCATTTTGGAAGGGGATTACTTCCAAGGTTATGTTGGTAATGATTTGATGATACATTTAAGGCATAGACAAGAATGACTGCGTACCAGACAACGGAGTGTTCAGAGTTGTCCGGTTCGGTCAAGTATTCATGATTTGAGCAGTCCGAACGAGAACAGTTGATGGGACTTGGCTTATCGTAAGACTCACCGGTGGCCGAGGAACTATTACCCTTGGCGGGGACCGCCGATGTGATTTATATACAGAAATGGAACTACAAGCACTACGCAGAATACAGGATAACAAAATAGAAACAACCTTCGTCATAAAATATACATTGAGAATCGTTATTTTATATAGTGTATAGAACCGACCCATCTAAACCAAATGGGAATCCGATAAAAAGAACCAAGATCCAGGGTATCATCACGGCATCACACATAACGCCAAACAAAGGAAATCCCCACCTAACAAAAGAAAAAAACACCCCTAGGTAAAAAACATAACAAGAATCGAAAGAATACCGTAACAATTTCCACCGCTTATACAACAAGTGCAGTAGCAGCAGCAGGGCCCGGACGACCGGAGTGGCAGCCACGCTCATGGCGCTTCATATTGCTGCGCACGGAGAAAGCCTTCCCGCAGCCAGCATGGGTACAGCGGAAGGGCTTCTCGCCCGTGTGCGAGTGGGAGTGGATGCGCAGGGAAGAAGGACGCGAGAAAGCCTTGTGGCAGGTACGGCAGATATACCGGTCGTGGTTCTGCTGGTACGGGGCTGTAGTGGAGGGCGGGAAGTAGTGGTGGTGTTGCCAGGCCGGAGTGACGGGCGAGATGAGAGCCGAGGACGAGTGCGAGTGCTGCGTCTGGATCACGGTGGGCATCTGCGGAGCTGATGGTGTCGAGGGCTGGAAGGAAGATGCGGTTGGTGGGCGCGGGTAGTACATTGGCTGTTGCGGGGCGTCGATTGGAGATGTGTAGGATGAGACGCTTGGGGCGGGTGAGGCATAGGGTGCTGTGTTGCGGGCGATGTGGATTGAGCTGTTGCTGGAGATGGAGGAACGGTGGATGTGGTGTGCTTCCTTGTGGGAGAGAGACTCCACGGGAGATGCGCGGCGGTGGGCGTGGCCAGAGCCGGGGCGCAGAGGTGGTGTTGGGGGCATCTCGTATGACTGGACCCGCACGTGGCGGTCACCGACAGATGGTGAGAGACGTTGGCGTTCTGAGGGATAAGGTTAATGGATGTTTTTTTTTGTTGAGGTTGTATATATAGTAAGTACTCACTAGCTGAGTTCTGACCATCGGCACCCTCAAAGAGTGAAGAGATTGAAGGCAATGAAACCTTAGGCTCTTCGGCTGGCGGCGACAGAGGCGAGCGCTTATAGTAGCTGGACTCGAGAGTAACGGGCTTGACAGCCGTGTGAGAGAGGAGGTTGGCGAGATCCATGACGAAGAAAAAGATGTATTGGAGTTGTTGATCCAGATGCGCTTCAAGTTCGGCCTCAGTTAAGGTGGGGGATAGCACGCGGTTTATACCTAGAAAGTAGGCGGGCGGCTTTAGATGATCGCCAGTGGACGATGCCGACTCAGGCAAAATTACGATTTACGTTACGGCATTTTTGATTTATTGATTCTTTTTTTTAAAAAAAAATAATTTAATTAATTGTATTTTCTTTTTATTAAAATATATTTTTAATGGGACGGTGTCTGCTCCAAAGCTTAATTTAATTGATATTTCTTATTTAGGTTTGAAAATTCAATTAAAATTAATCTAAGCGAGGTAAAATAATCGAATTATAATTCTTTTCGGAGATTAACGTGGGGAATGACGATTCACCCACGCGAGGCAAAAAGCCCTAGCCTCCCAGCCTTGTGGGATGTGCAGCGCCCTAAACCCAAATTGGGAGGCCGTAAAAACCCCGTTGGACGATTTCACCTCGGCTACGGTTAGTGCAGATCCTGCTCGACCCGTCACATATCCCAAGCCACTCCATAAACGGCTGATCGATCATGGATCTATTGATCGGCGAGAGATGAAAAGTTGGAAATATAGAGGAAATATGAATGTAATTATTCTTGTCCCCTTTTGAACTACAGTAATATCATAACTATATGTAAAACCCGGGGATGACACGGTTCAGGAGATCATTTGTCGCGTGGCTATGGAGCCAAAAAAAAACGGCGCGAGCGAAAAGGGAAGGTCACAAAGGGATGAGACTAGTCTATTCTGGGCCACAACTCCGGAACCTTGGGTTCATATTTACGTTGTTAATACGGCTCGGGGTATACTCCATTATCCATGGATTATGTATTTTAATTTATATTAATTACCTGTAAATACAATCTCCGTTGTAATTAATCCCGGCTCCGGGGATTGTCAGGGCGGCTCTAAGCGCTGGGGGCGAGAACCAACATGCCTGAAACAACTAACCCATGGCCCTTGAGTTCGCTTACACGGACCTTGGAAGGTGGTTCAAATGTATGCAATATTATGCATAGAGGAAAAAATTGGTTTCCTTTCTAGTCTGCATTTAAATATGTACAAAGTATACTCCGTATAGTACATCTAATTAATCTATATACTCTATGTGGGTTTGAGAAGATTCATTAACTGAGTTACCTAAGATGACAAAGCCTAGAGTCTTAAGACCTGAAGATCATTGAAGCCATGGAACTGAACTATGGGACTATACTTTGTAAACGAGTTATTGAAACGATCGGCGTTCTGGAACATTTACTTTACCATACTGTTTTCAGACCGTGCGTCGGTTTCTGCACAAGCGCGACTAGGGGATTGGCCGTTAGAGGATTCCCTCGTGGAAGCGAGGTCCACTATTTAGTCCTTTACGAGGGATCGCCGTAATATATAGCAAACTTTACAGAGAGTACTCCGTAGTAGGAAGTGGGATATATAGAAGATTATACGGGTAAATACGTTTTCAACTGCTTTTTACTTTCACCGGAGTACAAAGTATTCCGAGATTTCCCCCTTTTACATATCTCTGATGTTCTAGAATGGCTCGAGCGTCAGGATCGTCCCGGGCCTACGGATGATCAACCCCCCTTGTCGGCACTTGGTACGGTCTATGCTCAACTGAGCCTGGTCCCGGTTTCTGTATTCCGTGAACGTTGATTGGGTCTTGGTTCGGGGTGAGAAGTTTTTTTCAGCTGTCATAATCATGTAAGTCATATATATGTGTGATCATATGTGTGAACAGTGTCATATACTTTATAGAAAATTTACTTTGAGAGATCTTCATAGAACCTTCACCCTCGGAAAGCTATTCGGTTTTTTTTCTTTCTTTTTTCCCTTTTTGTCATGAAACCGGCAAAAGTGTGATCCGCCCAAGTCCCATGGGAGAGCGATTTTACGCTTTACGTTTAGGTTGAAGTTTTTGTTTTTTATTTTTTTTTACAAAAAAGTGTTATTCCTTTTCCATTCTATATGCTAAGCCACGTACACATTCTATTTTTTCAGTCAAGAATCAATAGTCTGAATGTGAACCGAGGAACATCATGATGATCGAGCTATCCTCTTTAGGTCATAGATCCGGGTAAGTAGCGGATTCAGCCGTGATCGCTGATCGTTTCTTGATCCCGGGGCACTGGGCCCATTGCCACGCGACTGTCTCACCCCTTTCTTCCCGGACACACAGACTTGTCCCGGTCGAGTCAATGGTCGCAAATCAGTGGGGCTGAACATGGTCAGCCACAACTTGTATTTTTTTTTTTTTACGTACAACATAGTAGTATGTACTCCGTACATAGATCCATATATCTTTTCTAATAAAGTAGATGTATAAGTTATATGTGTGGTTGCCTAGTTTGACAAACACATGGCACTTGCATACAAAATGTATCACATATCACATATGTTTCAGAGAAACCGAAATCCAAACTATAATTAAAATTAAATCCCATGTGTCAAAATCCTGACTTTGCTCTAAAGTTTAATTTTCCAAAGCATAAGTTGTAACCCGAGATTGGAAAATTACTTGAATCCCCGTGGATCCCGAAATTACCTGGTAAATTTTAAACTGCCAAGCTTGTTCCAACGCCAATCGGGGATTGGGAGATCCGATCTTACGCTTGTACAACTTGGGAAGGTGCTTCTATTGGACAGTTGGACGCGCCTAGCATGCAATGCATCTAATGCCTTTCCTTTTCTCCATTTCACGTGGCAGGAAGCCCTAATCTGGCATTTAATCCGATGCACCTGCCTGCGTCCGATCACTATAGGATCTTCCGACTGCAGTTATTTATGTTGGATATTAAATTTAGAACAAGTTGAATCTATACTATTCATCTATACGGAGTACAAGTACAAGTTATACAATATACATATACGGAGTACATATATATATATATATATATGTCTAGAAATCTTAATCTGATCTTATCCCATCGTATCCTCCTTCCTATTCAGAAATGATCCCAACTGATGGCCATAGCTCCCCGCTGACTCATCCCATGATCGCCCTCCCGAGGTCGCTAAGCGACGACCGTTTTGGGAGTGTCTCCGATGCGGTCCCCCATGTAATCGACATTATATGAATTGACTCGTATTTTGGCCCCTGGTGCTTATACTGAAATGATATTTTGGTATAGATTAGATTGAAGTCGCCATCTTGATTTTTTATTTTTAATTCTTGGCCCCCATAGACCTTATTACTACGGAGTACGGTGGGATAGATTTGATTAAGTGAGTACTCCTTCAGGATCTAATACCTGTCTCATCCTTCTGGCCCCCAAAAGGGATATTCATTTCTACACCGTATGTTGTAGATGGTCATCAGCGTATAGCCAGCCGCTCCCGAACCCGAATACTGAAAATCAGGGGGAAAAGGTAATAATAGAATATCAAAAGCAAAAAAAAAAAAAAAAAAAAAGACCCTTAAGTAGTGTATAACCGAATGCTAAACAAGGGGTATGATCGACGATTAACAAGTTTGACTCGAAAGAGGATCCGGTAGAAGGGGTCGCTTCCATGGAGTCGGGTCCGAGAGAAACAGTTTTAATATAAACAAGGGCTACGGGATACTGCTACCGAATCATACTAGTCCTAGTTAGGAGTATAGGCGAATTGGAACTCGGCATGTGTTAAAGTCCGACCTGTTCGTCAGCAGAAATTAAAGAGCTTACCGGGATCTTACCGTATTCGGAATATCACTAGGATCGGCATCGGGCTTCTCAATTGGAAAAAAAAATATATGGATCAGAACTCCCATGCGCTTAATTGCTATTTTAGGGAGGTGATAGTGATATGTTCTCTATATCCTACTTTTGTGTATAGCCCCTTTCACAATACATAGATCTAGACCACTTTGACCATGAAACTCTTTTATGCCTCTACTACGGTCGTATCTGGATATCGGGGATCTACACTCTCGGGTCGACTGGAGCTATGAAACGAACATAAAACCCATGAAACCGTACCCGAATTAAGCCATATACCCGGACATTAGTCTGATCTCATTAACTTCGACTATTTACCTCGGTAACTACACTATACAACATAATGTTGTGTCTCTATAATACATATTATATAGAGTCTCTTAATAAGGTTCAGTCTTTGATTACGGTCCTGCCTATTCTGGCTTCATACTCCCTTTCAGGGGTTTTTTTTTTCTCTAATCCTGCTTAGGGGTCTTTGTTAAGGATTCATTGTAACCGTTGGGAGATTCCATAGTGACTCAGGATTATGGGAGTTATCGGGATCCACTCGCCGACTCCAACATGCAAATGTACTCCGGACATACTCCGTCCACACCGAGCGGGGAGAAGGGTCTGACCATCCCACATCCCAGGAAATCTGCATGCCGACAAGGCACATACGAGATCAATGCCCCCCATCGCATTGATCGCTTGGAATGCAAGTGCAAATGTCATTATTCCAATTCCAGTTGATTTATCGATATTGGACTTGAATATGCAGGGTATATATAGAGTTTCGACTATATAGCGAGTACTCCGTTACTAATTCGGTCGCATATACCAACTAAGCCAACCTCCGGATTATCCCTGAAATTCCAGATGCTACAGAAAAACGTACGTCTTGTGGACGCTAATGGTCGATCGTGATCGACGTGTGATTTTCATTTTGTTTCATGCCGGTAATTGTTGTGGGGGTAGGAAGTGTGTCTGCTGAGCTCATTAGCCTAACTACCTTACAAGTTGTATCTTTCACTAGATCATCCCACCGTTGCATTCTCTGTTAATTTTACTTTTTATACATCCTTGCAGTTCACCTTGCCACGCTGTTGGGTCCATGCATTTATGTTGTATATTATTGGATATAGGGCTAGTCCCGTCTCCTTGGTATTGGTTGTGCTGCGCCGCATTATAAGCAGATCGGAGCCTTGCTCAAGTAAGAGTGTGGGAAGGGCTTGCATTATACATCGCATACGTAGTTAACAAGGTACAAGGTACAAGTTCCCCAATAGTAAGTACAGGTTGCATAGGCAGTCTGTATCGCAATCAGATACAAATCTCTCAAGTCACCAGGTCGTCCAGATCTGAATATGTCGGTGGTCAAGATTGTGTGACCGTGCAACGCTGGGATCTGAACTCTTTGCTGTGAGGCACATTTGACAATATGAGTGATTTCGTTTTCTCTTATTCTGTCTTTGACCTCTGGAGTATATACAAAGCTCAAGCCACGTTATTTGGGGGCCGTTGAAAAGGATCGAGCAACAGAGTGACCAATGCGTCTAGGGGCCGTGCAGGACTCCCCAAGCGCCAGGGATGCATCACCTGCTTTATTGAAACATGAGGTGTCGTCTTTGACTATCACACAGGGATTAGAAATAAGTTCTAAGTCAAATATGATGGTAAAATGAAACGAAAAAAAAAAGAAAGAAAAGAGGTAAGAAATGAGATACAAGAATATCTTTGCATTGCATCGTTGCATCGTAGAATATCAAACCAATAGACCAAAAAGTAGTGTCGATCCTGTATATGCACAGTCATCTCGATAGGGGAGAGATGACATGAGACACTACAAGAGTAAGACAGTCGAAACTGAAAGAGAACTGGCTGATTAGAGTTGATCTTAGCGAGAGGATGCCTAATATCAACGGTTCATTGGTTTACAATCCTCCGGTGATCGACAAAGACGTCGATCTGAGCTCTCTTCTTTGCGTTTTCTTTTTTCTTTCTTTTTTTTTTTTTTTCAGGTTGCAAGCGAGGAGCGATCTATTCCTTTTTTTGGTCGAATCGTCCGATCTAAGCATGGATATGAATCCTTTTCTCCAATGGTTCTAGGCAGCCCTAAGAAACAAGAATCCAAAACGGTTTTTTTATCTTTGACCTCTTTTCCTTGGCCTCTTTGACTCCTTAAACCTCGGGATATCTAAAGTCCATTAAGTCCATGAAGTTCATGAGGTTCAAGTTCACTGCGGCTCCCTTTGTTTTGGCCCCATATGCATGATCGGCCGCTCCGTGTCTGTGCGAAAAGTGCTTGACCCACGTAGGATCATGTGAATCTCTGATATTCTTTATATGAAGTATACAATATATATATACAGAAGTTAAATAATGTTCATCACTACATATGTTGTATTCCGTAGATATACTCCTTTTTTTTTCTCTCTTAAAATCAGATGTCTACCATAGAACCCTCCCCGGTCGAACCCCGGCCAAGGTTCGGGGAATTAAAGGAAACTGGGTAAATTGGGTATCGCATGAGAATAAATTAATCCCGAGAACTTCGTTAGGCATAGACATCCACTTGCCCGCTGCTCTGCATGACTTCCGATCCACTGGTGATCGCGTTGGCGGCCACTTTCCTCATGCTCCGAATGGCCTTTTTGAAATTGGTCCTGTCATAATCCTCCGGCATATGTTCTCCACTGTAGATGCAAAGCACACGCATACCCGGTTTGTATGACAGTTGTTCAAGCAGCTTCGGTGTAATTAGGAAATACTGACCACCTCCGCCGCCGCCGATGACGTTGCCATTCTCGTCGGTTTCCTCGGTCTCACCCGCACAGGCGATGTCGACCAGGCGTCCATGAACCATGCGCTCGTTTCGCGGGTCCATACCTTGATTGATCTCATCGACAACCCGGAAAGGTGAGGCGGAGAGCGATTGGAGTGCCATGAGATAGAAGATGGTACTCACCGCCCGCTCACCACCAGACTGGCGATGTGAATCTAAGACCGACAGCCCTGCGCCCTCACGGAATTGAACGTGAATCACGATCGACCACTCCCCGAATTCGCTCGGACCAGGTTCGCCATTGGGCCCAGCTTCACCTTCCACTTTGCCTAAGGTGACCTGGCCAGCGCATCCGATGCGGCGGAAAGAATCCCCAAAGGCATCGCTGATCTTCTCGATGAGCGCTTCCAATTTGGGCTCCCAGTCCTTCCGGATGTCCGCGATGGCGTTGCCAAGTTCCGTAAGCTTATCTAAGAAGTCGGCGAGTTTGGAGCGCAACTTCTCAATGGCCTTTTCACGGTCTTCGAACTCCTTGATCATGTGGCTACTACCGCCATGGGTGAGTTCCAGCCGGGCCTTCTCGGAGTCAATGTCGGCTTCGAGTTTATCCATGTCATGATCATCCAGCTCTTCGAGTAGAGCTTGCGCATCGGGTTGGTCATGTAGCTCCCGGCTGATGCGCTGAGCTTTTTGCAGGATTGCTCGGGCCTTCACTTTAGATTCCCTTAATTTAACAGTAGCTTCCTGGGCTTCTCGTCTCTTTGCTTCTAGTAACTTCGTACTATCAATGTTACGATGCCGCAAGGTCTGAAGATCGGAAGTCGCCTCCAAGAATAGGATCTCGACTTTCATGAGCTCCTCATGAGCTTGGCGGAATAATTCAACAGCATCCTGCATTGTGTCAGATGAAAGTAGACAAGACATGTCACTGATGAACTTACAGCATATTCGACAGCGGCCTCAGCCTTTTGGATTGCAATATCGTCTTGCCGGTTGCGAATCTCACGAACCCTATCCCGTACCCCTTCAA
Source organism: Penicillium vulpinum (assembly GCF_028829585.1). Taxonomy (NCBI): domain Eukaryota; kingdom Fungi; phylum Ascomycota; class Eurotiomycetes; order Eurotiales; family Aspergillaceae; genus Penicillium; species Penicillium vulpinum. Next base: position 5,120,602 of record NW_026643242.1, read on the forward strand.
ACATCGCTGTAATATTTTGAACTTTGGCCTCTTGTTGAGCTGTAGTTTGTTTAGATAAGTGCTAGATGGCAGAAGGACAAGAAATGAAACATACAGATCTTCTCTGGGATTGCCCGGTATTGAGTGTGAGCTGTCTGTTTTGTGCTCTTTTCTTCCTCAATTTCTTTCTGCAGTACAAGTTAGTTGGATGTGCGATAAAAGTAAGAGAACTGTGCAAAATACCGTGTCTCGCTCGACCTGCTCGTATTCTTCCTGTATCTTTAACAAGGAAGCCCTTTCGGACTCAATCTTTCCCTTGATGTCTTGCAGCTGTTCATTCCATAAAGTGATGTTCTCTTGGTGTTCACGTTTAAGGGAAACATCAACAGGCTGCTCGGTCCACACTTGGGCAGACTTGATCTCTCGAACCCGGGTTGATGTGGCACCGGGTCCATACTCTCTACGCCGGGTCACCTGATAGCTTCTTTTCCCAGATACCCAGGAGCTCAACAAACCCTCTTCCAAGCGGGCAAACACTTCATTTGATATTTCACGCAGTCCAATAGGAGTCGAATGCAGGTTCTTTTCACTGCACAGCATGGCAATGACAGGGCTGGGCCCGACCAGAAAATCTTTTGCCCAGCCATCGAATCCCAATTGGGTAAGTTGATCATTGGACATTGGAGGTTTCATAGCATCCAATGACAGCGAGCAGGTGCGGATGCTGATATCATGGAGTTTTAAGGTTTGGTTAATCGCAAGTTGCAAGGTGCGGAAATCATTCCTGCTCTGCACGGTGAACGACGTGAAGTCTGTCTTCTGGAATAAAGACTCGACGGCGTCGGCGAACTTGGGGTCGGTGATTGAGCATGTAACTATTGGAGGACCGAAGACTTCTTTTTCAAACTTGTCTTGGTTCTCAAGGAGCCATCTATAGGCTTTCAGCGTATCATAAGATGCTTTCTGCAATTTCAGCTCTTGTTGGCCAGCGGCTGAGTCCAAGCTGCTCAACTGGCGTTCGGCCTGCTGAATATTCCTTTGCACTTGCTGTTGCTGGCTCTGAAAGGGCTGCCTTCTGTCCTTAATCTCTCTGGCCTTCATCTCAAGCTCGCGTTTCTCGAGTCTTTTCTCTCTCTGATTTTGTGATAAGCATGCCGGTTCCGATATTAAAGAATGTAGGGTTTCTTACCAATCTCTCGTTGTAAAATTCTGGGTCGAACTCCACGGGCTCCTCTTCTTGTTGGCGTCGAAGTCTATTGATAGCTTGCTGAGCTGATGCTGCTTCGGATTTGTGCCTTGTACCACTCTTCCTTTCGGCCTCAATCCGATCGTTGAGATCCTTTATCTTATTCTCAAATTCCTCGATTTTTTGGCTGCGGGCAGTGGCGACCCTAGATGCCTGGTCAACAGAATCCTTTCGGCCATCTTTCACACCGTTCAATTGCTCGATATAAGCCTCTTTGGCGTTGACGGCACGCAAAATAGGCTCGTTTTCTGCTTGAATCCGAAGATATTCTCTTTCGACTTCAGCTTTGGTAACCTTCAGGGCCTCGACAGCATTGTGGTGTTCCTTATACTCCACAATTGGACGGCAACGTTCAAGGATCTCGATTTTCCGCTTGATTCCGGCTCTCTGACGCATTCTTTCGACATCAGCTCTTTGCATTTCTTGGCGATTCTCCATATTTTCAAGCAATTCCTTGTCGCCACTGTTGTCCATCTCAAGTTTCTTCTGCTCGGCTCGTAGCCTCTTCAAGGCATCATGCCACTGGGTCATTTCCGGACCAGCTGCTGCTCTTTGCGTAGAATGCAGAAGCTCAATCGGTGTAAGTGCAGCAAACTCAGCGACTTTATCCTGAGGAAGGAACTGGCAGAGATTGTCTACTTGAATGGCGAACGACTGAGCCAGTTTCAGCACATCATTCTTAGAAGCAGGGGATCCATTGAGTGTGAATGAGCTCTTGTTGCCGTCGCGCTTGATAATTCGCTGGATGACAGGATTGTTACGGGTCTTGGGCGGCCCGCATAGTTCAATCTCAATCATAGCCTCTCGGGCCCCATGCTTTACAAACTCGCCTAGATCTTTAGCGCGTCCAAGATGCTAAAGATAAATGTCAATACAGGGGTGGCTGTGCAGTATTATAATCCGAGTCATACCTGAGGTCCCCATCCCAGACCCAAGCAGATGGCACAGACCAGGGTGCTTTTGCCAGTTCCATTTGGTCCAATGACCATGTTGAGCTTTGGTCCAGGATGGAACTCTGCGGACGTGTAGGTCACGAAGTTTGTCACCTTGATCCGCACGATCGCGCCCGGCTTATATCCACCAGGGCCAAGGCCATCGTGGGCTATCGCAGGCGGGGCCTGAGAAACTGCTTCTGGTGTTTCGGATGCAGCATTATCTCCGTCGCTCTCTTCTTCGCCTCCACTTTCGCTCTCCTCTCCATGTTCCGATTCCTCATCGCTTTCAGCGGGGTTGGGGCGGGGGCGTTTGCGGCTCGAAGGTTGGGTTGGGGGAGTAAACTCAGGGTCTTCGCTTTCCTCATCCTCGCTGTAAGGTCGACGACGAGGACTGCGTGGTGCCATGGCGGTCGGAACCCTCAAGGAGATGCAGAGGGAACTTCATGGGCTGTCTGTCAAATTCGCTTTGTCCGGGCTTTCTTTGTTCGAGTCAAACGCGAGGGAACGCGTCCGCGATCAATAGAAAGTCTAATTTAAGTAGGCGGTGAGATCCTTGAATTGGCCAATTGGTTGCGACCAAACAGCTTCGACTTTATATAGCACTCACCATGCCTCCTCCGAATATCAAACGGTTGATATTAACTACTGCGGTAGTTTCTATCACTATCACAGGCACTCTTTATGGAGCTGGCATTAAAACAAATCAAGAAATTGCTGAGGTATGAACGAATCCATCTAGACCGAAGCTATCCATCCGTTTATCTCCAATCATGTCATTGAATCCCATTTTTGATTTAACAATTTATGCAATATAGACAGTAAAGAAGCGGCAAGAATCGACGTTTGATGAGCAAACCAAAGCCCTCCAGAATATGCGCTCTAACTTGATCGCTCGGAGAGGCATACTCGAGAACCAGATACGAGACTTGGATGCAAGGGTGTTGGAGAAGCAGCAGAAAGGCATTGGTGGTGATGATCAAGATCGACCAAGTGGAGGGCGATGAGAACCACGAAGTTTTGCTGAACGGAGGCAACAGATTCACAACTACCGTTTAATGCGAACCAACCCACGATGTAACCGGCACGCTTTGATCCACCGAAGGACCACCCACCACTCTCTATTCAAATGCAAGGTGGCGGTTATCGACTAGTTCCAGCCTGGCCTTAACGCACATTAGCCGCGCAACAAGCTTCCTACCAGACCAGTTGCACTTGAAGGTGATCTTCGAGTCCTGCGTCGATGCAATCCAGTCATGGCCTGGGAAGTCTGGAAACATTGAATGCTCCTATCGGCGGATTAGGCTTCATAAATTTGACTGCTTGTTACTGAGGTAATATCAATATCTTCATGTACATAACTTGATCTACTACCTCTGTTTATAGACAAAATTACATCCTTTTCCCTCCGGTCTAATCTGCAATGAGTTTATCATCATAAAGTTTCCATCAGAGAAGCTGTTGGTCGACTGGCTCAGAGGCTACTGGCAAAATTCAAAATGCTTAAGCCTCAAGGTTGAGTCTTTCCAACAAATCATCCAGCTTCTCGAGCAAGATCTCATAGTTCACTGTATCTTCCGAGAATTCATCCTCGGCGACCGCACCGTCCAGAGTGCGAATCTCCAAGGGATGGCCGTGTGGCTGGTGGTCGTGGCTAGGGATTGCTTCCTTGGAAATACCCAGGGTCTGGACACCTTCCGCGATTTTTATGACTTCTTCCGGCTGCTGGTCTTCATCAAGATCTTCCAGTAGTTCTTTTTCATCCATCATCTCATCCAGACCAGGCTCATCAAATCTAAGTCTAAAGCGCTCTCCAAGATAGAATCGGATATCGTCCAACATCTCAATGGAATCAGTTTCCTGTCTCGCCTTGATACGAGATGCTGATTCTTGGATCAACTCCGCAAACTCCGGAGTATCTATATGTGCTTCCAGTCGATATGCGAGATATCGAGCTGCGAATTCTTCCAATCGCTGCACGCGCGTCAACCACGCAGCTCGAACAATTGAGTAGATATCGATGTAATCTTCGTCTGCCGTACCCCGAGTTTTCGCAGCCTCAGCCTGGGACATTCCAGCACTGCCGAGGGTGCTGATGACTACAGCGGCTTTCGTCTTCAGCTTCTCTATGAAGAGCATATCTGCGGCGAATAGGACATCGACAGCAATTTCTAAGGGGAAATCGGCTCTTTCAGTGTATAAGAATGTAAGAATAATTTCCAAGACCTCGGGCGAACAGTTGACGTCGATGATCGTCAAATGCTCATTGAGGTAAGCTTCGCGAAAGGTGGATGTGAACATTGCCTGGAAAAATTCAGACCGTAAAAGCATTGCGCGATGGCATGGGAAGATCACTGATTTCGGTGCCTCTAGATTCTTCTCATTCGCGGTCGAGATAGGGCCAATGGGAATTGAACTAGATGTACCGTTGCTGACCGCTGGTGTGTCATTGTCCGCTTCTTCATCTTCCTCGGGAAGTTCATCCGCCCTCAGAAGAACATCAGCGAAAATCGCATTGCTTCGATCCCACTTCACTTCGTTCACTTTAGAAGTCTCCAACTCAAGCTTGTTCCCCAGAATATTCTTCCGGAACCATTGTTCCATTTGATCTCGGCCCTTGGAAATATCGTCGGTTCTTCTTTGTCTGGCACGTCTCCTGTCTCCACTATCAAGAATACTGTCTAGAAGACCGGGGATCTCTAAGTACTTAGAGATTCTATCCACCCCTGCAAAGGTTTCGGACTCCGTGAAGCCTGTCCCTGGCCCACTTCTCAAGTCCCGAGGGGCTTCTCCAAAGTACATGTATTTGACAGCGGCACCAAATGCCTCTGGGGGAATGGTGCTGGGAAGCTTCCATGTTGCAGATTCTGGTTCTACGGCTGGTTTACCATAGAAATATGGAGAGCGCGCCGCGAGGATGAATTTGTGGAGGTGAAGGGATTCGTCGGATGCAGTCACAACAATATCTGCTGTTACTGGAGACTCCCGGGTAAGAAGCGAAGTTATATGCGCAGCTAGCGGCTGCAGGGGATCCGTGGACTTAGAATAGTCATACTCAAGGAGGAGGTTTCGTATCCGGTCGTTTAGGGCATTATAGAGACATCTATAGAACCCGCGTTGTTAACTCTAGTCGCTTTCACTCTACAGGGAACCAATTGCCTTTTACCTTTCACCCTGAAATGTGTCTCGCTCACAAAGTGCACCAGACTCGAGAAGAAGTTGCACAACTTCATAATGACCACAAAGACTCGCCTTCCAGGTTCATCGGTTATTATGTGGTACGCGGGATTGGCACGGTCGATTTATCAATATATTGTACTCACTAGAATCAATGGAGTGTAATCATAGGGATCACGAGCATTGACATTGACGCCCTCGGTGATTTTCTCCTGGCAGACTTTCAGATCACCCTGACGACATGCGCTGCATAGTTCACGGAATGGCTCACTGAGATCTAGAGGGTTATCATCTTTAATGGTGCCCTCTCTGATCAGCCTCTTCTCATTGCCCAGGCTAATCTCTAGCTGGTCCTTCCGCAGCACAGTTGGCTCATCCATCATGCAGGTTGCCAGGAACAGGTCGAAGTGGGATGAGGCAAACGGCGGGGCGGAAACATGCCTATCGATAAGAAACACGTGACTATGCAATATGAAGTCTGAAATTGAGGTCTTGTATATGCATTGTGTAGATATCTAAGTGGTTCCAATGTTGAAGTATATAGATATACATGTAAATATATATATTCAAGTATACATACTACGTTCCCACTTGGCTGTAACAATCATAATTGAACAAACGTCATTCGCCGTTTTGCCTTTTTACGACCGTTTGATCGGCCCACCCCACCGCCTACTGGGTTGAGGAAAGCGCCATAATCACCGTTGCATAGCAACGACCACCCAAACACCCATCTTCAAAGCTCCAATTCATATTGCCCTGACTCTTCCTCAAATCTTCAATTCTGCAGTCCGACTCTTTTTTACTAACATAGGATCTTGTTTCATAACGTTCATGCATCATTGACTCTCTGATACTTCTGTTTCGTCTTCACTTTATTGTCCTGAACTCTACAGCAATCTATAGCCATGGCGATTGCTTTGGCTGAGGCCGATAAGTATGAGATTTTGGACAAAATTGGTAAATGACTCAATCCATATGCTATATATTCAGAGCTAATCTTCTATATTTATTCAGGTTGCGGTTCCTTCGGGATCATTCGCAAAGTTAAGCGAAAGTCAGATGGATTTGTAAGTGTAGTGCATTGCTGGCATCTTGCAACCCAGACTAACCTCAACCTACTCCTATAGATCCTATGCCGCAAAGAAATCAATTATATCAAGATGTCGCAGAAAGAACGCGAACAACTTACTGCCGAGTTCAACATTTTGAGTTCCCTCCGTCACCCAAACATCGTCGCATACTATCATCGAGAACATCTTAAGGCTAGTCAAGACCTGTACCTCTACATGGAGTACTGTGGCGGCGGAGATTTAGGCATGGTCATCAAGAACTTGAAGAAGGCCAACAAATATGCCGAAGAAGAGTTTGTTTGGCGCATTCTCTCCCAGCTTATCACTGCTTTGTTCCGGTGTCATTATGGCTCTGATCCTGCTGAGGTCGGATCGAACATCTTGGGCCCTGCTCCCAAGCCATCTGGTCTCAAGGGAAAACAGGGGCAAGTCACTATCTTGCACCGCGACCTGAAACCCGAGAACATCTTCCTCGGTAGCGACAATACCGTCAAGCTGGGCGATTTCGGCCTGTCCAAGCAAATGCAATCTCACGACTTTGCATCAACTTATGTTGGCACACCTTTCTACATGTCACCGGAGATCTGCGCGGCTGAAAAATACACCTTACGCTCCGATATTTGGGCGGTTGGCTGCATCATGTATGAGCTCTGCCAGAAAGAGCCCCCTTTCAACGCTCGCACCCACATTCAGCTAGTTCAAAAGATTCGCGAGGGAAAGTTTGCTCCCTTGCCTGATTACTATTCACCAGAGCTCAAGAACGTTATTGGAAGCTGTCTGCGGGTCAATCCCGATCACCGCCCTGATACTTCCGCTCTGATTCATCTTCCTATCATTCGCTTGATGCGCAAGGAGAAAGAGGTCGTTGACCTCGGAAAGACCCTGCGCCGACGTGAGGAGGTTGCTGTTCATAAAGTTCGCGAAATGGAACAGAACCTTGCCAAGAGGGAATTAGAAAAACAACATATCAAAGCGGAGATTGAAAATACTGTTCGACGAGAGTGGGAGGTCAAGGCACGCTTGGAGATTGATCGTCAGGTGCAAAGTGAACTCGAACGACTCCGCAAAAGATTTGAGTCTGAAGTGCAAGAAAGGGTTGCTATTGAGGTAAAGAAGTACAAGCACAATGCTTCCAATAGCAACACCTCCCGAGATGACGTATTCCGCACCAGTACTCACGGCTCTGGGTCCTCTCGATCCAGCAATCAAGGCTGGCGGTCTTCTCGGTCTTCTGCCAACATGACAGACGACAATGATACTAGCCCCTCACCAAGTGCCGACATTACCCAACTGTCTCTCGGTTCTCCTCCTTCAAAAGCCCGGAAGCAGCCGAAGAAAGAGACACGAACGCCATTTTGTCGGTCCAAGACCGTTGCTGATTCACCAGTGGATGTTCAAATGGCTGAGCCGTCACCTATTTCAATTGCTTCACTTTCCTTATCCCCTCGCCGCACTTCTGGCCAAGGAGGCGCTCGAAACATCTTTGCAGAGGCTGAGCGGAACAAGGCTAAGTGGGAGCCCACCCTGGCGTACTCTGACGATGAGGACGACACCCCCGACTTGCCCTCACCAACTCGACCCAAAGTGAAGCCTGACCCATTGAAGGCGCCTCGACGACCTCTGCTTCGCCAGAACACTGCGGCTCTCATGCAGAAACTTAGCACCCAGCCTTCGTTATTCCCTTCAGGCGGGACTCGTCTCCCTCAATCGACAAGCGTGTCCGCTTCCCAGTCTGATGAGCGCAGTGCAAGTGAGAGCAGAGCCAGATCTCCTCACCGCCGTCTAACTAAAATCCCATCATCCGCCAACCTCGCTGCCGATGCGGGCACCTCACCAACCCGCAAGAGTGCTTCGAAACAGCAACCTGCTCCCGCTAAGAATGGGGGTGGCGGCGAAGAGATGTTCAAAGCTGTTATGCAACGCAACATGGGTGGCCGCACTCTGGTCGAACTCGCACAGGCGAGAGCTGGAGGCCGTCCGATGGATGAAGTCAAGCGTTCTGCCAGCGACTCGCGCGCTGGCGGTCCCACCATGAGCGTGAAATGCTCTGAACGTGATGCTCCTGCTATCTGGAACCCTGAACTGGATGAGATGCCCAGCCCCTTCCTTGCCCGTGGCAAGAAGATTATTCGCAACCTGCGGTAGTCTTTTGCTCGGATCAAATTTCCTTTGCATTTACTTTGTTCTTTTGTTCGGTTCTGGTTTCTGTTTTCTTATGGCGCCCTGGCGTAATCGGAGTTTGTTATGGATTGGAGGTCTTTTTTCTTTTCTTTTTCCCCTTGGATCTGGGTTTGGTTTCTTTGGTTTCGTTGGAAACCCTCATTTCTCCTTGTTGCTCACCGTTTTCGGTTTTCGCACTTCGCTTCTTGCGCATACTTTTCCACTATGTCACGGAGTTGGCCCTAATGTTTTCGGAGCATCCTTGCCACATGCAAGACACGGAGTTTGATACACATGCCCATGGCTCGTCCATGGCTCTTTGCCCTCGTTGGCACACACTTGCCTCCTCGACTCGACTCTTTACTACCTTTTTCCTTTGTTGTTTATGCCGTCACGCCCCTTTCCTTCAAATAAGGAGATCATTCAATTCTCTTGTACATTTACTTGCATTAGCCATGCATTGACTGTTGAATTTTTGTATTTTGCTTGGTCGTTCTCTAAACGATTAATTAATTCCCGTCGTATTCCCCTCGATTGCAAATATGTTCCTTAATGGTCATATTGAACTAACATCTGCAGCGTTAGCCCTAAGATACATGAACAGTACACCTACCATCATTCCCTCAAACTACTCAATATATGGAATACATAAGTATGTACGTCTGATCAAAATCTGCTGCGTGTTACATGCCTCACGTTTAATGAACCATTTTATTCAAAAGGTCAGATATTAAGCCTACGCTTCCTCATCTTCGACCTCTTCTATCTGAACAAACTTCTGTTTCTGTTTCTGCTCCTGCTCCTGCTTAAAACGCCGCTCCTCTTCTTCTAACGTCAACATCCAATCTTCCTCCTGCGGCGAATCGCCAGCCTGTTCGCCAGCCTGTTCGCCAGCCTGTTCGCCAGCCTGTGCTTCCGGGGCGGGGCCGGCATTATACCCAGCCTTTTCAAGCTTGTCCATCTCTTCTGGTTCCAATAACTTCCCCTGTCCCTTGATTGACTGCTGTTTCATCCTGACCGCTGCCGGAACAAACTTCTTGGTTGCCTCCTGTCGCAGGTCCCGAATCTGAGGTTGCGCTTCGTAAACAGTCTTGACCACCGGAGCCGCCGTTGGACGAGACGGCAGTGGGTGGGGACCAGTGCGCTCGATTCTGTCTTCTGAAGGCACATTTCCATCCCGTCTGCGCTGGTGCTGGCGTAGGATTGGTGGCGGTGTATCCCGCGGCATGGGTATCCTCCGCACATCCTCATCCGTATCGCTACTGTCACTATCACGAGGCATTCGTGTTTCATCTGAGCCTCGTCTTCGCTTCCCAAGCACGCCATCGCCACCACCCCGTCTACCACCATCACCCTGGCGGTCTCCTCTGCCGCCGCGATCGAACTGGGGTGCCTTGTCGCCAAGAGCTTCACGCGCCTTCAGAACTCCTCGCAAATCCTTTTCTAGCGCTTCGAGAAGCTCCTTATCACGTGGCCGTAGTTTTTGTCCTGATTCCTCGGCTTCTTTGAAGCTGTTGATCTGCCGCTGAATTCGATCTGGGTTGCGCCGCGCAAGTTTCTCGTTTCGCCGCGCTAATGCCTCTGCTTTACCCTTTTTCAATTCTTTTTGTTTATCTGCCTTCCGCTGTGCAGCGGCAGGGTTGACTGAGCGCTCTTTGTCTTTGGCCATGACGTCGTATTGGTGTTGGTAATGGGATTGGTGTGTGGATGGTCCGTAATTATTGGTATGACGTAAGCTAGCTGCAGGAGCCGGTAACAAATGCGACGTCCTCTTGTCGAATCAATTCCAGGGCTCACAAATTAGGTACTGGCACCGACGTCTGAACTTCGTGGCGGTTTCACACGTGAAAGGTGTGTTTGGAAACCAGAGTTCGGGGCGCAGACCAGCAAAGAGGGCACGCAATGAGAATAGCTGATCGGACTAGCTCGCAGAATGATATGCGATCAGTGCGTTAAGTCGCCTCGACTGGATCGATCGCGTCGGGCCGTCAGGTCGAGACTGCAGGTGTCCGGGATTAGGATTGGATGGCGCTCGCGGGCGGAATGCGAGAAAGCCTAGGAACAAGCGGTGTGTCAAGTAGAACTGCCGGTTTCAGCCTCACAGTCTAGGCAGGCAGTGCTGGGTGTGGTAGTAGCGGCTGAGTAAAGGAGTTGAAGTTGAAGTTCAAGTTACAGAGCAGTGCAAACATGGAAGACTTCCAAGGTTAAGCCTGGGATATTTTTGACTGGCAGAAAATCACCTAACTATTTAGTCACATACAAAATATTCAAAGCGGAGAAATAAGCGGTGTATTCCAATCCCAATCAAAGTGAAGTCTTCTGTTGCTGCAGTTCTCCGTAGAGAAAAGAGTGGAGAGAGAGAGACATAGGAGCTGTCCTATCCATGGTTCGAAATTGGAACTACAACTACATATCGAATTTATATCTTCCCACGATAGCATTCAATAAACTAATATCATTTCATATATATATATATATGCTCTTGATTCTCTTATCTTTCTAGCGAACATACCACAGAGCCTCTTGATACTCCCACATCGAGATAGGTGCAGAGCCCAGCATCTAGCCTAAGCCATGCAATATCCAATATAATCCAAAATCGTCGAAGAATTACTCGAAAGATGAAACGAAGTAAACCCCGATATTAAAATAAGAAATATATAATGTACTAAATATTGCTTTTTCTTGATTTTTCATTCCATCTTCAAGCCCCTCTTTATGGGGAGATCCGAGGTATCATATTTCCGCCTAAGCCTATGCTCCAGAACATATAAAAGCGAAATTTCATTAGCCTCTTCGTCGGGGAGTGTAACTGGTTTCCCTCGAGCCGCGCGCTGTCTAGTTGCCGCCGAACTCTCAGCGGCTCACACCTTGTTTCTCCGCCTCTTTTTTTTTCCCCTTTTGATTTCTCCTCATGAGGGAAACAAGAAGCTTCCCTCCCCTCTTTAGCCGCCAATAGTCGCATTCCCCGGTTAGACTGCAGTATATCGCAACCGCTCCTCTCTACGTCTTCCATCTTCCATCATGACCTGTGGTCCGTTTGGTCTCACATCGAGTTTGATCGGCGCATCGTAGACTGTCGCGGTCGGAGTATGTCTCTGCCGGGACCAAATGTCCGTCTCAGCCTCGATTCCCGACACTTCGCTTGGCCTCACCTCCTCCGAGATTCAGATGCTCCGACAGCAGCAGCAGATTGCCCTGCAGGGCGGCCACGCCGGCAACGGGATAGCCAGGGGCAGAGGCACCGGAAGAACCAGCAATTCCAGCTCGCGCGCAACCAGCGCTGCCAGCAGCCAGGGGCGTTTGCTACTAGACCCTATGAGCCTTCGCGCGCTATCGCACCAGCTAGACGGGTTGCAGGCTCAGATCAGTCACCGGATCGAATATGTATGTTTGCCCCTTCCGTGGGTTTTGCCCGCATGCCCGTATCATACAGAAATCACATTTCGTTGTTTTAACATGAAACATTCTTGCTAGCTCGAGGACCAAATGCAGCGCTCCATCCAAAACACCTACGACCGCGCGGGAAACGTCATTCGCAATGCCGATGCCGAAATTGCCCGCACGCGTGAGATTTTGGCCTCCATCGATGAGTTGGACAATGAGTTAGCGAAGATCGCTCATATCTGTGATATCGTAAAGTCATTCCGTGGCCGGATCGAGAACTTAGATCACCGCATTGACCAAAGTTCTCGGCGCCGACGATGATTCCTTCCCATATACACATCCCCTCCATATACTTTAAACTCTCACCTATCTTGAAACGCCCCGAAAGGCCGTATACGGTCATGCGTTCTGCACATCTCACATTTACTTGACCACTGGATGGTCCGACCGATACACACCTATATTTTCTCCACACAAGTACCCGAAGCATATCGAAGCCGACAGAACAAAAAGAAACCAAAACTATATATCAAATGTGTCCCCACGGACTCTTTTCTTGAATGTGCGCCAGCCACCGTATTCATATATGTCACATTCATTGGTCTGGTTATCTACTTTATGAAACAAGTGACTGAAAGAAATGCATGCCTGGCGGTATTATTGAGGCGAAACTCCGGTTTTGAGCATGCGAACTCGAAAGCACTGCAGTATTTTTTTTCACGACTGCTTGAGCTGCGCTGATGATGGCTATGGCAACTCGGTCCCACTTGGTACTGGAAATCCATGAGATTTTATGACTATCATGAAGGATTTTTAATGTGATTTCAAGCGCATAAACACGACTCGTCTTTGTGTCTTCCTGTTTGATTTGATGCTTCTGCTATTCCCCCTGTTCTTTCGATTCCCCTCTCTGCATGTTGCGTGTACATTGCTTTGGTTTTTTTTTTTCTGCGTTGATGTTGGCCTATCTGCATCGCTGGCATGATTATAGCTTGGCTTATGGTGTTCTGCAATATAATTGGGAACAGTTTCTTCAAACTTATTAAATCGTACATCACATTGCATTGGGTCCAAGATTGACGTGAACATGGAAAGGTCAGGGTCTGAATTTGAATAGCAGATCGTCGGTGTGGTGGCTAGAAACACATTGAGGCTACTCTCAGATTTCGAGACTGCTTCCCGCGATGAGGGTGGAAATCAGTACCCTGGTTTGACACCAGTGGTCATTGTAGCTAAGATCTCATTGTAAATGCCCCAAAAGCGCGGTCAACGGCTTTTCATGGGCTCCTTGGTTATGCCGCAGGATGAGACAATGCGCATAGTGTAAGATTCAATCTGTGGAAGCCATAGATGAATTTGGCGGGTGCGATTCATGTCGCTGGGACAGCCGCAACATTGGCCCAATATTGGCCTAATATCGGCACGTTCTCTCCACGAATTTGATCGCTCCTCCATGGCGCCTTGATCATTCATCTCTTTGCTATCCCAAAAGCGAGTGCACCGGCCTGTTGACGGGCCCGCCCTGAATGTGTGAGTGTGACCACACAAGTTTTGTGTTCCGCAAGACGTTGAGACAATGCGCAAGCCGTAAGATTTTACATAGGGAAGTGGCCCCTGGGATAGTAGAAAAATTCGGCGGGTGCTATTCACGTAGCAGGGACATTTGCAACATCCAACATTGTCACGTCTTCTTCGAGTGCTTCTCCTTGCGACGCCGATGTATCCACTTTTGGTACACTCACATCGCGTGGCAAGACCGAGCCCTTCTCCTTACGGCGTTCGACAAGTTTTCTCCCACGTTTCTCAGTCTGAGGGAATCGTTTTTCAGTCCCGCATGAGAGGCACCGGACGACTAGCACATCGGCCCAAGGCTTCTTGCCACCGTGACTTTCGTTTCTGATTTCATGCAAGCAAGTCACTCCCGGCGCTAAAATTGTATCACAGCGCTTGCAGACTGATCTCTTCAGTGTGACCGGCAGCCGAATCTGCGTCTTCATTGCCACGGCGCGTAGATGTGATACACATACCCTTGAGAGGTTTCTCAATGGCTTTTGGGTCTTCTGTTGATTCACGGAGCAGATTTGTTGATTGGTATCTACTGTATGGCCATTCTTCCCTGGGCTAACATCACTAGCAACTGAGTTGTGCTCATTGTTGTGAACTTGAGCGTTCTGACTCTTGGCAAGTGTAGATTTGCCCTGGAAATATGTGGCGGCTTGGTGTAGGTAATCCAGCCGGGCTCGAATATGGCTCTGAGAGTTCTTGGAATTTTTGACTTCCTTCTTTCCCTTGGCTTTTGCCATCTCGAAAATTCGACTGATCAATAAGTGGATATCAAGCCTGTTTGCTGCCTCTAATTCGAGAAAAGCTTCCTAATTGACGCTAAACCAAAAGCGGTGAGGCTGAATAAACCACGTGATTATCCCTTGGTGAGGTCTTCGTCGCTACCGCCTTGCGACTTCTTCCCCTGCACCTTTGTCTATCGATAGACCTGCCACATCACGGTCCATCTCTTCTCTTACTATCCCTGTCCTCTTTTCACTTCATCCCCTACATCAACTCTTCCTCTCGCAATACTTTTATCTCTTTCACCACTCGCCTATTTTACGTCGCCATGTCTCACGAGGAGGATCTTATCGACTACTCTGATGAGGAGCTTCAGACCACCACAGCACCGACCACCACTGCTGCGCCTGCCGCCACCAATGGCGATGCCGACAAGCAGGGCGACTTGACTGTAACCGGTGGCCGTCCCGACAAGAAGGGCAGCTACGTCGGTATCCACTCTACCGGTTTCCGCGACTTCCTGCTGAAGGGTGAACTTCTGCGCGCCATCACCGACTGCGGCTTCGAACATCCATCGGAGGGTTAGTCTAACTCATTATTCCCACAAGCGTTCCTCCATTTGTCCAATCTCCAACGTCCGTCCATCCTCGCGGGAAGATTCTTCTGTCGGTTTTTTGGCAATCAGTCGTGTTTCGAATCTGCAGACGACATGAGGATTATTGCTCCTGAAAATGGACAATATCCCTTACAATATATATGCATTGGTTTCTGTGCCATTCTTGCGCTAAGCGCGAGCCTCCGTACCCAAATCCCACGTACTTCGTGGAGATTGGTGCACGCGGTGGAAGACTGTGATATTTATCACGTTTGACTCCTTGTGAGGCGCACCTCATGTTGTCTGCAGAATATAATAGGATATCCACAAAAAGCATGGCTTTTGAATGTGATATACATTCACGGTGGTTTGATCAAGCGGTGGAAGATGACCGCCAACGCATCAATTTGATGTTGTCGGGGGATGGACGGACATTGCGAGACGGATATTTTTTTGCTTCTTCTTTCGTCGAACTCAATCTAACATCGGCTCCGCCTTCCAACAGTCCAGCAAGTTTGCATTCCGACTTCTATTCTGAACGTCGATGTTCTTTGCCAAGCCAAGTCCGGTCTTGGTAAGACCGCGGTCTTCGTTCTTACCACCCTTCACCAATTGGAGCCCGTTCCTGGCGAGTGCCAGATCCTGGTCATGTGCCACACCCGTGAGCTTGCTTATCAGATCAAGAACGAGTACGCCCGTTTCTCGAAGTACTTGCCCGACGTTAAGACTGCAGTCTTCTACGGTGGTACCCCAATCCAGAAGGATGTCGAACTCCTGTCCAACAAGGACACTTACCCCAACATTGTGGTTGCCACTCCCGGTCGTCTGAACGCGCTGGTCCGTGACAAGAAATTGTCCCTGCGCAACGTGAAGGCCTTCGTTCTCGACGAGTGTGACAAGATGCTTGACCAGATTGGTACGTACATGCGAGATACAACTCGATTATCACATCCCCACTAACATCTCTCCCTCAGACATGCGCCGCGATGTCCAGGAAATTTTCCGCGCAACTCCCGCCGATAAGCAGGTTATGATGTTCAGTGCCACCCTCTCCCAGGAGATTCGTCCTATCTGCAAGAAGTTCATGCGCAACCCGCTGGAGGTCTATGTTGATGATGATACCAAGCTCACCCTGCACGGATTGCAACAGTACTACATCAAGCTCGATGAGAAGGAGAAGAACCGCAAGCTGAATGAGCTTTTGGACAACCTCGAGTTCAATCAGGTCATCATCTTCGTCAAGAGCACCCAGCGTGCCAACGAGCTGGACAAGCTGTTGCGCGAGTGCAACTTCCCTAGTATTGCAGTTCACTCTGGTGTCAGCCAGGAGGAGCGGTAAGTCCACCCGAGGTTTGGCATTGACCGCAGCAATTTGCTGACCTCCATCTAGTATCAAGCGCTACAAGGAATTCAAGGAATTCAACAAGCGTATTTGTGTTGCCACTGATGTTTTCGGCCGTGGTATTGATATCGAGCGCATTAACCTTGCCATCAACTACGATCTTCCCGCCGACGCTGACTCTTACCTGCACCGTGTTGGCCGTGCCGGTCGTTTCGGTACCAAGGGTCTTTCTATCTCCTTCGTCAGCAACGAGGATGACGAGAAGGTCCTTAAGGAAATCGAGAAGCGCTTTGAGGTTGCCCTTCCGTAAGTTTTCGTCGCTTTCAAATAATACTATCCTATAGCAAAAGGCTAACTATCTTCACAGCGAGTACCCCGAGGCCGGTGTTGACTCCACCACCTACATGGCTTAGGCATGTCCAGGTGAAAACTACGTTGATGTGAAATTTCTTTTACTCTTTCCAATTGTTATGGCGCAATAGCTCGGGGTTTGATGTGTTTTTCTCTGCCGTTGGGCACTGCCTCTGCCCTCCTGTGGTTTTGAATTGAGGTACTACCCTTCCATGTACTCGAGAACAGCAATGGAAGCAAGAATGGGTTAGCCCTGCACGATTGCTCAACCGTATCCTGACCGTATCCTGACGGGAACCTTGAGATCTCAATTTGGACGATGTCATAGTGTTATCGATGTCTACGAGACAAGTCAATGCCGCAGACAACCAGATAGAAATATGCACCGCCCTGCGGTCGTGGTTTCAACCAGATGACCAAGGACCCTGCCAAGATCCGATCCAGCCAGAGTGGATATAGACACCAGAATTCAATCTCCGATCATCTGTGCTTCTCGTGGTTCGCCCATATCTGTCGGAGGTGGTCCACCTGTAACTCTACAAGCCTAAGAATAAACCCCCACCATGCAATAATGTATTTCCAAGCTGAATATAGGTATGTATTCGGTGGTCACGGTTCCAATCTGACTCACAAAGTGTTCGTATCAACTTGGCCATCCTTTGCCCGATCCGTGTTTAGTGATGATATTTCCACCAATTCGAGGCACATGTTGATCTAGGCAGAGTATGTTTACTCAATTTTCAGGATTTCTGCCAATTCAAAGTCAATACAGCTATTTGGGGTAGTTATAGTTATAACGTTGTTTGATTTGTAACAAGTTCAATATTAGGATGAGCTCGTAGCTTTGCAAAAGAAAAGATTCCCCTGCATGCTGCAGGGAAATGATGACAACAGCTAAGCTGAACTCACAGCTAGGAAATTGGGATATTCAGTAAGCAGCATATGGATGCAGATAGACGATCTCGTATGATTGTCAAAAGTCTTTTTTGTTTTTCCTACTTCGAGCGTACTTTGTGCTCAGGCATGTATATATATCTCTCTAAAGTTTAAAGTGAACATAAATCAACCCATGTACGGCCGTTAAACTGTGACACCAAGAAACTACACGGCATAAATAAAGCACAAAAATAAAAACAAGACCTGAAATATAAAACACAATTACCTAATGTACTACCCTCCAGGGCTGTTTGAGGCGAAAAACTTCAAGTCAAAACACAGAAAGTGGTCTAGCCTGAACACACTAGAAGATGGAAAGCCACTGGGTAGCGCATCAAGAAAACAAGGCAGAGACCTCGGGAGAGGCTAAACACCCTCCGAACCCCGTGGATTTTCAAGTGTCCACCAGGGGGCTGTCTCGCTTTAGCGTCTTGTTGTGAGTGGCTCTGTGTCAGGGTTTTTGCAACGACGGTCTGCAGAGTTTGCGTGCGCGTGATTTGAAAACGCTTCATATTTGTAACTATAACAGCTACAACATATAACGTACAGAGTACTCCGTAGTGAGTCGTACATAGCTACAATGCACATATAGCTATCTCAACGCCGCTAACCCAATCAACCAGACATAATGAGAAATAGCGTTGAGACATGGTCGATCAGAAATTATGATAGGCCAATGGTTGTGCACTGATACGATCGAAGGACCACCTTAGTACGGAGTATTTTCTGTATTCACAATTCCTATCACACTTTTCTCCTATTTATTTTACATCCGCGAAGTTCCGAGAGAATTCGACTATAACTGCATATGGGTTCTAGGCTTTAACAATCCAGGGGCCACTTGGGGCCACTATAAGATTAATTCGGTTTCAGTGAGACGAGGCTTGCATTTGATATTAATTTATGGCAAACCATGGTATTTAATATTGGGTACTTAGACGCGAGTACATACACAGTCCACAATTTCAACAACAATTACCGATATTGGGCGGGGCACTGTCATGACATCTGTGGCTTTCCCGTAAAGCCATAGAATCATTCATTCCAAGCCTTAGTTAGGTAAGTCTGATTTGTGGCTGAGGGACAACAATACATAGCTGTGATATTGAAGATCTGCTGTTTCCGGGTCTCCGCAAACGTGGTTTGTACTGCCAACTGTCGGCATGGCCACATATCAACATATTTGAATGTGTGTTTTGTACGAAGTACGGAGTATCTTGTACGGAATAGATTATATAAATGCTATCTACGTTTGTCTATCTCCGGCCTTGAACAGAGAAAGAGAGGTATCGCATGTACTGTAATCAGTGCAGTTCCACCTGCACAACGGGTTATTATTTGTACGGAGTACCATATTTGTTTTTATTATTACGTTGCATGTTCCCCAAGAGGCCTGGACTAGTTCCAAGTGATAGACCCCGGCTTGCAGATGTGATCCATGTTCTAGCCATTCTATGTTGGACCGCAACAGTACACGTTGCAGCCACGGCAGCCATTGCTTGCATTTTAAACTCTTTGAGTCATGAAATAGGAGTATTTTTTTTATGTTATCAGATTGAATGAACTAAAAAGAAATCCCCGATATCAGAAAGGCTCTTGGGGTCCCCTTGATGCGGTCGGACAAGCTGCAAACATCGGCACGCGCGTCGATCATCACTTTGGTATGCTGGGATTATCAACACCGCCTCCCCTTTCTAAGGTATGTGGATGGTCGATCCTGAACATCCCTTGTAATTCTCTCAGCCTCCTGTCCTGTGCAGGACCGATTGGTGAGCCACCGATCCCCCCAGAATTGGGCACTTTAAACGAGTTTAAATGCATGAAAAGTCCTGGATATTCTTGCCCAAGCATCGGGTTTGATGCCCTTTTTTGTAAAAAAAAAAAAAAACAATCATAAAATTACAAAAAATAATTAATTTACTCCGTACTCTTTTCTATATAACTTCCAGCAATACAACATTCTTTTACAAGGTTTAAGAATGGTGCGGTTGGCGGGGGGAGGGGATATACAATCCTTCTTGTCATTATTCCAAGTGGCACAACATCCGACGTACAATGCCCGGTGGCCATTTTCTGTGGTACATTAGTTTGATTGTCAATTGGATGTCGATCCGGGATACAAAATTGATGCGTTCGTCTGCATGTTATGTGTGAACCAGGTACCCAGGCACCTTGTATACTTTGTACAGGGATTTAGAGGGAGCTAAACCAGATCCCCTTGGAATGGTTTGAAGAATGTGCCCAATACGTTGTATTGATAGGAACTGGAGAGAGTGTATTCGGTTTTGAATATATACCGGAAGACAAACCCGCAGCCTCTCCAGGAACAAGCAAAAAGTACTTGATTTGCCGAGATCAACTTTGTACAAAGTAGGTTTTACATCTTTACGTCCCGGTAGAATGTGGATTTTTAGAGTGGAGGTAGATGACGAGAGAGACGCGGCATATAACGCGTAGATTGAAACTCCCCAACTTATAATATACAAGGGAAGGCCAGAAGCAGAAGAGAATCAGTTTCAAAATTACACAGTATCCTGTTTTTTAGGTGTACTAATATAAATTGGAAAAAGAAAATCAGTTTTAAATCAGCTAAATCAGCTAAATCAGCCAAGTTAAATATAGTATCAGACTATCAAGGCACCAATAAGTAAAGTACATGCCCAACTTTCAGGTCTAGCAGGTATAGATTACTATACATAATTGAAATGCATATATATATGCACTTGACTATTTAAGATCTATATGTTCAAATATCTCTATATAAGATATATAAGAGAAATTCAAATCTTCAAGTGTATTGGAGAGCCGCAAAATGGCTAGAGATTGTGGAGGCTAGACCCTTTTACGGAGTCGAATGGATCCCAGAAGTGTATCAACCAAAATAGAAAGAGAGAGTAGAGAAGACCAAATATCAAGAACATCTGCATCCATCTATATTGTTTTTTTCCGTTCCAAGTCAAAATATTCTTATCGCTCCTTGATTTCCGTTTTCGGACTGAGGGGGATCCACGACCATTGAAGGCTTGCAAGTATCTAGGAGAAAAAGAAAAAGAGACAAGTTTGACCGATCGCATTCGTTTTTGGTTTTTACTTCTCTTTTTTTATTTCCCAAAGCGTGAAGTCAAGCGACAGAGACAGGAAGAAGATACGGCAAAAAAAGAAACTTGAAGGACAACCCTGTCTTTTTTCCCGTGTAAACTTCCATTCGAATTTCATCCTCTGATTACAACCTTGGAACTCTCCTTCCCTTTTTTTTTTTCCTTTCCTTATTCCCCATCCTTCTTCCTTCTTTTACCCTTTACTCAAACCCTTCGCTCTTTTCTTCCATTCTCTCTCGTTTTTCGAGTGTCATAGGGAAACCTGGGACATTTTGACCTGGGACTTTCCCGCCCAGTTCCTTCCAGATTTGAGAGATGGCTCCTCCTCCACGTCTGCGCATTCTGTCCGGTGAGTTCATCTTCAATCTCCCGAGGTCTTCAAATCTGAGATCTCAGGGGAGAAAAATGGTTCGTTATCTAACCAAGGCCTGTGTAGTTGGTGGCAATGCGATTTCAGCCTTTCTCTCATGGCGACTTCAGGCGACAACCTCCTGCGACGTTACGCTAGTATGGAAATCCGGATTTGATGCCGTGTCTCAATACGGTGTCTCATTTAAGTATGTATTCGACTTCTTGTGTCACAGGCAAATGGCTAATTCCCCTCAGATCAAAAGCATTCGGCAACGAACGATTCAAACCCCGACATGGTGAGATTCGGATCTCAACTCTCGGCCTGAGCCATGGCCAGAGTCCCGGCTGACTTGTCCCCGATATTTAGTTGTTCGTGCTCCCGAAGAAGCCTCATCCCGTGAAAATGCCTACGACTATGTCATCCTCTGTGTGAAAGCCCTGCCGGATGTATACGATCTTGCGTCCGTGATTGAATCCGTCGTCACTCCTCAGCACACCTGTATTCTGGTAAATACCACAAATACTCTCGGTATTGAAGCCCATCTTGAACAAAGATACCCTACCAACGTCATCCTTTCTCTCGTTTCCAACGTGGAAATCTCCCAAACGGGGCCCAGCGAGTTCGAACATCTCAGCTCGAGCGAGATTTACGTGGGCGCAACCAACAAATCTTCCTCCATCCCCACATCAATCCAGAACGACATGGCGGCGGCATTGGCAATGACTTTGAACTCCGGTCAGGTCGACTGTAAGGTTTCGGATAATATCAGACAGGAGCAGTTCGACCGGATGATAGGGTGAGTTCCTTCAGATTCGCTTGAATCTCAAAATTGCATGCTAAACGTCTCCTAGCTCGATCGCCTTCCATCCCGCAAGTGTCGTGTTCGACACCCCCAACCATACACAACTCCTCGATAAAATTGGTGTTCGTTCACTGATCATGGGCATCATTGACGAGATGATAGAGCTTGCCTCTGCGCAAGGTTGCTCATTCTCTAGCGACTTCCGGGATAAGACGGTCCAAAAACAGATTGCATTGGAGTCTCCGACCACAATGTACTCAGATTTCCAGGGCCGACGCCCCATGGAGGTTGAGACTTTCCTGGGGTCACCAGTCAAGTTGGCGATTGAGTCAAATGTTCGCGTTCCCCGAATCGAGACCATGTACGCAATGCTACACCACGTCAATATCGCCAACCAGAACAAGTCCCGGCAGGAGTCCCCTCCTGCATCCGTCATGGGTCAGCCGCCTCCCCGATTGTCTTCCGTGCCTCCACAACAGCGACCTATGATGAACGGTGGCCCGCAATCTATGCGTGGAAGCCGAACACCCTCAGGCATGGGCATGCCCCCGCAACAAAGACGAGGCCCACCCCCTGGTATGATGCCAAGAGGTCCTGGTGGACCGATGCCACCCTCCAACCGAGTTCAGCGCGACCCATCATTGGAGGGACTTGAAGAATTCAGCCATTTAGTTGTTTACGACGAACAGGGCGAACCAAGTATACCACCTCAGAATGGAAATGGGTATCCAGAGCCAGCATCTGGCCCC
This sequence comes from Penicillium vulpinum, assembly GCF_028829585.1. Lineage (NCBI taxonomy): Eukaryota > Fungi > Ascomycota > Eurotiomycetes > Eurotiales > Aspergillaceae > Penicillium > Penicillium vulpinum. The sequence goes on from NW_026643242.1 coordinate 5,143,067, forward strand.
GTTTCTGAATTGACATTACGTGAGCGAGAGCTGGCTCTTCGTCAACGTGAGCTGCAGCTACGTGAACAGGAGATGAACATGCGCCGAGGCCCTCCCGGGCCAGGACGCCGTGGACCGGCTCCCTCCCGCCCTAATGCGGCCTTTGACGAAGAAGATGAGGATTACTTCGACCCGATGGATACCATGGCGATTCCTCACATCGACCCTGACAGTGTCGATATGATGAGCATGACTTCCCGCCGAGGGCGCAAGGCCCCTACAAATCACAGCCAGTTCCGTAAAAACCCCGAATTTGGCGCAAACCCTCCTAGCTCTGGTGGCGGCCGGCCTTCCTCATCGGCATTCAACCGCTACTTCGGCAGGAAACGTACCAGCGACCGTGTGATGCAAGAAATCCCGGGTCTCCATGACTCACTCATGGACAACCCCATGATGGGCTACTCTTCCAACAGATATGGAGCCGTTGACCGAAACCAGATGCATGTGGATTCTCGCGCCAATTCTTTAACGGCCAGCCACATGGGCGACTACCCACCTCGACCCTTCCCACAGAGTCGGCGAAACAGCCAGACTCCTGGAATTCCGTTCGGCGGACCCCCGGGACCCCATGGACATCCTGGTCCGGGAGGCCCAGGAGGCCCTCGGATGGGCCGCCCTCCAATTGCGCGTGAACACAGTCTTGGCCCCCCTGGTGGACCTCACAATGGACAGCCTTCACCTACTGGTAACATGCGTACGCCGGTGCCGCGGTATCCTCCAGGACCAGGAAACCCGGCAGGGCCGCAGCAAGTTGAGCAACACTATGGGGTGAGCAACGCGTTCCCCGCTAAGGGTCCTCCCAAGAACCAGAATCTGACCGGAAGTGCGAGCGCCAGTGCGGGGAGCGGTGATAGTGGAGCAAGTGCAAATCTTGATTCCGAACCCTCATCCCACAGCAGTCAGATCAGCCTCGGCGACCAGGGGATTGCAGCACCCGTTCGCTAGAAAAAAAATAGCCGGGGTTCCCTCCGCTTTTTCCACTGACTGACCGACGTTTCCATAATTCCCTTTCCGGCATTGCATTCTTCCTCGGCTTGGATGATCGTCGCGTCCGCCAACAATTGGTCATGTTTGGACCTTTTTTGCATCATGGTGTCATTATGCGGGGACTTTATTCTTCGGTCCCGTTCTCTCAAAGCACTGATTAATACTCTACTCGATCGCTTCTTTACATATACATGAGGGACATAGGGGTATTCGTTGCTCATTTTTTTCTGCTTTTTTTTGTTTCGGAGTGCGGTTGGGATAACGAGGTGTGCGTGCGTGTTTTATGTTTTATTTCCCTTGTGTGATTTGCTCTGCATCGATACTCATTCTGTTTCGCGGCATTATCGATTTTTAATGAGGCCACTACGCGAGCCTAGGCTGGGACATCCTTATCCTTGCTGTTTTCTCTTCCTCCTACCTCTTTCATCTTTACAGCATGTCGATATAGCGCCGTCGGCTCCCCACCTTTCCATCTCTCTGCATGACTGTATACTACCAGCCGGCGCATTCCTTCTTCCTCCCATCTAGATCCGTATACGCCTATTGTCTTCATTTTGTCTGTTTTATCATCATTCGCCCCGCCCGGGCACTTCTTTCATTTGCCTTGTTTTATCCTTGTCTCCCATATGGCTGGCTTGATGCAAACAGCCTCTTTGATTTCGTGATCTGGTTTGGTCTCTGGCGCACTCCAAAAGAGCGGGGGTTGAATTTATTCGGTTCATTGAGTTGTGTTGATCTGCTTGCTGGGTTCGCGCTTTGCTGAAAAGAATTAATCAAGGGTGTAGTGTTTAGTTTCGCTGCGTCTTTTGAACAGCACTTTATCCTTCGGAAGAGAACACGAATCGATAGACCTTTTATATCGTTCAGGTCGCTACAGTTTATTCAAGTCCAAGTATGTGTTTAATAAATCAGAGATATTTGAATGCCTAGTTATTATAAGGTTGTTCGAACCTTCCAAGGTTTCAAGTATAAAATAGAGTATCCGTATCAGCACGTGATCACCTGATAGTAAACAATCTCGCCGTCGAATAATGTCAACAACTGGACACAAGTAACACCACATCTAGAACCATATTCCCCATCAAGGCAGTTCCCAGATCAAACATATCCAAAATGCCACCCCCTCCAATCCACCGCCGCCAAGAATCAAACAACACCTACTCCCGCCCCTCCACCCTCCCAGGAAGCGGCAACTACAACACAACAGCAACCCACACATTCAACACAAACCCAAACACTACATACACCCCAAGTTATAATTCCCACGCCTCAACCCCTTCAATGTCCGCTGCCAAATCGCGGCAATACGCCCACCTCCATTCCCAGCTCGCACAGCTCAATGCCAACCTCGCCGACACAGAGAACCTACTCCGCATGACCGCCGTGCAGGCGGCGGATATGCGGTTCCTGGGCGGGTATTCTGGGGCCCTGTTTATGGGATCTGCAAAAATTCTGGGAGAGGAGGGGGTAAAGGGAAATGCGGATAAGGATAAGAAGGCGGATGTCGAAGGAAGAATCAAGACGGAGAGTGATGAGGATTGAAATGAATTATCAATGATTGATTTGATATGATATGGTAAGTTGGATGTGTACTGGTCGTGTTGGGGCGCTTTATAATAAGCCTGGGTGATACTTTCCATGAGTTGTGCTAACATACTCTTACAACAGAGATATGATCTCCCTTCTCCTGTATTCCTTTTATCCAATCGAGGTGTTAATTTACTCCACGGATCGACCACCGAGAATTATCGCTGGCTCGTCGATGTTATGGTGTTCATAACTATGTTCCAGTCATGTTAGCTGTGCTCTATGAACTATGGCAGACGAGGTATCTCTCTGCCCAAAATCCGAGTCTTACCTGAGTGTGCCTACACCGCCAGCCTCGAGAATCAGTGATGTATCCGTCAACGGCTTTCCAGTCCAGCACATGGCAAAAGCACGCAGAATATGGCCTTGCGCGACGACAAGGACATCGCCCTTGGGCTCACCCGCGTTCTTGATGGTGGGATGCTGGTATTTGTCCCTGATCGATGAGATCAGGGTATCGAGGCGACGGGTGACATCTTCAGGGGATCTGACAACAGGGGGAACGGAGGTTAGCATGGGAGGAACGACACCGGAACAATGCTCAATGCATAACTGGAAGCAAGGCCTAGAATCGGAAGATACGAAGAAAATAAACCACTTACTCTCCACCTGGACACTCATCCGCCCAAATATTGCACGGCCCTCACCCATCTCAGCCCCTCATAATCCCCGTAATCTTACTCTCTAATCGCCTCCGTGACCTTAACCTCAGGCTCGATCCGCATCGCCTTGTGTTCAGCCTTGTGCTGTTCACTTCAGGGCATTCGTCTCTCACAGCCGAATCTGAGAAGTTCTAGGTTCTGCTGGGCGAGACAAAGCCAGAACGGCGTGTTGTCTCTGGAGAGAAATAGTGATCGGCAGTGAAGACGGATTTTATTTCTTAGTATAGACAAGCTTCTTGGGAACAACTAGTCTGCCGTTGATTGATCATCTGAATACTTTTGAGGGCAAGATCTGCATGTATTGATATTCGAATTCCCTTGTGGCTGAATCATCATTACCATACAAATCAGCTTCGTTATATCCTTTGCATCCTATCTCCATAGTGTCAGAGAATAGCTCTATTTCTAAAGTAACTCAAGTGAGGACTCGAGGGACATCGGATTCAGTAGAGCAGTAGGTCTGTAGGTTTTGGGCCGACCCATGGCTCTTCCGTTGAAAGTCTGAGCCCTTGGTTCGAGCCTTGAGAGGTGGACCAGGAGTTACTTGGGCAGATGAAAGGATTTAAGGGTGAATGGAAGGGCAACCTAATTACCAGGGACAATTTAATTGGATTATGTTCAAGTCCTAGATAAATATAGAAAAAAAGAAGCAAGTATTATAGACCAGCGTACGTAGGCTAATCACAGGACACCTGCTGGTTATATAGGCTGTCAGGCGAGGTTACAGACAGGACAATTCGCCAATCGAAATTATTTCTTGCCCTGAATAAGAACTTGTTTCTCCTTCTTGATCTGCTTGACCACTTCGATATCAATCTTCAAGACATTGGCAACAGTATCAGCAGGAGTTAGAGCCAGCCACTGAGCCAGGGAGATATCAGCGACGCGGTCGCTCTTGTAGAGCTCGATCCAAACGAGTTTCTCTGTCTCGGAGGTGTTCTCGATATAGTGTCCTTTTGGTAATGTTTAGTATATTATCTCGTTCTCGAGGGAAGTATACTTACCACTATTGTCGGGGAAAACACCAGTATCGCCCGCCTGGAAGTCAAAGGTGCGGGCCTTAGAGTCACCAATAAAGACAGTAGCACGAGCATGACCCTGGTGGAAGTAGAGCCATTCCTGGGCCTAGATGGTGGTCAGCGTAGGGTTCCTCCTTTCGGCCATTTGCTTGTAAACTTACATTAGGATGCCAGTGGAGCTCACGAAGGCCCTTGGGCTCTAGCTCGACAATTGCAGCAGCAAGAGTCTTTGAAATGGGGAAGTTGGTGGAATCAATCTTGCGTAATGTCCCACCGTGACCGGGAACAGGCTCTGAGGGATGCTTGTAGGTGTGGTAGACGTACGAATCATCACCTCTCAGTGTACCTATAGGAGTCTTGTCGACATCTTCGCTTACAGTGCCGTTGAGAATGTAAGGGAACTTTGAAGGAACCGAGTCAAAGACCTTAGGATCAACACCAAAGTTCTTGGCGAGGACATCTCTGGGGGTATGAGCGATCCAATCGTCGACCATGAATGTAGTTCTTCTTGGTCAGTATATTGAGTTTATAAAGATGTGAATGTAACATACCCAATCTTCTCAAAGTCACCATCATCAAAAGCGAGGAGGTATTCATTCTCATCATCCAGACCCTGAACATTATGTGCCACACCCTTGGGGAAATACCATATATCACCTGTTTCAAGCACCTCGGTAGTAAAGCCGCCATTTTCATCAACACCGGACAGCAGGATTGAGCCATTATAAACAAATCCCCACTCGGCCTGTATGCTAGAGTGAGTGACGTGCCATGGAAAGTGGATAACCGTGGCCACTAACCGTGCGATGCCAGTGCAGTTCGCGAATAGCGCCCTTCTTCAGATGTTGCTGAGCACCTGCAATGTCGTGACTCTGGGGCAGGTCCTGAATGACTTGCTCTCGAGACCAGCCGCCTGGGAACAACCGGGTCTGGGACTCCGAGAAACTCCACTTGACATTTGGCACAAAGCCATTATCGGTACTGGAAGTGCGGAACTGGTCTGGGTTTTGTAGATCAAGAGCTTTGTTTGTTCCACCTATTTAGAGAGAGTTGTAAGCATGCACCGAGTCGGCTACCAATGGATAGATCTTCCAAACTTAGACTTACCTAAAATCGGGGCTCCTTTAATACCACTAATCGGTTGGTCATTGCCATCCTCTTGCCTTTTAGCTTGAGGTACTGCAAAGGTAGAGGAAACAAATAGTCCAAAGAGTGCGAAGCTTTGGGACTTCATTTTGAATGAAGGGAAAGAATGTGCAGAAGAATGGGATTTGGACAAGCTAAGAACGCTGCAGCCATCCCAGGAATAGGGGGATGACCAGTTATATATGACAATTTCACACCAAGCCACCCCCTCCAAAATCTTGATGGCGAATAGACCCAAGAATTTAGCTAGTTTCAATATACCTGCCCTTAATTTCACGGCTCTATCATGTTGGCCCCAATGGAATTGAGCAGAACACACCGAGTTCGCAGAAAGTATAAACAGAGTCACAGGAGATGATTCAAGAAGATCTACCCATCTCGTCTCCCTCAAAATAACCCGGAAAAGAAGCCATCCTGGAGCGAGAATGGATCGAAAGATGCTTCAACTGGGCTAAGCATGGCCAAGATAACAACATTCTTGGCATCATGTCGAAATCGGTGAAGGCTCACTCGTGCTCATAGTCCCCATGGGGAAATTGAAAACGCTGATCCAGGGACCTGACAGGTGTTTTCAGTAGATTGTCTTCTCGGGACTTCCAGGGTTTCAAGAGGTGGAAATTAAAGTTGAAGTCCGACGTTGGATCACCTCATCGGTACCTTCGATGAGTACATGGATCTCACATTGCTTGGCATACGCGGATCATTCCTCTACTTTCACCTCTTTGTCATTTCACTCAACAAAACTTGAGCTTTGCTTTGACCTCCGGATCTCAATCCCGTGCCTTGCTTGGATATTGAATGTGGGATATTGGCGATCTCGCTAGGACGGTTCTTCGACCTTTCCTATCCCGGAAATTATGGGTTCCATTAGCCCTAGTTCTACCACCCGTTCGTCCACAACATATCGGTGTCGCTCACATCCGAATTGAGGCTACTTACTGGCATGGACTGGCTCTTGGTAGAGATACATTTTTGGGTTCGAGCTATTGATTTCACGGACTTGAAATTCCTCTCTCTAGACTTTGGATTAAATTCAATCACGACATCTCCTCAAGATTGGGAAGAATGCCCATGACTTGACTTTGCCGAAGAAGCCTGAAATGGGAGCAATTCGTCCATCTCCAGACCCCGAGTCGGGGATTGCCTGGCTTCTCATGTCTTTGAGGGATGAAATTCGCCATTTCGCAGATCAACCTCTCGAGGAATTCGGAACATCACGAACTCAAAATGTGACTTGCTTGCGTGCTCTGTGTTGTTGTTGTTGAGATGTTTCAGGGGAAAAGAAAGAGGATGCCTCATTTGGGACGACATGAAGGCACACTCGGGTATATAAGCTCTAGAGATTTCCCGTAAATATGCTCATCAAATCAACGCAATCCTGCTCAATCTTTCTCATCAACAAGATGAAGTACTCTATTGCTTCTATTGCGTCTTTGGTTACCATCGGGGAATGTCTTTCTTTGTCTCCTCTCATTCCTAGTATTCCTGGAGTGACCGAGCCTTTGACAACGAACGCTCCTCCTTTGCCTATTTTGCAAATCCCTACTCCTCCACTGGAGAGTCCTCCCTTCACCCCGAGTGATATTAAGCCAAAGAAGATTGGCTATTTCTGGACTGGCTCGGCAGAAAAGTTCCATAAAGGTGTGGATTTACAATGGCGGATTGTTAGGAGGAGATTATGCTAACTATCGCTGGTAGACTTCCTTGCTACTTACAGTTTGGATGATGTAGGTCAAGCATAAGCCTGTTCAAGACTGGCTTGAATATATTTGCTGTTTTCATTTGAGGAAACCTTTGGAACCCTTTTATGGGTCACAGATGTGCCCAGTAGTGGCAATGACCCTCACCACCTGGGCCCGTCGCTGGATGGAAAGACCATCTGGGGTGGTGGGCTACTATCTCTCTTGAAGACTCAAGTATGTATACTTCCTTGAATAAACTGCCTACAGAAGGTCTAATCCTCCATTAGGATACTGGCTTTTACTTCGATACCTCCAACCCTTATCGCCCCAAGTTCCTGAAGAGTAACCGCGGTATCCTCGCATCCATTGCAGATGAGGTCCGGGCAAAGCCAGATGGTGGATTTTTCATAACCTACATGGGCTCGGCTGTTGGTACTGCGCCCGGTCGTCTCATTGAGACTGATGCCAATTTTGACATTATTCACGAATGGCCCGAGGATGTGGAGGGCACGCTCAACATTCTTGAAAAGCAGTTCTCTCCCCACGGACTTGCTATTGATTGGGCGAAAAAGCTCATTCTGACTTCAGACTTTGTTGAGCCCATTACTATCTTGAAACCCAGTCTCGGGGTGCGCCACGCCGATACACTGCGTCTCTGGGATCTGGAATCCAGAAAGATCCTTAGCACTCTGACCATTCCTAATGTAAGCCAACCCTGATATCTAATTGGCCTGCATCTTCTAACTCAATCAGGGTGGTGGTATCCAAGATGTCAAATTCATTCCCGGACACCCGGAGTCCGCTGCTATCGCCACTGCCGTGCATCTGGGTCAACTGTGGGTCATTTACCCTCTGCGCAAGGACGCCAACGGCAACCAGGGTGTGGTTGAGAAACTCTACGATCTCGGTCCCAAGGCCCGCGATACTATTGCTATCTAGTAAGCATTTGGGCCTTTTTGCCTCACAAAGAACATCATCGCTAACAGCATGCCCCCACAGCTCGGACATCAGCCAAGACGGTAAATACTTCTACGCCACACTTACCACAGCCAACCACATTGCTGCGTTAGACATCAGCGACCTCGACAACATCAAACGTTTGGATGACCCAGATGAGGATCAGCCTACCGTCGGACCTCACTACATCAAGGTCACGCCTGACCAGAAGCATGTGGTCGTCACCGACTACTTCGTCCAGACTGGTGATATCGGCATCATCAACACACCCGCTGACTTCAAGGCACTTTATATCGACCTCAACGAGGATGGCAGCCTTTCTTTCAACCGCACTATTGACTTCAGCAAGGAGTTTGCCAATCGTGGTGGTGCCAAGCCTCACTCGAGTGTGATCTTTGATCTTACTGACCCTGAGAATCCTCTCTACTATTAAGTTATCTACATTGGTGACCCAGGTGGAGGATACTGTCAATATGGAATGGGAGATGATGAGGACGGGGATATGTTTGTTTACTCTTCCGGGCCTGACATGTGCCCTCTGGTCATATATTTTACTGTGGACATACGTACTACGGCTATTTACTAACGGACATCCACTGTAATTTGTTTGATGAGTACAAAGAATTGAATACTATCAGAATATTTCACTGAGTATCGAAGGTAAATAAATAAGGGTAAATTAGAGTGTGATATTATCAAGAGAAAACCAATGCGCCATAAACATAAGCTCGATTAGAGTCCCGATGGCTAAACTTCTCGCACATTTGATGCGGGAGACAACTTCGAGCTTCCATCTATCCGATCTTCTATCTGACCAGCAAGCACTGAGGGACCGGCCCCTTTACTTGCAACAATATCTTCTTCCAACACAGCGCGGAATTCCTCGCGCTTTGGTAGGAGATATCGCACATCCACATATCTCAAAATACTCGTCATAATAATCACAAGGACCAACAAGGCCAAGCCACACTGCCACCCGTATTTATAAAATGGTGCTTGAACGGCAGGCCAGATGAGAACCTGCGACCACGAAGAGATGGCATAGTACCCAGCCACCGCAACTCCGACAGCAAGAGACCGTACCTCTGGATCCTGCGGGATAAGATCAGATAGCCAGGCAAAGATCAGCGGTGCCGTGCCGAGACAAATATACGAGATGAAGTATGATGCATAAGCAGCAGATAAAGCCACCGAAGCCGGGTGCGTAGTCCAAATGCTCATGATGATACACGGGATGATACCAATACCCGCTTGAATAACGATAAGTGTCCAACGCGTTTCAAAGTAATCAGATAACAGGGCCCAGATCCACACAAACACGACGTTGATTGCAGATCCACCAATAGGGATAGCGTTGACCTGTGAGATAGTCCATCTCGGGCTCCCATCCGGGTTCTTGAGCGACTTCAGGAACAGCCCGAAATAAACATATCCGTATGTTCCAAGAACCGTCGCGATATACAAAACCGCAATAAAGTACACAACCCATCCCGAGAACGTGCGCTTCACGCCAGCCCAGGTCATCTTCTTTGGCTCGGCACGGCCGTTGCGCGCGAGTCGTTCTAGTGAAAGCTCGCCGTGGACCTTCTTGAACCAGAACGCGCGCGGGTTAGGTTTGTTCGGGAGATCGGGAAGCATGAAGAATCCTGCGAATCCCCAGATTACCGTGATGATTGCGTTGATCACAAACAGCCAGCGCCATCCTGCCAGCCCGTGATGTCCGTCGAGAGTATTGGTTATTGCAGCTTGCATGGCACCGGACAGCATTTGCCCGACTGCTTGGCAGGAGTGGTAGAATCCCATTCGCTTAGCGAGTTCGGTTGGGGTATACCAGTACACTGGAGAGTCGGTTAATTTAGTGGCTCAAGGGAGGGGCTTTCGAATGACATACTGAATAATGTCATCATTCCTGGCCAAGCGCTACTCTCGCATAGACCTAGGAACACACGGATAGCGTAGACTTGCTTCGCGCTCGTCGTCATCGCAATCAATCCGGTCAGAACACCCCATGCAATCTCCAGGCCCGGCAGCCAATAACTTGGGCGGACGTAGGTGAGGATGACTTGGGAGGGAATTAGCATTATGCAGTACGCGACGTTAAAATATGTTGTGAACCTAGACATTATTAGCTATTGCCAACTCTGCGGTATGTAAAGATCTCGTGGCAACTCACAGATTAAGCTCATTTCCGAGCAAGTTTAAATCCTCCTTCATGCCAGATACGTAGGCATTGTTGATATTCTGTTGATCAAGATATTTAATAACTGACAGAAGTCAGTTTTGGTGATCTTAACATGTGAGGAGGTTTGTAGCCCAACGCACCCTGTGAAAGACAGCCGAAAGTCATCAGGAAAAAGTCAAGGCGTCGGACCAAGTCCTTCTCCTCTGGAGATCGGATATCAACGTTTGTCGACGCACTGCGACGAAACATTTTGAAGGACACCATAATTATGGCGGTGTGGTAGGGGAAAATACAAAGCCGGCATTGTAGCGACGTTAGCCATTCATATACAGGCCCATGCAGGCCCGAGCTTGATAAGACCCGAATGACCCCTCACAGATAGGTCAGATAATCCATGGATGTATCTGGGGTAGACTTCGGATTGCAGATCACACAAGGATGTTTCTGCAAGGTGCACGCGTGATAAGAATGTAAAGCACCAATAGTTGTATTCCCCCATTGGGGTAACACCGGAGGGATGCCGAGTTGCTGATGTATAGATACGCAACAGAGACGCTAGACATTTTGGCGTTTAACCAACTCCACTCAATGTCTGTCGGACTTCAAATCTGGAGATAAGTTGACCTCGGGAGCAATCCTTCGAGCTTGAAGGATTCGAGGGGAGAAGTCCGTGATAGGGGCTTCCCCGCATCCCCCTGCGCCGACAACGGCGAGCATGAGAGTCTCTCTCTCTCTCTTTCTCTCTCCAATTTATATACATACATAATATAAATTTACGAAGATTTTGACTCATTGCAAACCTCCAATTTGAAATGATGGCTTCAAATATTGAGACAAGCAGAAGCCTGCCAAATTCCACCCCTTGCTTGAGCTACTGGCAGCGAACAACCCGAGCATATCCAAATTTGGATGCGAATATCAATACAACCGTTCCATCAACGTCAAAATATGTCGTCGTGGGATCCGGTATTTCTGGTGGTTTGACGGCCTTCAGCCTGATCGAAGGAGGGGCCAAACCTGAGGATATAGTGATTCTCGAGGCACGAGAGGCAGCAAGTGGCGCGAGCTCACGAAATGCCGGACATGTGCGACCAGGTCTGTGGACTTCCATTGGTGTTATTATGAGCGGTTCTAATTTGGAGATAGATGCCTTCAGGGGGTTTAGTGCATATGCCAAAGTGCATGGCGAGCAACAAGCATTAAAGATCATCCAGGATGAGCGACTTGTCCTAGAAAGAGTCGATGCATTTGTCAAAAAATATAATGTGGAATGCGACTTCAACTTGACAACGACATTTGATGTTTGCATGACCCCCGAATTTGCGGCTTACGAGGCAGAGAGCCTGGAAGCGTTTAAGAAAGCCGGCGGTGATACTTCACACATCACATTCTATGAAGGAGACCAGGCCAAGGAGAAAACTAGAGTCCCAGGGGCTGTAGCAGCATATGAGTGGCCAGCAGGATCAAGTCACCCGGCAAAGCTTGCACAGTTTCTGCTTCAGGCAGTGATATCCAAGGGCACGAAGCTCTTCACGTTTTGTCCTGCTACTGAAATTGAACGGAGCGATGCAACCCCAGAAACCTGGAAGGTGTACACACCCCGGGGAATAATAGAAGCAGAGAAAATTATTCATTGCACAAATGCCCATGCTGCTCTCTTACTGCCGCAGTTGGAGGCTTATATTCGGCCAAACCGTGCACAGGCTCACTCTCTCGTACCTGTTCCAGCTTTCTCGGGGCAAAGGGCTCTGCAGCACACTTTCTCGCTTCGCTTCAGCCTCCTCCACTTCTACTCTCTGATTCAACGTAAGGGAGATGGTACATTGGTGTTAGGTGTATCGCGATCAAATCCAACAATGAGTCCCGAGACAGCGGCTGGTCGATTTAGCACCGACGATTCTCGGTACAACGATGAGATTGCCCAGGATGCTCTGCGAACTTTTGGTAAAATGTTTCCTGCTTATTCGTCCCATGCTGCCATGCACGGCGAGGGTCTGGATCATGCTTGGACTGGAATAATTGCTATGACTACGGATTCTGTTCCGTTCGTCGGGGCAATTGATTCGCTGCCTGGGCAGTATGTTTGTGCCGGATTTAACGGTCATGGTGAGTTTATCCCTTGTTGAGTATATCCTGAAAGATGACATGCTGACTTGCAACAGGTATGGCCCGGATATTTACATGTGCTCCGGCTGTCGCCCAACTTGTACTTGGCAAGACCTGGGGTGAGACGGGTCTTCCGGAATGTTTCCAATTCAGCGACGAAAGACTCTCGCGGCTTTCGAATGGAGAGTTGCCTTCGATTTGGTAGTGAAGTTTCATACCCCGGGGAGTATTGTTCAAATACTTTTCGCAAAGAGATTCGCCTAGAAGAGATCGTGTCAATGCTAACGCTATACTAAGAATCTCAAACTCCTAGGGAAAATATATCCTATGTTAAATTTGGTAAGCTACAACGTATTTTGCAGTGAAAATCGTGTAAATTTAGAAGGGCAAAATGGATATTTTGAAAACGATAGCAGTTAGAAATGGGTTGAGTGTAAATTTGTAGACACCGGGTAGGTTATCAGACGCGAGGTGGTCACATATTTGATCGATAGTCTCCATTGTGAGAGACGGTAGGGATAACATGTTGTATTGGAAGTGGTAAGGGAGATGGGGGTGCCAAACGGAGAGGGTGCTAGAAGCGGTGTTGATGTACGGTTTAAGAGACGGATGAACAGTAGCGTGGAGATGAAAGAGGATGTCGGGACTTGGGAGTCCACTCGTTGAATAACAGGTTGTCTGAAGGAGGTTGAGCTTGCTTGCCGGTAAGGATTTCAAAGGGCCGAGAATTTCGTGTATCGAAAGCGTAGTGGACCACAAAGGGAAGCTATAGATGGCCTGTGGAGAGTGTGTATCAAGAAGACCATTTGTTTTAGGTGCCATCCAGTTAGATAAAGGACAAAGTGGGAACGCAGGGAACATGAAATCAAAGAGGCATGAGAAATCATGGGGATAGACGCAATGTAGGTAAGTACGTAAGTATTAGGGAGGAATATGTAGTTCCAAGGGCGACGAGATAAGAAAGATATCTGAAGAAAAGCGGACCGCACCCTGAATAGCTTCATGATCACCTCATTAGGCAATTTGGTAGAGTAAGATCTAGCCAATCATATCACTAGAAACAGCAAAAAAACCTCAGTTATCATGAAGATCACAAACAGATGTTCAATTCCCAAGCCCCGTTGGCTTAACGGTAATGGTCCTGGTAGTACTACGTTAGTGAGTACCCGACTGGTTGCAAAGAAAAGCGAGCTTGCGTGTTCAAGCCTGGGCGTTGTCTCTAAGAAAATAGGCCCTCATAGGTGTTTCGACCCGCCTAGACAGCCCCGCCAGCAATGGCAGCTGGGGTTGGGCCGCGTGAGGCATTCGCTAACAACACGTTCAGAAGTTATCCCACTGCAACAGGCGACGCGGGGACGGCGTGTGACACAACTGGGAATAGGTCGAAGCGTTTTTTTTTATACTTTTTGCTTCAAAGAGAAGACATCTCTTCCTTCATAAGTTTATATGTGTGTGACTCTTCTGGGAAGGTGCAAATGGGTGTGTTGATATAAAACTACGCCTGTCATTGCAAGTGGGAGAGTTCTACAGCCCGGGGGATAGCACATGTTTGTACAAGTCACAAAGGGTGGCGGGTTTGAAGCATTCATGCATTCATACACTCAATGTTTGCTTTCTTTCCCTCTCGTTTCTATAGAATCGATTCATCCTCCCATCTAATACATATATGTAGAGTATATTCCCCTTCTTCTATAAATGACCAACCCTCTCGTTGGATATAGACATGGAATATTCGAAAACAACTGTTAGCCCAGAGATTTACCATAATTTACACCTAGATAGCGTGTCACAGCATCAGGACCGTTGGCATATCAACGGCTAGCACACATCACTTTGAGGGCTCTAGGAGCCTCCATTTTCTATTGTCTTTTTCCCCCTTTCCCTATTTTTTCTACTTTCCTTTCCTCTACGCTATTTTATTTCTCTCAACACCAGTGCTGCCTTGGCGCTTCCAACGCAACAATGCCACTCCAACTCCTTGTCTCGCCAGAAATAATCGATCAAATATGCGATCACCTCGCGTCTGATGACCCACTCAGTGTCTACAACTTCGCTCTAGTGAACAAGCAATGCTTAGCCTTCGCCAATAGGCATCGTTTCCGGCAACTCAATTTCACCGTCATGAGCCGCGAAAGACTGGATAGAGATATCCAACGATGGAACGAGATTCTCAGCAATTCATCTGCATTTTTATCTGTCCGCTCGGTGACAGTTCGGGGCACATCAGTTTCTTTCAGTGAGCACAACAAACATCACGTACCGGAAACTTGGACTATCCCTCAAGAGGAAAATGTAGATGATCTGAGCTGTCTGGGTACTTACTACCGTCGCGATATTGACGATCTCTTTGAACATTGTTCCAACCGTCAGGATGCTATCTGGGGTTCCCTTCAATCCCTCCTGGCCCGACTGTTGCACCTCCGAGATATAACCTGAAGCTGCGTCGTAGTATTTCCACCTTGTCTGCTCGAAACTTTGCATCAGTCAATACCAAATTGCAGACTCCATCTCATGACATTCAAATTGGGAACTTTGAGCTATGGGCCTTTTGATCAGTACGATTATCAATTGGCTACGTCACCTTCTCTCTCTAGCATTCTAGCCCCGGTATAAGAAGACCCCATGCTTATAGACTACAATGTCAAAGCAGCGGTAGAGCTAGCAAACGGGTTAGCTCCAAACCTGTCTCAAGTGCATATTGTTGAGGAACAAACTGGAGGGAGGCTCGATCCCGAGGAGCCAGTAGGCCCAGTACTGCAAACTTTCTTTCAAACCCGCAAGGATGAGCACATACTACATGGGGGAAATCTACAACATCTCAGCTTAAATGCAGTCAGCCTTGACTATTTCAAAGATTGGCAAAAGCACGATGCATTTCTAAGGATTCGAGTTTTACAACTCTGGGATGTCTCCGAGAGTGTTCTTACCGAGGCTGTCAGCTGCCAGTTCCCTTTGTTAAAATCATTGGCTTTAAGCTTCCCAGGATGGGATTCTTATGACGAAGCAGCGAGTGCTTTTGTTTCCTCTCTTCCTCCATTGGAATCAATCCGGCTGTCCAGCAGCCAAAAGGAACATACATTCCAAGCAGCGCTCAGGTACCACGGTAAATCTCTCACTATGCTCTCACTTGTCCCACTTGGGTCCGACATTTACGACGTGGTTCCTTCCTTCACCAATTGGATCACCCAAATCCAACTTCACTGCCTGAATATCCGTGATTTGCAGCTCTCTGTGCACCGAAGAACACTCAAAGAGGAAGGATCACTTTTCAGGACCATTGGGGGGATTCCTCATCTCACAAATCTATCATTGCGATTAATTTGTGGCAACGAGATAGAAGAGCGAGATTCCTTTTTGAACTCGCTGGACTATCCAGCGTCAGATCCCGAGCTTTCACGGGCGATGCTTCGGAATAGCGCGCTTCATTCCGGTCTCCTAGCACAGGCGATCTTTTACACTGTCGCCCAGGAATCCTACTTGCAACGTCTAACCCTAGGTATCCGGTGCACATTGTATCCCAAGCGTGTGGCAGGCTTTCCGAATTGGTGCTGTTGCAGATGGAGATGTCTGCGAACAAGCGGCAATAAGACCATTGTGCGAGAGCTTGAGAAAGACGAGGACTGCAAGGATTGAACAAGATGAAATCCACCTATAAGGTGTGGTGGAAATTGGCTTCGAGTTCAGAAATATGACAAATTCAAAATAAGAGATATAGGGACAAGAGAGCCTGTAACTAAATGCCCCACGCCACTGGTGCTAAACCAAGATTCTGATCCTATATGTCACTGCAATCACGCAGATCAAGCAAAGCCTGCAGCTCCACATGATTCCCTCGGTAGATTGTGCTAACAATGAGTGCTGCGCCGAGAGTCCGTTCCGAGGAATCCTAACCCCGACGGAGAAGTAATCCTGTGACGCCTCGCGCACAGGATGTCCATATAGAACCTCGGGATCTTTGGCACTATGAATAATAGCATCAATCATCTTGTCGATGATGATATGTTGCTTTCAAATGCTCATGCGCGCAGCACGAAGCACTTCAAGAATGTTCTGGATCAAATACGAGAAATGACATAGCCGGGTGTCGTGCTCTTCAATCAAGTACCAGTGTATTTTCGCTTGTGAGGGAATGTGTCCCATGATGTGAAGAGAGACTTTTGATTCTGTAGATGTGCACTCGCTGGCCATAGCGCTTTCTCGAAGAGGCCCAGACAAATTTAGTGTGGAAACGAGATGCAGCTTGGATGAGAACCCACTGTTGACCAGTCTGAATCGTACAATATCCTCGTAGGACAGACACTCCGCCGCTTTCTGGAGGATAAGCTCGAGAATCCCAAGAGGAACTTTCATTTTCTAGGACTAAATAATGTCCTAAATCGCGTGGGATCTGGACCAATTTACATGAAGTACCTGGTAAATCACCTTCTGAATCATTTGACCCCTAAACTGTATACCCCACTCTTATTCCTTGAATTTATGACTCACCTATCAGACCATACCCTGAGTTCAGAGCGTTATAAAGAGGTAAACGACGCGGTGGTAATTGCATAATTGTCTAATAATAGAAACGCTAACAATTTTCCTCCATAACGTAGTTGTGGACTTGAAGTCACAGTCACGATCTGTGTCTTCTCGAATGTCGAATAATCAAACAAGACAAATATGCAAACTGCGCAAACAAATAGGAAACTGCGACTATCCAAGCCTTTCTCAGCCAGCCCTGGAGGTCAGATCAAAACAAAGCTTAGTAATACAGCCTCATATAACTACCTAGGTAGATGGGTTTCCAAATTCAAGCTTTTCCCCTTCTTTCAGCCGCATACTTCAAGAAAGAAGTCTAAATCTTCCTTTGCTTACTTCCCAGGTTATGAACATTGAACTGGAATCGGTATTCTACCTACAGGTATCTAGGTAACCTTAGGAGCTCCTTCCGATCAGAGTGGAGCACCGGATCGTCCCGCCAAGGCCCACATCGGTAGCTTCCAAGGCTCATCTCTAGCTCCTAGGTGCCAATTTGTTCTCAGCGCTACACCACACTTGAACGAAATCTACATGTCTCCATGATTGGCTTACGATTTACAAGTCGCGTGACAAAGCGCACATTTGCTTCGCTCCGCACGAAACCGCTCCAACTCCCTCCTAGGCCTCTGCAAAGCCCACAAAGCCCAAAGCCCAGCCCAACCCAGCCCACTAATGGGTTGGGCTTTGGGCCCATCCTTAGGGCCCATCGATGGGTTATGGGCTTATATCTCGAGCCCATAGGGCCCATTTAGGCCCATACTGGGCCCCCATTATTTATCAAACAATACAAACATGCCAATCCATCGCAACTGCATAATTAATACATTTTTTGCTGGTTTTTTTGGGTATTGAGATTACTATCCAGGCTGTATATAAAGCTATACGTGAATCATCATATTCTTCCTCTTCTTCATCTTCTTCTTCCTTTACAAATTTACAAGTAAATTTATAGAAAGAAATGATTCAAATGATTTGATTTGATGAATAAGATACTAGAATTAGTGTTATATTCATATAATTCCTACTTTTTACCATGATAATTAAACATTTGAATACTACTGAGTATACAGGTTGGAAAATGCGTAAAATACAGTCATTAATCAGCTACTTTATGTATGCCAAGATGATATTTATGCAGCAAAATGGGCTTTGATGGGGGCCTTGTGGGCTTTGCAGAGGCTTAGGCAAGCTCAAAGATTGTCTTGGTAAACTCGGTTGGGGTTTCAAATGTTGGCTTGGCAGCACATGTTTGGACACTCATACTTTCCCTCCTCTCTTCTCCACTCCCCTCAAATTTCACGCGAACATCAGTTCAACATGGACGAGCTCCAAAATAGCCTTGGCACTTACCCAGACTGGGGATATGTCATCTATCGCACTACCTACTCTGCTGAATCGGAAACTCTATTCCCAGTCGCTATCAGGTACATTGAAGCCTGTATTAAGAGATCATTCCTCCTAGACCACAAAGAAGATCCTACAAATAAACCCAACGAAATTTGCGCCAAATACCGGTCGACTATTGTGCAAGATCCCGCGGAATTCAATGGGGCGTCTCTCGAGGCAATTCGCGCTCATTTTGAAGCGTGGGTGGAATCTCAAGGCATGCGTGACCGCTGGACCAAATGGCGAATGTGCATGATTATTGATGAAGAATCTCTGCAAACGCTGAAAGGTACATCAGCAGAGGCCCTTGGAAATGAGAGCCCATACCATTCCGATGATGAGCTACGATGTGTAAAGGTTCTTGAAGCATTTCCGGAAACAGATCAGTATGACACCTTTCCGGGGTGGATGAGATGTTGGACACGGTGTCTTTGGGATCTCTGGATGATGATGGGAGATGCTAGTGAGATGAGGCAGTTATTTGACGGCATTGATGATTTTCCATTTGAGGGGGTGTACTGCGGATAATTCAAAGCTGTTTCGGTCTATGGCATTAGAGATATGTGATTCTCAGGTTGTGGAAAATATTGTTCGACGGGCAGTCAAATAAAGAAGAAACATATTTTTCATTCATTGATCGCGACAATATATGATTACAACATGAGGCCCACTGTGATTGCAATCCACATGTTTAAGGTAAACAGGAGTACGAACAGTAGCTAATATTAATGGTGTGGCTTTGCCCGTGATTAGAACCAGCCCCATGTCACAACTTACTCCTGGGGCAACATACTGTATTATATAACAAAGCCTAAGAGACATGCTTAGAATGGTGGTCCCCACAACATCTCCTTTGGAGACTATTAGAAATGTGCTGGTAGCTTAGTGTTTTCTGCGAGAAAGCGTGGTTGCAAGAATCAAAATGAGCAATATGGTCAATGTCGGGGTGGCTCCATCCTTGGGTCGAGGCAGTTATATATTTATGTATTTCTGACCTGAACAAGTTGCTTGATGGACCTCTGGAGAGGGAACATTGAATACAGTGAGCCAGAAGGCACAAAGAACCGAGAAGAGACAGAAGATTGACAATGCATTATGAAATATGTGCGATGTTGTTGGATGGGACTGAGTCTATGGAAGGGGAACTCAGCGCAAAGTAGCTTGTAATTCTTCGGTATCATGGCTGAAATGAAGATTACAAAGACACAAAGATGTCAAAGGGAATAAAGAGCTCAGACGCATAACCATAGCAAACGTATAATTATGTCTGTTCATTGATGTTATTTTTCGGCGGCGTATCTTGATATTAGACAGAAAAAGCTTGGAATTCTACAGATGGACTTGCAAATTCAATACATACTACAATTTCATTAATTTTACTCTACATTTTGATTGAAGTGGAAAACTTTTGTGTTGAATCCGTAGTCTGAAGCTGGGAAAAACGCATTGTACTCTTCTTCCGAAAAACTAATGCCACTAGGGTTTCTTTGGGTGAGGCAAATTCTCCTTATTTTGTCTCTGAATTGTGCATATAATGATGATGGTTCTATCCTGCTTCGGAGTATCTTTTTAGCACACGCAAGTGTCTAGAATATGGCATTGGAAGTTAATACAAAAGCCCTATGTATACAGAATCATAAGGTAGCGTATTCCCTGGGCAAGCTGTGCAGTTCAGAACACGTAGTAAAATGCAATGAATTACATGCAATATCTGATATCTTAACGGTTGGGTATACATATATATATATCTCTATACTATCAAAAGAACTTGGGATATTTCATGACTTCTTGGTTAAGATATATATTTCTATCACAGCCATGGAAGTTTCAATACCATATCAATGCAGCTTTTCAATTGCCTCAAAATTGCTACAAACCGTTGAAAAGTCCTATGAAGAGTTACTGGGTCACAGTGAAATAAATAAAATGGTTGTTGAGATATCAAATTGTGATCTATCACATTTACTATTCCGCATATGTTCCGGACTGCAGCTCGCCCGGAAAATATGTTTGCCAGATAGGTTGGGAGTCTCGTATCCTTTTCTGATACAACTCTCTCGCTTATATTTCTGGTCCTTAACTTCGTAATAGAGCCCGAGATAGTTTAGAAATTTCGGGCACACTTGCAAGTTTCCTTTTCTGGTAGCTCAGTGAAACCGTCCGTTCCCTGCTGGATCTCATGCGCGGCATATAGTTGTACATTTCCCCAGGTTTAACTGTCAACCTGCATAGTGCGCATTCTTATCTATAATTATTATGCTCTCTTGAAAAGAAACTCCGTGGCCGCTTTACTGTGCTCATTTCGGAGATATATGAGACAATATGTATACCATTATCTGGGACTGTTGCACTACAATCACAGTGAATTCATCCTTTTCTATTCGCCCTTGGTAAGCCGCAATTCTAAGGGTAAATTTGCATTGTACTCCGTAATTTGTATTCTTCCTTTTATTATTGAGGCGGAGTATGGATAAAACAAGGATAGAGAAGCGTGGCGCACATGGAGCCTTGACCCATCCCTGTCAACATCAACCCAATGATCGTCGACGGTAACCTCCACACAGCGTGGCTAATACCGCACCAAACCCCTTCGGGCTCCAACCGTGGAGAACCATACCGCACTCGTGCCTCATCGCCCAATCCAAATTCTCCAACCTCCTACAGGATTGCGGGACAAGCCGGTGAAAACCGTTCAACATTAGTACCCATGGACATGTCAACACCCCCTTAACCAGTTCGCTTTATCCTCTTTCCTGTCATTCCAAAATCCCAAATATCGAACCATGGCGAGATCACCCCGAATTGCGGTGGTGTGTTTATCCACCAGCCATTCTCCCCGCTATTCTAACAAGCTATAGGATACGGATATCTATATGCCAGCAAATTATGGCGACGATTGGCAGTCGTGAGTACTCGAATTTCCACCGCTCTTTCATGTTATTGATCTCTAACACGGTACTACATAGGGAGACAACGTCTATCGGTTCCTCAATCTATCATGGCCTGATGGAAAATGGCAGACGGTATGGTTTCATCGTACATTCCGCGCACTTGGCGCACTTAGCTCAGGCCTTTGCTTACTTCTTATCCGTAGGTATCAAACGCTGAGCAACAAAGAATATCTGTATGCATGTCATAGCATCTCCTAAAGAAGCTGCCAACTGATTATAGATTCCTACTAGGCTTCCTTCCGATGAGCAGGCATTCGAGTCCTACGAAGCTGCGTACGTACTACCAATCTTTCTATATGTCAATCATACCTCTAACACTCTCAGCCATTTGCTCGCTCTCGTTTTAGAATCGGAACGAGAGAATCCGCTTTTTAGAGCACCTATTGGGAAAAATGCTAAGCATATTCTCGACATTGGAACGGGTAAAGGCGACTGGGCTATGTACGTCAAAACGAGCCCTTCCTTGTCCATAACATATAGGACCTATACTAACATAAAATCTTTCTAGTGATGTTGCCGATATGCTCCCATCTGGTGAGTGCCTATCCCCCTGAATATCTACAAGATGGTAAATTAACATCATCTAGCAACCATCCGAGGAGTAGATCTCTTCCCACCCCCCGTTACATGGGTGCCGCCCAACTGTATTCTCGAAATCGACGATATCCTAGAAGAATGGACTTGGAAAGAGCCCCTTGACCTAATTCACATGCGGGTTATGATCGGCTCATTTGATTCCGCGGGATGGGACCACGTCTACAAAAGCGCTTTTGAGTAAATCACCCACTTGTCCCAACTCCTACCCATATCTGCAACCATTTGAATTGACACCAGGTCTCTCGTAGAAATCTACGACCAGGAGGCTGGATCGAACAACTCGAGAGCAGTCCCTGCATCGAATGTGACGACGGCAGCCTGCCAGCAAACAGTATCCTGCGAGAATGGGGTCCAAATATGAACGCTTGCGGTGCGCGCGCCGGACGCCCGCTGGAAACTATTGATACCATGCGCGGCGCGATGGAAAAAGCTGGGTTTGTGGATTTGCACGAGCAGGTATACAGATGGCCGATTGGCCCATGGGCTCGTGATAAGAAATATAAAGAGGCAGGCGTTGTTAATTTCCAGCATTGGCTGTCGGGTATGGAGGGTTGGTGTATGTGGTTGCTTACCCATTTCGGTTCGCCGTCTCCTTGGTCGAAGGATGAAGTTACTGTTTATTTGGCCAAGGTTCGTTCGGAGATTAAGAATCCAAGATATCATCTTTATCAGAGAGCGTGAGTTTAGTCTGACCCTGTGATGTGATATTGGGGGGCTTGACATGCTGATCCTTGTTTATAGACGACGTGTATGGGCGCGCAAGCCTTTTCCTGGAGAGATTACGCCCGAGACGACTCAGATCAAGGAGGAAGAGGCGTAACAGAAGTGGTAGCAGCTATTTTCTTAGCAACTAACTGGGACATTATGACGGGAGGATTTATATGAAATGAACTAAATACAGATACTTTGAAGATGCTCTCAATGAATGCTCTATAACCTCGGATTCAAGATAGATACCGTGGCAAAAAGAAAAAAGCTGCGGTATACACACTCGGGATAAATCTAGGTTGACAGCACTAGAGAAGGGTCCTGCTGTTATTTGCTAGCCAAGGCGTGCTCTCCGGGTATGTTTACAAAGCTAAGACCGCAAGTTTAGCGATAATATGATCATTTATTTCATTGGAATATGTCGTAAGCTAGCTTAATTGCGATACATGGTCCACCGTTACGCTTTTCATCGTACAAAACCATTGCAGCTGTCCAGGATTTGAGTTCCGCTGTATCAAGTTCAGGCCTCCATTTCCAAAGTCGTCAGCTGCGAGGAAAAGGTCCGCCGAACCCATTCCATGTATGTCTTCCACTTGTGAAGATCGCCTGATGCCTCCGCACCGGGGAACGCCTTGCTCAATTCTCTAGTAATCTTCAGAATACCGAGAGATGCCTCCTGGGCCTTCTCCAACTCTTGTTTGACGGCGTTCTCCTTTGGCTTGAAGGAAAGCACAGAGGTATAGTGCTCTGACAAAGCATCTAGACGTCGCTCGGTATCCTCCGGTGCGATCTTGATCATTTTGGATGTCATGAGATTGCTGATTGCACGGATGTCTTGTTCGTCATCAATACCGGCGACGATGCGGTCAAAGAGTTCAACCATGTGTGTACGTGAGAACGAGGTGTCGAGGGAAGCGTAGAGGGTTTCGTAGGCACTCTGTGAATGAAGTTTCAGTCAGTAGGGATCTATCAGACGAGGAATAATAGGAGATATTGACCTTTCGCAAGTCCAGCCCATCATCCACTTTGTGTTTGAATGGACCCATCTGCACCTCGCGAATGAGTTCTGGCTTAATTTTGGTGTCACCAAGAACAGCTGGCAGCAGCTCGTCGAGGTGAGGGAGTAGAAGATCCATCTTGTTGTGGATTGCAGAGTTAAGGGTGGTCAGCGCAAGTCGGTGGTTGCCCAAATCATTGTCACCGAGCATGTTGGTTAAAAGGGGCACCATCAACGGTCGCAGGACATCGTTGTAAGCATCACTTGAATCAGCAAGCGTATAGCGGAATGCGGAAATCACCACACCACGTACAGCCGGGTCAGCATTGGCCAGGTACTCCTGTGGGCATGAAGTTAGTATTGCAAACGTAGAAGAATGAACACGACTTACTTGGAAATGGGGAATGTAAGAAACGGGGTCAAGAAGTGCCAAGCGGCCCACACATTCAGCCCCGACAGCCCGATTGTCTTCCTCTTCAGAGACGACAAGGAGTGCGTGCCACAATTTGTGAGCAGATGGAGCAAGATCCGGGCGTACGACCTCGGGATGCTGAAGTAATTCTCGCACCGAATGGAGGAGCAAATAGCTTTGAGGATTTGATTTTTCCAACCCATTCAGAATGACTGAGAGATAAGCTTTGACGCTACCTGCAGCGGCATTGCCGAGGGCAGTGGCGGCAGCCAAGCGCACGTTATCTGACTGGGATTCGAAATGGGGAATGAAGAGATTCGGGGTCAAGGAGCACTCTGGGCCCATCCGCAGGCCGATTTCGCCGAGGATAGCAAGAGCAAGGCATTTTCGGCTATCATCCCGTGCAGTCTTGAGTTCTGTGGAGAAATCTTCCATTGTGACTCCGAGATTCGGTCCGCTGTGGACCAGAAGGGTGCCAACGGCTCTTCCAACCACTGATGAGTCCCCTGTAATTCCCACGTCACGGAGGAGATTCTGCATCAAACTAGCACCCGCACCTTCGTCACCAATGACTTTGACCAGCAGCAACAATGCTTTGAGAACAGTTCCGACGAGTGGTTTAGTCACGATTGAGCAGATAGAAGAGATCAAACCGCTGTTGACTATTAGTTTTGCATTGCCAGGGACAAGTTTGGCGATAATGATCAACGTGGGCGTAAGAGTGTGGAAATCTGCTGCAGAGAGAAGAGGCAGAGCATCATTCTGGAGTGCTGTGATCGTCTCAGGAGTGAGGTGAGATCTGAGATTGGAGTTCATGGAAAGACTGCGGAGAGTTTCCAAACACGCGCCTCTCAACGCACGATCGGATTTGCGTAAGTTTGAACCTAGCTCAAGGGCTACATTGTTAACCCAGTCACTAGAAACATCCTGCTTGCGGTTGGCGAGAACAACAACATCATCCACCGCACGAACAGCGGACAAACGAGTTGTCTCGTTCTTCATCCTGTCGACTAGAACAGCTAAACCATTAGCCCTTTTCTCGGATGAAAGGAATTCTACACCCCGCTCTCCTGATGTGCGTGCGAGGATAACACCGAACACATGAATTGCCCGTTGCCGGACTTCCAGATCAGCGCTTGTGTCGGTGATTCGAGAGTGAACAACATCATAGAGCTTTTGCAGCTGAAGAGTGACATCGGAAGGATTGGCGGACACACGCGGGGGTGTGATTGCTTTCACAATTTGCTCCACGGCGCCTAAGGCCTCACTACTAACTTTGTAATTGCGGTCGTTGACGGCTCCGACCACACCGGGCACCAGGGCAATCAGGAATGGCAATAGCGAGTCGGACAAATGGGTCTCGGCGATCACTGCAATGAGACCCAATGTTTCGATTTGGAGGGTACCTGCACTGACAGCAGCCCCAGTATGCGCCGCAGTGCTTCCTGAGACAGAGGAGGTCTTGAGCGCATCGGCAATGAGGTCTTCAATTTGTTGGAGATGGTCTGCAAGACCACCATAGCGAACTAACGAAAGGCTTTTGAGGAGAATAATCGCAGCTTGCTTGAGAGGAATCGAAGCCTGCTTCCAAACTTTGACAAGGTTCTGTACAATTAAAGGTACGGAGCGGGCCAGATCAGCTTGAGAACCCGACTTGGGGGACGATGGGACAGCAGGGGAATCCATCGCTGACGAGGTTCCAGCGCTCGGCTCAAAGTCAATCATTGACGCATCACTATCTTGGCGTCTGCGCTTGCGAGAATTCTTCGAGCCACCCACGGCCTCCAGGAAGTCATTGGATGTGATGATCATGGAGCCCTCGCCGGTTTTCCGAACGAGCGCCGTCAATGTCGACACCACCTCAAGTTTCACACTCTCTT
This sequence comes from Penicillium vulpinum, assembly GCF_028829585.1. Classification (NCBI taxonomy): domain Eukaryota; kingdom Fungi; phylum Ascomycota; class Eurotiomycetes; order Eurotiales; family Aspergillaceae; genus Penicillium; species Penicillium vulpinum. Next base: position 5,168,886 of record NW_026643242.1, read on the forward strand.
CTCTTTCCCTGCTAATTTGGGAGATTAGAGCTGGGGCAATCTGTTGAAACAGGGCCGAGGAGTCCGAAGCGCGACCAAGTCCGTAGGTAGAGATGACGGTGTAGAGAAGCTTGGCAGCACATCGGCGTACCTTCCAGCTCATGTCATCGATATCACTGTAGCCGCCTTCTTCTTCGAAGTCTTCAAATTCATCGTCTTCTAGGTCAGGCTCCTCTGTGTCATCGTCCTCACTCCCATCGTCCTGTGTTCCTCCCATCTCCTCATCATCCTCCACTTCAGCGACGTTTGGGTCATATTTCAAAAATCGAAGAGCCGATCGAGTGGTGTTTGTTAGGTATGGTTGCATCTGTTGGTTGCAGGAGCTGATCAACGCTTCGAGCGTGACCAAGGCGGTCTCGCGGAGCTCATCCGCTTGGGGATCATGTTCGTCGTCGTCTGAGCAGGATGACATTGTGGCAATGATGGAACCGCAAGAGAGGTATTTTAGTGAAATAATAAAAGGAAAATCGCGGTTGGCTCTGCGGACACACGCGCTGGAGATGTGGTATTGGGGTCACCGTCACGGGCCTGGAGTCGCAGGCAAGCTAGCTGCCCCGCGCTAGTCCCGATTTAGGGATAAACTCACGTGCGCAACCTCTACTGCAAAAAGTCGAGCAGATCGAGTGAGGGCTGAGCACGTTGTTTGGAGGCTAACAGAGCTTGAAGACCACCTTGCTTTCTTGCCTTAGCTCTCTTTTTGCTGCTCTGGTTGTCAACTGCCTTGAGATCTGTTGAGGCCTGCGAACCTTTCACGTCAGCCCCTACAGGAGTTAGCCCTCGAGTAGATGTGACCGTAGCTGCTCTAGAAGAAGGTTTCGAGGCAGGATTCCTTGAACTCCTTTGAGGTAGTACTGTCCGCTGATAGCAGCGTAAACACTTGTATACTGTGGCACCCGTAGAAGCCGATCCAGAGCTTAAAGGCTTGCTTTTTTTCGGCTTGATCTTAGTAACTTTACTCCACTGAGGCTTTCTAATGCTACCGCACGCTCCACAGTGGTCTCTTTTTTGCTTGATATTCAACGACTTAGATTCCTCGTGGAGGAGCCGGGTGTGCACCGCCTGCAGATGAGCTGATGTCGACGAACCGAGGGGAAGAGCCGAGATAGCCTGAATGAGGAAGGAATGATCAATGTGAGACATTGTGAGACCTTGCCTATTGAGGGAAAAAAGATTTCTATTGAGCAACCGCAATGATCGTGAGCTCAATGGACAATGGGGACAAACGGAGAACAATAGGGACAAACGGAAGACAATGAGCGCGCCGTTTGCTATTCAGAGATTTGCCGCGCGGGAGCTTAAAAGCCCCAAGCTCCACCCGCCGCTTCTTCCCATCTACATCTCTTTCTACTCTCTACCCTCTCCCCTTTCCATCTTCATCCTCTACCCTTCTCTTGCTTTTTGTCTCTTGCTTTCTCTTCTGCAGCTCTCAGTAGCTTTGCAGCAGGGGTTTGATTTCAACTTCGTTCTTCTGACAGCCTCGTTCTGAAGCTTTTCTGTTTTTCTGTTTTATCAAAATCTACAAGCTCAGTGATTCGTCCACTATGGCACCTGTGCGCATTGCTGTGGAAGGCTGCGTAAGTAATATTGCATGCAAATCTACTTCATGTGACATCCCCACTTCACAGGCAGCCGCTAATCATTTTATATAGGGCCATGGCAGCCTCAACGACATTTATGAGACTGTGGATCGCAAGGCCACTGAGAAAGGCTGGGGTTCTGTTGATATTGTCATCATCGGCGGAGATTTCCAGGTCGGTTCCTTGCCATGTACGATTTCACCTGAGCTCAATGTTGACTGACTAAACTAGGCTCTACGTAATGCCAATGATGCGACTTGTCTTTCAGTCCCCGACAAGTTCAAGCAAATCGGCGACTTTCATGAATACTACAGTGGTGCTCGTACTGCGCCCTATCTGACACTGTTCATCGGAGGCAACCATGAGGCAAGCAATCACCTTTCCGAGCTTTATTACGGCGGTTGGGTGGCCCCCAAAATCTTCTTCATGGGCGCCGCCAACATCATGCGCTTGGGACCTCTCCGAATCTCCGGAATGTCCGGCATCTGGAAGGGCTATGACTACCGCAAGGCCCACTATGAGCGACTGCCTTACAACCGAGATGATGTTTCCTCAATTTATCATATCCGAGAGCTGGATGTGCGCAAGTTGCTTCAGGTCCGCACTCAAGTCGACATCGGACTGTCTCATGATTGGCCCAAGGGGGTGGAGAAGCTTGGGGACTATGGCACCCTGTTTCGCAAGAAGTCAGGCTTCAAAGCTGATTCCGATTCAGGAAAGCTTGGAAGTGTGGCTGCACGTGAGGCTCTGAATCATCTTCGTCCCGCCTATTGGCTTTCAGCTCATCTGCATGTTCGCTTCACTGCAAAGGTTCCCCATAATCCACCCCGTGCGAAGTCCAATCCTTTGAGTCCCCGCAGTCCTCCTGTCGACGTTGTCGATGCGAAGAAGGACTCTCCGGTTTCACGCAGCAACCTCAACACCAGCACCCTCGCTGGTCATCAATTGCTCGGCACTGCCATTGGGGACGAACATACTCGGATCAAAGCTTGGAATGCATTCGGAGCTACTGCCCGGCGGGCTGAGAAGGAGAGACACGACCAAGAGATGTTTATGCAGATGATCAGGGCGAGACAGCCACAAGTTCCACGGAACATTACCTTTCATGAGACATCCAAGATTGGCGGCGGCCCTGTTCAGACATGCATACGTGGCGCCGACGGAGAAAAGATCGAGTCTGCCCCGGTCGACGATGAGCAAATCAAAGACCACGACAAAGTCAGCGAGGGAAATAGCGCTGTGGATATCCCTCTGGAGGAGGTGCTTACCCAGCAGGGGTCTTCGTTCGTTGAAACAACCGAAAGTGTCAGGACTACTAAGCTTACTAAGACGACCACGGATGTCAAGATGACCGATGAGGTCGCTGACAATATGGACAAGATCAGCATTTCCACGAGCCCCAGCAGCGCCCCCAGCGTGAAATCCCCTCCAGCTGAGAAGGCCCTGCCGAAAGCTGATATCTCTCTGAATTGGAGTGATGACCGCACTCCGGATACCTGGTGGAACGATGGTGTGGACGATCGAGTTTGTGCCGTGGAAACCGAACTCCCAGCCAGCCTTGGGCAGTCGTCTCTCTCAAAGCCTGTGTCAAACCGGCCTGCTCCATACCTCCCGGCCCCCGAGAAGATTCAGAACCTTGCAACCCAGTTCCTGACCTTGGACAAGCCCCATAACCATGATGACTTTGTTGAACTGCTGGAGATTGAGCCAATCTCCGAGCAAGGCGGTGCTGCAATTGAGTCGCCCCTACGACTTCAGTATGATAAGGAGTGGCTGGCGATTCTTCGTGCATTTGCTGATGAGCTCGAGTTTGGTGGACCGCCCAATGTTCCTGTCCCTCCTCACAAGGGATATGAATTCTACCAACAGCGTATCATTGAAGAGGAAGAGTGGGTTGAAGAGAATATTGTGAAGGCTGGTTTGCTGGACGTCCCGACTGACTTCGTTTTGACTGCCCCCATCTATGACCCTGGTGTTTCCATCAACACCCAGGAGCAGCCAAAGGAATACACCAACCCGCAGACTTCTGCCTTCTGCAAGCTGATCGGCATTGAGAATAAGTTTGACATGAGCGAAGAAGAACGCCAGGCTCGTATGGCAGCAGGCCCACGCGTTGAAGCCCCCCGACACTTCCAGGGAAACCGTGGTGGACGTGGTGGACGTGGTCGCGGGGCCCGTGGCGGACGTGGTCCTGGGCGCGGTGCATACAGTGGTCGTGCTGGGCGTGGTAGCTCAGGACCCCCAGCCCAGAGCACTACTGATATTGCCTGGTAATTTGATCAGTCCTTGGCTTTCCCACACGTACGGACCACATTTCCGTTCGTTTTAGTGGGTTGGCAGCGTCGAATGAAATACGGAATAGGATACGAATGAGATACCAATGAGATATCGTGAGGATTTTTAAGTGAGAAAATATTTTTTTCCAATATCTTTTTCTTTTGTTTTACTCTGCGCATGTATGTACACGAAATTATGAATCCGCGCAGCGGGCACTACATACTGTAGAGATGAGTTTACGTTTAGTTCAGAGATTCCTTGTTATTGACTTGAATTTCTGCATGTTAGTGACTTGATAGAATACATCTTCACTCGGCTTGTGGATAGCCGTTCTACTAGCTACATAGGACCGATTTTGTATGGTGTTTTCCTTAATTCCACCTATTCTGTCACTTTTTTCTGGTTAACAATCTTCATTGACATGGTGATATAAAAGTCTATTAGCTAGATCAGTTATAACCAACCTCCCACTCTCAGCTTCACCTGAGTCCTTGTGGCCCTGTAAGCTGCAGGTGGAACCATAACCAAATTAAAGGCAGCATTTATTTAAAAAAAAACATTTCAGTTCAACATCAATAGCATCAATAGTGAAGTTCAATGGAAATGAAAAGCAAAAAAGTAGTGCATCATCCGTGAATCGAACACGGGCCTCGTCGATGGCAACGACGAATTCTACCACTAGACCAATGATGCTAGTCCAACAGGCGGATCAGATAGGTGATTGGCTGTTGATATCTGCAAGTCCCCAGTTGGATATATGAGGGACATCTGAGAGAAAGACAAGATCATAGTTCTTTTTAGTTGGTAACTGGCTCTAGTACTACTGACTATTATTCGATATTTTATTGACTCTGAATATTGAGTAGAAAATAGTGGTTATTGGTAGTATTGTATCTGTACACTTGGCTTCATTCAATCTCCTCGATGCGCGGACGTCCAGTGATTTCCCCTGCCATGGGATCAACCTGCAGACCGGCGATCCTATCTCTCAGTCCAAATTGTGGACTGAAGGCATCCTGATCATCCTGGGCACCAATGCCCCACATCAAAGTCTTCTCTGACCAAGCCTCCAAACTCTCGATTAAAGCGCGCAGATTTCCACGAGCGAGCCCGTCCTCCTCGGAACCCTCGACGAACCGAAGTGTGCGTAGCATAGCAGGGATATTGCCAATGGTCGACTGCCCCTGTATGCTGGAACCGTACGGGGCTGTAAAAGTAGAAGACGAATCATCTAGAAGCGAAAAGCCGAACCCGATATCCTGATTTCGGCGCGTCTCCCGCGCTGCCTCGAGAGCTTTGAGAATGTCTAAGATCAAGATGATACTCGCTCGGCGGAGGATGGCACTCTCCGGTTCCCTCTCGAGAGTTAGGGTAGCAAGCGCGAGTTCGACAGCGGAGGAAAGAATGACGGGGCCAAGACCGAGGATGTTGACGTGAATGGCTGATCCAAGAATGGAAATGGCCGATGCGCGGACGCGAAGGTCATCAGGGGCATCGTCTGCAGATGCACCGGCAGCCCACGCAGCGACGACGTTTGTGGCGTAAGCTGATTGCTCTGGAGATTCGTCGTCCGAATGGAGCTCTGTGAGGTCGAGTTCGGAGGCAGCTTTGGCTACTCCAGATGAAATAGACCAGCCTTCAGGCATGGCTGGTTCTTTTTCCTTGCGCTGAGCGCGTTCCTGTTCCCGCTTCTCCTTGGCAAGCTGCTTCCTACGGGCTTGTTGTGCTTGTTGCTTGTTGCCACGCCGTCCGGCGACGGCAATGATGGTCTCACCAAGAATTTTGGCCGTCTCGCCGGTCAATGCGTCTCCCAATTCCTGCACCGTTCGAAGAAGAGATTCACCAATCCTAAGTCTTTCGTCTAATGACCGTCGTTCGCTTCTGTCTGCGTACTCCTCAACCAAGGTTTTGATCACGGTGCGTGGATGACGTGAGGCTAGAGTACCAACTAGCTTGATCGCACCAAGATATGTGTACTCCTCATTGGCACCGGCTTTAGATGTGTCGGTGATGAGTGAGAGCAGAAGGGTGAGGGTTGACCCTACATCAAGAACGGGCGAGGAGCTCATGATCAGTTTCGAGATCAGCGATAGACCCTCGGCCTGCACGGGTGGTAAATCTGAGTTGAGATTCGCAAGTGCTTGACGATGCGTGTCAAGGTCCTGAACATGAGCTGGTACTGCCTTGACTGTGGTTTCGTCTGCACCGGCGAGGTGAATCTCTAGCAGCATAGACGAGGTTGTTGCTGGCTTAGAGAGGGTAGAAGGGAGCAAGGGAATGAGTTGATCGATGTCCTTTTTAAGAGATTCAAGGAGGGGCATAATTTCAGCAGTGGGGGAGAAATCGGCGGATGCAAGGAGTGTAGACATCAAACTGAAGGCTGTTGAGACGGACTCGAAGGAGTCGTTGTCTAATTGCTCCCCATCTTTGCTCTCCGTTTCCACGATATTAGCTAAAGATGACAGGGACACCGTACTTTTTAATTTGCTTCGCACCGCTGTTTGTTGGGCGCTAAGTCTATGTAGTTCCCCATCAATGACTTGCTTGATGAGCTCTAAAACTCGAAGCGGGCGTCGAGTCAGTGCTTCTTTGAAGTTCTCAAGCAGCTTCTCTGCAACCTTGGCGCTAACAAGTTTCTGGATTATGTTGTCACTTTCGCCAACGGGACCTCCATTCAGTGTGTTGCGAGGAAGTGGAGAAGCCTGGGGCTGCACTAGCCAGTTCTGACTGACATAGAGGAAGATATCGCCTGTCCGCTCTTCACTACTAGGATCTGAGCCAATGAGGCTGACGAAAAGTTCTGCTCGAGCTTGAAGGGAATCGATCAGTCGCATGAGATTTGAATGCTCGTTCTTTTTCTCATTCCGCTTCTGCAACGCAATTCCAGCGTCGGCATCTTTCTTATATGTCCACGTCACTCCCCCATCCCAAAGAAGATTATCGATCAGCTTTTTCAGGGGTTGGACCCCAACAGAGATACCAAAATACGTCTGAAGCAGGGGCAAGACCCTTTCATGGAATGAGGTGAGATCTTCCTCTTGGGAGAAACAGACTAAGCCCCACAGGGGAAGAAGAATCGGATACACGATTCGTTTCACGAGGCCTGGGTTTGGATGTTGCAATGTGAGACACCTGAGCCTGTTGAGAGCTAGATCCACCGTGACACCACCCACCAAGATATTGGATGCGGGATCTGCTTCCGTGATGGGTGGCATAGAGCCTTCGATATCGGTGAACCGACTGATCCATCGCCTCGATTTATCATCGAGATTCGCGGCAAGTGCATTGAATATCGGCTCCACAAAGATGGAGTGGCCAACAGTACCAGGAGCACCATAAGCACGTTTCCCCAAAATTCCGTTACCGATGACGTATGATGCAGTTTTCCTCAGATCTGGATCGTCGCCGTCTATTAATGCGAGCAATTGCGGGGCAATTGTTTCAAAATAGACAGTTGGGTCAATATCAGATGGCACAGAAGAAAGGAGTCGTGAGATTTGCATGATAGCCTGGACAGTTAAACGAGGGCCATTTGATTGGTCCTGAGCCTCCTGACCTAGTGATGGGGAAAACTGCGATGCAATGAACATGATGGTTTGCACCACTCCGCCGGGTCGTAGCGGAACTTGCGATATCTGGCCGGAGATGGTTGACTTGAACCATGGTGCAGTATCCGACTGGAGGAATGCAGACAGTGTAGGTAGCAAGACGGTGGTTGGGGTACTGAGGCCGTTAGTATTACCTAGAAATAGCTAAGAGAAAGGGAGCGTACTCATTAATTATCTTTGCTAGCTTTTTCCGATATGCGTTCCGGTTGGACGATTCCGTAGTATTTGGATTGAAAGCCAGATCAGACGTGCCACTGATTATGTCGCTCAATATACGACCACGAATGATCGTCTGCAGGCTTGGTCTCGGGTCGAAGAGAATGTCGACTAGAACATCGATTATGCGGCGCAAAAGGGGCTCATTGTGCGGCACACTGCTAGTAAATGTTTGAGCCTGCTTTGCAATAACACCAGCTGGCAACACTGAGATTACCCGCTGCTGCAGGGGGATCCCAACGCCAGATGATAGTGAAGGATATATTCCCTCCAAGGAAATCAGGTCTAGTAATGCATGTAGCATCCGACGGCGCTTGGCATCTTCTGACAGTGAGTCTTCAACCTCCTCACACGATTGAAGGGACCCATATTGGTCCCCAGGTGAAACAAAGGACTTGTGGACACTGGTCAAGATATCCAAAGCTTCATTGATCACAATTGGTCTTGCGGCATCATCACCAACACCCTCGTCATGTCCCGAAGACTGACTGAGGATCTGAAGTAAAGATTTACCTTGGGTCTTCTGTATTTCCTCTGGAAGGCAGTCAGCGCCAGAGATCTCAATGTAGATAGACATCTTGAATATGCATACCTCGATCGAGAACTGGGGTTAGAAAGTTCTTAGCAATGCCAAACACTTGACGCATTTGCTGTGGATCTCCCATCATAAACAGTTGTGAGATACTTTCATCTCAAACTCATGCTAATGAAGGTATTTGCCTCATCGGCATTGTCTAGTTCTCAAAAAATGAATCACTGTGATCAGAACAATTGCAGTCTTGGCGTTCGTAGTTGATTATATAATCACAGACAGCGGACAGGAGATCCTGTGGGGGTCACGTGGTAATCGCGTCACTCTCGTGCCCCGTCGCGCCTGCCCGCATTGATCTAGTCGCGTCAAGCCAAGATCTCAGGATGTTGTTGTTGTCACCAACTCCGTCTACTCTATCCACTGCTCATTCCACACCCTTTTACCAGACAATTTGAACCGCCGTGGCCAGTTCCTCAGCTACCCCTAACCTTGCTTATTTTCACGACACTTATTGGACCCAATTTCTGTTCAGACGTGCCGGAGTTCCACCAGTACCGTTTCCTGAGCGTGGAGCCACTTGGGTCTCTTGCCTTCCGAGGCACACATGTACAGATCAACCCTTCTAGATCTTCATTTCTGTCTGCTGCCTTCAATGGTGAACCGTCACATATGTTTCGCCTTCGGTGGCTCGTATCGTTTCGGCGCAGAACATATTGGAGTCTAACCCTAAACCTTTCTCGCCGCATTGTCCTTATGGACACAGTTTCACGGATCGCGCATGCCGAATAATACGATTAGCTGAAAAAGACTGTGATGGTCCGATTAAGTGAAAGATATTCGACTTTGCCAGAGCCTTCGGGCATAAAAGACGGTTTACTATGCGTTATCCAAATGGAGAGCGCGTCGGTTTTCCAATGCTGGACGCTGCATGTGGGTCACAACCGGATGGTCACCTATGCCTCGGGTATCAGTTCAATGAGAAGAGAATGCAGGTGAAACATGTCGGGTACTTCGGTATCAGATGTCACCTTTAGGAGCAACCACGACAGCGCGACCAGATGGCAATTGAATACGACATTTGAGTCTCGAATACCCTAGGGCATAAAATTGCTTGGTTCAGAGATTTGGTGCCTAGAACACAACTGTATTCTTACATACAGTCATAGTGTCAGCATATCCAAGGGTCCACTCGCCAGAATCAATATTCCTCTCCCTGAAAATTGCCCAGGCATTTTTATAGTTGAATTTGTCGCGAGGCTCTTGATTATGCTGCCTATGACTCTTTGATGTTGATCTCAATAGGCACATCAAAGATTACGAACTGTTGTCTCGTTCCGGATGGAAACAAATCTCCCCAAGTTATTTTGTGTTTTCCGGACTTATTTGCCTGTGTTCTCTCCTCAATTCTGCTATCATGAATTGTCTGCTCCTGCACATGTTTCCTATTCCAAGATCCCTGGGGATCTTGCCCCTGCATTCCACCTTCTCGGGTTCTGTTATTCCTACGCCTTACAGGCGGCTAGGTACCTCGTATCACGGCACCCGCCACCGATGCGACTTCATCAGAAGATCCTGACCGACCGTGTTAACCATCTCTTCTCAAAGCAGTTTGCGAATAGATTGATGGACGGCGACCTCAACAATGACTTCCATCATTGTGCCTTCCCTCGGGAAGAAGGAAGCGGTTTTTCCGGATGTTCTTTGTCCGCTTCATAAAATGCCCTCCTGGAAGATCCTCGGGTCAACCGGGGGAAGAAACAAAAACCTGTCCCAAAGGGTTCTGCACCACACACGGGAGACTCGGCTTCATGCTCATGTGACTGTATCGGTGAAACAACGGCAAGTTGACTGAAATTGCGGAGAGGGGTCGTCGTTGAGTAGATTCGGTTGAGTGTACTGTGTCTCGGCTAAGTTCGAAGTCTACCTTGTCTTTGTGAGGGCTGTGTGGGGCTTCGTGGGTTCGTGGACTACGTTCATCGGTTGTCGTTTGCTCCCAGACATTCCTCAACTCCTGTTGCGCCTGCAATTGATGCTCTCCCTCTTGCTCTCGATTGATCGCAGTTGTTCTGGTCGGAGAAACGTATGGTTTCTACATTCGAACGCTTTGACTTATCAGCCCATTTCCGATCGACATAAAGGTGATGTCCTTAGTCGGTTCTCACGTGTATGCGCTACGCAGTGGGTATCGTGGGACCTCTCTCGAGTGAGGATCAAAGCTTTGGCTTGTCTACGATTCTCATCTGCTGCTATGCGTTCCCGGCCGAGGCTCGCTCTAACTGTCGGATTGGAGTGAACTGAAAAGCGACGAATGGGAAATCTGGCGATCTCTGTACTGCTAAGGAACTATTGTATTATCATAGGGAATTGGACGTTGTGTCAATTATGGCTCTTTACATGGGAGCAGAATGTTTTGGCCAGGCGATATCTGGTGGACAGCCGTTTCTACTACCTTGGTGGTGGAAACGGCCACTTTTTTTTTTATAAGTCCTCCCAAACTCTTTATTCCAAGACTACGCTAACTACCTACATTTGCAGATTCCAGTCATTGATGGACATAGCGGGAAGCTCAAGGAAGGAAACTTGAGGCCATGGGCTAAAATTGTCATCTATTCATGCGCAATACAATGCATGTTGTACAAGAAGACCTACAAGTCTACATCCCTTGTAGCCCTAGAGTAAACGTCATGAGATAAAGTCATCAGCCTCACCGCCTTGAGGGTTGGGCGGTGACCCGCATACATATCGGCAGAACCAGATTACCTCATCCCCTTTGTCAGCGCCCCTCAGCCCACCTGCCCCGCGCAGAACAGTAAGGAAGGTTCCCGTGGCTCCGATAATTTTTTTGCGATAAGAATTTGCTCTACATCTTCCTCCGGATCCCCCTCTTTACAGAAATATTTACATATTATCAGATTTCACATATCTCCCATTTTCTACAGATTGTCAATCTATCCCTCACTCCTATACAATGGTCAATCAAGCCGACAACGATGCGCTTGAGGCGCAGTTTGAGTCCCAGTTCCAAAAGCCCGGTGATCTTGTCGAGCGTGATGAGGACACAGGTGCGATGTCAATAGAATCGCTTTGCATGAACTGCCATGAGCAAGGGTTCGTTTCTATAACTCAGTCCTTATGTTTTGCACATTGCTAACCTTTAATCACTTCAATCAGTGTTACGCGCTTGCTTTTGCTCCGAGTCCCTTACTTCAGAGACATCATCCTGGAGAGCTTCGAATGTGAACACTGCTACTTCAAGAACAACTCGATCAAATCTGCCGGCCAGATTCAGGAGCGTGGAACAGTTTACGCTTTAAGGGTCGAGAATGAGGAGGATCTTCAGGTATCTATATCTAGCTATCATCCATCTTCTCCCGCTCAAGCTAACTGGATCTTTTAGCGCCAAGTCATCCGCAGTGATGTTTCAGGCTTCAAACTTACTACTAAGCTCGGCAACGAGATTGAAGTTCCCAAGGGAACCGGCCAGCTGACTAATGTGGAAGGCAGTACGTGAAGCCCGTTGCAATAGAGATCAATTCCAAGATTCTAACCTCTTTATTTCTAGTGGTTCAACTCATCCATGAAAGTTTGGCAGGAGAGCAAGATCTCCGTAAGGAGCAAGCTCCTGAACTTTACGCTTCCCTTGTGCCTATCATCGATAGTCTCGAGAAGATCATGAAACGTGACGACGCTGCTTTCCCCTTCACCATCTCCCTCGATGATCTTACTGGAAACTCATGGATTGCGCCTAACAGCGCTGACCGTGGCAACAAGTACACACGCCGTGAATACCCGCGTACCCACGAACAGAACGAAGAGTTGGGAATTTCCGCAGACGCAGACGCTGTCAAGCAAGAGGAGACATCCCAGGTTGATGCTGGCGACCCAGAAGACCTCGATATCGTTGATGGCCAGGTATACAGCATTCCTGCTGAGTGTCCCGGTTGCACTAAGCAAGCCGAGGTGAACATTAAGAAAGTCAACATTCCTTACTTCAAGGAAGTTCTGCTGTTTGGCACGAACTGTGGACACTGCGGCTACAAATCTTCTGCAATTAAGACCGGTGGCGAGGTACCCGAGAAGGGCAAGCGCATCACCCTCCAGGTGAATAACGAGGTTGATCTCTCGCGTGATATTCTCAAGAGTGACACAGCAGGACTTTTCAGTCCCGAACTTGACCTGGATGTTCAGCCAGGAACACTCGGTGGGCGTTTCACTACAGTTGAAGGATTGCTAGTTGAGATCAGGGATCAGCTGAAGGGTGCCATTTTCGATGTTGACGACTCCACACACTCTGGAGGCGACAGCATGGTATCTTCCGACAAGGATAAGTGGCAAAGGTTCTTCAGTCGTCTCGACCAGGCTATCAGCGGCGAACTCAAGTTCGCTATCACGCTGCAAGACCCGATGGCCTCCTCCTACGTCCAAGATCTTTGCAGCCCAGCTATCGACCACCAGATCACTACCGAGGAATACACCCGCTCTGCCGAAGAAGAAGATGATCTCGGTCTCACCGACATGAAGACCGAGGGTTACGAGCAGGACGAGGCCAAGGTTGATGCCACTCCGAAGGAGTAATCGAAGGATTTACGATGTATATTCAATTCATGAAACTTGGGATGATCTGATTCCTTTGGGTTCTTGCATAACGGCGTCTGTGAATTTTTTTATTTTTTTTGCTGGGGTTATTTCAATATTCGGTTATGGGGGGCAACATAGGGATGAAATCATAAAAGTTGTTGTGTCTACTATGTATTACTTCCTAGTAAAATTGTTCGCCATAGAGTACTGAGAGGGTTGCGTCGAATGCTACTTATCGCATATCTTCATTATCTTCAAGTGTCCTCTCAAAACTAACACGAAATCCATTTTTCGAATCTTCTTGCAAGCCCGAGGCACTTCATATCAATGAAACGATTCCAAAGTTCAGATGCCACCACCATAACAACACCTAACACGAGCATAGTTCCAATCCAAGCTATATAAATCGGCATCGCATGCTTGCTTGCCTCAATAGTGCCAGGATAAGGCGTTCTGGTAACTGCCCACCACAGAAGGTCTCGAACTGGGCATTTGAGAACGAAATAGACTGTCGGGTGAACTAGATAGAGCGGGAATGAGATTTCCCCCAAATATTGCAGCAGCCGTGAGTTAAGCGGCCTTTGAAGCAGCGTAGATTTGCTGATTGCATATATTGTCAAAACAGCTCCAACGCTCCTCCAACATCGGGGCATCATCTCAGTATTATCCCACTCGGGAGATCGAGCCACGCCCAGCCATCGGTATTCCGGTGTTAACCGGTCAGCGCCACACATACAAAGGAAATACAACCCTAGAATGAAAGACACTGATGTTCGAAGCTGTTGGAGGTAAATGTTCTCTGCCAATTTGTTCCAGGCATTGCTCATGGGCTTTTGAATCTCGAGAGATGAAGATGAGCATGATAAAGCAATCTCTCCGTCTGGTTCTGACTCTGCTGCAACATGTCTTTCTGCGAGAAGAATTCCGGCAACGAACGCAAAGAGATCCCAATGTCCCATATAGAACCAATATATTGCCACACCTGCCAGTGCAAGATATCGAGGCTGAGGTCTCCAAAATGAAAATGTCAAGAGTAACAGGTAGACAACACACGACCCTCGAAACTCAATTGGCATTGTCCACAGTTGGTAGTTTATAGTTCTCATATCTGGTCGGTTGTGATCAAAATTGATATCAACTTGATGATTGCTGATATCCAGCAAGTGTACTATTCTTGAAAGCACATATTGGATATGGGCCCATGGCGCTGTCACGGGCTTTAGCCCGCCTAGCCAGTCATCAGGAAATGTCCACTGGAACAAGTTGCAAAAGTATAAAAGTTGGCTGAGAAATAGTATGGCAGCGGAGGGCAGATAGATTCGAAAAATCCGGCGAGTTGCAGCAGAGCATAATCGACGAAAGAACCTCGAATTACTTGCTTCAATGTCCTCCCGGCATCGGAGAAGCGGAAGGGAGATCGCATACCCCGATATAACCATGAATAGAGCCACCATTGATGGGCCATTGAAGAGAAGTCGGAAGGGCGGGAGTTGGACAAGGCGACGGTTCTCTTCAGCCGGTTCGTCCCAATAGGACCTGGTCAAGAATCCAACGATGCTCTTGGGCTCCAGGCTTTTTGAATGGTGTATCACTACCAACGCTGATGCAATGCCCCGGAGGCTATCAAGCCAAAGAATGCGCCCCATTTCCGGAAAATAATGTGTTCATAGGGGGAGAAAGGTCAATGAGGGTCAAATGCTGCGTTGAAGAGAGTAGAATAATTTCCGAACTATGATATTTAATTACTCAAGAGTACTCTGTAATTTTGCCTGAAAATATAGCCCATAAACCCACTTCAAGGCTGGCGTGTAGTAAAGAAATCGAGATAATACAGATCTACATAGTTACAGCCCTGGAGGAAAGATCGGCAAACTGTGCTGATCGCGTAATACAGGTAATGGGCTGGCTGAGACCATGTAAGACCAAGCTTGGACCTCATCGGATGCATGATATACCGCACATATACTTGGGGTGCATCCTGCATTGATCGACGCTAAGTGATTTATAGAGCTATCACATTACGATAGATATAAGCTGAAATTCCAAAAAGAAAAGACGCAATCGAAGAGTATTATTATGTGATGCCTAAACATAATACATACACCCCTGCATATGTACGAGTACGGAGTACTCCGTAGCTACCCACAGGCCATTTTTAGGGCTTTGAGCTCATTGGCCATAGTATATGCACAATTCAGCTCCGCAGTACTCCGCAGTACTCCATGGATTTCATTGATTTCCTAGATCTTGATTCTTACTCGGGTCTGGTCGGCTTTAGATTCAGCAGATTTTACGTTGGAAGGGTCGTTCCCGAGTACAGAAATTGATTAAGCAATGGAAATAAGCATTGAATGAGCTTTATGTGACATTTTCCTAGCAATACCCAATAAATCCACACGCAAGGCAACTTTATATGCATGGTCCCCCAAATAATTTCCAAATATACAAATCTATATATTGCCTGACAAGGCTCCCAAGCCCACTGATTCGGTCTGTGCACGAATCTGCTTCTGCCACATACTTGTATATCGACCGTGAGAAGCCAGTAACTGTTCATGGGTTCCACTCTCTGCGACCCGACCTTCATGTAATACAACAATGTTATCAGCTGTGGTGATCGTGCTCAGCCGATGTGCAATGACTAGCACAGTGCGTCCACGCGACAAGATAGCTAGTGCTTCTTGGATGTTCTGCTCCGTCTCAGAATCCAATGCAGCCGTTGCCTCGTCAAGCAAGATAATCTGAGGTTTCTTGATAATGGTACGGGCAATGGCAACGCGCTGTTTCTCGCCACCGCTTAGTCGCAAGCCACGGTCTCCCACTTTGGTTTCGTAGCCATCGGGGAAGGCCATGATCTTGTCATGTACACTGGCTGCGCGGCAGGCCTCATAAACTTCCTCGTCGGTGGCATTTTGGTTGGCGTATTTGAGATTGTACATGAGTGTTTCATTGAATAAAACTGTGTCTTGTGGGACAATGCCAATGTGTCTCCGCACAGAGTCAATTGTCAAGGTTTGGGTGTCGTGTCCATCAATCGAAAGGCTTCCGCCGGTCGGATTGTAGAATCTGTAGAGCAAGCGGAAGATTGTCGATTTTCCACCACCTGATTCTCCCACCAGAGCAGTAGTCGTACCTGGCTTGCAATCAAAAGTCAACCCGTTGAGAGCAGGTCGTCGTGAATCATATGAGAATTGGATATCGTCAAATGTAATTCGGCCGTGACAGACAGCTAGCGGCGTTGCAGATGGTTCATCCACCACCGATGGCTGGACGCGGAACAGCTCCAGTAGACGCTCTGCATTAATCAAGGCAGATTGAATGTATCGGTAGAAGGTTCCAAAGATATTCAAGGGAGCTTGAAGTTGGGCCATATAGGTAAGGAGGGTCACGAACTGGCCAACTGCACGTTGACCGCGAGCAACCTGGTAGGCGCAAATAAAACAGGTGATTAAAAGGCCAAGCATAAAGATGACATTCTGGAAAATATTCATCAGATTCTGCGCGAAGAGGGAATGCCATTCCGCCCGCAGGTAGTCCGAGACTGCCCCTCGATAGCGATTGAACTCATATTCCTCGGCGTTGAAGTATTTGACGGTTTCGTAGGACACAAGCGAATCATTCCTATATAAAGGTTAGTAAGGTCTAACAGGATAAACGGAGACGAGAACGGGAAAGGAAACTCACTTGACAGCGTCTTCCTGCCTAGAAGCGTTCACCATTTGGCGTCTCATATTGGCTCTCCAAGAGGCAATTTTGACAGTCGAATAGAGGTAGAAGAACGTCATGATAGCGACAGCCAACGCGTAGTACACGTCAAATACGACTAGGAAGTATCCGATGGCGATGGCCAAATCAATGAACATAGGCAACACTTGGAAGGTCACTTGCTCAAGGAAAGTGTTAATTGAGCTGCCTTTGGTAAGAGCAGAAAGAACCTCGCCCATCTTTTTACCTAGGTGAAAGTCCAACCCTAGATTATGAACATGCTCAAATGCCGCGGTTGACAGCTCCATGTATGCATATTGACTCACTGAAATCCACAGGTTGGAACGAACCGACTCAAGGAAACCTTGGCTGCCTTGAAGCCAACGGTAAATGATATACAAACAAATGGGCAACCAAGGCACCTGCAGAGTTCCGTCACTGGTGGACAATGAGTCTGCGATCACTCCCACTTGATATGGGACTAGGATATTGACCGCTCGCTGCACAATTAATATACCAAAGCAGATGACGACAACAACTTGCAAGCGGAGGGATTTGTAAGGCCATAGATATGGAAAGAATAGAGAATAGCCACTCAGATACTCCATCCAGTTGGTGGAAGGGGTCGTCAAAGGCCGGACCCAGGCTTCTACTTGAGGGGTCTGCTGGCCATCGGTCAAGCCATCACTGTCATCCGAGTTGGCATTGCCTCTTGAATCTAGCAGGCTGGTTGTCTCTCCGGGATCGGCATCTTCAGCCTCCTTGAAGGCGCGATGTTTGCGAGCAGACTTGAAAATGTAGGATGCGACCAATAGTGTGAGAACAATAACCCGCACAGAGCCTGCGGAAACCTCCAATGCCTCCCAGAATGTGATTTTTGTGCGCAATCTTCCACCGAATGGATCTTGGATTGTAGGTTCATGATGGGTATGAGCATATATTGAGACTGAAGTCGAGAGAATTGCTACCTCGAACGGGATGGCTGATATCCATGGGATGAATTGTGCGATTGATGGTGCGGGGTTCGTATCGATTAAAGAGATGAAGATGACGGCATGAGCGAAGAAAGATCCAACAACAAAGACCTGTTTTTTGTATTTGTTAGCTTTGATTTCAGATTTGAAAGCAGACGTTGCTCACCACCACTGCTTGACCACACCACCACTGCTCCGACTTTGAGACCATGGCGTGGGTCATGTGAACAGCTGCCTCTCCAACATATGTTGCCAACACCAAAAGACTCAACCAAACAAACCAAGCTTTGGATTTATTTAGCGCGAGCTCCGCGGGCAAGTCCTTGGCTACTGCCATCATTATTCGGGTTCGCCTGGGCAGTGGTTTCCCACCGGGGCCATACTGCACTTCAGTACTCTGACCGGCATTATTTTTGGCTACCTGTGATGAATGGACCAAAAAGAAGACAAAGAGAATCACTAGCAGAATTGGAGGATATCCAAAGCGAAGATATTGGAGCAATTGGTGAGCAGCGATAGCCGAATCCATGGCCACAAGCTCTTGATAATCGGAGATTATGGATCTCAATGTTGACTTTGACCGGGCGATTGAGACAAGAAGAATGGGAATTGTCCGGAGAAGGTATGTGCTTCTCTTCGCATGTGGGGTTGGCTGTGGGATTGAAAGCTGAAGGTTCACAATCGAGCTGTCGTGTGCCCAGCTTTCAATCGCGACGGAGATGTCTATCAGTGGAGCCTCGGATGGAGACTAGTAACGCCACTGTATTGGCTAGTAATTTGGCAGCTTCCAAGATGTTGCACATCGATGCATGTTTGACCTAAAGATCGCGCCAAGGTCGCTAGCCTCGGAACATAGGTATACTACTCTGTACGAATGGGTCGATATTTCTAGTACGTACCTTGATTCCTACCTATGTATATAATTGAAGTTCTAGATTTTAAATGAGAATATACCTTGCTTTTAATCTTAATATTGTAGATCTTTGCGCCCAGTGATGTACCAGTTCTATCGCTGCACGGAGATGCTCGGGGGATCACCGCCAGGGCCCAGTGGCTCGGCTCAGGCATTCAACTTTATCCTTAATTTTGAGCATGCACGCGACATGACGAACAGAAAAAAAAGGTGACAGATCTAATAAAACCAAGGAGAAAGAGAGACGGATTTACTCAATTGAGCCCAGCAAACCTTGGAATATAGTGATGCCAGCCTAATGTTGCCAACGAAATACACATTCAACCTGCGTGAAATGGGTTTAAACACTTGCATACATTCATTCATCATTATTTTATATATAAGATTTTGCTAGCCTCTGATGGTGCAATACAAATCATGTATACTGTAGATCTATAGGGTGGTCTGGCTCTGGTTGCGGAAGTTGGTGGGATGGGAACGCGTATCTTATTCACTCTTCGTCATTTAACATCTGTAATAATCTGACATATTACCACAGTATGGACGGGCGGTGCGTATATTACTTCAGCTGGATTGAGAATACACTTGTTTTAGTTTTAATTCGCTTCGATTCTCTATTGCTTTTTGTTTTGATTCATCTGCTCATGCCTATTTTGTATATACGCAGTACTCCGTGATGGTTTAATATTCGCCAGTCGTGCATATCAAAGTTGTAACATATAATAATTATATTGTATACAATAAACAGCTCGCGTGATAAGTTGCCTAAATGATAGACATGTATTATGTGACTTATAATTTTTTTTTTTACTCCGTACATAGTCCTTACACACCCCACAACTTGTTCAATCCCATGTGATTGACTTGGGCTTACAGTACCGAGTATGCTTTGATCATAGCCTATCATCCTTCTATTTATACTATTTGACATTCGTGAAAAAGCCAATTGATCCACACGATAGAAATGGCCCCTATGTATTTGCTTAGGTAAATAATGAGATGACTTAAAGTTCAGCGAGAAATTTTAAAGGCGGGAAGAACCATGGGTTTGGGTGGGTCAATTCTTTTTGGCTCTAACCATATCGGAGAGTAGTTCATGAATGCACTTCGATCCCGATTTGCTCTCTAAGCCGAACTCCACAGCTCTTCTGCCGCAATAAAATAGTAACTCAGAAGCTTCACACTATTGATCAAAATACCTGGTTGCTACCGATGTACTCCGTAGGTACTTCGTATAATGGCTTGCTTACGGCGAGTGTACTGCCCAGCGCGTGCCAAAATGTCTCCTTGTCATTTTGTGGCTAGCTGGATTGATGATGATTTAATAGCGTAGCTGTACTCATAGGAGCTGGATATTACGTATTTGCTACCCCCCCTACTTGCTGTTTAGTATCTATCCTTGTAAATGGACCATATAGTCTCCCAATAACGTCACACCTAAGTACCTGATGTGTGATCTGTAGCTCCTTACGCTCATCATGTCTTCAGCCATTCAGCCATTGAAAGCAACCCAGTCTGCATAGAGGCTATAGAAGGACGGATTCCTCCGCATGAAACTATTTATTTACATATGTAGCCACTAAAAAGGTGGGGCATACTAGTAGCCCAATACATATGGAGTACTCCATATGTATTACCATAATAGAGCGCTAGCTAGTTAGTTATGCGACGCTCCCCACCCGACCGCGAGAGCACAATTCAGGCAGCACATTCATTCTGCTGAAGATCAGCCCAGTCACACCGAGATCCACCGTAGGTTGCATAAGGTGGCACGGCTGAGGAAAGATCCTAGTATTATGTCGATCGTCGTAGTCTGATCCGCATATTTTGAGCGCGAGTTAAGAAAGACCCTTTTTTGCCGAGTACGGTCGAATGAGACTGAATAATACATTGAGATCCTCTTTTTTTTTCCTGTGCTCTGTCTTTCCATTCAAACTTCCTTGATCCGATAGAATGGCCACCTTAAAGTGTGCTAGACTTGAGGAGGGCGTCTTGCCAACCACCCTCGACAAACTCACTATCCGACAAGAAGAAAATGGCAATTTCACACTGACTGCATTGCCAGAGACAAGCTCCGTCACCGCAATCGTTGAATCCGTCCTCGGTCACTCCATCCAGCTACACCGTCTTCAAGCATCTGGAGCAGAAGGCCAATCCGGCTGTTCAATCTATTTCGTTCGGGACAATAGCCACCCAGAAAATACCGTCGCTGTCGCAAAAGTATATCCACCAGAATGCCATAAAGACTTTTTTGAAGAACTCGTTGCGTATAGGAGGTTGCTATCTCTTTCCGATCCTCCATCTGCTGCCAGGCCCCTTGGAGTGGGAAGGACCCGCGATGAGATTACCGCGGAGCCGATGGGAGTGATTGTCTATCAGCTCGCAGCAGGGAAAGCAATCAACACAATTATCCGTGATATTGGTCGAGTTTCCACACTCCGATTGATCGCAAAGCAACCATGTCCCGACGAAACAAGGGAAATGATGAATGATATTATTCGCGGCGCGCTCCAGGGAATCTCAATAAATCATAAATCATATCAACCTCAATCATCTAATATCCCTACCATTGATCTTTTGGAGTGTCAATTCAATGGACTGATGGCCGACTTGATTTCCGCCGTCCAAGGAGTGGCATTGACATTGGCCAAGCTGCACCGAGAAAAGACCGAATGGAGCAGCGCCAGCGAATCTGTCGTCGACAGACTGCGCAACAAACTACAAGGGTGGGTCCAAGAGATCGAGGGCCCATCGCGAGCGCAGTATGAACGTGCAATCGGGTCGGATCAAATACAGCAACTGGCCTCATTGGTGGACCGGGCAATTGACTACTCACGAGAAGAAGGCGTAGCGTCACTATTGCATGGTGATGCATCGCCAGGAAATTTCTTCTGGGACCCCATTCAAGGAATCACCATGATCGACTATGGCGGACTGACTCGCTCGATGGATGCGAGTGGCCGGCCCATTGGACCGGCAGAAATGGATGCGGCTGGGTTTCACGAGCGGCTGCGAAAGTACGCCGGGGATTTCGGAATGAGTGAAACTGATATCGGCCGGGTTCAGAAGGAGTTCTGGAAAGCTTACCAGGCACAAGGTATACCGATCAACGAAGGGCTTGCCAGGTTGTTCAAAACACGCACGCAGCTATCTCGACTATGGTCTGCGGTGGACAAGCAAGATACATCACGCGACGAACAAAAGGCTGTCAAACTCAGCGAAAAAATTAAATTTGAATGGGAACGTCTTGTCAGTATCTCACCCGAAAGGGTCCAACCCTGGAGAGTACTTGTCGTTGCCAATGCCAGCGGGCCTGGTAAAGGTGGTCTACCTCTGTTGAATCAAGAACTAGTCAAAGCCATGTCGGAAATCCCTAATGCAGCAGTTACTCTGTTTATGGTAGAGCCTAAGAATGAAGTCAAAAACACATTGGCATCGTCAAGCCATGGTCGGGCTAAAGTGGTCTGCATTCCCTCTAGAGGAGATGATCCCAGTGCTCTACTCTACCATGTGGCAAAGGTACACCAGCCTGGAGATTATGGCCTGCCAATCCCAGACGACCAGCATCCATCCCCATTTAATCTCATCATTGGCCACTCGCGGTATTCTAGCACTGCAGCTTCTTTGATCCGCGAGAGATGGTATCCCACAGCCAAGCTGGCGCTCATCACACATACCAGTGCATTGCGCAAATCAGACGTCGCATGGAGGTGGTACGGACAAACACGAGAGCTAGGCTATGTTGAAGCTGCTCGGCTGGCAATGCTCGATGAGAGGATTCTCCCCAAAGCAGATTTGGCTGTTGGAGTCGGGCCTGTACTCACAACTGAAGCGCGCGAACGCGAGTGGATGGGACAATGCAATCGCCCACGATCCAACATGATGGGACCTCGCTTCCATGAACTGGTTCCGGGCGTGCGCGCGGGTGATGCTTGCACGCAACAACGACAGCCGAACGACCTGTTTCGGGTGCTGCTTGCTGGTCGAGCAGACGATCCCGCTAAAGGTTTAGACGATGCTGTATATGCTGTGCGTAAGATCGCACTCTCTGGCAACGATATCTCCCTGGACGTACTAGGACTCCCAGCAGAAGACGTGGAGCGCTGGCAGAACGCCGTCGATGAGATGACAGGCATGCCTGACCTCGTCAGGTTGCACCCTTTCTCTGACGACCCTAATGCTGTCTCGCGGTTCTATTGTAACGCAGACCTAGTCATCATGCCCTCAATGCACGAGGGATTCGGGATGATCTTTACCGAAGTCGCTGGGTTGGGCGTTCCCATCCTAGTGACACAAGAAAGCGGTGCGGGCCAGCTTGCGCTTGATCGCAGTCGTATTCCGCCAGAACTTGGTCAGGCCTGTGTGGTGAATGACGAGAGCACATACGGAATTGTACCTTCGCCGACCAGCCAGCGCGTAGCCGTCTGGGCTCATCGGATCGACCACGTGAGGTGTTATCCGGAGCAAACGAGGCGGCATGCTCGCTCCCTGCAACGAATCATGCGAGGTTATTCATGGAAACATGCCGCTAAGGCTCTGCTTCGCTCAGCGATGGAGGGCGAGGGAGATACAGTGCAGATGGCTCATGGCAGCGTTGCACCGGCATATTCATCATGGCTTCGCCCATCGCTTGGGATGAGCGTGGTCTCATCAATGCGTCGAGCTGTACGGACGCGAAATCGCAGTGGAAAGCCAACTTTGAAGCAGGCAGAAGAAGTCATGCAGAATCTTCCAGAGATAGCCCCGACCATCTCAGCGCTAGAAGAGCATGTCTCTACTACTGTAGGCTATCCTGTCAATTTGCGGAGTCTGGATCCTACTCATCCTGGGGGCTTTTCTGGTGCTATCATTTTCTTTGCTTATGCAAGCGATGAATTTACCAACGGAGAGGTATCATTGGTATCCAATGACCCATCCAAAGGTCGCGTAGTTGCTGTTGTTAAACTGTTCGTCCACGGTTTGGATAACGGGATCACCGAGGAGTTGTCAAGCCTTGAATGGCTTCTTTTGCAGACCAAGGGTGATATCAAGACTGCCGCCCCGTTAGCTGTTGGGCGGATGATATGGGATACCAAACCAGCCGGTATCGTCACATATCAAGTTGCCCCCGGGGTATCCCTTTATCAGCTCATGATGCAGATGGGCCGCCTACCACAGGGTTCTGCAAGAAGGCAGATGCTATCTGTCTTCACTGCTGGCGTGCAGGCAGTCGCACGTACTTTGGCCAGATTACACACTCATAGCGTCGAAGGACGACCAGGGACAGAGTACCTCGAGTGGTATTTTAACGCTGCAACAAAACGAGTCCAGCAGGCATTGCTGCACAAAGACATTATCCGTTCTGCGGGGCTCGAAGTGGATCAGCTTCCTGAGAAAATGAATGAACTCATTGCCGACTGCAAGCGCGATATTGCCAATCGTCCACGCACCACTGTCGTGCACGGTGATGCCCATCCTGGAAATTTCTTCTATGACCGCGCGACAGGGCATGTCACTATGATCGACACAACAACACTACACTGTTCTCTAGACGAGAATGGTGAGCCGGTTGGGGTACCGGAACGAGATCTGGGCCATTTCATGCACATGCTGCGACGAACTGGCGAACAATACGGCCTTACGCGACAAGAGATACAAGAGAGCACAACCGATTTTGTGGAGGCTTATCTTGGAAATGCAGCGGCGCCAGCAAATGTCCAAATCATTCGGTTCCTGATGTCATGTTCGGCTCTGTCATTTTTGAATTATGCGGCGCAGTCAGACGAGACAAAGGTAGAACTACAGGTTAGGATTTTGCAGGATTTATTTCGCCTCGGAGAGGGTTGGACACAGTTGGATGGAATGCGAAGTTTATAAATATGTAGGAATCGTTGGTTGTTTTGTACTTAGATATTCTTTCGGATCTCGGGATCTAATTGGGAGTTATGGTAATAATTGATACTCTTGGACATGTTCAATGCCTTGATATAATTTCCCTTTCAGTCTTCCTGCAGTATTTTGATCTCTCAAGTAGACCTCATTACGCCCAGAGTGTGCCAACAAGTGTTCATCATCGGACAAAATGTGCTGATCCATCTTTCTGGCCCGCTTTCTGGCAGTAATGCCAACAGAAGGTACCGTATTGACGGTGCCACATAATCTCGCTGGCAAGACAGATCGAGAAAGCCAGCAGCCAGACTCAGATAAGAGGGGATTGGGTGGTATTGGGCTTAACATGATATGATTTCGGGGCTGTCCCCAGCTGAAGCTCGTAGCTGTGTTCATCTTGAGAGTGGTTCGTGGAGCTCGATCCTGGGACATCATCCAGCTTTAATAGCAGAATCCGGGCGTGGAAGCTTCAAGTTGCAAATGGATTCGCGTGTATAGTGACGCTATTGATCTTGAATGGTTCAAAATCATCACCCTCCTTGGGCTGAGAAACCTTTCCTTTCTTGTCGACCTTAACATTCGCCTTCTCAAGATTGGTAAGAACATCACCGCCTTCGTCCTGAGGGGTCAAGTTCAACACCTTTCCAAACACCGTACTAGCGCCATCGAGATGTGGTGCCGGCACGAACGAAATGAAGAATTGACTCCCGTTGATCGTTGCGCCCGTTGCGCCCTGAGAGCCAGGCGCTGTTCTGTCCTTCACCGGACGAGATGCCATAGATAAAATGCCTCGCGCGTTGTGTCGCAGCGATGGGAGGTGGATTTCTTGGTTCATTGCTGCCGGGTGGTAGATCGATGTGCCGCCTTTTGGGATCTCGAAATCGAGCATTGGTTTCGTACTTGTTTGATGCGCGGCAGGGCCGAGAGAGATGTCTCCACCCTGGACCATGAATCCCGGAATGAGGCGATGAAATGGGGTGTCGTTGTATGCGCCGCATGCGCAGAGGGCGAGGAAGTTCTCTGCAGTTTGGGGTACTGCTTCGCAGAAAAGCTCGACCTTGAGGTCGCCTTGGGTGGTGTGTAACTATTAGCAGTAATCAGCATTGTGCCGTGGAATGCAGAGCTGGGGGGAGATTGCAAGGCTTTATAGGTAAACTTACTGTAACAGACATAGTGAGCGGGAGTTTGTGAGGTAATATAGAAGTTCAAGAGGACCAGATGCGGCATCGAGGTCTCCGTGCCCCAAGCCCGGGGGCCCGATAGAGTGCTTAGTCATACTTTTCTTATCGCTGGCGCCAGGCAATTCCAGATGTTTGGTTGTCAGTTCGATCCCTTCAATACAGACAGATTTGTGTCAATTTGAAATTTGAATACGCTGAAAGGTTCTCACGAGAAACTCCTTTTGCTTTTTGCCTTCTCATCGATACTTGTCCTCCATAAGCACGGCCATATCCTACCTGGCTCCTTCCTCACGCAAAGCCAGTTGACCTACAACATTCGAGAGCAATGAACAATCGGCCGGTGGAGCAGGCGTTAAGCACGTTGGTGCCGACTCATGCCAATGACCTCCCACAAGAACTACTCAGCTATGCAATGTCACTAGTGGCACAGTCCCGGAGCTTCTCGAGCAGTCTGAAGCCGGAGGAGGAAATCGCTCGACCATATGCCTGCGCGGAAATCGCTTGCAGAAGGTATGCCACAGACCTGAATGAGGAATTTCTATGGCTGGCTTGACCTCAAAAATCTAATTGGTTGTGTTACTCTTATAGATTGACCCGAACTCTTAAACTTCCTCCGCTGCTCGGGCATCCGCCATGTCCTCCGCGCATATACAAAAAGCTTTATTCATACCTCGACCGATCTCTCGCAGCCAGCTCGGCTGGTCTCAAGCGCTCAGCGAGCGGATCGGTTCCTGGAACACCCTCACGCGCCGGTTCAGCGCAGACCACGCCGACAAAGGGCGCGGTAGCCAGGAACACCCCATCCAAGGCAGTAGCTCCAACACCACGAGGACTACAAAATACACCTTCGAAGTCTACACCTTTGAAACGAACTATGAGCACCGCAAACCTGCTCGAGAGTCCCTCGAAATCGGTAAGAAAGGCTCCAGCCCCTCAACCGAAGGATATTACTGGGTCAACTATCATTCCAGACGCCCCGGCCTGGGTAATGACAGCCATCCGGACTGTATGCAAGATTCTCTCGACGCCTGCCCCACGCACAAATACCTGGTCTAGGCCTCCAATCTCGAGAACCCTACCTCCGCATATCTTTTCTGGGGTCTCGTCCGTCCTTTATCTTACGTCGAGCATGTCCAACGACGAACCGGGATGGGACCGGGAGAGCTTGGATTTCCTGGAGCCCATTGTATCTATCAATGGGTCTGATAAGGACGATTATTTCAAAGAACTGGTCTACGCCATGGTCGTGGCTGTGTACTTCCTCGTGCTCGCCCGTCGACGTAACCCGGGGCCAGATGAAGAGGCCGATATCGAAGCGCAGAAGATGGACAAGAAGACTTTTATTGAAATGCGTCAGACGGCATTGAACAGTCTTGGGCTGAAAGCTAATGACCGGAGACATCGTGATGATGTTGACCAGTGGATCACTCTTATCATGGAGCAAGGTTGGGCCACTGGGCAGGAATGGTTCGAGAATATTCCCTATGCCGGACAGCTCTATGGTGAAGATGAGGAAGGCAGGTCCTACCAAGACCTGGATGAAGAGGATGCGACGCTTAGGGGTGTTAGGCCGCCTAAACGATTAGCGGCGAGTAAAACTCGTCCGTCGGGGTCAGACCATGCTCCGCGGGGTGGTCTTTTGCCTGGCCTGGGAACAATGATGCAAGATCGAGTTGACTGGCTGAGTGATGATCGTCAAGAGGATTATGTGAATTGGAAAGCGGATATCATGGCTCGCATCGAAGGTGCAGCTGCTTGATGGTCGTCATGCGATGAGAGATTATTCAAAAGGGGACGCAGCCTGCTAGTTTAATTGATACCCTAAGATATGAATCAACATGTAATTTCTATATTCGTCCATGATAAGCAAACAAAATATCCGCTTCACCATATCTATGTTCTAACTGTATGCTCCGTTGCTCTATCACAACCCAATGTCCCAAGTCATCATTGTGGCAACCCAACTCCATGCGCCATCAATGACACAAAAACCAAAAAACACTCACCTCAGTACCAAATGCTCCTCGTCCTGTGATGAGGAATGGACTCATTCTTCTCTGCCTCCAGGCTCTTCATTGTGTCGTACAAGAAAAAGTCAATGAGGATCGCATTGATGCCATATGTCTTTCGCGGTTTCTCCACAATCTTCACACCCTCATCCAACTCATCCGAGTTTTCGGTTTTGGGGCTCTCATTGACGTCTGAGATATCCTTGGAAGGAGGCTTTTGGAGGTTCATTTTGACCTCAGGGTGTTGTTTTTCGATCTCTTGTTTGATCAACTCAACACACCAGATACTCGTACCACGAAGCTCGATCTCCCAGTTTGAGCCTGGCTCGATGGGTTTCAAGTCGCGGATGTGGTTTTCCAATTTAGGTGCATAGCGAAGACAGTTCATCTGGTGTAGCATCTGCGGAATGCGGTAGTCTAGGATATATGGTTAAGATGGGTTTGAGGGACTGAGGCTTGCAAGAGCCGTACCTGCAAACATAGTGATCTTGTCAATGTCGTGGAATTCGCCAAAGTCTTCGCCATTAAAACAGGCCCAGAGATCAGCTACTAAGATCTGAGCACGTTTGTAGATTCGCACTCGCTTTCCGTGGAAGATTGTCTCGTCGCGGAAGCAGGCAAAGCTCTCTGTCAATATATTGACCAATCCGGCGGCGGAGAGGTTGGCACTGTCAATGCAGTTGACGAAGCTGCCGCCGAATTCCTATATCTGGTAAGTATAACTCATATTGCCACGGTGGTAAAATATAATATACCTCGCAAAGGACCTCGCCTGCTTCACGTAGACACTGCACTCGTTCTTTAAACATAGGAATCTCTCCATCTGTTGCAGATCGAAATACATGTCGAAGTAGCTCCTCCGTGCACCTCTTTTCATCTACCCAGAAGTCGGGGGTTGTAATTGGAATATCTGAAGTTGGGGTAAGCAGTCATCATTCCAGAAGTAGAGTACAACCAGAAAACTAACTTTCATCAAGAGCTCTTTGTAGTGCAGCAACCAGACTCCAGTAACCAGTCCAAAGCTTGCCACGATACTCAATACAGAAACGCTTTGGCTCTTCTTCTTCGTCAGACCAGAAACTGAAGTTCAATAAGTCCATTGTGAAGATGAAATCAACAGTGCTTTCATTTTTGGTCTTTGGGTGCAGTTCGTGCTCCGACCAAGTGTGCGTGGAGTACTCTTTCTTCTGCATCATACGCCATATAGTTTCGGCAGCCTCTTTGGTGTAAACAAGGCTTACAGCAATATCAATGGCATTGTCAAAGACATACTTAGCCCCCTCAAGCACTCTGGTCTCTGGTGGGGCATTCTTTGGTTTTTCGCCCATGCCGAAATGCTGGCGAAGCAGCTCTACCAACTCAGGGTCGGCTTCATCGTCGGAATTTGCCTCGACTTGATCATTTCTCCGGGCCGGAACTGGGTCCAATGATGGCATGATATTTTTTCTTGTTGTTTTATTTTGATTGAAAGCAAATGGGAAGATATGGGGTCAGGGGTATCTCCTTTGATATGAGGGCTCCTGCGGTGAGAAGCTAGACCCGGCAGATATTCCACCCCACCTAGATATTCGAATCTTTTGAGGCTGGAACAAGTAGATGTGTGATATAAAAATAGTTGAACAGAGTTGACCAGTGTTTTTTTTTTCTCGCCACACCGAGATTTTGACCCGATAGTCTCTAGATAGGTAGAGTCACTGGTTATGTAAGCACACACAATCTGGAGCCCAAGGTAGAGCCTTCAGGTACGCCTATGATGGATCTAAAATGCTCTGAGATATGCGCAGTTGTGGTACAGAGCAGTAATGTTGACTTATATTTGTGAATATTCACTATAACGCAAGACAAGTTTGCATAGTATACAACATAGTTTATAGTCACACAAGTTCTGTAGGTCCGGAATACCAGGTAGATCAGAAGAATATATGGATAGCATCCGTATGCCCATGAAACTGACATTTGTATTTTCGGATCAAACTCAAGTTCATCCGGTGTTCTTCTAGATCAAGCCGATCTGGGTATGTGCGCCCTGTATATTGCCGCATGCAATGCAAAGACAATCGCAGAAAAGGTCAGACAAGATCAGAAAACAAGGTTAATTACACTCGATATCAATGTATAGTTCATTTTTTCAAGAAAATAAATCAAAATAAGGAGTAATTGGTAGAAAAGTAGAGAGTAAGTGGAAAACCCACATGTGAGGGCTCCTAGCAACTTGGAAGTGCCGTCATCGTCAACGGCCACTGTTTCCGGTTCAGCGTTTCCCTTCTTTCACTTTGTTCCCTTTAGATTTGTCTCCCTTCTTTGTCCTTTTTCCCCTTCACAATTTCTAAAATATACCCAACTCTACATCACTATCTCACTATCTCAGCCACCTGTCCGCGATCATTATCTACTGCCCGCCATGCGGGATAGCTCCCTTAAGCGCTCCCTTGGGGTGGACCTCACCCGCTCCCTCAAAGAGGTAAGGTCACCCCTGCTCACATGCGATACTGGCGTCCAAGTGACGCTGAATTGAAAATCTAGTCTGACAGTTCTCTCATCACGTATAGTCACGCGTTCTTCTCGTCGGCGCAGGCGGCATTGGCTGTGAGCTACTGAAAAACCTCGTCCTCACCGGGTTTGGTGAAATCCACATTATTGATCTTGATACCATTGATTTGAGCAATCTCAATCGTCAGTTCCTTTTCCGACATGAGCATATCAAGAAATCAAAGGCCTTGGTACGTCCAACCTACCCTACGCACTTGCGCCGCTCCCTTACGAATTCCCCCGAGTCAAGCGCCGCGCATTCGCATTGTGTGAGGGGCCCAACAATAGCAGATATGGAATACTGAGATATGGATACTCTCATCTAGGTTGCCAAGGAAGTTGCGCAAAAGTTCCGGTCCGACGCAAAGCTCGAGGCCTACCATGCGAACATTATGGACACCCAGTTCAACGTCTCGTGGTTCGAATCCTTCAACGCCGTCTTCAATGCGCTGGACAACATCGCCGCAAGGCGTCATGTGAACAAGATGTGCCTCACTGCCAATGTGCCCTTGATCGAAAGCGGCACTACAGGCTTTAATGGCCAGGTTCAAGTTATTCAGAAGGTATGCATCAAAGGTGATATCTGGATCTGCAGATTGGGCGCTTATTGACTGCGCATTATACTAGTCGCAAACCGAATGCTATGACTGCACCCCAAAAGAAACCCCCAAGTCGTTTCCCGTGTGTACGATCCGGAGCAACCCCAGCCAGCCAATTCACTGCATCGTGTGGGCGAAGAGCTTCCTCTTGCCGTAAGCCCCAGCTCCCAGTCTGTCTACTTTGAATACTCACCTTCGAGTAGGGAACTTTTTGGCGATAGCGAAGATGAGGCACCGGAGGTGGACAAGACAGAAAACGCAGATAACGGTTGGTTTGATTTTATCTCTCAATTCGGCGCCGAAACTGACATCCGGCTAGAAAATGAAATTGCGGAGCTGCGGAAGGAAGCACTGGAGCTCAAAGAGTTGCGACAATCGATCGGCACCGAGGAAGCCCACCACAAGGTCTTTGATAAAGTTTTTCGAAGGGACATAATACGATTACAGGGCATGGAGGAAATGTGGAAAGAAAGGGAGCGACCAGAGCCCCTTGACTTTACTCAACTTCAAGAAGAATCCGCTTCGATTGCCTCGACGATCTCCACAGATGACCAGAAAGTGTGGACATTAGAGGAGAATTTCAGTGTTTTCAAGGATAGGTATGAACTGACTGTTACGACAGTATCCGTTTGGTAAACTAACACGCTACAGCTTGAACCGGTTGACTCATCGTCTGAAGCAACTTCATGAAAATAACACCCTAAACCAAGATTCCCCGATCATAACATTCGATAAAGATGACGTGGACACTTTGGACTTTGTTACCGCAACAGGTAATCTACGAGCTGCTATTTTCAACGTTGAGCTCAAATCAAAATTCGATGTCAAGCGTGAGTCTATCAAATAAGAGTGCACATCCCAGAATGATAGTTATTGACACAGCTTCCACAGAGATGGCGGGCAATATAATTCCTGCCATTGCAACTACTAATGCCATGACGGCTGGACTATGTGTTCTTCAGTCATTGAAAGTGTTTCAAAACAAGTTGATGCATGCCAAAATGGTAGGAATTGAACAAGTATGCTCACTACTACCAAAGCTAACAAGACATCGCTCTGAAAGGTCTTCCTGGAGAGATCCGGTGCTCGTGTGATCAATTCAGACTCGTTGAACCCCCCAAACCCTGATTGCAAAGTCTGTTCCCCTGTGGTGGCTCGTGTCGAAATTGACCCCGAGCTAGCAACCCTTGAACACCTCATCCAAGACGTTCTTCGGGTGGAGCTTGGTTATGGCGAATATCTTTCTGTTGGCCTTGGCACTCAACTGATCTACGAGCCCGACTTCACCGACAATCTCACGAAAAAGTTGTCTGACCTAGGCATTACGAATGAAAGCTTCATCACGGTATACGATGAGAATGAACCAGAGCGAATCAATCTCGAACTAGTAGTTATGGCAAGGTACGCACCGTTCTTTCAAGAATATTGGGCAATGTTGACGGATCGATTTCCAGAAATGAGCCGAATTCTGATGACTCCAAGCCTGCAACGCTGAAAAAGATGGTCGAGATACCCCCGAAGCCCACGAAGCCTGCCGAGCCTTCTCCCGTTCTTCCAGCAACTACCGATGATGCAACTGTGTCTGGGAAACGCAAGCGTGAGGGCTCAAGTGACGAGCTGGAACGAGCCAGTCACGATGCCAAACGGCTCGCTAGTGCATCCATTCCTGATTCCAAGGGCATTGAAGCTATCGTCCTTGACGATGACGAGGGAGGTGCCATTATGATCGACGATTGAATGTTGAAAGCAGATTTTGCTTCACGTGGCATCTCAAGGTCTTACTAGGAACCATCAAGTGTTTATCTTGATATCATTCTCTTCATATTTTCAGTATCCCCTTCTTCATTTGCTTATTACTGCTATTCAAGCCCTTCTGTATCACATGGCATAAAGGCGAATCTGTTTTCAATCTTAGAAGGGAAGGGGTTCACACCCCAAGGGTCACGGGCATGCTTTGGATATGGACATGAAAATGGGGTTTTTGAATTCCAACTACTACTGGAGTTTTGCGGTTAATATATTACTAGAATATGTTCTCTGAGTTCTGTGAGAATAACCAAGTATTCGCTGAATTCTGCATACTTCCCCGGGCCAACGGGTCGGCT
The DNA here is from genome assembly GCF_028829585.1 of Penicillium vulpinum. Taxonomy (NCBI): domain Eukaryota; kingdom Fungi; phylum Ascomycota; class Eurotiomycetes; order Eurotiales; family Aspergillaceae; genus Penicillium; species Penicillium vulpinum. The sequence goes on from NW_026643242.1 coordinate 5,201,596, forward strand.
CGCTTGAGAAATTGAAGCGAGATCCGGGAGCACGTCATATCTTGTGCAATACTCGTAAGTCTTATGAAGAACTGTCCGGATATCGCCTCGAAACCTAAAAAACAATGTATGAAAGTGCATTGATCTACACAATCTATATAAATTGGCACCCCGATGTAGCAAAAAGCGCAATATTCCCTTTGTATCTCGTCATCTCATCGTAGACTACTTAAAAGGAAACTAGACCTACCTATACTTAAATATAGCTGTCCTCTAAAGTTTCAGTGTTATTCAACATGAAGCTCGCACAATATCTCGCACTTCTTCCACTTTGCTTGGCAAGCAGTAGCTATTATTTTGATGGCTCTGCTACCAGCAATGGAGATGGCACTCAATCAAGTCCCTATAATAGCTTGGCCTCCATCCCGAATCTGCCACTCTCTCCCGGCGATAACATTCTGCTCAAACGAGGCACCACTTTCGCTGGCCCGCTATTGCTTAACAAAAGTGGTTCCGCGGGCTCAGTTATCACAGTCAGTGCCTATGGAGATGTGTCGCAGTCGAAGCCCATTGTTGGCGCAGGCACCGCCTTGAACTCAGTCCTGATCCAAGGAGCTTCCTTTGTCACTGTTCAAGATCTCAACATCACCAATCCAGGCGATAATACAACACCCCGCCGTGGTGTGTACGTGTATGCGGCCGACGCCGGTCGAGTCCAGGATATTACACTACAACGTCTCTACATTCATGATGTACGAGGTTGGATGCCTTCCACAACAACTACCGGAATTGCTACTGGGAAGTACGCGAATGCTTCCGGTGGTATTGTGATTGAGGCAGCTGGTTCAACAACTCCAACTTATTTTGATGGCCTCGTCATCCAAGATAATGAGATCCGCTCGGTGGATCGGCAGGGAATCTACACCTGGACTAATTGGTGCCAGAGAGAGGAGCTTGCCGCTTTTTGGAAAACGTTGTGCCTTAAGCCATGGGCGGCGTCCTCTGGGTTGGTTATTCAGAGAAATCGTTTGTATGATATTGGCGGAGATGGAATCGTTGTCAAGGGAAACAATGATGCCGAGGTCCTGAACAACACTCTTGTTGGTTTCAACCAGCGCTCCCAGTCCCCGAATGCGGGATTATGGACCGCGAACAGTGTTGGCTCTGTCTTCCGATATAATACTGTATCAGGTGGAAAGACGACAAATGATGGTATGCATTCTGAATCTTATACGTTGACTGGGCCAAACTAATTCGAGATTAGGAATGTCTTATGATGTGGACCATTCGACCTCGGGTACTCTTTTCGAATACAATGTCTCTCATGACAATGAAGGTGGATTTTTCTTGTTTTGCCCTTACGATAAGCCAACTCAAAACTTCACCATCAGATATAACCTGTCCATCAATGACCGGGCAAGAATCTTCCAGATTTGCGCCGGAGCTCTCGTTGGGGGAAAGATCTATAAAAACACTGTTTTCATCGGAGATGGTCTCTCGCCCTACATCGTTACAGAAGCCACGACCGCAACCCTCGATGTTCAACTTACCAACAACATCTTCAGGAAAGAAGGCTCTGGTACAGCTAAGTGGGGATTGAGTGACACTACATTTGCCGTGGACAACAATGCATTCTACGGCTCCATCGACACTTACTCTAACGCTACCAATTCGTTCACTGGTGCACCAGGTCTAGCCGCTCCTGGATTGAGGGACCCGAAGGCGTACCAACTCTTGACCGGATATGCCACCTTGGATTCTGCAACCACTGTACCAGGTGATGCAGCCGTGGATTTCTTCAATAATCCCACAAGCGTGCACAAGAATCGGGGATTCTACTCTGGTGCTGGAACAAAGATTCCGACATGGATTACTCGCTTCGATGACTCGAGTCTATCCGGGTGGACCACCACGGGAACGGCATCTGTTGTAGCGGACCCCTCTGGCGGGCTAGGTAATTCGCTTTCGCTCGCTTCTGGTGCTTCAATCACCAGACCTATTTCCCTCACTGCTCCGTTCCGCCTTAATTTGAGAATTTGGACTCCCGCTGGCACTGGCACATTGCCATCGGTGGAAATCCAGGGGATTTCTAAGTCTGCTACCGTGCAATTTGTTGCTGCTACACCCTACAGACAAGGGGAATGGCAAATTCTGGAAATCGCTTTCTCGGACAGTGCTTCGACTGCTACTGTGGACGGTGAATCTGTTACTCTGGGCTTTGCGACACAAAGTGCCACCGTTACTACTGCATTTGTTAAGATCAATGGTGGATCGACTGGTTTGATTGTGGATGACATATTTGTTACGGCTGTTTGAGTGTTATGATATTTAAAGTTTGTATGGCACAGGACAGTTCATAGTCTGCAAATCGATATTGATGAACAATCTATGTCCCAACTTTTTAGTTTAGGAGTTCCCTTTATTGAAAATCCCCCTTAACTCTATTCTATGCAATTGCTGGACGTTGAGCCTCGACGTCAGGCGAAGCTATATATCATGCGCTGCATTCTCCTCCATCTATATCTCGAATCCCTGAACATAATATGCGCTTTTGCCCAGAATAGTCAGAGTATGAAAATAAAGTTGCAATGTGGTTAAGATGAGCCATTGTTATGCCGATTTAGTTCTGCGACTTGGTTTCGGTTCGAAGCCCTAGGTAGTGTTAGTTCAATTTAACGAAACACATCGGCGAGTCAGCAACGAACTTCGAGATCCATTTGGAGATTCTGAATATGTAGGCCTGCCTCGAGCAGAGCCTCTGGGTCTGTGTTCCTTGGTTGTTGTAGCCCTCTGACATTCGAAATTTTGGTGTCTGACTCTGGGAGACGGGTTAGGTACTTCTGCTTTACGAGCTCTGATAGCCTCACCTTTGAAAAAATATCTCTTATATACATGTGTGACACGATCCCAAATCATAAAGATAGACGAAGTCCCGGTAATGAGAAGCGAAAGCAATGATAGTGTTGTGTCTATGGACCAGGGCATCTTAGTCGCTTCCTGAAGAAAAGAACATCTTTGTGGGACTGAAGTGTTTATATATTTCAAGGCAAAACCAGATTCTGGCTTATGCTTAGGAAAATATCCAGCATTACGGGTGAGAAACCATATTGTGGTGATGGCCTGTGCAATAATGGCACTTGTGTACTTTTGTAGCAGAATCGGATTTTGATAAAAGCAAATGAGAATGTCGTATTTAGCCCCAGAAGGCCCAATAAGGGAAACCCATCTTTTCCAAACCCAACTTCTGGAGAGTCACTTGAGAGTTGGAGTTGGATATATCATCTACCAGAGTTGGGTGTTGAGCAATGATGAGTCGGCCTTAGATTGAGGCTGTGCCCCTGAAAGCAGATTTGGGTATCGGCCAATCAGCTTTACAGTCTTGATAGTTGAACACGCCAATAACAAGGGTATCGAAAAGATGCTTACACCGCAGGAAATTTATTATATATTTGCAGCAAGAGAATCGAAGTTTAGAATTACAGACTCTCTAAATCTGTGATTTCTCCTCACAATGCCGCCTACTGCTCCCCGAATTCCGGATGAGATATGGGCACAACACCGAGAAGAGCTCATCACTTTCTATTTCGAGTCCGATAATACATTGCAGGAAACAATTTCTTACATGAAGGAGAGATATGGCTTCGAAGCTACGTGGGTGCAATCTTTAGCTTTCTCCGGTCTACATTGCAAATCAACCCGAAGTCTGACACTGTCATCGCTATCACTAGTAAAAACCAATACACTGCAAAGCTGAAATCATGGGGCGTAACGAAATACTTTCCCGGAAGCATTTGGGGCAGTGTTGCCTCTGTCAAGCGAAAGCGAGAACAAGAAGGCAAAGATAGCGATTTTGCGTTCCACGACCGAAAGCTCACGCGACAAAAAGTCGACAAAGAAATCGCACGACATGTTTCTTCAATCAAGTTAGGGCCCAGATCTGAAAATGCCGTGCTCCCAGATTACATCACTGTCTCTACGCCCCTAGCAGAGTCATCTGGCATATCTCGCGAGGCCCTTCTTTGTGGCATTCCTTGGTACCAATACACGCAGGATATACACACTCTGGGTAAGTGCGTTGGAGTGACTGTTTGCTTGATTGATGTCGAGACTTTCAAACCTATAGGGGGTTTCTTCTATTTCCTTTGGCCGAAACTAACGAAATCTCTAGTCTCCGAAAGACTAAAATGGAGCATCGCCCACTCAATCCCCAATACCTCCATTGAGATAGCCATAAAAGAGCTTTCTTCCGAATCCCCTAATCACATGCTACGATTTTGGGGCAATGACTCCCCAAATGACTGTGAACTTCCAACTTATCTTCCACCTGAAGAAATAAAGAGAAGAGGTTCATCGACTGGAAAGCTAGGGACACTACGGAAAGATTCTCCAGCTTCGGTTCTCACAGGCTTCCTACAACGAATTTTCTTTTTGTCAACCAACAACTTGATACATCAATTTCAATTTAACAAAGTTTGTGACCAGATTGTGAGCAATTTTGGTGCTGATATCCTCGTCTTTCTCTGTCGTCCAAAGTCACCTTCAATGAAGGTATTTGCGGGAATGGTCCTCAGCAGTGCTTTTGAGTCTGGAAATACACTTCTTATTAAAAGACTGATCCACCACGAGGCCAATTTGCCAGATCATATCTCTCACAGTCCACGATGGGCCGGCTACCTCTCAATGGCGTTCCACCACAGAGACGAGGGCATGGTTAAACTGCTGTGTGAAGCAGGGGTCCCCCCTAAGCTCAAATTTGGGACCTTATGGGTATTGCACGATAATTCTTATTGGGACTCTCACCTCTCGATGCTACATGTGTTGCTCGCTCTAGGTGCTGATCCTGAGAGATTCGTCATAGGAAAGCAGCCTGGATTCCCTCTGATTGATGCGGCACGTACTGGTAGCCTGGGGGCTGTGAAACTTCTTCTCAGTGCAGGAGCTAGAGTCGATATATACATCCCTCAGGAGTGTGGAACTGCTTTGCAAGCTGCAGCTTGGGGAGGTCATTTCGAGGTGGCCAAATATCTCATTCAATCTGGAGCGGCCATTAACGGTCCGGATCCTCAGCTTCTCCAGCAGTATCAATGGTTTGACTTGGGAATAATGGACATCACGATAGCGTTGCAAACCCCTGTTCAGCTTGCTGCAAAAAGGAACGACATGGCTCTTCTTCAATTTTTGCTGGAGCAAGGAGCGTCCACGATAGCTTGCGAAATCTCCATGCACCCTAGTTTGATGAAATACTGCATCTACCGCAGTGGCCATTTTAATTGGGAGGGAAAATACAAACTCAACGGAGTACATGACCATCCATCACGGTATAATGCTCATAACTCAGTATATACCGCCTTGCAGTATGGAGTTCTAAATCAGAATTTGAGCGTCGTTGCGCTCTTGCTTACCATCGGAGCTGATTCGGACTCACGTGTGGGACTACATATGGGCGATACGCCTTTACAGATGTCCGCAGTATTAGGCAACGTTGAAATATTTCGACTCCTTTTGCGCGGCGGTGCCGATGTCAATGCTCCACCTGCAGTTTCCAGTGGTCGAAGCGCAGTGCAAGCGGCGGCGGAAAGTGGTAACTGGGAGATTCTGTTGATGCTCCAGAAGGCAGGAGCGAATATGAATGCACCAGCAGGAGCGATAGAAGGCCTGGATGCATTACAGGTAGCCTGTCTGAATGGCCATTCCCTAATGGCCGGATTTTTTCTTGCGCACCAGGCAAATGTGAACGCAGCCCCGTCTACGGTGACAGGATTAACTTCGATCCAAGCAGCAGCCAGTTTCGGAGATATTAGACTAGTGAGAGACCTGATTAGTCTTGGAGCAGAAGTCAACGCTCCAGCCACTAAAAATGGTACTACTGCTCTTCTGGCAGCTATGCACCACAGGTCTTTGCCGCTTCTCGAGTTACTTGTGCAAAGTGGTGCAACAGTCAATCCTGGAGACCCTAAGCTCCCAACTCCCCTTCGACTTGCTGCCAGTCTGGACTGGCTTGAAGGGGTGAAATTTCTCCTAGACCACGAGGCGACTGTTAATGAACCTATTTTTGATCCAGCACTGTCTAATGAACTTTACGATATGGAGACCGTTGACCCTTCTGAAGCTAGCCCTCTTGGACAGGCTATCAAAAAAGACGCCGAAAATATGGTAGATCTTTTGCTGCGACATGGTGCCGACGTTCTTGCCATGGTCTATGCCGAAAACTCTGATATACAGTTCGAAGGTGCTCTGATATGCTCAATACGCTCCAGATCAAGTCTGAAGATCGTTAATCTAATTTTTGCAAAGGTTTCGGATTTTGAAAAACATCCTGGGTGGGAGGATACACTGAAAGTTGCTCTCGAATACGACATTGTCGACATGAATACTTTCAAGGTGCTAATTGAGAAAGCAAGCTCACTGGCACCACCTTTCCGCTGCAATGTCATTCGAAAAGGATGGAATTCATTTCCTGCTAATCAGGGCTACAACGAGGAAGAGGAAGACAACCCTGAACAATTGCTCGAGATTATCCAGCTTTTAGTGGATTCGGGTGCAGATGTAAACTGCCGCAAGGATAATGGCAGCACTATGCTTCAACGACTAGCTGGCAGGTGCTATCCTAAGGCTTGCCGCTTTCTGGTCAACTGTGGTGCTGCTGTCAATACTCATGCTGTTCATTATCATGGAACGCCCCTTCAAGAAGCTATCAAATACAGTAATACCAAGATAGCCGATTTTCTACTGGAGCATGGCGCAGATGTAAATGCCTTACCAGCGGAATACTGGGGTGTTACTGCACTTCAGGCCGCTTCAATCAATGGAATGTTTGAGCTTGCTGTACGGCTTCTTGAACGCGGGGCAGACGTGTCTGCACCAGCTGCACCAAATGAAGGAAGAACAGCAATCGATGGAGCTGCGGAGCGCGGTCATTTGGAAATGGTCCAACTGCTTCTCAATGCATATGGAAAACAAGATGATCTGAGGCTAGTGTGTAATCAGGCAGCAGATTATGCAGAAAAGGAAGATCATTTTGAGATTGCCCAGTGGCTACGGGGGTATTCGCCTGCTTGATTTTGTTGCACATTTAGTTTTAACTATGCTTCTCAATGCTTCTTTTATTCTCCTGTTTTTGGCCCCACCTGCTTGACAATTATCTTCCATTTTTAGGATAATGTAATCGAATCAAACAGCACTCAGTCCACCATCAAGATTGAGCACACAATTGTTGGCATATTCGTTCTGCGCCAAGAACACAGCTGCATCAGCGATCTCGCGTGGATCTCCAAATCGATGCAGAGGAATGAGATTCTTCAGCCTGCTCGTTTCCCCAGGTGTGAAGTCTAGATCGAGATCAGCCAATGCACGAACAAATATAGAGTGCCCCAAAAGACTTACCTGCAACCATAGGTGTTTCAATATACCCCGGCACGATAACATTCGACCGAATCACAATATCTTTCATTGAAGCCGATGCCTCAACAGCCAATGACCGTGTCAGACCGAGAAGGCCAGCCTTGGAAGCAGCGTATGGAACTGCGCCAGTTCCGCTCTTGAGCGCAAGTAGAGAAGACACATTAATAATGCATTTCGAGGGAGGTTTGGTCCCCGTAGCTGGATCAGTCCGATTACGTATCCGGCTCCGAATTGAGGCACGCATTAGTGCGCGCGAAGTGAGAATTGCGCCTTCGAGATTAGTACGTAGGATTGTGGAGATATCTTCAAGCTCGGATCTTGGCAGAATGCTCGATATCGAAATTCCTGCCGCGTTGACCAGGATATCTACATTCGCCTGGATGGCAGTTAGAAGGGGACTATCCGTTAAGGTAGAAAGACACCTTACCATTTCCTTCTCGAGTTCCCGCATCCATGATCCGGCATCTGAGACGTCTCCGACAAGTAGACGAATATTTCCTTGTGCGCTTTGCTGGTTGTCTTCTTCTGGAGCGCGAGTTGCGATTTCACTCTCGCTTTCACCAAGGTTTGGTTCTGTAATTGTGAGAGACTCAAGTTTTGCGCCTGCTTCCTCTAGGCGTGTTTGAGATCGGCCGACGAGGACTATAGTCGATGCCCCTTCTTGAAGAAATCGTTCGGCAATGGCGAAGCCGATGCCAGATGTCCCACCGGTTATCATGCATATTCGGCCGGCAAGGCGGTTTCCAGACTGAAATGAAATGTGGCTGTTTTCATTTGACTGAGAGGAGTATGATCGCTTTGTATATCTTAGAGGATGACTTGATACTTGGCTGTCGGCGTAGCCTACATTGCGTAAATTGATGGGCCTTGATGAGTCTCGAGAAAATAAGATTGGTACTCGTAAGCGAACCAGAGGAACTCTTAACCTTTCCATATTGTTTCTACCTTGTCTGAACTCCAAGCAAAACGCGATATCGGGAGGATCGGGTGCGTCACTGGGGCAGCTTCAGCACGGACCAACACGCCAACCTCAGAAGGCTCTTCCACTCCACAGCGGTCAATTTCCTACAACTACGCGAATACGCGTGCTTCGTCATGGCGCAATCCACGGAATCTGAGTTTGTGACTTTAGTCTCAAATGACGGATTTGAATTCATTATCCCTCGCAGCGCGGCTTGTGTCTCAAGCACCATCCGGCTCAGGCTCGCTTCAAGTACGTGGAGGCGAGACCCGTTGGTGTACGCTGTACTAACCACTTACAGGCAAATACAAAGAGGGTAGCACCGGGCGCTGTAATTTGGATGAACTACGGTACGTCTTGCACTTATAAGCCTCGTTATTTTGGTGGACATGGCTAACGAATTCTTGTTTCTCTGCAGTGGCGCCGTTCTCGAAAAGGTCTGCGAATATTTCTGCTACAATGAAAAGCACAAGGACCAGGTCAATGTGCCGGACATGGATATTCCACCTGAGTTGTGCCTGGAGCTCTTGATGGCGGCTGATTACTTGGATACGTGATCTGTATGTGGTGCCTTTGACCTTTGGTTTCTCATCATCTCCCTGACTGAGGCCTCAGGTTCTCGGTTATCCTTGTTCCAGCTCACTTCATTTTTGAAATAATTCACGGCGCAACGATATAGGACTTTCAAATCTTACGACAATACCATGGAGTTCCGGACTAGCTTGCACAGACTTGGTCATGGCATTATAGCATGACATGTATTCTATGGGATATAATGTATGTAATACTATGCAAATATTTTCTTTTTTCCCTCTATCTGTATTCTATACTTCTGCAGAAGACCTTTATCCCCATCTGAGCATTCACAACCGGTTGATACATCTATGGCCGAGTTTGTCTAAAGATGATGGCAGATCAACACTTCCGATGATAACTCCAATGACAACGCGCTTGTCAATCCACCACTGGCAAAGGGTTTGGATCATAGGAGACAAATTGAATAAAAAACCATGCATAATATTTTTGTCATAGCTATAGTTAAGACAGGCTAGAGTCTATCAACTTGAAGCTCCAGGCCCAGGGGCTGGTATTTGCTGACTCAGCCACCGGAATCTCAGGGCTCCACCGGGGCCAAATTCCAAGGAAGTGCCCGCCTCATCGTGGAGATCACTCTTTCATACATTCTAATTTGCGGGATGCAGTTCACAGGAGCATTGCTCACTGTGCTCTCCAGTCTAGTCAGAACTTCTTCCGACTATTGAATATCCCATTCACCTGCGCTAACAGTCGAATGCACTGGCGGCATTGCGTGTTGATTGCATCTCCCCCGGACCACCGATAAGGGCCACCCGCAGAGGTGCATACAACACCGACACATCATGTCAGGCGTCGTGGAACCCTCCACAATACCAACCACATCTAGCGCAGCTTTGTTACAACATTTGAACACAACTTTATCACCGGAAACCTCTTCTTTGTCATCTTTACCGCATCAACTCTTGACCTCCCCCCTTCGCGTCTTGCAACACGCCGAGACCTTTGCCCTCCAAACGGTTCCCCAAACCCTCGCGAGAATAACTGGAGTCAAAGCCCTAGGGCAAAGCATCTGGAGCGGGACAGGTTCCGCAGCTGTAGCCAGCGGTACGGCTGCAACACATGCAGCGGATATGGCTGGAAATGAGTTAGCCGATGTAGCCGGCACGGAGAGTGGCTACTACATTGCTGAGTTCTTGGGCGCCATGAAGAAGCTCGGTGGATTCTTTGGGTATCTGACAAGTCTTTGGTCATTCGCCTGTCTGGTGGAGGTGAGACCCCACTCTCGAATTGTATACTTACCATGCTGATAGGTCTAGGCCCTCATCCTCAACCGAATTACTATCTATGCATCCACACGACGACACCTTCGACTAGGCTGGGAAAGGCGTGCAGCTCTCCGACTGATACCTATAATTCTCTTCGCCTCCCAAATCCTCGGCCTGCTCCGTGGAATCCGATGTCAGACATCGCCGTCTTTCTCAACAACGCGCTACGGATACCCCGGAAAGCAACTCGCGTTCGACTATTCTAGTGATGGAGGTGTTCTTTACTCGATTAGCTCGACACTTTTGGGATGGGAGTCTGAGGAACGGTCGTGCAATGCTGTGAAGATGGCGCGCGGAACCAACCCTGGTGTCCCATATGGATCGTTTTCTCTACTTTGGCCGACATTCATGCTCCTTTGCTTGAGTCACTTTATTGAAACACTCTCATGCGCATTACAAGGCAGGCCTGTGATGACTGAAACGGGAATGTCCATCTTCGAACACTCAATCGCCTTCGCAGAAGCTGAGTCGATGATCAGTAAGTCCATCGGACTCGGCCTATTCGGTCTTCCTAAACAAAGCCCCCTCAGTGCGCTTTCGAGTGGCTCCGATGACACCTCAACTTCGGTCTTTGACCTTCTCACAAGATCGCAAGTCTTGGAACGCATGAATGTCACACCGGAACTTCTACTTATTGTATTGATCTCGTGCTGCAATAGTGCAACCTCCCACATACTGGAAGTCTTCGGGAAGCAGAGCAAATATCGACTTTTCAGCACCGCCTTTTGGGGTGCTTGCTTCATGGTAGCGATGTCGTGGGGATTAGATGGCGGTCCGCCTATCAGCCTTGAAACCGGTGTGCTCAGGTTCCCGACTGTTTGCATTGTGGGATTCATCCCTCATATCTTTTTATTGGGCGGCATCGTGATTTGCCTCTCGATATACACTTTGGCACTTACCATCACCGCTGTTTCACTGCCCTCAGAAGATCGACCTGTCTCACTCTATGACCGTTTCTTGATGGCCCACGAGAATATGCAAGGCTCGAACCAGATAAGGAGCATCCGTATAAACAGACACGAAGATTTTTATACAACATTGCTTCGAATTGGCTATGTTGCACTAACCGCGGCAAGTGAAGCTGTGTTCTTGAACGAGGGCCAATCAGTCATTGCACGGCGGATGACCTGGTTAGAAGAAGATCGACTTTCTGAGATTGAAGCTTCGAGGCGGAAGTCTTCGTCTTATGGGAATGGAAACTGGCAGAACGAGACCAACAGTCGGCCTATCGAGGCTATGGGTTTCTCAAGTTTCGATATGCCAGAGCAATCTGCCTGGGAGAGTGGTTATAACCGTGAAAAGAAGATTGAGAAACCTAAGAATGGTGCTCGAGCCGTGCAATCTCGAGCCGAGCTTGGGGGAGTTGGCGCAGTACGGGTATCTGTTAGATTGTGGCATGTCCTCTCGTTCTTCCGCGCAATTTCTCTCATAATTCTTCGTTGGCTTGCATATGGACTCAATAACGTGCTTGATCGACTGGGAATAAGCGCTCGGCCGATGTGGCTGAAACGCATCGTGGGTCATCGTGGAAAGAAATCTGATGACAGCAAGATGAACCCATCGCAGCCATTAGACTTTTGGATTCTCTCAGAAAATGGAGAGCTTGAGCTCCCTGATGACAATGACTTTGATGTTGAGATCGAGATGAGAAAGCGAGAGCGCGCGAATCGTGCAGATTGGATGAGCTCGGATGAAAGCCGCTTAGACGATAGACTGTACAGCTGGTGGAAAATCGGCGGTGCATGGGGTAACCACGATCAAACCTCTGATTATTCCCCGCCTTCTGATGACTTTGACACCACGAGCTTCGTGTCCATGTCTACCAATGCCTCGGAGTCGGAATGGGAAGACGACCCATCAGAAGATGGTCGTCGCACTCCTACCCAACGCGAACCGTATGCAGATAGAGGAAGCCCACCACTCCAAGATCCCCTGATTGACATGACCACACTCGCCCGTCTCCTTGACCCACGCGATCGCGACAGTAGAGAAGAAGCCAGGATTCTAGCCGCCCATCTCAAAACAAACCACGAAAATCCACAGATCATGACGCGCAGTCGCTACCAGAAACAAGTTGAAAAAGAGAGATCCCGGATCATTTTCTCATCCCGCCTCCAGCAGCTCAACGCCATGCAATCAGGATCCGAAGGGCGGAAACCTACACCCGAAGAGGAAGCTGAACTCCTCGAGAAGCTCATCCTTTCCCGTCGCTCAGAAACATCAGGCAGTTCCGATGCCCATACGTGGGAATCCGGCGCAACAGGCCTCGGACCCAATGGCCCGCCCTGTGTAGTCTGCCAAACAAGCCCACGCGCCATCATTACCTGGCCCTGTCGCTGTCTATGTATTTGCGAGGACTGTCGCGTTAGCCTTGCCATGAACAACTTCGGTAGCTGCGTGACTTGTCGCCAGGAAGTTGTAGGATTCATGCGTTTATGGGTTCCATAAGTCAATTTGTTTTAATCGCCCGGTTTTTCTAGCTTTGGTTTTTTTTTCGTCTTTGGCTCACATAGGTTCCATATTATTGAATAGTTTGTAGGATATTACATTTGCATGATGATTTCTGGCTTGCAAGCAAGAGGTATCGCAGCCAGAGCTGATAGACGGTTGTGTTGCTCCGCATGACGATTTTTCGGTCTGATATTTATCTATTTGCTAGTATACATCTACGATATCATTTATGGGCTTCAAGATGATTCATTTGATACTTTCACTTGTGGCTAATATCGAATATTCTTGTTGAAATCAAGTCCTTCCGTCAAAGACCATCACATCTTTTAGTAAAGGAGAGACGATTTTATCAAAAATTCGCTCCTCGAAGCTATGGCTTTCGCGGCAGATACTACTCACGCCAGACCAGGAAAGACAACTATCCACAACACTCGCATAGTGCCAGCCACTTTCTAGACGTACCTCTTTTGTAATATTCAATACAGAGTCAATAATCATCTTTTTCCTATCATGGCTTTCATCTTTTGAGGATAGTAATACGTCTAGAGGCCGTCCTAGCGAGAGTTCCACCAGGCTGACTCCAAGAGATTGTAAAACAGCCTCTCGTTTTGCCGAGTTAGACCGTGTAGATTCGGCTTTTGTAGCACCGAGTGTAGAAAGAGGCCACGATAGATATAGACTATTCAGTGTTTCCGCGGCGAGATGAAAATTGGAGCTGTCCCATCGACCCGTGAGCCAGTTTCCATGGTACTGTAGGACGGCACAGGCAATGCTAGCGGCTATATACAGTCGATCACGACGACTGCAGGAGGTCAACGCTTCGGACAGAGTTTGTTTTCGGGGATTTCGCTGCAGGCTTTGTACTGCATGCATAGTGTATCGATAGGTTGGGTTGAAGCCTTCTGAGATAAACCCGATTGTGGTTTGTTCTTGAGGAAGCGGTTTGAGACTCTGGAGTGATGAGCAAAGGTCTGATATTTTCTGTTGTCTTGATTGCCCGGCCAAAGGAGGCATGTAATTTTGAGAGTTGTCAGTTTCTCGCGGCTTGAAAATGACCTCTCTCCAATCCCATACACCCATCTGGCTAGTGGTGTGAATGTTGGAGAAGATAAAATGAAAACTGGGCTCAGCCCCTAGCTGGAGGGGATTATTGGCATACTCAGTTGGGTAGGGCTGGAGCGGGAGATGGACGCAATGATGCTCCCGGCAGTGAGATTGCCAACAGGAATCACTAACTGTTTGAAACAAGGATTCTATATGCTGCCGTTCGTTTTGGTACCGCCTGAGAAGGCTGGTCCAGGGTGTTCGGCGTTCTCGTCTCTCCTCTTGGTGGTTTTCTTGCTCGACCAACATTCGAAGTGTAGTATTTGGCGCTTCAATTTTCCCCAGTAAGTCGTCGTATACTGCCCTCGAAAGGATTTTCCAGAATTTCCGAAAGGAACGGAAGTCGGTAGAGCTATGCTTTGAAAGGATTAGCTGGTGGAAACTGGATTCTAAGGTTCCAAGGTTTGCTCACATCGGTCTTCATCGCGGGTAACTCCAATTTTCTCGAGAGCCGCTCTAATAGCTCAGATAAGGAGTTCATGTTTTCATGGAACAGCCTGAAGTTTCGTCCAAGCTTGTGTTGAAGTGCTGTTTTCAAGCTTGGGGTTTCCCACCCATCGCCTTGGGGATTTTGAATGAGAACCGCGACTGCCTCTTCGTCGTTTACAACATTTTCAAGCACTTTTTCCAGTGTACATTGAAGAATGGCATGATGTGTGTTGAGACCCATATGATAGGTTAGAAGCTCTCTGTGACAGTGTCTCAAAAGCCGTATCTTCTCTATGCCTCAGGCATATCCGTCGATTTGATTGACTAGAAGAGGAATCACAGCTAGCGCAAGTCCTGCTGCCTCAATACCAGTGGCCATTTCTGACCAGGTTTATTAGGGAAAGCTAATGAAGTGATTGCAAACTAATTTCCTGGTAGATTACCTAGGTAGGTACCTACCCCGCAGCTATATGCTGACCTTAGCCTCATATTGTCCATCGTTTTAGGGGCCAATCACTTCGCCCAGAAGACCAAAGACAAGCATCAGCACCCTGACTACGCAAGTGTGAATTTGTAAAAACTGATCGAAAAATCATGCGCTGGATAATCGATTGCTCTTTGAGTGTCCTCGATAAATTCCAAGAAATACTCCTTTTACCAGGGCTCGCAGCGCACAAAGGCGAGGTTCCCATAGAAAAATGGATAGACGAACGTGGCCGGATTCGAATTTGGGCAGCAAATACCGGGGCGCATCACACGGGAGATTTATCGCTAGATTACCGCCTGAAAGATGTGCCAGTGATCAAAGACCAGACAGTCAGGATCTTGCTGAGACTTGAAGAGCTCTTGCAAACTCTTGAGAAGGCGCTGGAGGAAGATTGGGGGGAAATCACACAAGAAGAAGCCCTGAGGATCTTAGAAGATCAGCTCGATGGAGATCAAAATATTGCCGATCTTAAGTTCAACGAAAGCGAGGTCTCTCACATTTTCAAAACCATCGTGGAAACAGTCACTCAGCTTTACCAAATTTCTATGGTTATTAGTCCGCTGCCCGACCATGATCGACTGATGGAAACTGAAAACTTGGATTATGTGCTGCGAGCAATCCAAAGAGTCGATGGCGAATCCATATTATCAAAACTCCCTGTGACCAGTACAAATGATGATATAGGGACGGAGCAGATTTTACTTCGTTGCCAGGGGACCCAATATCCGTTGCCAGTCCCTAAAATATCGGTTACGAAGGGGGAGGTGACCGTCGGTGTAATCCGAGCGATGGCAGCCGAAAAATTCGGCATAACAGACACAAATCGAATTAGGTTGATATTCAAAGGGAATCTCTTCAAAAGCGATAGCCAGGTACTTGGGCAAACATGCTTTGAGCAGTCACAAGAAATCATGTGCATTATCCCGCCAGCGGAAGGACCTTCTCGGGGTGATGACCTCGGTTACGACAACAAACACAGTGATGAGCCACTACGTGAACCGGCTCCGTTGTCCAAAACATCATACAGTGGAATAAAGGGAGGACAAGCGGTGTGGTGGAGATGCTGCAGCTGTGATAATATAGTCAATCCCTTCTTGGATGTGTCCAGATGTCCCATGTGTTCTCACCATCGGTGTGGTAATTGTCAGCATGAAACTATGCAAGTGTAATGAGCTTGATATACTGAGAATTTCTACTTGGCTTCGGCATAGTTGGATTACAATCTAGGTTATACGCGGTTTTTATAGATAAGGTCGGATGTCAAGTTATCTGAACGTAAAGCCTAGAGAATTCTATTAGATACATGATCTTAATGGAGAAGAAACCTGTGTGCACTCACTATCCAGGCACCGGATTGAGAGAAGAAGAGAAAGAAGTGAACATTCAAGGCTTGGAAGACACGAGCTGCATGGGCATGGGAGCATGTGAGCATGACGATGTCTCAATACCTTTGGATCAAGACCATACAGTGGACGAATCTGACTTTGCTAATCTAATATTCTATGTAAGATAAAAGCTGGTTTGTAGGAGATACCTAGTTTAGGCAAGACGAAGGATGTTTAAATCTCAGACTTCTCTTGTCGTTTAAGCAGGGGGTCATCACTGTATTGGAAAATAGTTGCTATGAAAAGGAAAAGGGGCAGAGTATCTCCAAGGCACAAACTACAATTCATGCTAATACAAGCTTGGTATTAATCCTTATAAACAAGAGGCCGGTACTCAGCCTCCCACATCTGGACTCGAATCCACTCTCGTAGCTCCGAGTCGGTGGTAGGAATGCCCTCTGCCTGTGCCAGTCCCTCCTCCACAGCACACAAAATCACTGCCGCGGCAATATCCACACTGATTTCACGCACATCTTCCACATCGGGTAGCAACGGTTTAGAAGGGTTTTTCAGGGCCGGTGACCGCGCCTTGAGTGCCTCCACGGCAGCGACTAGCATCTTCTTAGACATGAGACGGCACTGTGAGAGGACTGCTCCAAGACCAATGCCAGGGAAGCAAGTTGAGTTGTTGCATTCCGCTGAGATACGGTGGTTAATATACTGAGAATTCAATGCTTAATGCAAGATTTAAATACATACCGATGTCGTATGTCGTGCCGTTGTGGGTAACTGGCGGGAATGGACTGCCTGTCGCAATGAGGGCTCGCCCATCAGTCCATTCGTAGAGATCAACCGGCTTCGCTTCGTGGAGTCGTGTTGGATTGCTGAGGGGGAAGATAATCGGTTGCTCTACGTGATCGGCCATCTCACGAATGATCTCTTCGGTGAATGCTCCAGGCTTGGTAGATGTCCCAATAAGCACATGGGGGTGGACCTTTTTGATGACTGACAGAAGATCTCGATCACCATCTGACCACTCGGCATCATCTCGTGCGAAAGGTTTCTGGCCTTCTGTCAACTGATCACCGTGGGACTTTACAAGGAGACCGGGCTTGTCGATGCACCTAGATGAATGAACCGTATTAGTCGGGTGCTATCTTCCTATGTCACTGTTACATACCATATCTGCTTAGATGCTTCATCCGTTGACTTCTGCGTCTCAGTAGCGATGGTATCTGAAATCTGATCGGCAATGCCAGTACCAGCCGTCCCAGAGCCGAAGATCACGACTCGGACTTCTTCTAGTTTGACTTGGCTGACATGAAGGGCAGCCAACATGGCAGCGAGTGTGACACACCCCGTGCCTTGGATGTCGTCATTGAAACAGGGTATCTGTGGCTGATACTTGTCGAGTATCCTCCGTGCATTATTGAGGCCGAAATCCTCACTAGTATTGTTAGCTGTGCTTCAAACAATAGAGAAAAAAACATCATACAAGTGAATGTAAGCTTTGGGGAATCGTTTGCGGGCAGCTTTGATAAATCTATCCACAAACTCATCGTACTTCTCCCCTCGGACCCGGCGCTGTCGCAGGCCTAGATACAGGACGTCATTGAGCAACCCTTCGTTCTATTCACAGTTTCAGTAAACGTAGATTTAACCAGAGAGTAAGTATGCCTACATCTGTCCCGCAATCCAGTACAACCGGAAGCTGTCGTGAAGGATGGATTCCAGCGCAGAGCGTGGTAAGAACCAGTTTGGCAATCGATATGAGAATAGCGCCTACACCTTGGTCCCCAATGCCCAATATCTGCAAACAGGTCAATGGTAAGCAAGATCATGCACTAATCCTCCCGTAAGCAGAAATATAATTACCTCCTCCCCATCGCTGACGACAATATAATCAACATCCTCCTCGGTCCCAAACGCAGCGAGATATTCGTCAATGTGATCCTGGTCATTGATATTCAGGAAACACCCCTCCGGCTTCCTGAACAACCGCGAGTAATTCTCAATCGCCTCGCCTTCGGTAGGCGTGTATATCACGCTAAACATCTCCTTCAGGTGGGTTTGCACGAGCTATTCATTAATCAGTGATAGTGCACATGCTGATATTGCTTTCGCCGGGAGATGTCGGAACCTTGAAGTACAGCACTTCATTCTGCGCCTTCATGCTAGCCAGGAAGGTATTCTTGGCTAGGTCGTCTGGCCTGGTTTGATACTGCTGATAAGCACGCTGGACCTGCTCCTCCAATGTCTGGATGTTTGGCGGGAGGAGACTGTGGAGCTTGAATTCTGCTCGCTCATGGTCTGGGAAGGCGGAGCCTTTGTTGAATTTGTGCGATAGCAGGACCGGTGTTCCCTAGTTATATGTGAGAATCGGAATTTGTATGAACAATATGCAGACTTGTGTGGTCACCTTGTATGGGCAGATCAAGGGCCCCGCGGCGCGGGGTAGATCGCGGAACTTGGAATTGGTGTCTGACATTTCGAAGTAGATGTTGGAGGATGCAATTTTAAAACAAGTGAAAGAAAAAAGCAGAAATACTGAGAAGTGAGAAAGGAATGTTCAATGTCTAGAGGTACGACGTAGTGCTTATCTCCAAGGCTACTCCCCGGGGCTACCCGTCCTATCCCTAGATGTCATCAATCTGTCCACCAAGAGAGTATACCCTTTTGAAGAGCATACAATTTCGTTAAAATCATAATGCATGTACAAATTAATATAGATTCTGCTACCTAAAATTAAGTGGTTACATATATGCAAGATATATGCAAGAGAAAAGCCTCTTTGGAGTATGCGAGGACATGGGGGCTGGAACAGCTCCCATTGAGTACATTTGTCGCATTCAACCACGTACCTTCGCCTTTTCACTTCCTGACATGTCCGGGGCATAGAATATAAAATTTGATTCCGATGGTTCCTTGGAAACTTGGGACCTTGGTACCTATGTGGTTAATCTACAACGGCCCGATCCTTACTTATGGCCCCCACTTCCCGATTAGTACCTAGATAGGTGCATAAACGTCCCGAGGTCCGAAATTTGTCTACATACATTTGTAGTTGAGACTCAGGTAGATTTCGAACCATACTATGGAGTACATATATGCAGAGCCTGGAAAACAAATTGACTGGGAAGGTTAGCCGTGCCAAGAGCCCAACATCATAATTGTCTTTCCAGCCTCACCCGCGTTAACAGGAATAGTGGGGTTAAGAAGACGATTATGGTGGTGTTGGTTGCTTGGCACGGCTAAGCTTCTAAGGATACTTTGCTCTGTGTATATGTACTATGAAGTAATGTGTGTACCATGAAGCGAGATGTCAATGTTCTTAATACGGCAAGAACAAACGTTATACGTTGGTTGAATGATTCAAGAGAAATAATGTCATTATTATCTGTGAACACCATAAGGTGGCCTAACGCCTTAGGTGTCCTTCGCCTTCTCCCCTCTTTTCCTCAAATTCTATCTTCTCCCCAATTTTTTCTTTCTAAGTTTCTCCGCGTCAGAGCCCTTTCTTCACTGCGAGGGTATTTCTTGGGTGAATCTCACTCCAAAAGTACTCTTTACAATTTGCAATGCTTCTCATTTTGAGTCGGGTATTTGGAAGTTTACCCTCACAGGCCTTGAACATTCTGATCAGCCCGGGAGGAGATGGAAATCTGCTAAGCCAAGTTGATGGTATTTTCCTTCCCACGACCATACACAAAGAGTTCACATTATCTTCCTTTATTCTCATTTTTGGCAAGCTTTTGATTTCCGGCTTGGTAAGTTTCTTTCCCGTTTCTTTCCCTCTTGTCTCTCTGAATTGACTGATCATGACCGATTCTTAGGTTCGTTATCTCCTTGGCCATGTGGTAGCAACCCTTTTAATCATTGAGATTGCTCGAACGGATGGTTCTTTCTCGGATCAAGAACGAGGGAACAAAAAGCGGCCTCTGACCTTCCGATCCATCTACGGGGCTATACGTCTCATCTTTGGTACACGGAGCCTCTACGCATTCTCTCTTACGCCCGTGATAGCTGTTTTCTATCAGGTTACTCATTATGCGATCAGAATTTGCTTGGAAACTATAATTTTCAGACACCAATTGCTGAAACCATTTGCATACGCCTGTTCCTCTGTTCTACTATGCCAACTTCATTTGATCTGGACTTGTGCTACTATCTCAGCACATTCACTTCAACCCGTTTCTTTGACAAAAGACATAGGCCAAAGAAAATGGACGCACTTAGCAGTCCCCAGCTTTACATACGGGATATGCCAGGCCTTGATGAATGAGGCTCAGAGCCTAATACAAGGTTCAATGATACCTCGCGGGGGGAAATGCCAATATCCACGAGTAGGCGTGCCGGTGCTGAAATTCTTGCAGTGATCATCATGCTTGCATTCCGTTTATTGGGACTACTGCCAGCGTCTATCACGCTCATATTGACCGAAGTAAGCCTTTTACCGGGAAAATTAGAAACACTTATTCCTTCTCCCACAAAGCAACGCGGATCAACAATTGCAGAGCTGCGAGGCGGACGCAAAATCGCTCCAGGACTTGCTGCATTTAGCAGTGCATTGAAGGCTTTCGGCATTCCTCAGTTTATGTGGCTGATTGAACTTCATCTGAAAAAGTGTTTTGTCCAGATAGCGATTGAGTTGCTCATTCTGCCGATTATTGTCCTTGCCATTCTTTGATTTGGATGATGAAAATTAATGCTTAATGTTGGCTCAAAAATACCCGTGGACTTCCCAGGGGGGCAAGATACACCCAAGAACGCTAATCGAGGTCCAGGAGCAACTATGGCCAAGATTAATCCATGTCTTTAAATGAAGAAATTGAGTATCTCCGCAGCTTACTGGTGATAGCAGCAAGCAGGAAAGTAAGAGTTGAATATGGTACTGAGTACTAGTCAGTAGCATACTTTGTAAGAGAAAATTATAAGGGAAAGTTATTTCCATGTGAATAAGATTACCTCGAATAAACTCCCTCTTGGTATATACCCGCCTTATAAACTAAGTGCCGCCACTTCGAGAATAATCCATATTCTAAGCAAACTTTTATGCTTCACACCGGGAGTTCATCCAATATTAGTTTCCCGTAGTGTACTCCGTAGGCAGCAACCTAGATGAGTCAAAGAGCTTTAAAAGCAGAATCGTCGGAAGGTCCGGGGGCTTTCCTCGTTTGGTCCACTCTAGCTTCATGAGAGTATCATGAGATTGGGTATGTTTTGGATCCTAATTATGGGCCCTATCCTCCCGAAATTAAGAGCCTCTAGAAATTTCCTGCAGCTACATTCATCGCTAAAAACCTATACGAAGTACAAAGTACAGTAATATAGCCAGGTATTACCGCCATCCCCGCTTCGCTATAGCGTTCCAGTATCTAATGAATGATCAATGAAAAGGGAGCCAGGCCAATAAGAGAACATTTGAAAACTCCGTGTACTACACTTTCGGGAATGAGCCGTTTGGGGGCGGGCAAATGGGGCCGAGGCTGGAGTATGTACTCCGTACCCCCTATGTTATGAGTAGCTTGGCACTATTTATCTAAAGGGCTTTGCTCGATAATTGCATTTTATAACCTCTCTCTGCACCTTCTAAATTTCCCGATCCATCGTGTACTAAAAACAAAGAACCACCAACATGCGTACCAGCTTTTTCCTCGCTGCAGCCCTTGCTACACTCAGCGCCCAAGCCGACGACGCCAGCAGCACCATCGTTGGCTTTTACGCTCCTCCTTGGGATGTGACTGTGCCCATGTACGGCGGGTTTACCAGCACCGCCGCCAGCCTCGTCGCCATCAAAAGCGGGGTCGCTACATACGAAGTTGACTGTCTAAAGGACGCTCCCAAGACAGATTGCAATTTCCCCGATCCGTGGACGATTATCCAAGGCCCAGAGACAGTGAGCCTCAATGAGAAATATATCGCATCCTACTCGGAAAAGGAAACCAGCTATGATATCACCGTCACACGGTCCCATGAGTGCTCTCTGAAAGCTTCAACTGAGTTCGCCAGCTGCACGATGAGTGTGGGCATGAAAGGATCTACGGAAGGAGAAAAATATGAGTCTTCCACTTCCAGCAAGGCAACCTACACCACGGCACCAATCTCCGATAACTACTACGAGTTGACGGTAACCGCAGGACTGGATTTGCTCAAGTCTACCGAGGCAACGGCAGCGGCTACATCTGCAGAAACTACCGCGTCAACTGGCGGTGCTGCTGGACACGCGGGTGCTTTGATTACCGCTGCTCCTATGGTTGCGGCTGCAGTGGCTGCCCTCCTGTGATGATTTCCAATTCCTTCTAATTATATGCATATAACAAATTACTCTTTAAGGTCCCATTTCAAATTGTATAAAATAGCCACCACGCTGCCAATTATCATCATTGCTTGGAGTATGTTTTCATTTGCTTTTCTTAAAGGATCTCATGCCATAAGAGCTTGGTGACAGATATATATTGTATGGAGTAGTGAATTACAACATGGGCTCGGAAATTGCTGTTCATCGTGGGGCTACACTATCCGGTTTCTCTCTGCATTTATATTACTGTTATTGTTAGATTCATAGTCTTAGCATTCAGCTTCTACAAGTCTCAACAACATCATCTCACATTGCACCATGCACCTAGACGTCGCTGTAGACCTCTCCTAACAGATATATAAGGTGGAAATAAAGTCTTCAAGAAAGTGAAACAAGAAAAAAGCAATTCGAATGTTACTTACTATATATGCGCCACTTTTTGAAACAAACACGCTTGGCACTGTATCCTTGTCATAAGCGAGCCTCCCAACGCCTGCTCTTCTGTGTCCGATCTCTGGCATTTAGAGTTAGAACAAATGCTACTATTTTAATATTCGTACCCACAAGGCCTTTTACTAAGAAATAAGTCTATCAATTGGCGCTACAATTCGCATTTCTCGAAGATATATGTCCAAATTGATGGTAATCTCACCAAAATTTATATTGTCTAAGTTTCCAGATTTGGATTTTTATATTATCTATACTTACGTGCTTTTATTGAAAAATATATCAAGCTTACGGGTTTGGGCAACTATAATGCGCAAGCAGACAGAAGAAAAGATCAAATCATAAAAATCAGTTTCACCCAGAGGTGAAAAAAAGAATTGCATTGTATTAAGCATGTCGAACTATACAGGGAGGTGGCCCATTCAGGCGTCTCTTATAACCAACCCAGCCAGCGAAAAAAGGAAGTGAATCCCACCCGCCAAGAAGAGCCAGTCACACAAACACCGATAATAACCTCAGATTAGGTATAGATATATTTACAGGACGTAAGCGGCAGCGGCGGCGATGGCAGCAACACCAGCGAGGTTGCCCTTGACACTGCCAGCGCCGTTGAAGGCGGGGGAGGTTGAAGAGGCAGTGGCCGAGCCGGTCTTGGTCACCAGCGGGGTGGAGGTGACAGCACCGGAGGAAGAGCCAGCAGCGGTGGGCTTAGTGGAGGTGGTACCGGGAGCGGGGGCGGTCTCAACAGCGGAGGAGGAGGTCTCAACGGCGCTGGAGGACTCGGCGGCGCTGGAGGAGGACTCGACAGCGCTGGAGCTCGAGCTGGGAGTCTCGGTGGGCTCAGCGGAGGTCTCAGCGGGAGCGGAGCTCGAGCTGGCCTTGGTGGTGCTGGGGGCGGAGGCAGCGGTGGTCTCGATGGGAGGGATCGAGATGGGGTGGCCGGCGGAAGAGCACTGGCCAACGACAGCGTTGGAGACAGCTGGATGTGGGTGTTAGTGGGGGGTTCGGATCAAAGTGGAATAGGTGGGTGTTTGACATACAGACTTGGTCGTTGTGCTCGCAGGCCTTCTCAACACAAGGGGTGATGCTGGTCACAAGCTCGGGCTTCTGGCAGTGGCAGGCGAAGTCGAGCAGGTCGGAGCAGCCATCGGCTTGGAGGGCAGAGAGGAAGCAGCTCAGCTAAGGCTAAGTGTTAGTAAACATGTTCTTCTAATGTATATATCGGTTTCTTTGCGTACCGAGCAGGCGGGCACATCGGGCAGCTGGGCGCTGGCGAGGCCGGCGGCAACGAGAGCGATCAGAGTGGTGGAGAACTTCATCTTGATGATATAGCTGGACTAAAAATAAAAAGATATTATCAACGGCGTGCCGGAAAAGACAGTCAAGTATGTATAGCGAGTGCGGATGAGTTGAAAGGAAGAGCAAGGTCTGGACTTGGATGGGTGATGGCCTTTTTATAAGCTTTGCCGGTCACATCTAATCCTATCTTCCCCCCATGGAGAAACCCCTGGGAGGGTTGCACCAAAAGATTGGCGCGTGGGACCATCACATGTCTCCGCATGCTTAATAGGTGGCAATCCACCGAAAAGCAGGGCCAAGGCCGCGGTTGAATCAGATCTGTAATTACCACGGATTGGAAACCCCGGATGCTCATTGCATGGCCAAGGCTGAAGGCTTACGCCGGATTCTGGGTTCCCGCAGCCGATTGAAGGCTGGGGTGGGAATGGCTGGGGTTGGTGTCAATGTCTTCCATAGCGTACGGAGTACGTATGCCCGCATTGCCAAGTTGAGACTAGATCAGGACGAACCAGGAAGCCACCGGAAAGCCTGAACCAGTGGCAATGTTAGTACTACACTTCCCATTCCCAGCTAGTCATACGGTCGAATAGACTGGCTTTAATTTCCGCTGTGTCAGGCTAAACTCTTAGCGGCCTGGATGTACAGCGGTATGGCACGGATCGCAGGCTGCAGTACTCCGTTCTCCCTACATGTATATACACATGCAGGTTGCGCAGTGTTCCCACTGGAAAGAACCTTGAATGAATTTGGCTACAACAGGACTCCAGCATATTTAGCATACGCGAGCCTGCACAATGCATGAATAAGTGATTGACAAAGGCCAAAAAGTGGCAAAACACCCATAATGTTGGGCATTAAGGAAAATCCGGGGAAGATAGTTGGACCCCGGCAGGGCCCGAGAGAGCGTAGCATTGGACTATACCACATTAGGACTTGGTCCGATGCAATATCTGCACGATTAATATAACAATATAATAATATGACAATTGAAATTTGCTTGGGGTGACACACGGCATCATCACTGGCTTCCTCAAATGATGATAGGTTCTGAAAAAGGGCCCAAACTCAGGAGACTATGATCAACAACCCTGTCGATATAGGGCTTATGGATGTACAGCGTTGTAGCTTCTTAGGTCGAATAAAGGCCTCAAAGACACTCCAGGCACTTCCAGAGTTTCATTGAGCTTAGTGGTCATTTGATATCTTCCGGGATGACCACAGACTAGCAAGGTTACCGAAATATTAGGATCATCCAAGAGATGCGACTCGATCATGTAATATTGTACCTGCATAGGGGCGATCGCCTCCAGTGGCAATTTGACAGAGCCAAGATGTTACTTCTAGGTCAAAGATTTTGTGTTGTTTTCATCAAGAAAAGGACATTGGGACCGACGTAGAACGCGAACGGGCTCGAAAAGTGTCCTTCATAGTCCAAGTGAGACATTTAGCGGGGGTGGGCCCAGTCAAACCACAGGCTAGAGATGCTTTGTCTTTGG
Organism: Penicillium vulpinum; assembly: GCF_028829585.1. Taxonomy (NCBI): domain Eukaryota; kingdom Fungi; phylum Ascomycota; class Eurotiomycetes; order Eurotiales; family Aspergillaceae; genus Penicillium; species Penicillium vulpinum. The sequence continues at coordinate 5,227,135 of NW_026643242.1, forward strand.
CGAGCGACAGTGCCAAGCACACTAGTATTCATTCGTAGTGTAAAGTTGGGGTCAATGACCAAAATCAAGCAAAAAGATACAAAAGCACCGATCACATGGGAGTCCCTAAGGTCGCCACCGAGGATTTTGACGAACGCGACCCTGTCCCCGGTCGGATCTCTTGTCCAGCCCCTTGACGGTCATAAGAAAAAGAAAAAAAGAAAAGGCGCATCGTCCGGATGAAACATCCAAATTAGGCTTAGACTTTCATTCCAATGATAGATTGAGCGTTGAGGCAATGCAAACCCTTGCAGCGGATATCTGAACGTAATAATAATACTATGTACATATTCAATACATAAGGCGTACATATGTATAACAAAGAGCCTGACGCTTCTCACACATATATACGGAGTAGCAGAGAGCATATCAAGTGAAGATGAGAAAAAAGCAAATTTCGCCAATATCGCGGGGTCCCCGGACAGACCCATTGTTGAATCCGGGGATAACACGGACCCGAAATGAAATTTTATTAACATCCTGGTCTTTCAATCTCGTCTGAGATAAATATAGCCATTTCCAGACCACAGCTTAAATGAGGATCGACGGCGTCTTCACGAGGATCAGGCATCTTATCGTATAGATGTGCGTATAAGCGGAAATTGCCATTGTCTACATTCAATTTGCCTGAGACAGTGTAAAGCGTCCTCGGTCGGCTAACCTGGAAGTCTAGATGCGCATTTGCTTGAATTGCTTGAACGTGAGAGTCATTCTTCCATCTGAGCTTGAACATCGCACATGCCTTTGAGCAGCTTTCGAGCATACTCGGCCTTTGCAAAACTGGAAAAATTACGCCTTTGACTTTCAACCTGGGAATACCCATAGGTCATTCGTATTTCATTAATATTCCCCAACGCCCAATCCATGCTAGTCTGTCAACGCTAATTCAAATCACTTCATGTGCTCAGGATAATAATTCATCAATATGTGCCCGCTCCTTTGTATTCTTTCCCTTGAGCAGAACTGCGAGGACTTCGATAGGTGGGTTAAGCTTCAGCTGATTGGCACGTCTCCAGCGCTTGACTCGAGCGATTCCAATGCAGGGCTAAAGAGAAAGATATTATGTTAGATGACTCTATATAAAGGAGTACTCTCAAAGGCCCAGACAACGTACCCCATATTGGCTGGAAAGATCAAAATGCCGGAGAATCTTTTCCTCTACCTCCATGCCTTCTTGGTGGGCTATGGAGTACGACGATCAGCCTCTTGATCCATACTAATATCCTATAGCAGGCTCGACTTACCCCTAGGTGCCATGCGAGTCTTCTCTTGAGCCTGCCAGTATCGCCAGATGTCCTGTTTGTTCAGCTTCAGTGCTCGCCTGTCCTCTTCAGATTGGGGCGCTTCGTGTTCGACTGCAGCCTGCTGTCGCACCGCTAGCTCTGCAACATGGGGCTTGGAGGGTTCGGTTGGAGTGATGGACAGTTGTTGGGGCTCTGGGGTAGTGGAGGCAGCTTTGTCGGAAAGTGATGGAGTTGACTCGAGAGCCTTGGCTTTGTGGGATGGCGCGGTGACTGGTTTAGTCACTCGGCCCTTAGCTCCAAAGGACAGTGTCGACTGCGACCTGGTATTTGCTGTACGACGAGGCATAATGATGTAGAATGATGTAGTAGTTGAAGTTGAGATTTGGGGATATACAATGTTGAAGAAAGCTAGATGGAGGAGGCAATGTCATGTGATTACCCACTAGGACCCGCCTTATTCCTACAAAAGCCGAGCTTGACCTTCCCTATCTTAACCCTCCCGATGCGAATCTACTAATAATCTACTAATGAAACGAGCAGAAGCTGACCCAAAAATAGAACTGGCCGGCCTCACAAGCTTGAGGCGTGTTTTGGAAAGTGATGGATGTGCGCGAGCAACAGTCGACTCGGATTCAATCCGTTGCCAGGACAACCGCAAGAAGGCGAGGGGTTCCAACCTACTGACCTCGGGAAGATAGGTATGCTTTACTCAGAATAGTCGTTCTTTTTCTGTTGATCTAAAGTATCTAGTTTGTCAGACTTGAGAAACCAATAGTTACGTTATCTACTCGACAAAAATACAGTTGGGGAAACCTCGAGTTCCTTCTTCTCTTCTCTTCTCTTCTCTTCTAATTTCTTCATATCACTTTGCCTTGTACCCAGCTAACTTATGCTCTCTTCATTTGACGAATGGTAGTTTCTTTCTGTGAGAGCCTTATGGCCAAATCGTAAATATATGAAGAAGTTCCTCGTTTTGATCCTGGAGTAGCGAGAAAAGCTGTTCGGCTTATGAGACAAAGAAAGCCATTCGATACACGAGGTGCGAACACCATCAATGGGCTCGCTCAATCTATATCGAACGAACAATTCCAACGGTGCGGTGCTCGGATTTTCAAAACTCCATAATCATGAGTATTGTAAGGCCAGTCCCTCTCCATTATACGAAGCCTGAATAATTCTGCCTTTCTGACCACCCATAAAAGATAACTCAGGTGTTTTGAGGCCCTCGTTTGTCTCGGTGGGGTTAATATGAGCAAGACATGACAGAACTAAGTGTGGGAGCCCAGTGTATTGATCATGATCAACCACTCGCTATGTTTTCGGATGGTCGAAGCCCTCCGTGGTAATAGGGTCCTGTTCAGTCCAGTCCGGGCTATAGATAGGTTAGTTTATGATCATGTATTATATTTAGTTCTAACTTTGCTGTCTACTTACTCCCAATCTTCCTGATCTCTAAGCTCTTCAAGGCTGAACTCATCGGAAAACCCTTCCGCAGAAATTCCTTGCCTAGTAATGCTTAAGTGAGAGCTAATCACATACTCTACGCCTATAGCTTGGTCAAGGGCATTATGGTCTAAATCGTAGGCTAAACGTTCCGTCAATCTGAGATTCTCAAGTATTGGAGGGGTTCCAGGCGGGTATTCAGTCGGCCATTCGTCTATAGAATCCTGTACGCTGCGTACGTGATATATAGTATCTGGGTATTCCTCCGGGTCGAGATCTGGGTGGAGTGGATATATTTCGAACAATTTATCCGGGTGTGGTATAAATTAGCACGGTTCGAATTCTCTAGTCCTGTCATTACCAACCAGGGGTACTTCAGATACTCGTATTCCAAGTCTCTGAATCTTGTCAGGAGAAGGGAAGTCAGGCTCAAGATCTCTGACTTGTTGAAAGAGGGATCTGAGAGAAGCGTGTGGCTAAGATTGTCTGGAAGTCATTTCGAAAAAAAGGTTAATCTGAAGGGGAAGTAGAGGTGTTGCGGAAGAGAAAGATGTTGAGGAGAAATGGAGAAATACAGTAAAGAAATAGTGCGGCCGATACAGAAAAAGGCGGCGGAGTCACATCCACTTCCATAGACTCAAACAATATTACAACCTGACAAAGGTTTGGATCTCGAGGACTTTCCGTGGTTTCAGAGTTCATTTGAGTTTTTTATTTTGCAGTGAAAGTACGGGTAGGTAGGGGTACATATATATATGGGATACATGTATGTACTTGACATATCTTTCTTTGGTTGAAGCCTGTTTACGGATATATGGATATTATTGTTCAGGTACTGTACCTTATCTTACCATGCTGAGGGGACTAGGGCGAACACCTTTGACTGAGTGTGGTAGTCTTTACTTAGGCACAATAAGTATTTCATTTGATTACTACATAGGAATCAAGCCACGTTTTTCCAGGGCTGTAGGGCTAAACAGTTTTCATTTCCTTTCTCGATTTCTTCTCTGCTATTTTCCCTTCTACTTGGTGTAGTTAATATCACTTCCCTATTTTATTTCGTCTACTCTGATGCAGAGGCTACACCTATAGCAAGTGCAACAGACGAAATCAGCCACTAATGACTAAAGAAATGGTTGATATCAAGCCTGCCAAACATGCCAGAATGCGCGAAAGTAAGCCAGGACTAGATAGTGCCTTCGGAAGCTCTGAAAATCTTGCCGTCTGCCATTTGATTGAGCAAGCGCACAGCGTAGATGGCCCAACAACGCTGCAGAGTCAGGCTTTAGCATTGTATCCAGTCCCTCTCCTTCTCCCCTGACCTTGATATGGGATAGTAGTACTAGGGTACTGGACTGGAATAGAAAGAAGAAGTAATCTCTGCATTTTGGTTAGATCTTCTATCCTAATGGATAGAAGAGAGACGCAGCTGACAACGAGAGAAGTCTACAGGAGCGAAATCGATATCCGAAGAATGCAGGTCGCTTGAGAACGGGCGAACCCCATCCATAAGTTGGCCCCCAGATCTGCATGAATTATATTATGCCAACCACGAATCAAGCGGGCACCCAGAAATGGAGCTACGGCTAATGAGCACAAAAGCCTGGAGGAGTAGCGGGCTGTGTCATCTACAGGCCTGCCTCTACAAAGAAGTGTCCCGAATGGCTTCAAATGGCCCTGAAGAGCTTGATAATGGTATAAGGGCTGCAGCCCACAAGGATGAAAGAATTCAAAAGGACAATCAAAAATAAAACAACACAGAACAGAAAGCAAACAGAAAGCAAACAGAAAGCTAACAGAAAAGCAACAGAAAATAAAGACCCGAGGGTCATCATCATTGTTTTGTTAATACCGTGGAGGCACAGCCTAATATTTGCTCATCAGCGCCTATTCTCTTGAAGATACAACCAGGTTGACATTCTGGTCTGTATAAGGAGTAACTCACCTTCTCTGCTAGAGGCTGGGGCGGCTGGCCTTTTTGGCCACCAAGCACACAGGATCAACCTTATATCCCCTTATATAGGAGATTCGTTTGGGATACCCTGTGTACTCTTCTTCTCGGCCTTGGCTATTCACAAGCGTTAGCCATCTTTCTGCACAGCGCGAAACGGCAATACAGCATGGCAATATCGATTGAATGAAATAACACCACATACCCTTCTTGGCCTTGTCAGAGTGCAAGCCGTGGCGCAGCTTGTGGGGCATTCACCTGCATCATCACACTCAGTGTGAACATTCCCCTTTTATTTGAGGGATGTGCATGTGAGTCTTACACGGGAGACGACCGACGCCGCGTTCATCACAGCCACTCCGGCTGCAAGCCGGACTCGGTCAACGGATGGTTGACCGAGCGACACAAATCGCAGAATCTGCTATTCTATCCATTAGTGCATATCCAAGCGATTGAGTGGGACCGTCATAATACAAGTCTCATGGTATTGAGAGTTTCGATCAGGACACAGAGCGATTTACACTTACAGATTGACCAGACATGGCAATCTCATGAGAGGAGGAGGAAGGAAGGGGACGCGGGGGCAGAGCAAAGGCCTCGAGTATCGCGTATGAAGTTGGAAATGGGTTGTTTATAAAGGCAAGTTGTCAGGTTTGCCCTGGGGAGAGTCGCAACTTTGTGGAAGGAACCTGCCTAGGTGAGAGGCTCCTTCCGCAGACGCTGCATATATTCTGAGTACACAATACATATGTACGGGCTTTCAGCGTTATATTTGTATAGGAAAAGACCTTTCTAGGGGCATTTTATAGTTTTAATCTATAGAGATTCATACGTACTAACGTTCCAAGGTTGGATATATGTTGTTATTGTTATATGCAACAAGAATAGTTGGCAGTTTATGCGGCCTTGTTCAGCCATTTTTGTAGTCCTTCTATGAGCCGTCTGTTCAGATGTCTCCTTAGGTGTCTCCTTATGTCTCCATAGGTGTAAATTTGGTTTGAATATTTCTTCTCTTTATTGGTGCTATAGCTAGAACGCGAATAATTAGGCGTACAATATACAATATGAGCGGTAAAAGCGGCTTAAAATGCCCAAGTGTGTAACCCAACTTATCTATGGATGTATAACATGCGATTTATTATGTGTGATGACGATGATGACATTGGGAACTGGGCGTATATTTGTCCACGCGATAACCATTGCGTCTGGGTACATATGTAGAGGGTTGAGATCCAGTATGTCTTCCTATATTGTATAATATATTAGAACATTTAATATATATAGAATATTTATACAAGAGGCCAATAGAAACCAAAACAAAGAGGCTTAAGCTAATTGTGGCTGTTGGGGGAGGCTTGGATCACCTTTCCCCACCACAACCACTGTACCTGTTGGAAGCTCTCCTTCACTTCTCCTGCCTCTAGATCTCTGCACTCTCCACCTCTTTTACCCAGTCATATTTAAGATATCTATATGTTTACTCGGTTTATCACCGAATCCTTATGAACCGTGCCACACGACCCGTCCACTCGCATATTCCCCACAACTCGACCAACCTCCGCCGCATGTCTACGGTGCAACAGGCACGGCTGACTCGAGATGGCCGCCTTTGTGCGCGTATCAGGCCCGGCGAATGGCAATTTTCTGATCGGATATCCAGGCATCTCAGCGACCATGGTAAGCGCCCTATGATACATGCGACGAGCCGTTTCGGTTCGGCCCCCTGCTCCACGCGGCCCGATTGACTGACCATCCAAGCCACGGATTGAGGGTAAAGTTGAAATCAGACCAAGCGCTGGCATTACAGCTCCTGTCAACATCTCGCTCGTGACTATTTCCCTCCTTCGCCGCGAGACAATTCACCCTTCCGCCGATTCCCTCACAAAGAAGCGCCTGGCTCCACCGCGGAAAGAGATCACCGACATTGTCGGCAAAGAGATGCTCTTATTTCGATGTCCTGCCGGTCGAGAATACGAAGAAGTAATATCTATGGATCTGCCCTTCGTTCTCTTTATTCCATTTGGTCGTGGGGGTCGCGATGCATCTCGCCGTGTACCCCCAGCTAGTATACAGCTCCCGAGTCGCACTGCGGAAACATACTACGAGATGGTGGTGATGGTCCAACAAGGGCAACAGCAGCAACACAAATACACCTTCCCAGTGCCCATTGCGCGTTACGACACACTCTCCACATTTGGCATGTACAATCGTCCAGAGTCAGCGGAGCGCGTATCAGATCATCTAGTCACATTAGCCATCTCACTACCACGGTGGTCCTACGGTCCTCTCGATCCCGTCAGTGTCTATGTCAAACTTTCACCAAACGAGAGCTGGATGGGCAAGGCGCGGAAAGTGACCATCAGCAAGATCACCATCGGCATCGACGAGGAAATTGTCTACAACCATGAAGGCGACGAGCCCCAGCGCAAAGTCAAAGTTCTAGCCAAGAAAACCGAGAACATCGGCGTTAAACTGCCCCAATCAGGCTATTTAACGAACCTGGGCTTGGTATTTCCCGCCAAGGACCTCCGCGACTCAGAAGGAATCTTGCCGAGAAGTAGGACCGCGTTTCCAACTTATGCTGTGAGCGGCTTCACAACTACAGCAAGTCTATATAAAATTGAGTATTACCTCACAGTTAAGGTTTGTTCTTCCCTAGTTTCATAGTATATCTCCTGCAAACTCACACACAGCCAGGCCCACTTAACCTCCGCAAGAGACATTACCATTCGACAACCAATCGTGGTCTGTCCTCTCGACCACGCCGGCTGCAAAGAAGAAATGGAAGCAATCGAGCAAGCCGCACGAGATGCCGCCCATGTCAATCCGGACAACCCCATGCTGCCTCTTCCAGCAATTGTACGACCAAATGATCACAATGCCCTCAGCCATATAGGTGCCGCTATTGTTGGCAACCAGAAGAAACCGTTGATCGACTGAGATTGGAGACGCCTCAACTCTTCACAGTAACAACGATGAACTTATTTAATAAATCTCCTCCCGTCTTGATACCGGTGCCCCTGAACGGTAATCCCACAACCGGGGATCGACAGCTGCCGTTACTTTTGATGCCCCGGCAGGTACGGAGGCCTGAGGACTACCTCCGCAACCACGCTATATCATGACACGTCTTACGATTGCATACATTTTGGAGTTGGTTGCATGGCATTCCTGGAAGCTGGCTGTTTATTTGTCTCTGGACAAAACGGGGATCACGGGGGTGTTTGGGCTACCTGTTCCTAAATATTTAGAGGAGTCGAGTGTTGCCTTGCCTCCCTTGACTTCTCTCTGGTGTCTGCCCACTGCATACGTGTATTTGGTGTTGGCCATTTGGTGATTATTTCCGCACATTGGTTCAGCCACGCATCTGTCTCAATGGTGATACAATTTGTATCCATATGTACCCTGGATCTATGGATTTAAGAATCCGGAATCATCTAGCCATGGCTATGCATATTATCATTAGAATGCGAAATCGCTTTAACCATGCTAAATAACATATACCGTTCAAATGGAATCAGAAAGTAAATTGACAAATGGAGTTGAAAATCCACGCCTCTTTCTAGAGACAAGGCAGAAAAAGGTCACTTGTATCCAAGTAATATATAAAAAAAAGGACGAAGCGGCGCTGAAACGCGCACGCAAGCTTGAGTGGATTGGTCTTGGCCCGAATCCGGTAATATGTTTGTTTGTTGGATTTGCTTTTCTTCATCCTTTAAATTGATCCAGGTATGCCATGACGGAGCTTTTACTCATTGTGCCACATCCTACCTGGATAGAAATCTATGCGTTGGTGCTGTACTTATTGATTGCACCTCGTCATTGAACCAAAGATTCAACTATGGTGTGTATCTACATACCGCTGGTGACGATGATCTACTGATACTAGAAGTCTACGTACATAAAGGACAATTTTTCAAGATTTAGGTAACCCAGTAGCGGCCAGTTACGATCGTACTTTCGTATATCTTAGATCAGCCTATCGTGAGAGCATAACTTTTGAGGTATTTTCGCAGGGACATTGAAAATGAGGCATACAGTGCGGCTGCTTTACCCTGAGGGTGTTCCAACAAGTTTCGATTGATAGTAAACAAAGCCATTTTTAGATCCAAAGAATTATCCCATCAATTTTGCTTTTCTTTTTCTGCTGGGAAGTTTGATCGTGCCCGCCACTTTTGCCATCAACGCCCGCCCAAACCTGGGAACTTAATCAAAGACTTACCATGAAATATGAGGCCCAAGTCATTTTCCGGAAAAAGCATTTTCCGGGAGTCGGGATCTGCTGACAGAAAGCTGATCGGACCAGCCGGGCTCTGACGCACTTGGGTCAACGGACTTACCCTTTCCAACGAATCGATGGCCGACCACAATTCTCCAAATTACAAAGATCTTTACCTTCAGGCAGAAAAAGGACGGCAGCAGGCGGAAGAACGCGAGAAGCAGGAAGCAGAAAGGAGGCGACAAGCAGAAGAACGCAACCAACACACCTCTTTCACAGAGCTCTTACAGCACTGCCATGATCTTATCTCCCGCCGTTTGCGAGTCGAGACACCTTCTCGCTCAACCACTGGCAAAATACCCCCTCCCACTGGAAAAGACTACCTAACTCGATTGGAACATTGGACCGACTGTCCAGAGCAGCTGCTAAGGGTCTATAGGTCTGTCTGCAAATATCTACAGTTAGAGCGAGAGCAGGCGCCACGCTTATTCTCACCTCTACTAGAGTTAGAAGGACTTAGCCGTCGATTCGCTCGCAGGCCACTCAGTAGCGAACAAGATCTCGAGGTATATAAGCGGCTTAGAGTGGAAGAACACGTCTATAATATAATATCGGAGTTACGCAAAATTCCGGCGGTATATAACGAGTTCGGCCTTAGTGATGGAATCTATTTCAGCAATCATATAAATTCTTTGAGTAGGAATAAAACCTTAGAAACAGATATCAGCCAGCTGTTAAGTATACCTCACTCACGACCAGACTAGTTCTGTATTTATCGTATCGACGGTAACACAACCACTGTGCTGATAACTGTCGAGTATAAGCCGCCTCACAAGCTATCTATCGTAACTCTTCGTATAGGACTACGACCAATAGATCTGTAGAAGGAAATAGTTAGATCAAATAAAATACCCACCGACTAGGATACGAAGCTGAGGTACAATACAGAGCGGCTTATCTGCTCTGCTATCGTCTAAGAATACTATATAATAATCCAAGAAGGACTCGAATATTCCTATCTAACAAACGGAATTACCCGTGTCCTACCTTATATTCTATAAGATAAACCTACTACGCTCTACTACTTTTTATATAATCCTCACAGCGAAGTGAACACAGCTGATATATTTCCCTAACTATCGAAGACCTCTATTGCGAGGGTGTTATACCTTTATTTAATAGTATTCCGTTTACCCGCCCGTAGGTAAGAGTGGAGAAATCGCTTACGTCCCGATCTTTATACGTAGGAAATAAGCTTTAAATATACACGATCTTAAATCCCGAGAGAAGAATTACAGCAAATTCTCTACTCCGATAGTATAAACCCTAAGTTTTCGAGTCTAGAGTCTGGTTTGTCCTATAAACTACCGTCGTTATCTCCGCTACTGTCTCCCTCAGAGAGCCGTCGAGTGCCTACACGATCTCAAACCAGCTATACCCCTTTAGAGATTCGACCGCGCTTACGGTCACCTAACTCGTCCGGGTCCGATATAAATCAAACAGCTAGCTATAAGCGGAGGATCAGTTAAGTTACGCCTTTACCGTCCGCTCGGCGATCTAGTCGCCGATAAGACTCAGGGTATAATCAAGAAGACGATTCCCGACGCCGCGCTGCACAATTTTATACGCAGCGATATTTACTCGGCCTATAGACCGGAGAACCCCGATTCCTAGATAAGCTATATCCGAACGTAGACTATTATCGCCGGGGCTAAGGCCACTAGACTTAGTATTCTATCTCGGCCGAAGATTTAATACTTTCACTTAAGGGCTAACTGGATAAAAATATCGATCGTTGTATTCCTCTTAGCGGTTGTAGCTCCTACAGTGCCCCGTTTAAACTTACTTGCACGAAATATAGTTACACGGTTATCGGTAAAGGCACTACTTCGGGGCTGTAGGAAGAAGTTTCCCGCGAAGCGGAGGTATATCAGATCCTGCGTAAGGCTTAAGGATCTGTTATACCTATCTTTTTAGGGAAAATTGACTTAGCAAAAATCTACTTTCTTTATAGCGCTGGACAAATTCGCTATATACTCGTAATAGGCTAGGGAGGTGAATATACAGCGACTAGACTGCGACATCGCCCGTCCATGGGCACCTAGGAGGTACCCAAGGCCCGTCCACGGTGGGCCTTGGGCTATTTGGATTTTCGAGTGCCCGTCTATAACGCCCAAGGCCCACGGGTATACCCACGGCGGGCATACCCACGATACCCACTATTGTATAAAGTCACCCAAAATGGACGTATAACTCGCTGACTTTGTATAATAAATAACTGTTATTTACACCTGTTTTGCTAACTCTATATAAAATGGTAGTTTTAATCTACAATATCTATAAATTTTACTGAAATATCTATATATATAAGAAACTAGTATATATATAATACGAATTAGAATAAAATTTTAATCGAAATATATTATATTGTGTGGTATTTTTATTGACTTATCAAATTATACTGTAACAGCTTAAAGATATATATTTAAGTCAGTGGTATATACCTGGTATTTTCTATAAGTAAAATACTACTTATAGATTCTACTTTATCTCTTACTCTGGTATATTTCTTATAGGTAGATCGAAAGATAATTAGTATAATTCTTATTTTATAAGCTTATATCACTAAATTCTATCAATTATATCACTTAAAGACTTATATTATTATTCTGGGAGTTTTAAATCCTTCGATTGTAACTTAAGATAGGCGTTTAGGTATATTCCTATAGGTGTACCTACGGGTATACCTACGGGTATACCTATAGACAAAGACACTTATAGCTAATCAGCTTATAATATATAGTGGGTCTACACTTAATTTACGATCTATTAGATCTATATAAAGCACCCCTTTTACTAGTAATCCTCGTTTTATACAGTCGTAAGTTACCTATTGTAAGTTTAGATCACTCACTCTCCTATAGTCGTTATATTATCCCTTATATTATATTAACTATATCCTAACCTAGTGCCTATACTGTAGGGCCTTCTTCACTTCCTCCGAGCTCCTAACTAGACCTCTCCTATATCGCCGATATATTTAATCCTAACCTTGATCTAAATATTGATCCCAGTCTCTTTAATAGCTAATAGACTTCTATCTTACTAATAGAGTCCGAGTTTACTTAACCGGCTATTCTTAATTACTCTCTTAAACGCGTCGGCCCCGATCAGAGAAAGTAGTTTATCCTCTATAACGCGATAAACAACGCGTCTAAAGTAAAGTTTATCGAGTGGTAGTGTACTACAGTACGCGGTAGCAGTACTAAGATATAATAAAGGCTACAATAGGATACAAAATATATATCAGATATCTAGGAGAACTTCGACTAGGTAGTATATTATATTATAGGCGAACCTTTGGTTATATATCGGACGTATAGGGTTATCTTGCCTTATCTAAGTACAAAGCAAAGCGGTACTAATACACTTAAGCGGTATCTAGCCTTAGGTAAATACTAAAAGGGTGGTAAAAGTAAGGCTATATAACAGTCGATTAAGGAGACTATATAGTATATACCGGTAAGTCTTATATTATTATACCCTTTAAGATAACTAATATATTATATATTAGGCACTGGAGTTATCTTATAACTTAAAATTCTCGAATAATAAATAGGAAAGAGAGTAGATTGAATATCTTACTAGTCTGAACCTCCCTTTCCGGATACTTAAGAGGAAGCAATTTACTTCCTTAATTCGAATAGTATAAAAGGCTCTAGCTGAACCCACTTTACTCTATCCTCGTACTGCTTAACACCGGCTTAAGAAATTGGTCGACAAGGAGTAATATTTAATTCTCGCTACTTTACTATAAGATACAAAGCTCTTAATTACCCTCGACTGCTAGATATCGCCTTTTTAGTAGGTATTTATAGCAATTACAGGGTACTTTATCGACCGAGACTAGAATTACCGTAAGCTCCTACTTAGTTTCGAACTACTTAATAGGGCGTATTCTGGTGTAAATCTAAGTGAAGTACTTATAGAGATCTTTAAGAAGCTTAATATTACTGATCGTATATTAGCGATTATATCAGATAACGCGTTAAATAATATAACTTTAGTATAGGTAGTTTAAGACTCTATTGACTCCCTTAAACTACCGAATAGCCCGGTGGTTGTTCGAATCCCTTATCTTATATATATTATCCAGCTAAGCCTTCGCGAGCTACTTAGATCGGTAAAGGCCGATCCCTAGAACGATACTATAGATCGGAATATTTCTAATATCTAAGTCTAAGCCTAAGCTCGATCACTCTGTACTTCACAGAGTGAATAAGTTATTATATAAACCCTTATTAAGGTAAGTGTATCACTTTGTTTATCACTTAATATATCTAATAACTATCTAGATTCGAGGGCTTACTATATTTATTAATATAAGCCCTTAACGTCGCGATGATTTCTTCTGTCTCTAGACTAATAGAGCAAAACTTACGCCTATCTAAGATATCTGTACCCGCTGGAATTCTACCTTCTTAATACTTCGTTATACGAAACGCCTCAGTAAGCCCTACAATAAATACTGTGATAATATTAGGACTTAGAAATATAAACTCAGTAAGGTAGAATAGCGGTAGGTCGACTACCTTCTATATATTATAGAGCTGTTCTATCGCTTTACTACAGTGCTTTTAAAGACTAAAGAGATAACAGTATATTATATTTTTAGTATTTATAATACCCTCTTTAAGTACTTCGAGGAATCGATTGTATAACTCACTCCGAAAACTATACCTTAGAAGAAGGCGATACTATAAGCCCTTAATACTGGGATAGTAAAGCTTACCTCTTACTATATAAAGACGAAAGAGATCTATAGTAGTCTCTACGTAATTAGAATAATTCTTATACCCTAGTATAAGCTTTACTTCTTCTTAAGTAAGGTGTAGGGTATATCGGAGAACGATATAAACTGGAGTGATTAGTATAAGGAAACGCTTCGCTAGTTTATAGCTCCTTACACCTAAAGATACACTCAGATATAGTCCCTACGAGAAGAGTAACCCCCTAAGTGTTACTCAGCTAGTATAAGTGACCTAGACACCCTCCTTAACCTTCTACCTTATATCCACTCTGATCTATTAACGTCGGAGTACAAACTTACTAGATACCTTGAAAAGTGTACGTTATATTCACTATTATTATAAGTAGGAATACTAATACCTATAATAGTAAGGAGAAAGGTCGATCCTTTACAATTCTGGAAGGAATATAAGAATAAATTCCCAATTCTTTTAAGTGTTGCTCGCGATATTCTCTCTATTCCTATAACAGGCGCTGGAGTTAAATATCTTTTCAATTCAGTATAGGATATCTACCACTACCGATATAGGCGGCTAAGTGCGAAGACAGTCTAGGATATTATAATATTCCGGTGTAAAACCCAGTTCGATATTAAAATAGAAGAACTACCCGATAAGGATATATCCTTAGATTCAATATAAGAAGTAGACGAACAGAGAGAGGCTAAGCTTACTACTGATATACCTAAACCAATTAGCGATAGTGAGGATTCCGAGGATAATAATCCTATTAGACTGATCGAGTATAAGTTTATAATAGAGAGTTAGCTTCCTTGTCCTTCTATAGTGCTAAGTACACAGAAGCGATAGAGAAGTGAGCTAGTCGACAGCGAAGATAAGAGCAGTCCTTATCTCCCTTATTATAGAGATAAGGGTAGTACTTAAAAGCGCCCTGGTTTAAGAGAAGTAAAGAAGCGTAGTAAACCCAATAATAATTAATTTGTATCGTATTAGTGTGAATATATAAATATAATAAATACCTAAGTTATTATACAAAGGCTTCTAAGGCTTATTTCTGACCCCGGTCAAAAAAGTGACAATATATTAAGTTATTATATAAAAGCTTCTAAAGCTTATTTCTGACCTCGGTTAGAAAATTGACTGTGGTGTTAAGTTATTGTATAAAGGCTTCCACAGTTTATTTTTCTGACCGAGGTTAGAAAATTGACAGTAGTATCAAGTTATTGTATATATAATCGAATTACTTAAAAATACAGAGAAAAAATGCACAAATAATACAGGTCACGAGGTCAAGAAATTCTGCTTACTAAAAAGGCCTATAGGCGCCCACGGTGTCTATGGACAATAGGCCCTAAGGGTAGGGCCCGTCCATGGGCGTATAGATAGTGCCCATCGCCCGCTTATATAAGGCCCGTGGGCACTGCCCACCCGCCCGTCCATGGGCGATGTCGCAGTCTAACAGCGACTATAGAGCTGACACAACGGCTTCGCCGCGAGATTCGCAAATCGAACAAGGAAATCAAAGCTCTCGGGATTATATATAAAGACCTTAGCTAAGACAATGTCCTTTGGAGTGAAGAGCTCGGGCGTGCTTTGATCATTGACTTTCACCGTTCTACCCTGATATACCGGCCAGCTAAAAAGCGACCTGGGGCCTCGAAACGACCACTATATCGAGTGGAGGCAGAAGATACAAAACGTCCTCGGGTTTTGTGATAAGGAAATCTATTTTCTACCTATTAACTAAGAGAACTTATTCTTGATATACCTAAGACTGTCGTGTACTAACCGAAATCCTCGTAGGTCCGGGCCCGCTGAAAACCTTGACAGCGGAATGGTCCGCTGAGGTTTGCAGTCTAGACTATGAAGGCTGAGTGAATATACTGTGAACGAATAATCAGTACCGTATTGCTCTTCCAAAAGCCGTGCAACTTCTTCGCAATGCCACCTGCGCCAGGAGCCAGAATAATGGGAGTGAGAGAAAGGGAGGAAGAGCAGCGAAAACGGGTCTTTTCAAGTCGGGAGCATTGAAGCGATACAGTTACTATATATACATACTTAGTATCACATGGGGTAATCCCGAGGTCCATTGGTCCACTAACGTTAATGCTTACTCCGAAGTATGCTTCAGCTTCCATAAACAACCTAGGCTGCTGCATATATCATAACACCAGTCGTACTCTTCACAATAGTTCCACCAATCTGACTGCCCGCTAGGATATCTTAAATACCAATATCTCTGGATAACCAATCACGTTCACCATATTTCACAAGTCTATCTCATATATAATGACTTATGGAGTACGGAGTACGAAGTAATGAATCCAAAATGGAAACTCGCAGTTTTCTACGTCCTATTTAGTTCGTATTAAAATAACTAACCTTATCAGTAACCTCCTCGGAGATACTATCACACCCAAAGTAGTTAGCTATCCACAGACTCCAAGGCTCCTAGGAGTACAACATATCTAGCTATTGCTCCTATAAACAAAAATGTGCTACTGGTAAAACTATGGTCCTCGTCTCCACCTTTTGTTAAGTCAACGACTGTATAAAGAGTTAGCCCCTCTTCGTATTCATCCCATCAATTACCTGTGAATTTCATGCAAGCTGACTGCTGCTGCTCCCATGGTACTTTTTTTGAAGCGATCGGATCTCACGACCCGATCGGCTCGCAAAGCTTTGAAATTCCGACGTTTTGATGTAACATAAAGTGATTTATATTGGTTTGAATTTGTAAACCACATCATCTGCATCCGTTAATATCGACATGGGAATAAGCGTTCTTATCCATATGAAGAATCATAAATCAGAGGCTAATGATGTATATAAATTGTTCTTCACTGCCTGAATAGAATTGCATAACTTCATCTCAAATAGACGTTTTATGTGTGCTCGCCTTCTCACGACCCCTCACAGTTCCTTCAATTGCGATCGAAAATCCCCGAAGATACTCATTATGACGCTTCGATCCATCATTGCTGCGATTGGGTTACATGCACTCGCGGCCGTGGCCCTTCCTGCTCAACCTACAGCTGAAATCATCACTCAGCATACCCTAACAACAAATGGAGAAGGACTGTTTCCATACTACCGAATTGTCGGGTTAGCGAACCTGGGTAATGGTACTATCCTAGCAGCCTTCGATGGACGCCCAAACAACGGAGATAGCCCAGCTCCGAATTCAATTCTCCAACGTCGCAGTGAAGATGGTGGCGAGACCTGGGGCGAGGTGACTTATATTGCCCGAGGTCAGATAGGAAATTCGACAGTGCAGCAGTATGGATTTAGCGATCCAAGCTATGTTTTCGACGAAAATACTGGAAATGTGTTTAATTTCCATGTTTTTTCGAAGAATCAGGGCTTCGCGGGCAGTGCACTCGGAACCGACGACACCAATTTGAGCGTGATGAGTGCTGAAGTCTCAATTTCAACTGATAGAGGAGTTACGTGGTCTACTGACCCTGCCAATCAACCGCTTCTTCCCCCTATTGCATCCGAAGAGGTTGGTGCTCCGCCACTTCTCACTACAGCAGTTAAACCGGTAGGGAGTACGGTCAACGGGGTAGCTAACGTGGGTGGTGTACGAGGAACCTTTGCGACATCTGGTGAAGGTATTCAACTCAAATATGGTACATATGCCGGCCGGTTAGTCCAGCAATACATCGGAAACGTTATCCAAGCAGATGGTTCAACATCACTACAAGCCTACAGCGTCTTCAGCGATAATGGTGGCCAGACATGGAAGATGGGTCAACCTCAAGGCACGGAGATGAGTGAGAATAAGGTGGTCGAGCTTTCCAATGGCAACCTGATGCTTAACTCACGTCCGAACTCAAGAGGATACCGAAAGGTCGCTATTTCAACCGACGGGGGCGAAACCTATTCGGTTCCAACCATCGAGACTCAGCTTCCTGATCCATCAAACAATGGAGCAATTACAAGAATGTACCCTCAAGCACCAGAGGGCTCGGCATCCGCTAAAATCCTCCTATTTACCAATTCAAACCACCCGCAATCTCGAGTGAACGGCACAGTACGGTATTCTTGTGATGACGGCACGACATGGTCTTCAGGCCGCGTATTCGAAGCCGGTGAAACGCAATATTCCACAATCACCGCGCTCGACGATGACATGTTTGGAATATTTTACGAGGGTCCTAGCAATGATCTCATATTCCTAAAGGTTTCCAAGGACTACATTGGCGTTTCTTGTTAATAACTTGATCTGTGAGGTGGTCAACTTAGAAGTTGAGTTCGACATCCGATGGTTGTAAATATTGGGGTTGCGTTGCAGTTTTTGTAAAGTTAAATTGGATGATTAAGGCTGAGCTTGCCCAATAGATGTTTCGTTCTTATATATATCTTCTAAGCTGGCGAGAATACGAATGTTCTAGCGATCAAGTTGTTCTCAAGATTGCTATGCCTTGTTTATAGCAAACATCACAATAGCGTTGTACCAATATAGAACGAGATTATCATCTAATACATTGGAAGTTATGTGGCATTTCGCGACTATAATTTTTCGAACAATGGCATGAATACTCTACTTCCTAGCATAACCGTTTAGTAGACGATATTATTGAAATAGAGGGCTCTAGCTCCCTAGATCCTTCCGTTTCTATAGTCCTTATTTGTTGCCTTTAGAAGTTGAAGAATTGGTTATGCGTACAGCGTACTTTAACGTACTAACAAACCATATGTAATATGTAGAGATAAGCCTTTCACCCGTCACCGAATCGGCACTTCTCAGAGAGAAGAATTGCTTACTTCGATCCTCAAGTTAATTCAAGTATAATTATCCCTAATTCTATCAAACATTTGCTCCACTGGACCATCAAGCTCACTGGCAAATCGCCTTGGGTGGAACTCGGAGCCGAGCATAGTTCTTATCCATGTGTTTGTGGGGGAGGGCTTATCATTCTAATGCAATGCTACAGTTACTATGCCATGTTCGAAGCGCCTTGCCATCCTTTAGGATAAAAAGCAAGTTCTCGGCAGAATTCATAATTTATGTTGCTCTGTAGATCTATGAAATGCAACAGTAACATCAGTTTCTCTTCAAGTTACCAAAAAATGGTCCAATTCCATCTTGCAGCATATGTAGCTTCGTCTTGTAGCTTTGAGGAGATTGCAGTCTGGGTACGGAGTACTGCACCAATGATATCAAACAGCCAGGTCCGATGAACTCTTTCCAGTAGCTGTGTAAAGAAAACGTGTCCGCGACATTCTCGTTTGCCGGATATTGCTCTTACAAAAAGCCAATCCCCTGGACGAACTATTCAAGTAGCTTATGCGCATGACCATCGTACTCGAGAATAACCTTGTGTTGCGTATTGACGAAAGCGAGGCGCTCATTGCTGCATGCTTTTATCCTTTAGATTTGTATTTTCTCATTTAGTTCCATTGTTTTCGATGGCTAGGTTTGTGGTTTATTATATTATACATGCTTATTTTCCAATCTCTAAAAATCCCATGGAAATGCTTAGCATGTCTGCGTCAACCACCTGGGCTTTGCTCTGCTTTTGGCTTTCATTCTCAATGTCCCGGAGACATTCTTTCAACATTTCAAGTATGGTTTGGTACTGTCTTGAGGAGGGTCCAAAGGTCTTGAGGGCATTCTCAAGGCTGTTAGAGATCTATCTTTTGTTATTCCCTGTGTTTGGTGATTTTATCGGGCGATTAGTACCTTGCGCAAACTTTCGTTGTAGTCCACGATATTCTGATTTCTTTCGTCCATGTGATACTATCAAGTGGGAAATATGCACTGGAATTTCGAAAATCGGTGCCTGAATAACTCTGTTGAATGTGAGGGGCATATCATATCACTCATGAAACACACGATATATATCTAATTGACCGCTCTCGTCACCGCCTAGTTTTAACTATACAATGGATCTATCGATTCCAACACAATCAACAAACTAACCTCCTTTCTAATTACCAATTCCAATGTCCTTCAGAGCCCAAGGCACTTCCACACCTTCACTATCCTTATCCCTGACTGGATTAGCAAACTCAACCAAAAACCTCACCATCCACCCATCCATACAAAAACTAGTATCAACCGATCTCCTACAAGCCCGATGAAATGCCTGCAACCGCTCCATACAAACATCAAGCGTAGTCCACAGCGCACGCAGTTTAGTCAGAATAATAAAATTCCTCTCGAGCCTCGCCCGAGCCTTCACAACACTCCCCTCATCACCGAAAAGCAACGTGTGGATTTGCACCGTGGACGCAATAACAAGCACATGGCCGACCATATTGTACAACACAGCGCACCCTGGTACTTCCTCGGAGCGGTAGATCATCTCGCACAGCCGAACGGCGTGCTCTTTGCATTGCTCTGCGTAGAAGTGCGTGCGTGGTGTGTACCCTCGCACATCTTCATGCAGGAACCGGTAGAAGAGCATTTGCCCGTAGTGGTAGTAGCCTAGGTACAGAGTTACGAAGAGATGTCCTTGACCTTGGGAGGCGTAGTACTCGAGATTCGACGGTGTATCGTGCATGTATGCGGGGAGATTTTTGAGCCAGGTCGACAAGTTGGCGGAAAGAGTTGTGATGGTTGTTCTTTTATATTCTTCGGTGAGGGTTGTTTTGGCAGCTTCGGTGTTGAAATCGTTGATTTCGGAGAGAATTTTGTTTAGGAGGACCATTTGTGCTAGGAGGGATGAGGTGCGGTCGGTTGAGATTGATCTAGTAAAGCCTTCGGTGCGGGTCATCGCAAGGAAGGTTGCCTCGTTCATTGGAAGCGGGATGTTTGGTTGCGGGATCATTAGTCGTGGGAGTCGGACTCCTGTTGAAGACCAAACATCTATCATGCATAGTGTCCACCATACTGCGTCGGAAGTTAGAGTATTGGGCATCTTCAAGTGGTTGGGCACAAACCTCTTATATTTACTTCTTGTTCCACGCGATTTGAAACCTTGCAGTTTGGAAGATCAAGAAGTTGGGCAATACGGCATGCAATTGAGTAGTAGATAGTCTCCGATGCAGGATTTCCATCTACTACAGTAATGGCGCCGAGCAAAACACAAACTTGGAGTGTTGTCAAAGAGACATCATTCAAATTGAGCAATTGCTCACATTTTTTGGCATAGCATTTCCCTCTTTCTCGAGGATCTGTTTGGGCAAAGAAAGAGTGGTTTGAAAATCTATCCGCGTCAGATTCTGTTTCACTCGGGCCGAGTAGAAGAGGCATACCGTGCCGATAATGCGATCATCCCGTATATTAAATTCTCGGGCGCTTGACCCCGACGCACGTCTTCCATCAGACTCGGCCGATGGAAGAGAGAATGAAATTTGTCATGCACATAGTCAAAATACAGCTCCACTAGTTCAGTGCGGATGTTTTGGTCTGGTAAAGTGCATTTCTCGGGTAGAGATAAAGTCCCAACAATTTCTTCTATAGAAGATATGTTCGGCGCGGAGAGCTGTTTCCGAGTACAAGCTAATTTTCGGGCAGAGCAATAGACACACGAGCGACCAGGTGCCGGTATATCACATTTTCGTCGACGTTCACTAACGTAATGAGTATTGGGGTCTGTCGGGTGGAGGTATCAATTTCTCACCGACATATTGAGCAGGCCTTTGCTGGTCTCATCCTTCCAAAAAAAGAAGGTCACTTGCCAGATTATTGACAAAATTATTGAGGAGTAGGCGGACTTCGTCGGGATTAAAAGGTCTAAGACCAATGAGCGACGTTCAAAACCGCCCACGACACGGAGTTTCCCCGGGGTTTGCTCCGCATTTACGACTCCACAATAACAACCCATGCTGTACATATATCATGAGTATCGCCGAGGTTTTTGGTGATCGGCATTTCACTAGTCATAGTTTTGCAGACTTGTCCAAGTCTATCGGAATTTAGGCCTGTTCTACTTGACTTCCGGAGATCTGCATAGCTAGATACCCCTTTGATGTAACCTCCCCACGCTCGGCACTCGAAGTAACAGATATAAAAAGGTATGTGTTTTCCAGATCTTGCATTTGAATTCTGTACAGAGAAGCACAGCTAAAATGGTTCACTTATCAAGGGGTGTTGTGGCCACAGGCCTTACTCTCCTTGCATATTCCTCCGCTGTTATGGCTAAGGAATCAAGCGCAAAGCGTGAGTCCTCTAGTTCGTTTATTTTTTATTATTCAAAACTGACCACATACCCTATAGCAATCGTGGCAGATGGTACTTTCTTTGCTCTCAATGGAGAAAATGTTTCGTACCGCATCCATGTGGACAACGCCACTGGTGATCTCTTAGGAGATCACTTCGGCGGCTCCGTTGGAGCTGAGATCCCTCTAGAAGCTGTAGGCGAAGTCAATGGCTGGGACAGTCACATAGGACGTGTACGCCGCGAGTTCCCAGACCAAGGCCGAGGCGATTTCCGGATCCCTGCAATTCGCATTCGTCAATCAGCAGGCTATACCGTGTCTGAATTCCATTACAAGTCGCACAAGATCATCCCTGGCAAGCCTGCTCTGCCAGGGTTGCCAAGCACTTTTGGCACAGAAAAAGATGTTAGCACCTTGGTCATCAGCTTATATGACAAGTACAGCGATGTGGCTGCGGACCTCTCATACTCGATTTTCCCCAAGCATGATGCCATTGTGCGCAGCGTAAATGTTACGAATCATGGAAAGGAAAATATCACAATTGAATCTCTGGCCAGTCTAAGCGTGGATTTGCCGTTCGAAGAGTTGGACATGATCAGCCTTCGTGGAGATTGGGCAAGGGAAGCGCATCGCGAACGGAAAAGAGTCACGTACGGCACCCAAGGCTTTGGAAGTACCACTGGCTACTCCTCTCACCAGCATAATCCTTTCCTGGCATTGGTGGATCCCTCTGCCACCGAGTCTCAAGGAGAGGTATGGGGATTTTCGCTTGTGTACACGGGTTCATTCTCCGTGAACGTCGAGAAGGGCTCACAGGGTTTCACACGTGCCCTTCTGGGTTTCAACCCTGGCCAGCTCTCATGGACTCTGCCGCCGGGGGAGAGTCTTACATCACCGGAGTGTGTTTCAGTATACTCTAAGGATGGCCTCGGTGGAATGTCACGCTCCTTGCATCGCTTGTACCGCAATCATCTCATCAAGAGCAAGTTTGCCACTAGTGATCGTCCCACTTTGCTGAACAGCTGGGAAGGACTGGTTTTCGATTACAACCAGAGCAGCATTTACGAGCTGGCAAAGGAAGCCGCCGACGTAGGTGCCTCGCTCTTCGTTCTGGATGACGGCTGGTTCGGCAAGGAATATCCCCGTCTCTCCGATACGACCGGACTGGGCGACTGGGTCGCAAATCCTCAGCGGTTCCCCAACGGTCTAGAGCCGATAGTGAAGAATATCACGGACCTGAAAGTTGCTAACTCGTCAAAGAAACTGCGCTTCGGTATCTGGTTCGAGCCGGAAATGGTCAGCCCGAAATCGACTCTGTATGACGAGCACCCGGACTGGGCCTTGCACGCAGGACTTTACCCTCGCACTGAAAGACGCAACCAGCTTGTGCTGAATCTCGCTCTTCCTGAAGTCCAAGACTTCATCATCAAGTCCGTCTCAGACATTCTCAAGAGTGCAGATATTAGTTATGTCAAGTGGGATAATAACAGGGGCATTCACGAGATGCCTTCCCCATCTACAAACCACGCCTATATGCTCGGTTTGTACCGCGTTTTTAATGAACTGACAACCCAATTCCCCGATGTGCTTTGGGAGGGTTGCGCCTCAGGCGGAGGCCGTTTCGACCCGGGTGTTCTGCAGTACTTCCCGCAGATCTGGACTTCGGACAACACAGACGCTGTCGATCGCATCTCCATCCAGCTTGGTACTTCGCTAGTCTACCCGCCCAGCGCGATGGGAGCTCACCTGTCGGAAGTGCCGAATCAGCAGACTGGCCGCACAGTCCCCGTGGCTTTCCGTGGACATGTCGCGATGATGGGCGGCTCGTTTGGCTTGGAACTCAACCCGGCTGATATGCCCGAAGATGACAAAGCAGCCCTGCCAGGGCTTATTGCTCTCGCTGAGAAGGTGAACCCCATTGTCCTTACTGGTGATATGTGGCGATTGAACCTTCCAGAGGACTCGAATTGGCCTGCTGTGTTGTTCATCGCTGAGGATGGCCAGAAGGCTGTGTTGTTTGTCTTCCAGCTCTCTCCGAATATTGATCACTCATGGCCGCGTGTTAGGTTGCAGGGATTGGATGCACAGGCTTCCTATAAGATTGATGGAGGTGTGGTTTATACTGGTGGAACTTTGATGAATATTGGTCTGCAATTCCCCTTCAAAGGTGACTATGGCAGTCAAGTTGTGATGTTGGAGAAGCAATAGTTATAGAACAGCTACAATATATAGACTCGACATTTATATTTGAGAAGCCAAGGGCTGTGAGCAATCATCCATGGATGCTATGTATTTGATAGAATTTGAAGGGTTAGCAATTGTCAAGTGTTGACGATGATAGAAACATTCCCCGGACCCGGGGCATAGATATTATTCTGCCGGACGGAAAAAACCCGCACTTATCGATAAGCGCATCTTTTCTAATCCTCTGACTCCGAAATTCCCAACCTCTGATCTAGTATTATTCTCTACAAACAATTCAACATGGCAGACGTAGACGAGGAGGCCATCCAGGTCCCTGCAAACGCCGCTGCACAGCCCGAGGTTGACCTGTCCGATGAGACGCAGGACTTCCGCTTCTTGAACCACTTAAATTTGTATGAGCACCGCATGTTCCTTTGACATGGCAATCCCAATCTCCCGCGTCCTCAATTAATATTGCTTACCTCTCATATCTCTACAGCTTTTCCGATTCATCCCCCAGTATCCCGCGCCGCGGCGAGAAGGACTTTGAGCCTAATCCGACAGAGCTTCAAGCCGATGTCCTCTCCGCTTCGCGAGGGGCCATGCACAATGCGCTCTCATACCCCCGTCTTCACGGTCCCAAAACTCGTGTAATAGCCTTCTACGCACCGGACGGATTCGTTCCTCCAGCTCAGATCGCTCGCCCGACACCGAAAGCTGGCGAAGATGAAAAGAGCTCGGAGTCTACCCCCAAACCCGCGAGGCCTCTGCCCAATTCCGCCAGGATATCCCCCGATGCGTGTGTCTACGTGCCGAATCCAAAGGGCCAGTTATTCAAGTCAATGGGCCAGGCAGACTCGTCAAGCCGTGTTTGGCTGTTACCTGAGGAAGCCTTATATCTTATTGAGCGAGGAAGTCTGGATATCAGATGGCCTAGCCCTGCCGGTTCCACCGCGGGCCCAGGGGAAGAAGATCTCTCTATCCCTATGAGCTTGCAGGCTGCGTATGCATGCTTCATGGGCCGTGGTGGTCTCACGCTTGAGCGGTACTCCGTTTATACCGGTCTTAAACGTCTGGGTTATGCGCTCATTCGAGCTCCCGGATGGTGCGATGACATCGAGCATTTAGAAGCGGATGCCTCAGATGCCAGTGAAATAACATCACCTAAACTTCATGGCCCCGGCCTGGCTGGTATGCTTTCGTCGCTTTTCAAATGGATCCATGATCCTCACTCGACGGCCTCTACGGCAACTGGGCCTATCATCGGCACTGGTATTCATCGTCATTACAGTGAGTCGCACCTTCCTCTCCGTGATAATCATCTTAGCTCTCTCCTTACTGACAGTACTTCTTAGTGGATGTATACCGCAAGCTTGCCATCATCCCCTGGTATGATCCAGCCACTGCGTCCGAAAGACACCCCTCCGACACCACCGCACCCTTCCGCGTCGTATTCCATGTCTACAAGCCCTCAACTCCCTTCAAAAAGTCCGCACCTCCACCTCCAGACTTCCGCGTCGCAGTCGTCAGCACACGCGACCAAACCACCATGCCCACTATGACACAACTCGGTGCTTTACTTGAAAGCACACCACTTGATCCCCCTCGTGGGGAGAAAATGGACCGCATGATGTACATGAGACTGCGGCACGGATACCGCAATGTCGTCATGGCTGTCGTTGATCAGGGTGTGATAAGTTACTTGCGAATTGCAGATTCGGCATTCGGAAAGGAGAAGCTTTATGAGAATAAGGGTGGACCTCAGGGTCCTAAGCGGGGTCGCAACCAGAAGACGAGGAAACGCTGAGAGACTCGGGTTATCAACTCATGCCTCGATTGATTACAGCGCCGTCGCTGGAAAGTTTATGCAAAGGTGACGACAGGACCATGTACAGACTATGGACCTGACCTATATCCATACCATATCATCTCTGTGGTGGATCACAATGAGAGCTGAAAATACTCTCCGCGGATGTTAGAGCAATTGTGGTTATTCTTGCGAGGATATCCTACACTGTTCACCACACTTCAACAGACACATGTCTTGTTTTGGGATCGGTCTGGCTACATGCATTGAAGCGAAGATCTACGTATCCCATACTATGACAACAAAATGTCTCAGCATTCTCACTGAAAGCCTGACCCAAGGCTCGCCAGTCTGTACATATCTTCTGAGCCACTTAAGTACCAAGGCACTTACACAGTTGGATACTACTCATTGAGAGCCGCAAACCACAATATCACTAGATCATAAATCATAACATGGCTTTGAGTAAATTTTCAAGAATTGGACGAATGCCTAGAGTCTTGCATAATGCAATGCAATCATCCAGCACGTCCATAGCAATCCCATCCTCCACTCACAGCCTATACATCTCACTCTTGCTTCTAGCCCCATCAAAGACACAAGTATTATCAAGCGGACCATACTGCCTAGTAATGACCTTTAGGGCCTCCTGCGCAACCAAACCCCCCGTCAACGAAGAGATATTATGCAACTCTCCGCCCTCCGCCCTGCGCAGTTCCTTAACCGCACAGGCGATCTGCGTGCGTGCCTCCTGACAAACAGCCGATCCATCCGCCCCAGTCAACAGAGCAAGGATCCGTTCGGTGTGGCTATTCCACAGCCCGTCGTCATCAACAGATCGTTCCTCTTCGCGACTACTTGATTGGATCTCATCCACGACCGAATCTAGGATTTGTGTCGCAATGAATATCGGGATCAGCGTTTCCGGGACATTTAGCTCGTTGCGGATAGTTTTAAGTGTCGACGCGTCGCTGTCGATACTGATCTGGGGGATGTCGCGACCGAGCACGACTTTGATATGTGCGGCATTCTTGCAGAATACTTCGATGTCTCGGTCTGGGATTGCCTGCGTTTTGCGTCGGAGCTGGGATTCGAGATGGCGTACTGTTGCTGTGACTTCTTCTACGTCTTGTCGCGCTTTGGCTTTGTATATGTTTTGTAGTGACACGTAATCCGCAGACTGGGCTTTCATGTCTGGTAGGGAGCCCGGGAGAGGAAGGACACCATGAGACGCATGGAAGGTTTTGATAGCTGAGGCAATGACCCAGAAATCTTCGGATGATGATGAGAGTTGTTGACACTGGTCCATTTCGAAGATCTCACGAATCGAGCTGCGGAGGCTGAATGGTGAAATTGTCTTTAGTACAGCAGCGACTGCCTCATCGAAGTTCTCTTCGCCGCCCTCGGGGTTGGAAGTGCGCGTCTGGGATCGCACAAACTCTCTGAACTCGGTTTTCTCCTTGTAGTTAGTTGGTGCGTTTCCTTCGTGAGACTGTTTCCATTGCTCCAGGAAGTGAAGCAGGAGGAGTATGTAGGGAACATGGCCGTGTTGATGGTCATCCAGGGTATCCAGGTTGTCCAGGTTGGCTGCGGCGGCAACAAGCTCAGGCCAGGGATTTAGCAGACGCAGGTCCTGAGTTGATTCTGGGTCTGGATGTGTCTCAACTATGGGAAATTGAGCTGGCAACTGCACGGAGAAGGTAGAGAAGAATCCAACCGAGTGCAGGTACAACACGGGGATACCCAGTTGCTTCGCTTCCTGGGTCAGAGGTACCAGTGTTGAGCGTCTCATTGGTCCAGAAATAATCACCAGCTTGTATTGGGGCAAGAACTCAGGGTCTATAAGAAGTTCCTCAACGCGCTATTTCAGAATTCAGTAAATGATTATCTACTTTTGGAGACATGGAAAATCATACCTTAAGATAATAATGTCCCTGCACATCTGGATTCAGTTCTTTCAGTAGTCGGCAGGTTTCCTCAGCACGGGACTTGCCCAAGGATTCTTCTTCCAGGAAAAAGTTCACTCCTAGATCAGACTCAGTGACTATTGCGGGGTCGACAATAGTGAAACCACCAATCCCAGGCAGTACAAGATTCTTGAGTGTTTCCACACCAGCAACGCCGGTAACACCGGTGTTGTATTGGCCGAGCGGGCCATCAGAGTTCACCAGCAGAACGTGAGAGTCCTCAAGTGCTTGCTGGCCAGTTGCTGCCCATAGGCGGAGTTGGCGATCATATTTGCGCTCCTTGGAGGTTGGCCCTGTCAGGGCGGCGGGGAAGGCATCCGTCATGGTGGATAGATATAAAGTAGTGCAGTGGGGTGAAAGAGCTTTGTTTTGAGGCTCAAATCATTGCCTATTTATCTGTACGTGATTCTTGTCGTGCTGTTTACACCGTTTGCTCCTTAATCTGCAACTTCCCTAAACGATGGAGTCGTTGATGTCGACTTGTTGATGCGTGACTGTTTTTAGTAAGCGCATGCATGGCCTGATAATCAAGGCTAACACAAATGAACGATGATGGATATTTTGTACGGTTTTGATATTCTATATGCAATTTACTGGGTATTAAGATTTTTCTCTCTGATTGCAAATAGCTCAGTTCTTTTTCGAATTCTAGTGGCAACAACAGCGAGTCCTTCCTTTGGCAATCCTAGTAAAGAGACTGTTCCGGCTCATAGTATGAGGTACTCCGTATACTCCGCGCAGATGACTATTCCGTTGTTTCAGAGCAATTTATAACCTGAGAAGACTGGCAGTTATACAAAAATTGAAATTGACGTGTTTCAGCCCGTAGGAATGATATGGGGACTGAGAGATCGAATATGCAGGACATCTTCAATATGCACAAAGACGGAGTATTCGAAACGAGATCGACATAGGATCGACATGGTTCGGTTTCGAAAGAACAATAGGAAGGCAAGTTAAATTATAAATCTATGCACATATACGGAGTAATTTGTATATATATCTCAAAGACAAAGCTGAAAGAGAGCCTAGGCCAACGCTAATAGTACCTAGTCCATGGGATATTTATACCATTTATTGCCCAAGTTCAGTATAAAGTGCGCTCATCTCTGAATAAGTTGAGCCATTTATCAGATCAGCTTATCCAAAATGAAGTTGACCCCAAAATGAAGTTGACCATCCTTCTCCTCACCTTTTCTACACTCACATATGCCCTAGGGGAGGATCTCCTGCCTGCCTGCATGCTTCCTTGTTTAGAGAAAGGAATGGAGCTCACTAGCTGCCAAAAGAACCAGTAAAACTGTATCTGCATGGATCAAGATGTGATTCAAAGGGGCGGCTCAAGCTGCGTCTGGAAGAGCTGTGGCATCGATACTGTTCTAAGTATGGTCTTTTCCATATGAGAAAACGCTTAAGCTCATTGATTATATAGACAAGATTTTGCCCGTTGCTAAGAAAATTTGCAAGGTTCAATCTGATTTCAAGGAAATCCTCGACATCTAAGAATGACAATTGGTCTGTTTCCTATGTGGTTGGGTGTTGTTTCCAGATGGTGAAATGAGATGGTTGCTAGAGAGTAACAGGTATAGCCAGGTTCCATACCGCTGAAGGGTTTTTTTTTCAAATGTGGAATTTCTCTTTGTTTTATCCATTATGGTATTCGAGGGAGTTTACTTTAAAAATATCAATATGTTGCAATCGCATTCTCATTGGTGATTGCATGGAGTATACTATAGATATTTGATTTTATGACTCCCAGGGCTCTATTTCCTCTCTTCATACAACATCAGACTGATAACCCTTGGACATACTGTATTTACTGTCTACAACCTTGAATCAATGTGTAGGACACCTGTGTCTGGACTATATAGAAGAAGAAAATGCCAGTGTCAAACCCCACAATCTGTAACGTGACGTTGTAGAAGACTAAAGTAAAGTTATAGATTAAATTTTATAATTTAAATTCCTCTCTAATTTCCTTTCCCCTCAAAAACAACCAATTCCATACTAAAGAGCGTCTGTATAAGGAGGACTCCATGATCCAACCAGTCCTCCCCCCTCTTTTCCTCTGCCGTAGATTAACCCCCACCCTCCCCACACTTTTTCGAGTTCGCACCATCCAAAGTCCCCAAAGACCCCAATCCACCATGTCCGCCGTCGAAGAATCGAAGCGCGCCGCCGCAAAGGTCGCTGTCGGAAACCACTACCCCAAGGATGCCCGCTGGGTCGGTATCGGCAGTGGCACAACGATCGTGTACGTCGTGGAGGCCATCAAGGCCCTCGGAGTCGACACCTCCGCCACAAAGTATGTCCCGACCGGTTACCAGTCCAAGCAGTTGATTATCAGTGCCGGATTGACTGCTGTTGAGTTCGACACCATGCCGCTGGGCACTGTCCTTGATGTGGCGTTCGATGGTGCGGACGAGGTCGACGAGGATCTGAACTGCATCAAGGGCGGTGGTGCATGCTTGTTCCAGGAGAAGATCGTCGCTATGCAGGCGAAGGAGTTCATCTGTGTCGCAGGTGAGTTGCGACCTGATCTGATATGATGTTATTTCATTTTGAATTGTAGTTATGGGATTTGAGTTGGGTGATGACTCGGAAGTAGACCATCCAACTCTTTTTTTCCCTCGTTCTTTTTCTTCCCTTGCTTTGACAACGTTGCCCCCAACTAACTAACCCTTGCAATCCCAGACCACCGCAAACTCCAACCCCGTCTCCTCACAAACTGGAAAGCAATCCCAATTGAGGTCGCCCCCATCGCCGCCCACCGTGTTATCTCTAAGTTGAAGGAACTCGGTAGTATCGACCCCACCATTCGCGCGTCCGCCAGCGCCAAGGAAGGTCCCCTCAAGACCGACCAGGGCTTCTTCATTATCGATGCCCCCTTCAAGTCCATGCTGATCAAGGCCGATATCGAGGCTGGCCAGGATGGCAACGGCAAGGATGGTGTGTGGGCGGTTGATGTATTGGCTCGCAAGATCAAGGAGATTGTTGGTGTCCTTGAGGTCGGTATTTTCCATGGCCAGACCGGCCCCCAGGCTACTATTGCCGGTGGTATTGGGGGTCAGCGCCCGGTCGCGACCTACTTCGGTATGGCTGATGGGTCGGTCACTGTTCGCAAGGCTGAATAGATTTCTGGCGGTTGGATCTGGGGGGACGAACATGAGACTACGTAAACAACATAGATGATACCAAGATTTTGTTTTTTGATAAACCTTGGAAAAGATGCTAGAATTGGAATTGATCTAGTGAATACTTGCGATTGTGTTTTAGATTTTCTATTTATTAGGTTTCGTGTGTGGTATCAACATTGGACAGACGCTTCATTTCAGTGTGGAATCCAAAAAAATACCTATTTTGCGCCCTTGCCCTTGGCCTCCGTCGCGCCCAACTCCCGTACATAAATCTTCACTGTGCCTTCAGGGACCTCGTCATGGCCGTCTTCAAATCCAGGGCTGACTGCAATAGCTAGATGCTGACCGCTCGCACTGAACGCGACAGCTGAGACACTGTGTTGGTATTTCTGATATTGGCGGATACGGCGCTTAGAGATCCCATCCCAGAGCGCCACAACACCATCACCGCCGCCGGACGCAAAAGTGCCGAAAATAGGGTGGAAAGCCAATGCGTTGACGGGGTAGACGACGTCCACGCCATCCTCGCCAGTCTGGCGGTGACACTTGAAGGCATATTTGCGGGCCTGAGATTCAGGCGATGGGTCGAACCACTCGACCGCGACACGACCCTCAATGCTAGACGAGGCGTATCCAGCGTCATCGGGCATGCACGCAACGGCGCGGGTCATAAACTTCAAGCTGCTCTCACGGCGTTGCCAGGGCTCAACTTCGACTCGGTTATCACCTGACACTGGGGTGTCTGCTTGTGCGGTGAGGAGGGCCAGCGCCTTGAGGTCGTAGATGTGCAATGCGCGCGATGCCATCGCGACGACCAGCTTCGTGGCGGTTGCGGAGATCGAGAATGGCTTCGACGGGAGGGGGACGGTAATGGGCAGGGAGTCGGGGTTTGAGCCGGCGTCTGATCGGTGGATGTGCAGTGTTGAGTCCCACGAGGCAGAGATAACGATGTTGTGCTCGCGACTGTACAGGACATGGCGCACGCCGGCTTCGTGGCTGCTGAGCACGGTCTGTTCGGAGGTATCGAGGTTGATTCTAATTAGTTAGTATAACTCATGAACCTCAATTATCGCTATGATAGTAGCAAGAACCCAATGGGAATAACTCACTTCCTCACATCCCAATCCAGTCCAGCTGTGTAGATCTCGTTCTCGTTCTCGCCGAAGCAGACGTCTAGTACAGGAGCGCGGTGCTCAAACTTTTGCAAGAGCTTCCCCTCTCCAACTTGTCCATTCTCATCCCGCAAGTCATACAGGTACACGTTCTTATCCCATGATGAAACGACGATCCGCGCGGAGTTAGGGTCTGGGGAGAACTTCAAGGCTGAGATAGCATCTGTAGGTGGGGATGCCACGATAAATTGTTCTATGGTAAAATGTTAGACATGGTTCAAATACAAGATCAATTAATACTGAGAAATACTCACGAGAAGTCATCTTGGGCAAGCTGCAGGTTTGTAGAAGATTAAACCCCAAGCTCTCCGGGGCCTTTGGCCGTGTCCTTTTCTGCCATCGTCACCGCTCTCTGATTCCCCGCGATACATCGATAAGGAAAAAAGACCAAACTGCTTGACATCATTTGTTCTCAGCACAAAGACAGCTCCTCACATCTTCGTAATATTGACAAGATGCCCTTTGCACAGCTGGTGATTGGCCCACCGGGCGCTGGCAAGTCCACCTACTGCAATGGCATGCATCAATTCCTAGGCGCAATCGGCCGGAAATGCTCTGTCGTCAACCTTGACCCCGCCAACGACAAGACATCGTATCCATGCGCGCTGGACGTTCGTGACCTAGTTACTCTGGAGACTATTATGGAGGAGGACAAGTTAGGCCCGAATGGCGGAGTCTTATATGCTCTGGAAGAGCTTGAACACAACTTCGACTGGCTGGAAAACGGACTGAAGGAACTTGGCGGTATGTCTGATATGTCCTGGCCGGCCCTATGTATTTCTAACTGGGTTTGGATGAATTGTTAGATGATTATATCCTTTTCGACTGTCCCGGCCAAGTCGAGATATTTACACACCACGCCTCACTGCGCAATATCATCTACAAGATCCAGAAGATGGGCATCCGGGTTAGTGGCAACAGAACCTCCAGCACAACACAAAGGAGACACAGCTAACCAAGCTCTTTATAAAACAGTTGGTCGTCGTTCATCTCGTTGACTCTTATACGCTCACCCTCCCCTCAATGTATATCTCCGCCCTCCTCCTCTCTCTCCGCGCCATGCTCCAACTCGACCTCCCACACCTAAACGTTCTCACCAAAATCGACAACCTCGCCAACTACGCCCCGCTCCCTTTCAATCTAGATTACTATACCGAAGTACAAGACCTCTCCTATCTGCTCCCAGAGCTGGAAACCGAGTCTTCGCGATTCTCCCACGAGAAATTCGGCAAGCTAAACCAGACCATCATCGACCTGGTCGAGGAATTCGGACTCGTTGCCTTCGAGACGCTGGCCGTCGAGGACAAAAAAAGTATGATGAGTCTCCTGCGCGCCATCGACCGTGCCTCTGGATATGCCTTTGGTCCTGCTGAGGGCGCCAATGATACTGTCTGGCAAGTGGCTGTTCGGGAAGGCATGGGTGTCACAGACGTGCGGGATGTTCAGGAACGTTGGATCGATGCTAAGGATGCATACGATGAGCAGGAAGAGAAGGATTTAGAAGAGGAAGTTCGTGTGCGCAATGCGGCGAGCCAGGTCGAGAAAACCGGTGCGGCGGATGGAGGGGAGGAGGAGAATGACTACGACATGGATGATGGACATGACTTCGACGAGGAACTGGAGAAGTGGAAGAAGGATCTGCCAGACAGTGGTGTGCGGGTGCGCCGCAAGTAATCATCCTGTTCTATCGACCTCCTTCCAGCCATTCTAAACGTCAAACGTCAAATATAATACGATAAATGTACGATAGCCGAAATAACCATGCAAGCATAACCTAACGCACCAAAAACTAGGGTATCTCATTAAAGTAAAACAATGTACAATACAACCTTGGAACACTACCTCATCCAATCCAATCTCAATCATCCCCACTACCCATCCCCTCATCCTCACTTACATCCATGACACAATCAACAACAGACCCCGCCCCAACCAACCCCCCAAGGACCCCCTTCTCCTCCGCATCCTTAACCCTAACAATCTCCCTCCTCGCCCTCCGAATAGCCTCCTCCTCCGCCTTCCGCATCGTCCCCGAAACCCGAATCACGCGGAATACACATCCACGCTCGCGTCCCGTCCCCGCGCGTTTGGGACCATTCGATGGCTCCGGCACGCCGGACATATATGTAAGTGCTGACCAGACAATGCGGAAGGCGGCACGTGGACAGCGTACTATCGCGGTGGATGTTGCTGGTGAGAGGTATTTTACTGTAGTGTTGTTTAGTGGGTGGTTTTGTGAGGATGGATGCATGGGCAGATGGGGGAGGGGTAGAGATGGGCATGGAAAATAGAAACGAGACTTACTGGTTATTCCGCCTGCGTTAGCACCGCCTAGCTTGCCGATTCCCCAGTCGCCGTATAGCTCTGCGACGGACTCGCGGATCATCTTGGCTAGGAAGCCTTGGGTCAGCGCGTCGGAGGTGGGAGAGTGGATTGCTAGTTGGGGGTTGTGTGGTTTGGTTGTTGAGGTTGCGGGCCAGGTTTTAGGGTCTGGATAGAGGATGTCCACGAGGAGGTAGCGGCTTTTGAGGCGGACCATGGCGGTGGTGTGATTGTATTTGGTTGGTGATTGGTGTGGGTGAGAGAAGGCGGGCCTTAGAAGCAATACGGATAGTGTACTGTATGGCTGGTTCGGATTGTACGAGAGCTGGGTGTAGATGTGGCTTCCTGGGTACGGAATGTAAGGTGGGTGAACCTTGAAGCTGAGATTGAGGCTAGAAAAGATTGCGGCTGATAAGCGATAAGGATATTTCCTAATCGAGTGCACGGCCCATCGAGAAAAAGAACGTTAGGAACACTACAACACTACAACATGACTTAGCTTTGAATACCTAAACTATGATAGAATGCTACAGAGTAGACTGGAAAAGTATCATGCGGAAAGGGCACGTTCATTATTTCCCAAAAGGTCTAATCATCTACTGCAAAACGAATTAAATCAGATCTGTAGCCGGGTTGCACCCTTCTTGAGTGTCAACCCGTCAACTTGGTCATGCCACATGAACGCAGGTACATCGATACACATAACTGCTCAGAAAACATAAAAAAAGAAAAACCAAGGGATGAACCATCCGAACTCCACCGTCCTGAACGGACGGACTATATGCCAGCGGACGGCGCTGCAAAACGTCATAAACAAAATCACAGGTTGACCTCAACACGGCCCTCGGCACCGCCCTTCTGCAGGGTGGGGAGGAGGTAGGTGATGTCATCCCAGGGGTGACGGTAGAGACCAGTGCGCAGACGCTTCTGGTCGAGGTAGTGGGCAATGAGACCAATGGAACGGCCGAGAACGAACAGACCGTTGAGGACACCCATGCGCATGTAGTCCTCGCACTCCTCGGGGGAGAAGGCACCGCAGTTGCGGAGGAGGTCAACGAAGCAGACAGCGACACAGCCGTCGACGTTGAGGATCAGGTTGTCCTTCTTGGAGGTGGTGACGGTCTCAACAGCGATAGCGTAGTCGAGCAGCTTGGTGCTGGGGAAGTGCTTCTTGACGAACTCTTTAACAAGCTCGACACGGAGATCGGGGTTGTTGCGGGACTTGACCTTGTGGCCAATACCGGGGATGAGCTTGTTCTCCTTGCGCATGCTGTCGACGAAGTCACGGGGGCTTAGACCCTTGTCGAAGGCCTTGGTGAACTCCTCAGCGGCGCCATCCAGGGCACCACCGAAACGAGAACCAATGGTCAGCAGACCGGAAACGAGAGCGCTGATAAGATCCTTGCCAGCACGGGTGGTGATGATGGTGTTCATGGCACCGGAGACGGCGGGACCGTGATCGGCAGTCAGCATGAGGACCATCTCGAGGAACTTGCTGGCGTAGGGGGGCAGACGGCGACGGAACCACAGGAGAGACATGACACCACCAATGCCAATATCCTCTCTGAAGACATCGGAGATGGGCATACCGGCGTAGAGCAGCTCCTGGCCACGGTCGTCGGAGATAGTGGAGATGAAGGCAGCGGGCTTACGGACGAGACCGAGCTCCTGGGCCCAGGCGTAGTCGATGGGGATCTTAGGCACAACGGGCTCGGGGGCGGGGGTGATGTTGCCCTTCTGGAGCTCAGCGTCGTAGACCTGCTTGAGGGTCTGGGGGAGTTCCTCGAAGGTCTCGGGAACGTGGATACCAGCTTCACGCATGGCCTTGTTCTTGGTGACGGCAGTCTCAAGATCGGAGTTGGCGGAGGCACCGGCGTGACCGAACTGGACCTCGGTCTTGAACAAGCTAGCGCAAGTTCCGATAGCCCAGGCAACGATGGGCTTGGTAATAGTGCCGTTCTTGATAGCCTCGATCACCCGGTACTCCTCAACACCACCGACCTCACCGAGCAGGACAAGGATCTTGCACTCGGGCTCAGCCTGGTAGCGGAGCAAGTGATCGATGAAGGTAGTACCGGGGTAACGATCACCACCAATGGCAACACCCTCGAACACACCGTCGGTGTTCTGGGAGATAATGTTGTTCAATTCGTTGGACATACCACCGGACTTGGAGACGTAGCCGACGGAACCCTTGCGGTACAGCTTGGAGGCGACGATGTTATCCATCATACCACCAGTGTTACCGATCTTGTAAGCACCGGGCTTGATACCACCAACGGTGGCGGGGCCAATAATGGTGATACCCTTCTCCTGGGCGGTGACCATAATCTCACGAGCACGCTTTTGGTAGTCGTCAGCACTACATCCTATATAACACGGGGAATTCGGGGGAACTTACACGCTCGGGCACACCCTCGGCAATAATGGCGATGGAGCGGATCTGGGGGTACTCCATCAACTCCATGGTGGAGGTGTAGACGGAACGAGAAGAGGCGAAGTTGACAACGGTGTCAACGTCGGGGTGCTTGGCCATGGCCTTCTCAACATCCTGGTAGACAGGAAGGAGGGTCTCGCTGGTGCCCCAGTACATCTTGCTGACGAACTGACCACCGAAGGTGTAGATAATACCGGCTACGGAAGGAGTCGAGCGCTTGCAGATGAAATCAAAGTCGAGCATGCCCTGCACGGCTCGGGGTTGCATACCACTAGTCTCTGGTTAGTTTCAAAGTCGAAGTCAATAGATAGAGAATCCAATGACTTACTACACGAAGCATCGTGTCTTGTTGTGGAAAAGGCTGTGTTGGGAGGGCGTGAGGACACGGCTAGGAGGGGCGAAGCGGGTGATGTTGTCGTTGGCAGACTGCACGCCGTTGCCGGCGGAAAGAGTAGAGGGCATGATGAATCTAGGCGGGCAATTAGCATGCAAGTTTTTGGATTCCGAAGCAATTGTCCAATGATGCAGGCAATTGTAAAGACGGTCGTGCTGGAGGGCGGGTATGCTGAATAGCAATGGATAGAAGAGAAAAAAAAAAAAAAAAAAGAAGGAACTCACTTTATGGGATTAAACAAGCCGCTGAGAAATTAGAAGAAATGAAGAAAGGAGGAAGAGGTAGTACAGAAGGAGAAGGAGAAGAAGCAGAGCTGTTGAGAAAAATCCGCGGGGTGAGATACTCGGAGTACTCGCAGATACACCGTACAGCTCGTCCCAGACCGCTGGATCGAAAACAGCTCAACACTTGGCAGTCCCCAAAGTACCGGGTACTGACGATACTGTTATCCACATTACTGAAAGATTACGGGGGATGATCTTCACATGTTACCAAGGTAATGTATTTTTGCATTTGAATTATGTGCATATGTAGATAACACTTTTTTACTATACTATGTACTTCTATAGTATACATATCTTTGATGTTCGTATATAGTCTTTCTCTATCCTATATAGTATTGAATTCATACTATATATCTACAGAGTAATATGTACACTATACTAATGCTCAATTCCAAATAACAATATTAATTTATTAAAAATATTAAAAATATCGGGGTATACACTTCGTAGACCTCGGGGGCATTGTAATAAAATCCCCGAATGTAAATCCCGGTTTATCCAGAGTCAACATGATATAGTTTATAGTATACGGAGTATACGGAGTAGAAAAACATCCAGACTAGGTCAATCCGAACTCTCAACATTTGAACATTCGGTCAGCGGTATCGGGGAAGAAGTAACCTCGAAGTACATTGATTTACATAGATTTACATAGATTTAAATAGCATATGTGGCGCCACTAGATGTACCCAGTAAGTACTCCGTACTAATTGTGGAGAATTTCCCAACGAAGAGCCATCCTTTCATTTTTTTTCATTTTATCTCCTTTGGGGTTCTTTCCGTTCTGGTCAGTTCCTCAACAAGGTGGGGACCTACCGAATTGTACGCTGTAATATCCAGAACAACTTTTTTTTTTGTTGTACGCCGTACACTACAGTACACTCCAAAACCACTTCCCACCTTTTTCCTAACTCCTCTCTTACCTTCAGTTCAAAAATACCCCCCTCCTTTTCCTCCTTCCTTCTTTCTCTCATCTTTTCCTTAATTCACATCACATCACATCATGTCCGCCAAATCTATCCTCGAGGCCGACGGCAAGGCCATCCTCAATTACCACCTCACTCGCGCTCCCGTGATTAAGCCTACTCCTCTCCCTGCCTCCGCAACTCACAACCCTCCTGCTCGCCTCGCCTCCCTTCACTTCCCCGATGACAAGGCCGTCAAGGATGTCCTTGATCAGGCTGAGGTCTCCTTCCCTTGGCTTCTGACCCCCGGCGCTAAGTTTGTCGCCAAACCCGATCAATTGATCAAGCGTCGTGGTAAGAGCGGTCTGCTCGCCTTGAACAAGACCTGGACCGAGGCCCGCGACTGGATTGAGGCTCGTGCCACCAAGGATGTTGTGGTTGAGACCGTCACTGGTGTTCTCCGTCAATTCCTGGTTGAGCCTTTCGTTCCCCACCCCCAGGAGACCGAATACTACATCAACATCAACTCCGTTCGTGAGGTAAGCTTTCCCCGCAGTTTCGATAGGTGCAATTGAAGAAAAAAAAAATATTTGGAAGAACTGAAAGCTAATGGTTCAATATCTAGGGTGACTGGATCCTCTTCACTCACGAGGGTGGTGTTGACGTCGGTGATGTCGATGCTAAGGCCGAGAAGCTGTTGATCCCCGTCAACCTCAAGCAGTACCCCTCCAATGAGGAGATCGCCGCGACCTTGCTGAGCAAGGTCCCCAAGGGTGTCCACAATGTCCTGGTTGACTTCATCTCTCGCCTTTACGCCGTCTACGTTGACTGCCAGTTCACCTACCTCGAGATCAACCCTCTGGTTGTCATCCCCAACGCTGACGCCACCTCCGCCGATGTTCACTTCTTGGATTTGGCCGCCAAGCTCGACCAGACTGCTGAGTTCGAGTGCGGTACCAAGTGGGCCGTTGCTCGCAGCCCCGCTGCCCTGGGCTCCCCTATCCTCGCCTCGGCTGATGGCAAGGTTAGTATCGACGCTGGCCCGCCGATGGAGTTCCCCGCCCCCTTCGGTCGTGAGCTGTCCAAGGAGGAGAAGTTCATCTCCGACATGGATGCCAAGACCGGTGCCTCCCTCAAGTTGACTGTCCTCAACTCCAGCGGCCGCGTGTGGACCCTTGTCGCTGGTGGTGGTGCTTCCGTCGTTTACGCCGATGCCATTGCCTCCGCTGGTTTCGTCAGCGAGCTTGCCAACTACGGCGAGTACTCTGGTGCCCCCACCGAGACCCAGACTTTCAACTACGCCCGCACCGTGCTAGACCTGATGCTGCGTGCCCCCACCCACCCCGAGGGCAAGGTCCTCTTCATCGGTGGCGGTATTGCCAACTTCACCAACGTGGCCAGCACCTTCAAGGGTGTCATCCGCGCTATCCGCGAGGTCGCTACCGTCCTCAACGAGCACAAGGTCCAGATCTGGGTCCGCCGTGCCGGCCCCAACTACCAGGAGGGTCTCAAGAACATCAAGTCCGTCGGTATCGAGCTTGGCCTCGACATGCACGTCTACGGACCGGAGATGCACGTCAGCGGCATCGTCCCCCTTGCCCTCCTGGGCAAGAAGAGCGACGTCAAGGAATTCGGCGCTTAAACTGTTTAATCCTTATTTGATGTTTGTTCTTTGCAGCGTGTGTCCGTTGCATCGGTTTGTGGTATAATGCATGGCATGATATGACTTGTTTTTTGCGGGATTCCGGGGGAGGTCTGCGGATGTAGATGTCACCCCGGCGTCTGTCCTATTTTGCTGAGGGTATGGCGTTACTTCCCGCCCGGGCGAAAAGACCCGGTCCTTCTGGTGCCGACGTACATGATTCTCCGTTGATTAGATTTCATTTTCCTATGTTCACTCCTGACGGATTTAGATCGTGTGATGTCCCGTCGGATAATATCAATGATAGGCATTTATTGTCCCAGAATTGTTTTATATGTAAACATAAATCCAGTAGATTTGAAACATCGATAGTATACCTATGTAGGCACCTAGGTATTGTATATAATATGTCTAGTGGGAAAATGAACATGTGAAAAATGGAGATGAAAAAAAATCAATGTCCAAAAATACCAGGGTAATTAATACACATGCATACGGCCTGTAATTTTGAATAAGCTCATCTCCAGGTTCCAGGAAACCAAACAAGCTCCCGCACCAGAGACTCCACACAAGCTCTTCCCGAGCTTCTGCACTGATCGATAACGGCTTCAGGTCCCGCGATCAGATCCTAGGATAAAGTAGGGACCGTGCTGGAGCTGGGCTTCATACCGAGGTGTGTGGACGTAACCCTTCCGTTGCCCCGAGATTAGGGCAAGATAAGCATCGGACGAGCGGGGGCTAACTTGTTCTTATATTGAAAGAGGATTAGTGTCTATAGTGCTTGGGTTAGGGTTGGAAGGTGGTTTATTGGGACATAACATGTGCTTTCTTCGTTGTACAACATATGTAGGTTGCTCTTTTTTGTAAGGGGTGGCGGACGGCGTTGGCATGGTACCTACATACAACATACTTGTGTAACATAATTTCAAAGGCTGCAAGCGGCCGTCATAGCGGGATGCAATTAGTATAAACTATGGAACTAACAGGTTGCTTGGCGGTATATCTGACAGGGGATTTCTTTGTTGCGGACATGTTCTTCTTTACTTGGGATACGCGTTTTATATTGACAGGTCATGTGTGCCTCGGCCACAACATAAAAGAAGCCAGGTTCTATTTTACTAGAATTGGGAAACCTATGTAGAGTTTACATTTGGTATATTGTTGGAATATGGGAATAATCATTCTACGGGTTCGAAATGGGTTGGCCAGGACTAGAGATATATATTGCTACACGCTTAGAAGATCCTACTATATGGTACATAAGGCAAGGTCATTTTCAGTTGTAATCAAGTATATATCTTGCTCGATTTCATACGGGTCACTACAAGATCAACATATTATTTGACACGGTATAAATTACAAAGTAATGACTGCAGCATGCTCACTTGTTAGTACACAGTGGCGAATGTTTAACGCCCTGTCCTCACATCTGGCGGCTATTCATGACGTCACGACTAATGTATATATATATATTCGCCGAATAAATGCGATATCAGGTGCGGAGTATTTCGTATGTATATATTCACCGAATAAGTGCGATATCGTGTATGTAGTACTCCGTACACATATATGCGAACTGATAAATGCAAAGAATAGAACATAAACTCGTCTATCCATGAGGGCCAGGTGATGGCTCAGATTTCCACCTTAAAGCCATACATCTCACAAATATAGGTCGACTCTTCCATAAAGATTATCAGGCTATAGCGTCTTTGCAAGATAATCGTAAGACACAAATTAATCCAGGAAACAAGGCCTACCACATATTAACTACCCCCGGAATAGAGAAGCGGTGAACACGAAACACTAAGAGTGTTTCAACCTTGAAAGGAGGAGTTGGATATTTAATCTAGGCGTATATATATAGATCGATTCGGGTTAGCACCATCAGCCGCCAAAAGTTACTTGAAAAATGCGGCTACTTTGCAGACACGGATATCCGGTTTCCTTAACCTGAAGGTTTTAGAATTGTAGGAGCCGTCAATTCCTTAGCCAGGAACGCAAATGGTCGATAATACGACCATAGTAAAAATATACTTATATAACATT
Source organism: Penicillium vulpinum (assembly GCF_028829585.1). Classification (NCBI taxonomy): domain Eukaryota; kingdom Fungi; phylum Ascomycota; class Eurotiomycetes; order Eurotiales; family Aspergillaceae; genus Penicillium; species Penicillium vulpinum. Next base: position 5,269,212 of record NW_026643242.1, read on the forward strand.
GGCGTCTACGGGTGATATTTTAAAGGTCAAAGCATCGGGGCCCACCACGGGCTTACGCAAACGCCCCAATTCACTAATTAATATCATGTAAATCAATCCGACGGCCCCTAATTATACATACTGGGCCCCCAATTTACGCCTTTCTCTGCATGTAAAGTGCATTGTGTTGCAGGGATTTTACTTTGGTCTGCATTTAAGTATTTTCAGCCGAACTCCGATGTCATTCTCTTTATCTTTCCAAGATTCTTTGTGATTCTATTACAAATCGAATATGGATTACAGGATTAGAAGTCCTTAAATATGGGCTTTATTCTAAGTTTGGCGAGTTTCGACAGCTTTACAATTTTCTTCTAGTACGACTTCTAGTCTTCCATAGTATCATGTTTGGAAGAATCGAACTCATTCTATACATGCAAGTATAGTTTTATTCATCTGTACTATTTCAACAAATGAACCCGAAACAGCAACCCGCCGCTTTCTTTTATCCCCAACCGTCATGGCTGAATATCAATCGAACGGGCGGTTGTTCGCTCTCTTCGCCCTCCAGTGTCTCATCCCCACTGTCCTCCTAATCACAACACCCAAAAGGTCAACTCTACGTTATTTGTCTATACCAGTTATGATATGGCTCGTTTCCCAAATGATGTACCCTATTCACACACCGGTATACCCATCGACCTTTCTCATTGGAAACAGTGCAACCTTCATCCTCACAGCTCTGGAACTTCTATTGATCAAGCCACAAGCTGGGAGCGACTTCGTCGATGCTAATGGAAAGCAAAAAAGCTTTTTATCTCGACTATTTGAAGCTTTTCAACTAATCACATGCTCACGCGCGATCAACACACCTCGACAAGCGAAGAATATTCCGCCTTTCCAAGAATACTACAGCAAGAGAGATTCGAAAGTGATCCCGCGAGGTCGCTTCTTGATTAGAGAAAGTGCTATTGCTGTCTGGCAGTTTCTAGCTATAGATACAATTACTGTATTGGCATCTAGACAAGCTATGGAGAACCAAGAGGAACAATCTTCAACTTCAATTTCTTCTGGCTATATGCCGGGGCTAGGGAGGATAGCAGAGGCTATTCAGATGCTTTTTACTTGGTTATTTCTGCTTCGGGTCCTCATGGGCTTTTACTACCGCGTCTCTGCGATCGTCTTTGTGAGCCTGGGGGATCCTCCCTCGAACAGCCCGCCACTTGTTGGGAGAATGAAAGATATATATACACTACGGAATTTCTGGGGGTAAGTTGTACTTATATTCGTTGGTTTGATTAGATCTAAACTTCGTGGTTCTCATAGAAAATTCTGGCATCAGATGCTACGAATTCCTCTCACGTCGACTAGCAACTTTCTTGCGCGTGATGTCCTCGGCCTACCCAGATCATCGTTCATCGAACGATACACCAACGTTTTCATCGTTTTCTTTTTCTCCGGCTTAATCCACGTAGTAGTCGACACTGTGCGAAACATTTCACCATGGGAAATGGGGACTATGTCCTTCTTCCTCTCTTTTGTTTTCGGTTATATGATTGAAGACGGTGTCCTGGCTCTCTGGAAACGAACGCGAGGTTCCCAGGACAATGCTGGCTTGCCCCCACTATGGCAAAGGATCCTTGGCTTTTGCTGGGTTATGACATGGCTGGGTGTTACGTCTCCTTGGTTTTTCAAGTCAGCGATGCTAAAGCCGGAGGAACAGATGGCTTTGGTTCCTTTCAGCGTTGCTGGGCTCATTAGTCTTCCTGTGTTGAGTTCTATAGTCATTGGCGGTGGTATTGTGTTGAAGTTTGTATTCGAGGGAGAATTTTGAGAGGAGAGGGTGTGGGCAATTTTGGATTCATCGAAGTTTCTCTGGCTGGACTTGTATCATCCTCGAAGTTTTTAAGGGGAACAAAGAACTATAATGTTGTAACATATAGAGTATAGACCTCTTGATGATAATATATTTTAGCGGTATATCACACTGAAATCTTGAACTCATTCAAGTTTCCATTTTCCCCACTTTTTAAATTCAACCTTGAGTTCACTTCCAATGTGTTGAAGGGCAACTTTTCTCCAAATCTTGAAGACCCGCTCAGTCGGCTGATATATGCGCTTAGCCTTGTATACCCTTACCGAGGCTTTGCTTTCACATGGGTCTGATATGTCTTCATTGCTCTAGTTGAGCTTCGCCCTTCCCGCTTGCACATCATACTCGAATGTGTGTCCCGGGAAGTATTCGTCACAAGCCTCATCTGTCTCAACCTAGGCATTCGGAGGGCTGCTTGACCAGCCAAAAGGTAAAATCTATCAACATAACCCGCAATAATCCTTGTTTGGAAATCGGTGTTCTTGCGATCCCCAAGAGGAATCCGCACGTATTAGCCAGTTCACAGATGAGCACAACCGCCATTTCACCCCTGCACCAATTCAAAAGTTTGTAATGGAGAGTGGGTTTTGATTGGTTTAAGTGAACTAGGTGGAGGCGCATGTATTAGTGAAGGCTAGCCTTTTTCCAAACTATTCTCTCTTCGGTGAATATTTTCATGTGCAGACTGGCCTTGGTTTCCTAGACCTAGGTGAAAAGAAGTAATGAATAAAGCGAGCAAGAGAAAAACATATAAGTAGGCTGATCTAAAAAAAAAACAAAAATTGAGAATCGCAGCTCAGTACACTGTGCCCAGGTCACGCCTATCCATTTTGCAGGATAGGTTAGCATGTTTCTTTTTTTAAAGAATTTTAATCATGGACTGAAGGACTCGAGCTCCGACTAGCGGGGGGGGAGTGCATACTAGCAGAGGAATCCAATCAGCCACTGACCGGATTGTCGATTGAAAAGTAGTTGTTTGTCTGACATTTATAGGAACATATGCTTTTTCAAAAGGGAAGGTCTATATCACACGTTGGTGCCTGAACTTTTGCCTGAACTTTTGCCTGCAGACCTTACAGTCTAACTGAAAAAGCTATGTTGTTTATTTTTAACTTTCGTTACGCAGCATGGCTATCATAAACCATGTGATTTCCCTGTTTATTCCTAACACTTGAGTCTTTAGTAGTGTAGATAGCTTCTTTCTTTCTCACGCATCTACAGAGTTTTTCTAGGGAATTCTGTTTCATAGTAACCTTCTAGATCTCTCAGGTTATAGGTACCTTGCTATTAAAGCCTCTAAATCAAAATAAGCTTTAAAGCCCCTCTTTCCTGCTAGATTAGGGTCTCACCACTATAACCTCTGTTGATATGAAGTTTTACACCCGAGATCTATATCTGCACTACCTACCCCATAGTACTCTATATTATAGAGTGTATAGCATTTTATTCGCTGCACTCAGCAAAATTGTATTGCATATCAATACTGCTCCAGCAAAATATCTTGAAGGAAATGGAAACGATCAAAACAAGGCTTTTTTGATTGCTAGCTGTAGGTCTACACAAATGTAGTGTGATACCATAAGAATTTCAAGACACATGGAAAAAATTGACTGATACGTCACTTTAAAGCAGAAAAAAATAAGAAAGAATCTCGGAAATAAGAATCAACACCAGGGTGGCACATCTTGCCCCGCCTGGTACTTTTGGCTCAGCTGCTGCTCTAGTTGGTTGAAGGAAGTATCCTCAGGATCTTTTCGTCCATACATTTGGAATGCCGCTGCAAATTTTTCGATCTAAGTAGTCTGTGCCAGAGCAATCCCGACAATTCTCTTGTTGTCTTCTGCCTTGAAATATGGAAAGAGTTGGTACATGCCTAACTCCAGTTTGTCCATCTTCCATTTGTCTAGCAAGCCCTCTTCTTTAAGCAAGACAATCATTAGGAGATGCAGGACAAAACTAGATGTCAGAGGTATGTTGTGGCTTTCAGCAGCAGCTTTCATTCTGCGATCCATAATCAAGGGTGAGTGTGAGGCTCGTATTTTCTTGTCCAAGTCGACTCCTCGCGTAATGTAGAGTATCCCGCGAATCAATCGTCGTCTCAGGTCGCTAAGTTCTTGAAAAGGGGTTCCAGGCAGACAAGCTTTGCAATCGCACACAAATCCGAGGGATCATGACGCTTGTGTCTAGTTTTGGCGTTGAGCTCTTGATACTTGCACACGTAGATTTCCTCGCCAGCTTCGATGTTCTTGGTGGCATAAATTTCGATGGATAGCCCTGGGAAGACTAGAAGTGTTGCGTTGGCCGAACACGAATGATTAAATCGCGAGCAAAGGATGTACATCGCAAAGCCTGGCGTCCCATCCCTCCGGAGGAAGGCGTTTTCAGCTAAAACCTCAAGTATACATCGATATCGCTCTAATCCATTGGTGTAAAGTGATACGAATTGTGCTTTCTGATCGGGTGGCAGCTGTAAAAAGGCCTTAGCCACGTCATGTTCCACGGTGTGAGGAGATGATTTCTGCACAGCGAGGAGGGGCTTTTCCTTCAAGATGAGGGATCTTCATCTAATCCGTTTTGTGGCGAAAGCACCCCATCCTTTGCCTGGCGAGGGCTTCAGCTCAAATGGTGCATCCGGGGGCAGTTGAAGACTGCGGTAAGCTAAAGCGCGCAGCAAGTTAGAAGCACTCTCAAATAGCTAAAAAGTGTAACGTACGATGATTTGCAGACATAGTGTTGTGTGATGAGGTGTTATGATGGTGATGATGACGAGGAAAGTAAAGAAAATAAAAGGCAAGGAGATGGCTTCGCTGATAGAAGAGACATGCGCTGGCTATCTTCAGGTCTAACAAAACTGGGAAGTCACATATGCAGAGGTAGACATACTATGTGATTCAACTGGGGAGTGTGAAGCTGAGTCTATACATATAGAGATGTTTCCCGTATGTGACTTTTGTTTATCGTGGCCCTAGTGTCATGTCGCCTGGAGATATCAGACTGCTTGTCTTTCCCACGAAGAGGTAACGTACTTCCTACCTATTTCTCTCTACAAAGGGAGATATTAACATAATTTATTTGTATATACGATACAAGTTTAAAATGGGAGATTGGCTATTGTCATTCAAGTACTACATACCAAGCCCGAAGAGCTTCAACATAAAAAATCAGACTCCGAGTCGAAATATCAGTAGAAACGACCGCCCCATATTTATACAAATACCCCAACCAACAGATAAACGATCAACGACCAAACCGTTGTGTAATAGCATCCCCAAGAGGAAACTCGGAGGAGATAGTCGGAGTCCGAGAAATACGTGGAAGTCGGGTACGATGTTGTAGGGTGGGATCTGGACCTCTATCTAGTCAGAGGCACATTAGCTGGAATGCCTTAGAGACCGTGTTAAATACATACTATTCCCTCCATCCCAGTTTGGCCGAGCAGGGGGAGGCATTGGGGCTTCGCGAGAGGTTCTCGTCTTTCCCCTTTTGGAACTACCAGTGCCGCTTCGTTGATGTCGATGAAGTTGCTCAACTCCATCTGCATTGACGGGAAACGTGGGTGTATTTGGATGTCGTGTAATCGGGGCAGAAGGCAGTGCTGAGGCATCAGATCGAGTAACCGAGGCAGGAGGAGGGGCATTGAGCGATGATAGAGCTTGGGATACTGTGTCTGAAGCTGCAGTCTGCATCCGAGATCGCATGGCACGAGCTTTGAGGAGGTTGTAGAGGTTGGTCATTTGAGCAAGTTTGTTGTTCTTGTCGCGGTACATATCATTCAATTCGAGGTTTTTCTTTTGGAGGTCTTCTTGAGTTGACTGCATATCTGTAGTACATATGTTAGTCGGATCTCTAAGAGTAGATTCAACTGGACCAACCGGACAGCTTGTTCTGCAGTGCCAGGATCTCTGTGTTGGCGTTGTGGATGACTTTGTCCATCTGCGTGTTCAGGTTGGCGTACTTCTCTGTGAGTGACTTTGCCCGGTATTCCTGGTAGAAACTGCTCGAGTCAGCCTTGGCCAATCCCATAATTAATGGCATTTTACATCGGGAAATGATACGGACATCTCCTGTGTACTTTGATATGCCCAAAATGCAAGTGCGCGACCAGCACATTCCATGATTGTGTTTGGATCCAACCCACTCAACACACTTGTTTTGTAGTCCTCAGTCGGGTTCAAGACCGTTGAAACAGCGTCATCTGGATTAAGAAGTACTGTCTGACACGCAGGACAGTGGCGACTGCTGGTGGTTGGGCGAGAGAGCCCAAGGCTATCTGCGCATGCATGACAGAAGATGTGCCTGAAACCATCAGTCTTTCGTTTAAGCTGCATCACGAGTGAGATACCTACGAGCAGGTTGTCACCACTGCTTTCTCTTTCAATTCTGCCCGACATTTGAGGGAATTGCATCTTAAAGAAAAATCCATGTTGTCGCTGGCGATGGGATGTGGTTCAAGGGAGCAAGAACTGAAGGTCACGAATTAGCCTTGTATTTTATTAGTTTAGTCAACCCCGACAGGCAATCTTGTAATGAAACAACAACTTGGACAGAGAACATGTGGTATTTGTCTATTACAGTGATTATTTTCATATTTTCAGCGAGCTAGAAAAAGAATGTATTTCCCTGAGCATCGCGCCGTGTTGAAGTCATCTTCTCTTCAAACTCTTTTCCGGGTTCATATTCATGCCACAGACTGGCTGGGTAAATGTGCTTGTTTTTCTCATACCACCGTCGATCTACGACCTTGGTTTCTGAGTAATCCTTGTCTGCGCCCTCTAGTTGATCGTCACTAGGTTGGGACAGCGGATTATCAGTGGATTTGGCAACGGGGGGTTTGTTTGAATAATCAAACAGCAAACCGCCAGCTCGAGAAAGACTGGGTACTCGGTTGGCGATGAAGTAGTAAAACTCATAATGCTGTGTGAAGATTAGATGACATTCTTGACCAATGGTAATCCCGACGGGTGAACTTACATGTGGAACAATAATATCGCCCTTGACAAGCATCAAGTCGTCGACACTGACTCGTGCCCATTCACGGCGATTATCTTTCTTGGCCTTGGATGCACCGCTAGCACCACGTACACCCATCTCAGCACCAACCTTTCGGCACCGATCCAAGAACAACCAGACATGGTCGCCCTTCTTGACTTTTACAGCTCCAGCTGGTATACTTGTTCCATCGTAGAAGACAAATGGAATGAGGATATCGGTATTCTTCACAGCTTCCTGCATGACCAAGAATTCCTTACGGAGAGTGTCGCGAGCCAGCGCTTCAGCTTCCAAGGCTGCTTTTGTCAAAGCTTTAGGTGGAGGTGGTGCGTTCGGGTTTGCTTTCATGCGTCGCGTAGTGCTATCTTCGGCGGGTGTTTTCGAGCCTGACCGTGATGCGCTTGAGTCGCGTGGAGTTGTCGCGGATTCCTCTCCTGTTTCATCCTGGTCGTCACCGAATGATAGCTTGCTTTTCGCCAAAACCTTCTTTTTCTTCTTTTTCGCGGGACCGTCACTCCGGGGAGGTGTTGACCTGTTGCGCTGCGATCAGCTCAAATGAACGGAAATAAAAATCGAGGCTCTTGACTTACCCGTCAGTTACATCGCCTGTAGAGGGGGTTGCGCTTCTTGAATTACCAGATGCCAGTAGTCCCAGAGACTTGTCATGCGCTTCGCGTTCTTTTTGCTCTAGAACATCCGCGCGCCGCTTGCGAAAATCGGATAGATGAACAAGACCGACAGTTTGCTCTTTGAGCATCTCCTCCGCGGAGACGCTTTGGCCAGCGAAGGACCGTGGAGTAGAAGTTCTACTCTCTTCTTCTGCCATTTTGAATTGCGAGACAATTAGCTTAGATTTGACTACTGAGATTAGAGAATTAAGACATCGGCCAGTGACGTCTTGTGACTAGCACGTGACCTTGAATCTCTAGCGTTCTGAGTATATTCTGCAAGATCACCAGAATTAAAAAAGTGTAGATTTAAAATAGAGGAATACCTTCACAATTGCGTATGTAAATAGCTGATTTAGTGTCTCAATTCCAATCCTCTCCCTTTCGTATGTTTCAACTCTGAAATGGTCTAAAGACACAGCGCTGCAAACAAGACAAACTCGGCTCCCATGCGCGCAACCTTCGATCTTGATCCTCTTTGATACAACTTTCTGCAGCATTTACCCGTAGAATTGAAATTCAGAAACCATGGACGAAGAAGAAGACGACTTCTATGATCCTGTCGACGCGGTGCCGACAACGCAATCGCAGAACCACACACAAAATGCAGCTCCAGGCCAACCGCAGGAGAACAATTACATGGAAGACGACGATGAGGTAGAAGAGGAAGAGGAAGACGATGTATGCACCCTGCTTATACGTACTTGCAATTTTTCCCTTACTAATTCCATCTGCAGGACGACTTCAATATTATCACAGAGGCACCTGAAGGCGCACCAGCTCCCGAAGCGTGAGTTTAGCTGCCATCGCGCTCCCTGCACTTTCACTGATCTTTCTAGCTCCCACCCGCGCCATGCAAGCTTACGACAAGAACCACAGCGGCCGTCCTCCGCAGACTCATCCGGGTTAACAGGGTCTGCGACACCATCCGCGACTCCTCGATATGAAACATCGACTCCGATTCCCGGACACCCAGCCACGGCCGCAAGACCCTCCTCAGAAAAGCCAGGCTCCGCATATCCAGCCATTCATAGCTCCACCATCGACGTCAATGCAAACCCTATTCACCCTATGACAGGGAAGCCGATCATGTCCACGGACATGGATGCCGATTTCCCATCCGACGACAAGCCCTGGCGCAGACCTGGGTCAGATCTCTCCGATTATTTCAACTACGGATTCGACGAGTTCACATGGGCAGGATACTGTCTCAAACAACAGGGCTTGAGACAGGAAGTTAGTAGTCAGAAGAAACAGATGGACGATATGCAGGCCTTCATGGGTATGGGAATGCCCCCGATGCCTGGTGCACCGGGCCCCGCTGCTCCAGTTAGTGCTGCGCCGCCCATGGCTGGCATGCCCGGTATGCCAGATATGAATCCTGATATGATGCAGGGCATGCTTGCCAGCATGATGTCCCAGGGCTTGGACCCATCAAACATGGATCCTATGGCTTTCATGCAACACGCCCAGTCGATGATGCCTCCCGGTGGTCAGCAGGGTCAACCTGGCTTCGGAGGCCAGCCCCAAGGTCAAGGATTCAACCAAGGGGGTCAGGGTCAAATGGGCTACGGCGGATATGATCAACGCGGAGGAGGTTACGGGGGCCGAGGACGTGGCCGAAGATGGTAGTTTGATATGGGATTCGTATTACTGTGATGGTAGCTTCGGGTTCGCCCTTGGAATAATGGGATCTCATGGCGTTTCATGCATACAAAGGGAATGACAATGATAATGGACAATTACAAGTTCAAGCTTTTTCCTGTAGAAGTAAAGCTGTAGATCAAGGGAGTGTACAACATACAACTTCCTAGACGGACAGCTACATCCGGCATTTCAATTTAAAAAAATGTCAGGGAATACCTAAAAGATGAACAGATAAGTAGATTATAAATTTCTAGTAATTGATTCCTTGAGAGAACGATAGAGTCCAAAGGGAAATAGGACTGACTGTTCGGAAAGAAGCTCATGGTTCGGTCTTGGCATTCTGGAAATTTCTCCAGTCCAGATCTTCTTCCCCCGGACCAAATCCATCTTCTTCCCTTCCCCATCCCATCGTCAACTTCATCTTCCCAGTCTCCTTCACCCTCACCTTCACAATGGTAAGTGGTATATCCCGATTAATTCCGCACTCCGGAATTCCGTATTTCCCCAACTCCCGGAGAGCTTACCAGTACCTCAACGTCCAACTTTTCCTTCCCTCAAGCCGAGAGCCCGGATACCCGAAAACCGCGCCGCGCGATCCCCAATTCAATTCGCCTGCCTCATAAGTAACAAATCCACTAACTTCACTTCCCTTCTAGTCTGTCCTCCGTAACATCAAGTCTCTTGCCCCCCTCCTGGACCGCGTCCTGGTCCAGCGCATCAAGCCCGAGGCCAAGACTGCCTCCGGTATCTTCCTCCCCGAGGCTGCCGTTAAGGAGCAGAACGAGGCCCAGGTCCTCGCTGTTGGCCCCGGTCTTATTGACCGCGACGGAAAGCGTATCCCCATGGGTGTCAGCGCCGGTGACAAGGTCCTCATCCCCCAGGTATGTGGTCCCAATAATCCCCCTCGCATTTCCGCGTTCGGTGAATGCGAATGCAACGAACAATATATGCTAACGTATCTCTGTTCAGTTCGGTGGTAACGCCATCAAGGTCGGTGAGGAGGAGTACACCCTGTTCCGGGATCACGAGTATGTTTCCTCCCTCCCTTTCTTCGGTTTTGAGAACAACAACTGACAGCCACACTAGTATCCTGGCCAAGATCAAGGAGTAAATTAGTCACCAAGACAATATTTCTTATATGATTTTGTTTCGCCGCCATCCAACACCCCTCTGTCATGTCGACACCAATCCCCTGTTTCGCTGTAAAATCGCGACGGGGATATTGGAAGACCCCTGATGTGTATAATATTGACGCGACGTCATGAGCTTCGACCTTTCTCAACGATCTCAAGAACACCGATCAAGAAAAAACAACCAAAAAGAAACAAAAAATAATAGCGAATGGGGATGCTCTCACTGGGTGATATTTAACATTTGATTGTTTAAGTATCATATCAGTTGCTCCTATTTTGGCCTGTCTTTCTATTTTGCATGAGTTTTTGAAGCGCTGGATTGGCCTTGGGTCTTGCATGTCTTTGTCCACTGTACTTTTAAATTAAACTGCGGCTTACCTTCTCCCAGTGCTTACACTGAGGTGGGTAGTCGGTAATTGCAGACTTGATCATCTCCTCTCCATTTCTTTAGTCTATCTTCCAAATTATCAATTGGGTGCTATCAGTATGCGTCTTTCTAGATATCTTGAAAGTCCGTCAGGTGTGCCAGGTGTGCAATAAGAGGTATTCATTTGATAAACTGAATATAATTATCAATACTGGTTTTCGGCACGCAACAGTTGATATCTGCATCTTCCTACCCATCTTGCTAATGATGAAAGCCCATGTCCACACACAATCTACTCAAGGCTGATCTGTGTACTGTAAGTATCCTCACTCGCGGTCTCAGTCTCATTGGAGCCCGAGTGCGCCATTGATTCAATCATTTCCGAAACCCTGTTCATCACCCCCTCGCCTACAAAAGACCCATATTCCATATCCCGCTCCATGGGTGACATGTTCATAAATGCGTCGAAGGCCCTTGAATCTGTGCTGACATTGGCAACTGTCTCATGAGAGGGCAGGGGGAGTGGGTAGAGGTTGAACCCAGGAATTTGGTTGAAACCACCAACGCGAATGTTATCCAAAATGAGGCGCGCCGCGAAAGGATTAATGCCTAGGTCACGCAGAGCAATTTCATATTCTGACTCCTCTTCAGTGATGTTTTCCATGACTTCAGTGGGGAGTAATTCGTATCGAAGCCTTCCCATACCGAAACACCACAATACAATGGATGCCGAGTGGTTCGGGATCGGTACCAGCAATGTTGTTGCCAATTCCTCAAAGTAGCTGTCACAGAATTGAGCAAGCGACCTGCGTTCCCGTATCTCGGCCAGAATCACATCGCTGCTGACGTCCGTGCTGTCACCGTCAGGGTCGCAGATGAGAACAACCAGAAGCGCATAGCGATGCATGAGGCGGAAAATCTTTTCCCTGAGCGGGGAGTTCATTCCCTGGATTCCATTGAGTCTTGGATCTTTTGGACCATGCCCTGGAAGATACCGCTGGCTCAACTCCTGAGGGGTCGTCAGAATAAGCCCAGTATCCGGTGTCAGGATGACTTCTGCATCACAGTGGTCTCGGGGATCCGAGAGAGCGTCTCCATACTCCCTGTAGATCAATTTGGGTGGATTATCTGGCCATCCCTCGATATCTCGTATAACCGACAGGTGAGTTGATAAGAGAGTGGTAGACAAGAATAACATCGGTGGCGGATGGAATGCCGAGGTGGTTACCATTTGCTGCAATGACACCTCAGGGCTCGGTTTGCGAAGAGGACCCGTCCCATTAGGGCCTGGGGGACTGTCACCTGCGAGTGAAGAGACATTTGAGAATACGCCTTGTCCACTTATTGCGGATCCTGACAGCGACACAGATGATGGATCATGCGACAAAGTGTCATCTCCTCTGTCACTGCCCCTGGTTTGCATAAATACAGACAAAGATCCAAGGCCACCAAACACGGCATTGGAAGGTTTGGGGGTCTCTTTATAATCTACGGAAGAAACATCATGCGGAGGCTTGAAGGGGACCTTTCTGAATCCCATGGAGTGTGACTTGTAGCCCAGTTTCATGTGGAACTGCTCCTGCTGAGCTACGCAAAAGTCTCTTTTGTCCACAGATGAGGAAGCATGTGTTCCCATAATATTGGCGGGTTGCTCGTATGAAGTTTTGAGATTAACATGCTTATGGATTGCATTCTGCGAAGCCCGTGCTAGCTGAGTGGTATTTTGATCGTCCGCTGGCCGAGTTATCGAGGAACTCGGACAGGTACCCTTGCTCACAACAAGTGTGTCATCATGAATCCTACTGATAGAAGCGGCCATAATTCCTTTCTGTTCACAATGTATGCCTGTATCCACCGCAGACTCCAAGAAAGCGTTCGTTCCGTTTTCCTCCTTCAAATCTCTGGGTACTTGCGCTTTCTGGCTGTCATTCCAGCCAACGGGGAAACCTTTTTCTTTGGTCAGATTGGGGGAAACAATATAGAAGGTGGGTTGCGATTTGTTGGATGGACTGACTTCGAACAATGGAGGTGCGGGCGTGGTGTTATCAAAAACAAATGCACTGAATTCACTTTCGGTGGCATACTGCTCTTGGTTAGCTACTTCTGGCATCAATAATCATCGATTTAGTACTCACCTCAGTGCTCGGCGCACTTGCATCGTCAGCCTCACTCTCCTCTTCTTTGATAGAGAGAACAGGGTCAGACTCAATACTGACAAACTGATGCACGGTCCCAGATGGTTCCACAATTGGGGGCAAGACGTCTCCTGTAAGATGGGATGTGGGAGTGGGAGCAATATTGCTGGACACGACAGGCATCTCGGTAGACAGAGTACAACTGTCCCAACCGGTTGGCCAGGACACCATCCCCGTATTGTAGTGATCAAAGACAGCTCGGGTGTTGATGGGGACAACAGGAACATCAGGGCCACTAGGAACAACCAGATGAACCGAAGGGGTAGGCGAAGAGAGAGCCGGACTCTCAGGGAAGGTGGTGTTGAAATCAGACGAATTGACCAATCTCTCATCCTCAGCTGTGAGGAGATAAGGCTCGCCTTTAAGATCAGAGGTTGTCACTTCAGGCAGGATGCCTCGCCAGATGTTTCCTTCGATGGGCTTGATCTTGAGACATCCGCTCAGGAACTCGATATCCTCAGGCTGAATTGCGAGCCTTTCCATAATGAGCCCGTTGCAGAAGCGTCGTTCGACTTCCTTGAGGCGTTCTTTTGGATTTTCGGGGTCGAGACCCTCAACAGGGGGAGTGGGGGTTGTTGGCTCACATGTCTCGTCTACATAATTGACGGGACAATATCGAGTCGACTCCTCTGCGATATTGTAGAATCTCGCGTACTCAAGAAGAGTTGGTTGGTTAGAAGCCATTTTGTGGCAAAGAAAGGAGAACCGGTGAAGCAGAGTTGTTTACGAGAGGAAGAGAGGAACAGAGGGTGAAGAGATAGAGGGGAAGTTGAGACGTGAATTGGGAAGGTACGAGGGGTGATAAAAAAAAAGTCCTAATTAGGCAGGCACGACCTATAGAAATTTAGAGCAAGCAAAGCTTCACGCGACTTCAGGGGAGATACTTGTCCAAACAGGCACATGTAATAATAACAAAAAGAATGATTATATTTCGCTGATTTCAATATGTCGCTAAGTGCTATGGGAGAAAGAATAAACACCAATTACCATGAATGTTTTGCAGCCAACCTAATCGTTATAGTTCGACTGGCGAGACCCATCCTTGTTGACTGCCGGCAGTTCATACAAAGCATTGAGTTCATCCTCCTGAGACTTCCCGGATTCTTCATACACAGGCTTCTCGGCATGGACCGCAACACGCACAGCATGGCGGCGGTGTGGCGTAAAGCCATATGAAGCACTGTGGTTGGTGGATCTGTTATCCCAGAGCGCGACATCATCCTCACCCCATGAGAAGCGGGCATGCATCTCCTGGGTTGTGGCGATCACATCAGTGAGGAACCGGATTATAGCGTCGCTTTCTGCAGCCGGGATACCAACGATCTTCTTCACGAAACCAGGGTTGAAGAAAAGACCGTTCCAGCCGGTGACTGGGTTCGTCCGAATGAGTGGATGTTCGGTGGTGACGGGGTCTCGGCGCACTGGCCGGCCTAGTGCCCGAGAGTCATTGGCCTGCATGTCGGCTGAGTGGAGGGCCGTGAGGCCTTTGAGATAGTTTTGCATGTGCGAGGAGAGCACGTCGTAGGCGGCATATTGTGAGGACCAAAGGGTGTCGCCACCACCTCCTCGGGGTGGGCCAGAGAGAAGTTTGAGTGATGTGTATGATGGTGGTTGGATTTCATAGGTCACATCAGAGTGCCATAAGAAACTGGGAGTGAAGAGGGCACGGTTGTCGCTGGAGTTGTCACCAGTGTAGACAACATGAACATCCTCGAAACCAGGCTTTCGAGGAACGGATGTGGTGGCATGCTATATATTGTTAGTAAATATATTCGTATACATCAGCTCAAGTCAGATATCTTACCTTGTGCAGCTTGCCCCAATATTGTCCCAATTTTCGTTGAGCGTCGATATCAAAGTTCTTTTGAGAACGGAAGAAGACAACACCTCGGTATGCAATCAATCTGGCGAGGTCATCCCGCTGTGCATCATCCAGCTTTGAAAGATCAACACCATGGATTTCAGTTCCAATCTTAGGGTTGTGATCAAAGACGGCTGTAGCATCTCTCAGAAGGTTGCGGAATTTAGGATCTCCTCGCAGTCCCTTGTCCTGGTAGGGAGTATATGCAAGCGGAGGCCAATGGATATCTGGAAATGTGGGCAAAAAGTCTTCGTATGCATAATTGTCGTGTCGAGTGATTGGTGTTCGGCCGGGTTGATAGCCAAACTTGTTGTCGCCAGCGAGGTCCTTCGCGAGGACTGGAACGGTGAACTTGGCCACAGGTGAAGGCACAGTCACCACGGACTCTTCTAATGATGGCGCCATCTCCAATGCAAGTGTTTATGTGAAGAGAATGCAGATGAAAATGAGAAGAGACGATGGTGATGCCAGGTATAAAACTAAGTTTGGATATAGAGGGCATAAAGGAATTATATAGATACAAGTGAGTCAACCCCGGATAACGCCATTCTGGATTACGGATCTCTCGCATGCCCCCGGAGTTCACGGAGATGGCGCAATTTCTCAGATGAATCACCTCAGGCAAATATAATAGAGAGACATACACAAGATAATTGGTTGAGCAATTGGAGAATGAGACCCGCTCTTTCTCCAGAAAATTCAGGCCGATCACGCAATTTCGCTGACGTTGATGGCAAGATTTGCCATCTTCATCGAATGAACATGCAAAACAACTCTGTTCAGTCAATAGACCCCCTCACCGCTGTTTCAGATAAGATCTCCTTCAAGTCAAGGGTCATATAACGCGTGTTCAATATAGAAGTTGTTGATCTATACGGAGTACATGCAGCAGAGTGGAGGTTGAGATTAGGAATGGCGCTAAGGAGGCGATCACGCAAGAGTGGCGGACTTTTGCGACGGGTGACTCAGCCTCACTTAACCCGATGCAACAGTTGTATGGAGCAATTACTACTATATATGTACCGTGTACTTTCTACATAGTGTTTTATACTTAGTGTTTTATATATAGAGCTTGAATACATTGGCTCAAATCAATAAACTTTGGGAATGAGCCAATTCCAACCTCAGAGAAGGTGACCTAGCTTGCCCAGGTGTACGATATAGATGACTACAAGTCCGATCTACAGCTACCTAAGGACTAATGAAAGTTCGGAGTTAACAGATAAACTGCTTGGATGTCATATTTCGCATGCTGAAGATCAGCTCCCATAAAAATACAGATCAAACTCGCTAAATTCTTCTATCTATCCCAGATGAAGACGCCCATCGCCAAGGGACTGTTGCCCAATTGACAGATCTTGTACTTGTTCAGACACATTGCTCAGACGAGTGGCAACTCCCATTATGCCAACCTCGACATCTGCGAAAACATCGGCAAGTTCAGCGTTGGTAGATCGGGGTGTCGCCGCAGCTGCCTCACGAGACTTGGAGCTCACAAAGTCGCTGATTTGCCGGTTGAGCGTAGCCTCGACACCGTGAAGATGGTCTTCGATCTCTTTGAGGTTGCCGGTATATCTTGTAAGAGCTTCCTTCATCTCCTTCGAGCGATGAGAGAAGTAATCCACCAGGTTGACGGGGATTCCATTGACGTCAGTAGATGCGTCACCCTCAACGCCGTCAGGAAGAGCAAGTGTGTTTTTGCGGCTCGAGCGCATAGATCGCTCTGGAATCTGTTGATCTTGCACAGACCACCAGCCACCCCCAGTTGACTGGTATTGCAGAGGGAGCTTCAACGTATCAATGGCTCGGAAGGCAACTTGGGCCTCGGCCGCATCCCGCGTAACAAGGCTGCGCAGAGCATCAATGTCACTGGCATCGTTCTCAAGCGCGTGCTGAATAGTCTCCAGTTTGCCTTGTACGAATTCCACATCATTGGGAATTGTGGCACCCTGCTGCTCGATAGTTGGTAGCAGATCCCCGACCTCATGGCACATCTTCATCTGGTTCAGGATGTGCTTGTCAATAGCCTCAATTTGGTTACGGATCTCATCTGCACAACTCTCGAATTTTGTGGTTGGTAGGAGATTGCTGACGTCAACTTTCACGCCTGGGATAACCGTGCTGGCAGCGGTAGTGGTGTTCTGTTGTAGTGGTTGTGTGGTTTGTGCGGGCGCTGGCTGGCCGAAGAGAGAGAGGGTAGGTTTTTGAGGTTGTTGTTGTTGGGTTGTGCTCTGGCCGCCACCACTGTAAATCATTAGAATATAAGTCATAAGACGAGATGAACAAAAAAAAGGTACTCACAATAGGCCTCCTGTAGTGCCTCCTGCTAATCCTCCACCAAGCCCACCGCCGAGTCCACCGAGTCCAGCAAAGGCTGGCTTTGCTTGAGTTTGAGTTGTAGATGTACCGCCGCCGAAAAGAGTGCTACCACCCAAGCCGCCGCCTGTTGTTCCTTGAGTCGTGTTGGTGCCAGCACCAGCAGTCGCTCCACCGAACAAGCTCGTCCCAGCCCCAGAAGCCGGTGTCGTGGTATTTGCGCTCCCGAAAAGGTTGCTACCGGCCGTACTGCTCTGCTGTTGACCTCCAAACATGTTGGATCCGGTCGGTTGTGCTTGTGTTGTGGTTCCTGTGGCTGGAGCGCCGAACAAGCCTCCTGCTGGTTTGGGTGCTGCTGCGCTCGCAGCGTTCCCAAAGAGACTGCTAGTATTGGTTGCGCCGGGCGTAGCTGTGGATGTGGCTGTGTTACCGCCGCTATTGATGAGAGATTGTGGTTAGCATTTTTTTTCTTTTGCTTTTCTGCCTGAGATCAACGTGACCCCAACCTGTAAGCTGCGAGTAACAAAGGATTGGGAGAGAACACGATGCGAATCAGATCAAGGGGTCAGGCGATAGGTCTGATAGGTGTAACAAGAGACAAAGAACGACGGGAGGGAGCACTAACAACAAAGAATTTGTGGAGGTCGTGTTGAGAGAAAGCCCTGTGGCAGGTGCCGCTGCCTTGGGAGCAAACATGATTGAGAATACGTATAACAATAGGCCTCAAATACTTGGATAAAAATGGAACCTGTCAATGGGCCCCCCTCAATAGGAACAAAGCTGCGCAAATGCGATTTCCGGAATGCGCGAAGCTTCTCGGTGCTTTGTTTATCCGACTGACCGGTTTCTCTTCCTTTTACTCATTTTCATACTTCATTTGTATGGCTTTTCTTCAATATTTGGACACTATATAGTATAATTGGTATCCCATTGTGAACCTCGTTGAGATACCATATCTTTGACTGTCGTTATATTTGCGTAGCTCGCGGATTTTGACTCAATTAATGTCCGACTTGACCTATTCCTTCTCCTTTCGAATCTGGTCTTATTCAAATCTTTGAAATCAAATGAACCATCGATTAAATGTGTTGCATCTAAACCATCTAGCGAAGGCAGCTATCCAGTCAAGCCAACGGTATCTGTCGTTATGGCCGACGACAACGTCAAAGAGTGGACGCCAGTATGTGTGGCATCAACAAAGCGACAAAGTGAGAGAAAGTCATCACCAGTCGATCTATCGCGACTCTCTTCAGTTTCATCATCAACACTCCAAAGCCACCAGTCTAGGGCAACCTATAGTGATGAATCCATCGACCAAGATACCGATCTACGGTATTTCAAGAGTGCAGAATGGTAGGACTCTAGTACAGCGACCCATGATTAATCTTTACTGACCTTATGGTGTACAGGACCCCGGATGGAACGAGTCTGCTGACAGATTCAGCAGATCATTCTATCAGAACATGGATCTTGTAAGCTGGCGCGTCATTCCTGCTATTGATTCTTTCGCTCACAAAGTCAGGCCACCGGATCTACTGGAGGACAAGCCCATGCACCAACTATCTCCATATTCAACATTGCCCTCAGCGGAACCGACCTACGCTACCGCAATATATCCTTTCTACAACCTTCAAGATCCATCCACCACCCTATTTCTCTCATCTGTCCGTGATCATCCAATTCGTCTATCATCAGCTCTGGCTCCCACATCACTGGCGAGCTATTCCCTGGTAAATCCTATGACAGAAGCATTTATAACACCACATTCGATGATCTTTCCATCCATGATGGGCGGCACTCACTTCCTCACGGGCTCAGATAGCCTCATTTGTCTCTTCGACGTGTCCCGAACAGGAACACAAGGCCCAATATCTTCCATGCCGACAATCCCCAGCAAACGCAAGCAGATTGTCGGCGGCGGTATTGGCATGAAGGGCATTGTTTCAGCTCTGGCTCTAAACCCTAGCGGGGACGGTATTCTTGCTGCGGGTACTTTCACCAGACACATTGGACTGTACAGCTCAAATGGCTCGGGTGAGCTTCTTGGGACTTTCAGTGTGGCAAAGACCAGTGCAAACCGTGATATCGGGGGTCGCGGAGTTACACAGCTTGTCTGGAGCCCCTGTGGCAGATATCTGTATGTCGCTGAGCGCAAGAGTGATGGCGTTTTGGTTTACGATGTTCGGGTCACGGGGCAACTGCTTGGGCACTTGCGCGGGCGCAAGGCCCGTACTAATCAACGCATTAACATTGATGTTGTTCCATCTGGTCCTGATGGCTCCCATGAGATTTGGGCTGGCGGTACCGATGGTTTTATGAGGGTATGGAGGAGTCCAGAGCACTGTGAAGGTGGGAAGGACCCCGATTGGGAATTTAAGGTGCATGATGGTAAGTCTTTTGACAAGCTCCAAGATGCTCAGTGCTGATATATGACAGATGCCGTGACGAGCACAATGTTTCACCCGATGGGAAGTGTTGTTGCAACGTGCTCTGGGCAAAGACATTTTGATTCAGATGATTCTTCCGACGAAGAAACTTCAGCGAAGAACATTGAGCAGGTCGATAACAGCCTCAAGGTCTGGTCGATGCCATTTCTGTTGTCAGAAACCGAGAAAACCCATGATTTAGAGCCTATACCCTGAGGTAAAAAAGTAAAATCGATCCTATCTCTCTCTCTCTTTCATTGGTATAGGAATGAGATCAAGTGCTAGTTGAACAAATAATCCAACGGAATCAGTGACCTTGGAATGCGAGAGAGATGACTGCAAACAAAGATCACTACAAGTGCTACCGCAGTTGTCTCCAATATCCTCTTTGCCACACCGAAATAAGGCTTTGCGAAAGTTAGAACCGAAATATTTTGGAGGGCAGTAAGTATTATTACGCATAAAGGATTGAATAAAGTATACATACACACATGTTGTACTGACAGTCCAACCCAAAAACTTGTACAAAGAAGCGTTGTAGATATTCAGAAATCAAAAGGCCGTTAAATTACTGCGCGAATGTAGATTATTTTCTAGCTAGATGCTCTACTCGGTCTCGTGTAACGCGTATTGACATCCAAAACCAACCTCAATAGTATGTACTGTTTCCGAAAACCAGACCAAGGCTTCAGGGAATGCGAATGCCATACTTCGCATATGGGAAGTCTTCCAGAGTGGAATAGAGCTGGCCAAACCCATCACCGATCTTGCCAGGCGTTCCAGAACCCTGCACACGCCAGGACTGGAGCTCCTCTGCCTCCTTCTGGGCTTCGCTCTTCTCCTCCTCCTTATGTGAACCGGTGGCTCCAGCAAGCACCTCTTCCTCCCGGCCGTTGAAGGCTCCTAGAAGACCAGGGTGAGGGCACCAAGCAACCTGCATACCGGCACGACGGCCAGCCTCGACTCCAGGAACGGCATCCTCAAACACAAGGCACTCCTCTGGCTTGATCTCGGTCTTTCCCTTGTTGCGTAGCTCAATGTTGATAGTCTCCAGTGCAAGCAAGTAGATATCGGGAAGAGGCTTGCCTCGGCCCTTGCCGATGCGAGGATCATCACCAAGCACCTTATTGGGTTCGGGGAATGCCGAGAATAGCTCTGTCAGATGATCGGTCTTTAATTTGTAGTTGCCTCTGTGCGATGATGTTGCTAGCGCGATGTACACGGGGTCGTCGGTTGACTGTGTTGACACAAGGTTGGACAACAGAGTAGGCACGCCGGGAAGCGGCTTGGACCGTGGGAAGTAGTGTCGCTGAAGAGCTGAGCGCTCCTCGTTCAGCTGCTCCTCGCTGATGGGGAGTTTGGCAAAGTCATTGAAGATCTTGCCGGCCTGAATATAGCGTAAGTATGCGGGTACACAGTGATATAAAGGGTAACGAACCTCCGGCTGAGGTCGGCCCTGCAGCTGCGCCTTGATTGACCAGGGAAGCAGGGGTCTGCCGTACTTCTGGAGGATTTCATTCGTGATTATGGAGTACAAATCCTCTGAGTCAATCAACAAGCCATCCATGTCGAAGAGACATGCTCGAATACGGGGAAGGCTGTCAACCAGGTCAATTGATGTTTAATTGCGGCCATAATGCAGCCACATTGTACTCACTCATTAGTGGAAGCCATGGCTATATGATCTGTTCACAGGCGTCAGAGTGGGATGTTGACAAGGCGTTGATAAGACGCGGGGAACGAACGTTATCAGTCCCGTGATTGAACCCTTGGCAATATCCGATAGATGTTCTCGCCCGACAATGATCAGAGCTACTCACAAAATGAGCAATTCTTCTAATGCACCCGAACGCGACGGGAAAGGTGCTCCTACCGATGCCGATGACAGTGGCGACGAAGATGTCTTCCACGATGCCCACTTTCCCCCGGAGGAAGAAGCCGTGAGTCGTAAAGGTGTTCTAGCTTATAACCCGAGCCGCATGTTGACTCCAATTTCCCTTGCGATAGCAACTCTTGAAGGAAGCCCACGAAATTAAATCAGAGGCAAATCAGCTGTTTCTCGCGAAAAGCTATGACCAAGCCATCTCCTGCTACGATCGAGCCCTCGCTTCCTGCCCGAACTATCTCGACTACGATGTCGCCATAATTCACAGTAACATCGCTGCTTGCCATCTGAAATTGGAAGATTGGAAGGCCGCAGTAGACTCCGCAACCATATCCATCGAACGCCTGAATAAAATTATCCCGCCGACCCCACAGGACAAGGGCGACGAGTCGAAGGGGAAACAAGTCCCAGAATCCGACAAAAAACACACGGATGAAGTGGTTGAACTATCCGGAGATGACGAAGAAGCCGAGTTGAAGGAATTACAACGATTACAGGAACAGGACGAGCAGAGGAGCAAGGTGATGCGACTTCGAGCCAAAGTCCTCATGAGACGCGCAAAGGCCAAGACCCAAATCGGTGGTTGGGGTAGTCTACAAGGTGCCGCGGAGGACTATCAGGTCCTTGCTGCAATGGACAGTCTTCCGGCAGATGATAAAAGAGTTGTCCAACGGGCATTGCGGGAACTCCCCGATCGCATCAATAAGGCGCGGGAGAAGGAGATGGGCGATATGATGGGCAAGCTGAAGGATGTGAGTACTTATTCCGTGATCATATTCATGTCAAGAGGATAGAGCAATACTGATATCGAAAAGCTCGGTAATGGGATCTTGAGTCCATTTGGTCTGTCAACGGACAATTTCAAGTTCGTCCAAGACCCGAAGACAGGTGGCTATAACATGAACTTCCAATCTTGATCAGATTTGGTCAGACATGCACGATCATCTTTTATTGAACTCCGGGCATATGGAAGCCCTGAAATGGATTTGTTTCTTAGTATTATATGCATACCTGGCAGGAAGCCATGAAGGTGTTTTGACTTTGTACAGCCTTTGTTTTATTTCAAAAATGCATGTTTTGATACTTAAACAGTTCTGGTTTCTTAACCGTGGAACTGTGGACCACTCATGTGGGAATATGTCATGTTCAAGAGTCCCTACTTCTATCCATCACGGTCTCCTTTGAAGCCACCACTTTCAATACACATAGTTCTTCTGGAAGTGTACACAGTAAATGATTAGCATGACTATATTCTTTCACTGCAGGGTGATGACATTGTTTTCTGTGGGATTGGTATGACATACCGCTTGAGACATGAAACATGTCTAGCAAAATCTTTGTCAATATAAACATAGGAGTGTGGTTGCCTTTGACCTCAGGTAAGACTTACATATACCTAGTTAGCCGCTGGTTGGCATGGCGAAACTCCTAACCCATTCCATCTTAAAAGCCCAGCTTTCGCAGTTAAATGTTATTCTCAAAAACACAATCAATATTGTACATCGCCAGCCATGGCTCTCAAAGTCTTCACCACTGAGTCAATTGGCGCGCAGAGAAACCACATTGCCATTTACATTGAAACCGACCCAAGCGAAGACAGGGGCTGGCTGCACCATGTCACTGGAACAATCCTGAACGGCATGGATTACACGCCCAGGCAAACGCCCAACTCGGAGGAGCTGCCAGAACATGTGCCAGGCTCAAAGAAGCAGATCGGGACCATTGAGGAGGAAGACCTGGAGAGATTCCGGGAGGAATGCTGCCTAGCAGTTCTCCCTCCACGGGCCCAGGTGACGCTCAAGGGAACCCGACTGTATCCTGATACCCCGCTCTACCGCTGCACGGAGTGGCTGAAGGATGTCGAGGATATGGCCTTCAGGAAGGGGATTTTTAAGTCTCTGTGATGGGTTAGTTATTTCTTTGGTCTCGTGGTCTTCTGGGGGATAATATGATGCCTACTAACACAAGAAACAGTATATGGTTCCATAAACGCCATATCTGACATTGGGCCTACAGTTAGGACTTCTCTGTTGGGATCTCGATAGCATTGAAATTAATTATTCTTGTCTACATACAGTTTTTTGTCTGAGACCGCTCCTCAAAATAGTATCATATCACAATTGCTGAGATAGATGTATAATGTACGGGAATTTTGGATATGCAATTGAAGCTAAGACGCTTAGTATGGTCTAGGATATGTTTCTTGTTTAAGGGACAGTTTTCCTTTTCCCTCAGCTCCCCTGCTGTCTTTCACCTGAGCAAAATTGCTGTTCCTTGGACCTGAGTCTGTATCTCTCAAGACAAGGCCTTCTCATATACATATGCAGTTATACTGGATTTTCCATGGTGGGCCTTTCCTGTCTGAGCTACCGCTTTAATTAGGGCGCTTAAGTTCAGCCTCACCGAGTAGATGTCAGCACGGGCTCGGTTCCAGGTGCCAGTTAAAAAGGGAGACATCTTATAAGTCTTCTCTGTTACCTAGTATAGCTCTCTAAACTTGATTGGTATTCTCTCTTTATACATCCCGTGGGGTTAATGGCGCTCCCACTTTACATCCCGCTTTGTATTCACACTCCCACAAGCCGGCAT
Source organism: Penicillium vulpinum (assembly GCF_028829585.1). Classification (NCBI taxonomy): domain Eukaryota; kingdom Fungi; phylum Ascomycota; class Eurotiomycetes; order Eurotiales; family Aspergillaceae; genus Penicillium; species Penicillium vulpinum. The sequence continues at coordinate 5,293,137 of NW_026643242.1, forward strand.
CACTTCCCGCCCTCTGATCAGCCCCTCAGAATCCAGATCGAAGGTCCTCTGATCGCCATACAGAGGCTCCTGCCTCACATCCCGTGGCATTTGAATCTTCGAGACCGAAAGTTTCCACAGCCAGCAAGCCCGGAGCTAGCACGATTAACGTATCAAACCATATACGGACGGGATATCTCTCTGGAAATTCCTGATGATCTAGGGGTGCAGGATGTGTACTTGGGCTGGATGCCAGAGAAGCGTCCGGATGAGTAAGTTTGTATCATTATCTCATAGTGGAAGTAACTAGCTTTAGTATCCCTATAGCTGATCACTCCTATTAATCTGAATAGGCTGATAGACTATTATGGTGTAACATTCGACTATCTTGTCCCAGCTAATGATACCAATCCTGAGGTGTTGCAGATTAACATCATTGAGGTTGAGGATGATAATGGTGCTTATCCAAATACATGGCTTTTATTTGCAGTAAATCCGGCTGAATTTATTGGGAAGAAGGTACTAGCAGTGCCGAGATGTTGTCAAAAGAGAAAGGGAACACAGGATCGATGGCGAGTGAATGCCCTTGTGGATCAGAGGGTTCATGGGTGGGAACAATTGAAGGGAGCTAAAGAATGGGAAAAAATGTATCCTAAAGGGTAGACCGCATATCACAGCCACTTGTCAAAGCATCAATTTTGAAACCACTTTACTATTCCAGGGCTCTTCTGCCCATTTAAATGATACAAAACACCTAGGAAGAGATGAGCACTGGAACACGAAGGGAAAGACAAGGTCTGTCAGACATTATCCCGATATATATGGATCCTTTGACTGTCTTCACACTCCCGAAACATTAACGCAGCATCTTTTCTAAGGTGTATCATTGCTTTCATAGTAGTAAACTATGTCAGGCTGCACAATCCCACACATTCTTTCCCCGGTACACAACTCACACTTTGAAAAAGTCCATCTGACAAGATCAAAAACATCCCCAACTGTCCATCATGCCTTTCAACGTTTATTCCACCCAAACAAATGGACGCCCCGACTGGGAGTTCTACATTGAACTCAACTCAATCATTAAGAAAGAGAAGGCAGAGAGTACAGGTTGGACACATTCCTTCCAGAGCGATCGGAAAGATGGGAATCAATACACAGCCCGACTCAACCGCACTCTTGTGTCCAATCCTAGAGGAAAGATAATTGCGACTATCGAGGAAGCAGATTTGCCAAAATTTCATGAACTATGCTTTGAAGCGATTGGCCGATTGCCGCAACAAAAACATCCTGTGTACCGCGACGGTGACCAGCGCATGATGCCTGCGCTATAGAAGCAAGGACCAAGGGAGTGGTGGTTCTCAGTTCGGGACAGAGGCTTTGAAACGAGAATATTCAAGCCTGCCGAGATGTGCGGCCCTCCCTTTAGGCGTTTTCAGATCAACCCCTGGTCGGGCGCTTTCCAGTTTGTGGACAATTAATCTAGTTAGAAATGGACTAGAAGACATCAATCGGCGCGATTGCATATATACTTTGGTTATGACAAAGCTGTCATCCCCTGATAAACTCCATTGTAACCCTCAACCTTCTCACTCATCTGGTGGAACACAAACTGCGCCAGACGAGCATCAGGATACAGCCTTAACCCCATGGGATTGACGACCTGCATTAATGCCCCAACAGCCCCCTCATACCCACTGTCCATAACACCAGCATGTATCGTCACTCCGGACCTGAACAATGAGCTGCGAACGAAAATCTCGCCCATCACATCCAGAGGAACGGAGACAATCTCATTGAATTCCACGAGGTAAGAACCCTGCACGAGATCTAAATATGAGTTTGTATTTTCCGTTGCCGGGGGGAATGATATCTCTTCAGTCGAGGCCGGCTGGCGAAGTTTGTTATCCAAGTCGATTATTCCAGGCGAGGTCCATTTCAAGACGCGCTTCAGTGTGAGGTCTGCACCACATGGCTGGGCCTGCAGTGTGGGAAATTTGACATTGCGGATAATGGAGCGGGTGATGAGAGTGCGCCCGGGGAGAATCATGATTGATAGGCGTTAGAGTCTGATCTTAAGTCCGGTCTTGTTTCTCTATGCTTATATACAAGTTGGAGAAGTGTCCCAAGCTCTGTCAATGTTGTGATGGAAAGGGGGAAGGCAAACAGAGCAAACAACAAACCAAGCAAACACCCCCAGGTGCATCCTACGTTCACTGTTATATATTCTCTTATCTACCTAGGTATGTACAGATAGTTAGGATATACCTACTAGGTAGGCACGGCCACGGAGTATGAGAAGCCCGAGATATTTGAATCGAACCGAGGATGCGAAAGAGGCCGAGCCTTGGAGATGCCCACAAGTTTAACAAATATCAACCAATCAGAATACAAGTTGGGGGCAAATCGCGGGGGTCCACGTTTTGGTACGGGACATATATGGTGAGACAAGGACAAATGAAAGTGAATAAAGAGAGAGTAAGGAAAACGGGATCGGTCCTGACTCGACAACACGAGTCCAAGTCAAAACGGGAAAGTAGCCCGAGGTCAACCGGTTAGGCTCGACTCACCGACCTACACTAAGTCGGTCTCGGGGTCTAGAACAACCCCACCACACGCCGGCGAGGGTAATAATAACAAGAACAACGAACTAAGACTTCCCTTCCCACTGGAATAGGGTAACAAGGCTCACTAACACGAGGTCAAGCCTGACTTAATACGACTAGACTAGACAACTGCTAGCACGGGATAAATAAATAAAAGAAGGTTTTTTATATTAGACTGCAGCTACGGGGCTAGAGTAATATACTCTAGATTCTGCTGCGAAAATCCGCCGGAGCGGATTAATATAGCTCCCGAGCCTCCTACTCGGGATAGGGTTCGGTAGTTCACAATTCTTGACTTAGGTTAAGAATTTCAAAGCAATAATTCTAATTATATATAGTAAAGGAAATCATACCTATCTTCCGGGTCCTAATCCTTCTCGCAAGAGGGATAGACTGTATTTGAAATATCAATGTAAGGAGGTAATTCCGAGATATCGGGAACTGGGGACCACTCTTCTATCTGTACTCGAGGTTCTGGGTACTTTATTAACTCTTCTTCTAACCGAAGTATTCTATTTCTAAACCAATACGCCTCTAACTAGAGGTGCCTTATTATTAACTCGTAATTGGCCTCTAACTTTTTTGAAACCTTTAATAGCCGTTTGAGGTCTTTAAGATTGTTCTTACAGTTCTTATCGTCTAAAGTATCCGTAGAGAATTGAGTCGGTGCAGTTAACGGTACTCGTTTAGCTGTATATAGTTTAGCTTAGAGTCCTAGTGGATTAGGTAGGCGCCGAGGAATAGACTGCGACATCGCCCGTCCATGGGCACCTAGGAGGTGCCCAAGGCCCGTCCACGGTGGGCCTTGGGCTATTTGGATTTTCGAGTGCCCGTCCATAACGCCTAAGGCCCACGGGTATGCCCACGGCGGGCATGCCCACGATGCCCACCATTGCATAAAGTCACCCAAAATGGACGTATAACTCGCTGACTTTGCATAATAAATAACTGTTATTTACACCTAGACCTCATTAAAAACATTCAGAGGGCCGGAATCTCCCGCCCTCCGCCCGACCCTCGCGGGCGGAGGGCGGATACTTGCCTGCCCTCACCCGACCCTCCGCCCTCTGAGGGCCGCTCGAGGGCGGCCCTCATCGGCCCTCGTTTACATAAAAAAAGTTGACCTTTCCTAATTTAGATGTATAAAAGTGCTAACTCATCACTTTAAATTACGGTTATTTAACGGTGTTCTGGTTTGAATGTTATATTTACAATCTATTTCTTTATCAGCATCAAGAAACTTTATGAAATTGAGTTGTATTACGATAAATCATGGTAGGTAATAATGATATTATATATTCTTAGTATCTTTAAGTATATTGGTTGTTGTCAATTGTGAAGGTTGTCAATATTAGATGATGGAGTTAGAGAAATATATATTTGCAACTTCAGCTAGACCTGGGGTATATACTTCTTATCTGAATACTGATTTTTGAGGGCGGGTTGAGGGCGGGTTGAGGGCGGCCCGTATATTCCGAGGGCGGATTGAGGGCTGGATAAGGGCGGCCCTTAATTAGCCTAGTAAATCTAGCCAATTATAGAGATTATCTTAAGTTAAAGTGGATCAAATTGTGATATATTTACTATTTACCCAGTGAGCTGAACTTCAGGGTAGTTGATCAATTCTATTTACTAGGATTTGTTAATTTTCTTGGTATATCTACCTTCTGATTCCTATCCCGTTGTTAAGATATAATCTATAAGTGATTATTTGGTTAACAATATCTCAAATTTCTCAGTTCTCAGATATCTATTCCTTATCTATCTACGACGGTGATCCTACAAATTCAGTCGACCCTCTTCTCTGCTTTCCGAATAAGCAATTCCTAACCCCTAAGGTTTCCGAAAGCCAGTAGATATTTGATACCACCTCAAATTCTGGGTTTCTTACCCCAATTCCTCTACCTTCAATTCCTTCTTTACTTCAGCGTATTGGCCTAGGTCGATTAATAGCGTTTATTCTATACACCGATATATCAAAAGATGATTTTGTTTCCTAGTGGTTAGAGACTGAGTTTGGAAAGACAAAAAAACGACTAAACTGGAATAGTAACCGGACAGCCACTTACTAGGAGCAATTTGATCAAGTGGCTGATACAAAAACTAGCAAACTAGGGGCAATATATCGTCAATACTATAAAGTCCTCGATTATCCAGCAAATAGGCGGTATAGAACAACTGCACTTTATCGACACTTAGCTGGACCGACTTGTCGTAAATCCAGTACCCAGAAGGGTAATATTAAGGGACTACTTATAAATACCGTATATATTATACAATTTTTCTATTATTTATTTACTAATAACTCTCTGGATTAATAGGCGCAGAACGTACTAAGTAAGTCAACAGTTTTTACGCAAGAGGTATAGGAACAGAAGCTCTTACAACTACTTACCCTCTCCCGTCTCCCCTTTAAGTTTATTGAATACCTAGAATTTCGTGAAGTTATTAACTTTGCCCGACTTACCCCGATATAACTATAGATCCCTTCTGCGGTCACAATACGGTCTCGACTACGGCGGTATATCTAGGAACAGTAACAGTCTATTCTTAATAAGCTTCCTCCCAATATAAAGCTTTCGATTGTATTAGATTGCTGGATATCTCCGTTTCGACAGGCCTTTATAGCTGTTACTGGCTACTTCCTCGACCAGTATTGGGAGTATCGAGAGGTTCTTCTTGGATTTGAACCATTATCTAGCTTACACTTAGGTGTTAACCTAAGTAATGTGGTTTTAAAGCTCCTCTATCAGTATAAGATTGCAGATCGAGTACTTACAGTCACTACTGACAATATATCAAATAATAATACTATAATAGTAAGTATCCAAGAATCACTCTAGTCGCTTAAGCTAAACAATAGTGCTATAATCGTTCGGGTTCCTTATATTGCCTATATTATCCAGCTTAGTCTGAATGATCTTCTTAGGAAGATAAAGGCAATTCCAAAGAATAAGAGTGCGGAGATAGACTGGTCTGACGACTGTGTTCGCTCTCTTCGTGTAAGGCAATAAAAAAGAGAAATTGTTAATACACTTAATAAGGTATATCCCTATAACTCTACTTTTTTTATTATACTAATCCTTCTATTCTTATATAGGTCCGAAACCTTACTATCTATATTAACGTAAGTCTACAACGGAGAGAGTTATTCTATAACCTTTAAACTGAGGAGCCAAAGCTTGTTCCGATCTAGGATATCCGAACTCGCTGGAATTCGATATTTTTGATACTCCGACGTGCTAAACGGCTCCAATCAACCTTTGATCAATTCTGCGCTTAGTATGACTAGGAACACTTTACACTAAGTCTAGAAGAGTGGCGATAGATTGACTATCTTCTTTAGATCACCCAGCCTTTCTTCAAATTCACCACTCTTCTTTCTAAAACTAAGGATATTAGTATTCACCTGATCTTTAATATCTACAATAAGCTCTTCAACTACCTTAAAAAGTCAAAGACTGTTTTAAAACGGAAGAAGGTTATATAGAAGCAGCTTATACTTACTTCTCTTGAGGCAGCAGAGAAGAAGCTTTCGCAATATTACAGCCAGACCGATCAAATTGATAACAATCTTTACGCAATTGGCACTATTCTCTCACCCTAACAAAAGCTTGACTTTTTTAAAGGAAAGGACTGGGATAATCCGGTTAATAACTGGCGTGCAATCTATCGAGTAAGTCTTGAGGAATACTTTCAGTCCTATAAGAAACTTTATTTAGATATACAATCATTATCCAGAGCTCGATTATCCGCAATCGCGATTTCAGAGCTTGAAATAGAATACGGAGTAGAAGGGTCCCAGCCCTTAGTATTAAGTGAATATAATAAGCTTAAGGAATACCTTAACAGTGGTAAGTTATATCTTTTTATTATCTACCCTATATTAACTTATATTTAAGGTATTATACGAACGCCTACCTATATATTTTGGAAAGAGTATTAGTATCAGTACCCTACTCTTGCAAACCTTACACGCGATATACTATCAATACTAGCTACAGGGGCGGGTATAGAACGCCTTTTTAACTCCGCCAGGGATATCTGTCACTACCGACGAGGCTCTCTAAAGGTATCAACAGTTCAAGATCTAATGATATTTATATGTATATCAAAATTTGAGATCGAAGATACCCACCGAGCTTTAATCAATAAGTATCTTTCACATAAAGAGATACAAGCTAACCAAGAGGAGAGTGATACAACTAACACTTATCATTTTGACCCTATAAGTGATAATAACGAGGGCAGTGATACTTACGAGGACGTGGAGGATAAGGATAGTACTATCGAAGTGGTAGTTAATCAAGGTCAATCACAACGGAGGCAGCGGACTCAATCGGAGCTCGAGGTTAAAGAGCAGGAGGAGGATACGGATAGTGAGCCTGAGTTACCTTATACACAACGGTATTCAGGGAGGGTTCGGAAGCGCTTAAGTAAGCTTAATGGTTATGAAATTGAGAGTGATAAACGCCGTAGAACTTAAAGCTATATAACGTATATTAGTTCCTCAAAGAATAAGATATTTCTATTAAGATTTGATGTTATTTAGCCTGTTTAAATGATTACTCCTGGTTATATTTATTTTCTATAATACTAAGCTGTAAACCAAATACTAAATAATACAGCTGAGAAATACATATTTTATGCAACTCTAGGGATTTCCCTGTTTGTCCTGTTTATCGGCCCTCAAAATGTTTGGAGGGCCGCCCTCTGAGGGCAAGAAAATAACCTGCCCGACCCGCGGGTAGGCGTCGCTTACCCTCCGCCCGCAAAAGTGCGGGTCTGCGGGCGGCCCTCAGAGGGCCGCTCGCGGGCGGTTATGAGGTCTATTTACACCTGTTTTGCTAACTCTATGTAAAATAGCAGTTTTAATCTACAATATCTATAAATTTTACTGAAATATCTATATATATAAGAAACTAGTATATATATAATTAGACTGCGGCACGATCCACAATATCCGCGGATATCCACAATCCATATCCGCAAACTGCGGATATGGATATTTTTTGATATCTAAGATCCGCAGCCTTGCGGATTTGGATATAGATCTCATGTCCATTGGATATTTGCGGATATCCAATGGATATCAAATAATACAAACATACCTAGACTTGTGACCTCGAGGGGTGTGCATTAATTTTATGTTTTCCTCTGTATTTTTCGTGTAATAGTATATTATATCAAATAATCAAAATCTGGATCTTTTGGGGGTTGTATAAATTTAAATCTTCTTATTTATTTATATATACTATTTATAGATCTAACTATAAAGGGCTACAGTCGAATTGAGTCAATTAAACGGCGCCTGTATACTGTTTAGCTAAAGTTTAGGAGTTTTACTATATAGGAACTCCACGATAGTGTTATATATTCTTAAAGTTATAGGGTAGTGAGCGCCGGTAGTTCCTAGGCCCCAGCGCCTATTCTCTGACCTCGGTTAGAAATCCTCTTATAGCAGGGGTCTCTCCCTCTTTTATAACTGTATTCAGAAACTTAGGCTAGGGGGAGACTGGCAGCGTATATAGGTAAAGCCCGAGCTCTAATACTAGCACTATCCTATTATACTAACTGGAAGCTATCTGGTAGCCTTAGCTGTTTTCGAATCCGCCCTAAACGGCCTAGTATACTCCTATCTACCGGTATCTCTGGAAGCTTATTATCCTCTTTAACAGCGTTGTATAGTCGTTTTTAGGGTTATTTTCCTTTTACCTATCTACGTCGCTCGGCACTATTATTATCCGAGTTATTACCGCCGCTCTCAGTATACTGGGTAGCCTCGAGTCTAGTCTCTTAATCCTCCTCCTCGTTATCACTGATAGGCTCTAAGACCTTAAGCTATAGTAATAATCTCCGGGTTTGATCTAGTAAAGTAGCTTTACCTTAGGATAGATACTCTTTGATAATCCCTAGCTCCTTATATCGAAGATCAAAGTTAGTAGTAAACTGATACAGTATTAGGCCACGGATTGTACTCAGCTTTAATTGACCACGACGGTAATAATAGATATCACGAGCACAATTGAATAGTCGTTTAACACCAGTACTACTAGCAGGGATAGATAGAATATCCCTTACTATCCTTACTAGGGTCGGGAAGCTCTGCTTATATTCCTTCCAGAAAAGTCGAGGTTTCTGTCGCTTAGTTCCACAAGTAAGATATCGTGCAATCTCGTTGTTATCTAGTTTTGTAAGCTCTTCCAATAGCTGGTTTTGCGATATACAAGCAGTATTAAGATCACAGTTATTATTCTTATTAATAGCTACTTCAGAAGTCTCCAGTGCCGCTAGGTTATTGGTATTATAGGTAAGTATCTTCCTATATCGATTAAACTCTCGGTTTAGGACCTCTTAATAACGATTTATATAATCAATATCGCCCTACCAATCAGTCGAGGAAAAGTACCGGACCTTCTTTAATAGAGAGAAGATTGTTACTAGAGCGTAGATATCACTATAAGGCTTATATTCGGTGGCAGTGTAGTACTTAGAGAGCTTTTTCTTTACTGTTTAGAGTACCCGCAATATCCGTTTCTTCTAGATTACTAGACTTCCGCAAAGCTCGAAAAGCCCGAAACCCGACCCGACCCGACCCTCAAAAGGGTCGGGTTTCGAGCCTAAGGTCAAAGCCCACAGCGAGTTTCGGGCTTTAGGCTTGGGCCCACAGCTCGAAGGGGGGGGCCCCCCGAGCCCCCCCCCCTACGACTAAACAGTGCAAACATACCAATTTCTCGTGACTGCACAAATAATGTAGGAATTCCCAGTAATTTTGAGTATTTCGATTACATCGTTCACTTCAAATTCAATAAATCGTTGATTCGTTCACGTATATATCAATATATTATAATTAAATCCAGTGTAAACTAATGAGACTGATATATATCATCCTCTATATACTTCCTTTTCCTCCCTGATATACGTGGCTGAGTACTATAAATTGGTAATAGAGGATCGCCAGTATTATCATTACCAGTATTATCATTATTAATATCAATCAAACCCCCCGAGCTCTCAGGCTGTTCTTCTATATCACTAATCTGTTCAAATTCAACATCATCAAGCTTATCGTCCTTTTCCTCTCTTAATACTTCGATCTTATTCAAAGAGAAGAATCGTTTAAGCTCTTTTGCCTTATATAATTCAAGGTCAAATCTTAAAGAACAAAGAAATAGTATCAACTCTTCAATAGTCTCAGACTTTATACGACCGCGGCGATAATAGCAAATATCGCGAGCAGTGTTGAATAATCGTTCCACACCTACACCAGTTACTGGAATTGTAAGAATATCCCGCGTAAGCGAAGCAATCGCAGGAAAGCGACCGTGGTTCTCTCGCTAAAAGGGCAGCGGCTCAGAATTAACAATATCTATATAGAATTAGTAACGAATATTTATCGAAATAAGATCAGAAGAAGAGTATAACTTACTACTATCAAGATACTGGGTTATCTCGTCACTAACCGGCTTCGCTTTAGGTTTCTTTGGGCGAAGCAGATTATAAAGAGCTGTGCTTGGCCTTAATCCAGGAGAGGAGACTAGTAGGCCTTGACTAGTAGTATAACGCTCTTAGTAAGGTAAGAGAGTATCTTGGAATAAGGCTCGATATTTATCACGCTATTCCTTCGTCCAATCATCGGAGAGAAAGAATTGGAACCTATTATCTGGCGCCAGTATAGTACTAATCGTATAAAGGTGATCACGATTATGATCTGTCTGCGAATAGTACTTATTAAGCTTCAATCGGCCAGCCTTAAGGGAGGAAAGTATCTGTTGTTTCTATAGGACACGCTTTCGTTGAAGCTGCTTAATAGACTTCTTAAGGTGCTCAAATAATATATTGTAGATCTAGAATACTAGATATACAGTTATATCTCGAGTCTTTGAAAGCGCAAGAGTGTATTCGTAGAATGGCTTTGTGAGACAAAGAAGGTAATCGATCTAACACTATTCGTCGTTATTAAGTGCTATCTCCTCGCAGTTATAGTCTGTACAGAATATACTAAGGAAATCACAGAGCCTCTTTGCCCGGCGAAGTATAAGAAACGTTGAGTTCTACCTAGTCTTTATATCCTGAAGTGGTATAAGTGCCTGCTCTAAGGGCTGAAGACTAACAAAAGCTTCGCGACGTTAAGGACTAGCCCGGATATAAACAGCAAGATACTGTACCTTGTTCAAAGTATAAGATATACTGCGATTTTTGCTTTGGGTATTTACTTTCGCGAGTATTGATTGGCGATCAGACTATTTAGTCTCAGCAGTATTATTTAGAGGGACTGCTTTTAAGCGATTAAGAAGTTAGTTCAGACTCAATTGGATAATATATATAAGATAGGGTATTCGGATAATATAAATATCGCTCGATAATACCTATTGTAGCGAGTTAATAAGGGTCTTGTTATTCGATATATTATCTGTGGTTAACCCAAACATACGATCCTGGATATTGTGATCAGTAAGTATCTCTAAGAGGACACCACTTAGATTAGCACCAGTGTAAGCACCTTCGAGGGGTTTAAACCTAAGAAGCACCTCCCGGTAGGACCAATCAATATCAATAAAATAGCCAGTGATAGCTATAAATACTTGTCCGAATAGTGAAGTCCAGCAATCCAATGCAATTGAAATTTTTGTATCTACTGGAAGTAGTTTAAGTATAGAGTGTTAACGTTCTTTTATACGAGTAGATAGTCGACGTCGAACTGTATCAGCAGAGGGGATAGATAGTAGGCTTAGGGCCGAGTGTACTTGTAATATTATCCGTCGAAACGTTAGATATTCGATAAGGTGAAAGGGAAGTCGATTGATCGTGATAAACTGTAACAGATTGTCCTCCTAAGCTACCTCGGAGAATGGCTCTCGGATAGTATTTTCCTATTTTAATTATATTAGTGGTACGAACCGTACTAGAGGGATATCTATACTGTTAACTGAATAAACTTATCGAGTCGCCCTCGTTGCTGATCTCCACTTATAGCCCTTTTATAGGTAGAAGTCCGAAGATACCTAGTTATAGTAGTTGTACTATAACGCGTATCCTTCCCGTTCGTATCTTTTTTGGCTGTATAAGGATACTCAAGGATCGCAGAGCAATGCTTATATATAACCTTTGGGCTACTATCGCTGCTATAGGCTACCTAGGTAAAGTGCTCCCAGATATATAAAAGATGATTTGAGTGCTATACGACCTTACCCTTTGATCTATAATCAGTTTGTAACCACCACTCTACCTATTCTTAGTGATTTATTCTATTATATAAGAAGTATAACCTTTTCCGATCGGGTCCGATACGTTTAAATCGTTTAAGCTGGGGGAGTAAGGGAGGGTCGTCTAGTCGAAGAAAAGCCGGTACGGAGATATCAAAAGTCTGTTGGCTTGTCGATAGCGTAGCTGGATAATTAGAGGGTATAAGGTAGGATAAGTTATTGTAGTCACCTCCGAATTGGGATGATATAAACTCGGACTGCTGACTTTAGGATATCGCAGAGTTAATAAAACCTATAACTGTAAGGGCTTTTGAGAATCTATAAAGGAGTGTTGATACGTTACAAGAAGCTCGACCACCTAGAAGTGTTACTTAGCTAGTTAAATTAATAATCGATAGATCAAAATAGAGGGTGATAACAGTAATAGATAATTAGTTAAATTGTCTACAATAAGTGGGACCGGCTCGAAGAAAGCCTATAAAGCTCGAAAAAAGCCCACAAAGCTCGAAAAAGAGCCCGTAAAGCTCGAGAAAAGCTCGTAAAGCCCACTAATAACCCGTAAAAAGCCTATTCCCGGCCTATTCCTAGCTCGTTAGAAGTTGATTTTCCTCAAAATATTTTAACTGATTAGCTATAAGAAATTGTTAAACATAGGTAGCTTATCTAGAACCATTAGGACTAGCAATCTAAAATATTCCTAGAAATCATAAAGGTATAGACTTTCTTTTTATATAAAATTTGAATAAGTCAAGCCACTTATAATTGGTATTGATCTGAGATTGATACTCGACTATAAAGATATATATGGTTCCCAGTACAGAATATATATCTCAGTATATATCAACTTATAAGCGTAGAACATTTCTAACAAATTGATCTATATAGTTATAAAGCTTAGTTATTATACTAATATATCAAAGATAAATATCTATTCACTAGAATTTCCAAATATTTCACCTTCCTGATTATGATAATGGAGTAGAATTCTATGTTTGAACCAAAACATAGGTAAAAGACTGTCATTTATTTGGGTGATTCAGCCATTTTATGAACGCCAAGACCATGGTTTATACAATTTCGAGCCCAGAGGGGGGGGGCCCGACGAGCCCCCCCCTTCGAGCCGGGGTCCGGGTCGAGCCCAAAAAGTTCGACCCCCAGCTCGTTGAGGGTCGGGTTTCGAGCCCGGACCTTGGGCCCAAAGTTGGGCTTTGCGGAAGTCTATAGATTACACCTTTATTCTTAAGCTTCGCCTCGGCTGTATCGAGATAGGAGAAAAGCTTATTATAGATACTGTAGATATTATATACAGTAATATCCTTAGTCTTTAACAGTATTATTATAAAATCAAAGAAGGGCTTTGTTAGAAGAAGAAGATATTCGACTTAACACTACTCTTCTTAATCGAGCTTGAAATAAAGATATTGATAATCAGTACAATACTGATTATAGAATAGCTAGAGCTTCTTAGCCCGGTTAAGTATCAGAAATATTGAGTTCTATTGTGTCCGAATATCTTAGATTAGAATCAATATAGGCTCCGGCTGCAGGGCTATAAATACCTCTCGACGTTATAGGCTTATATTAATAAAGACTGCTAGTCCTCGGATCTTCTATACTTTTATTAGTCTAGCTATTATAAGGATCTAGGGGTAGAAGATATACCTTTTTCAATATATCTGTAATCTGGATACCGCCGGAGATATTGCGCTTATTCTGGAAGGAGTGGGTTTTTTCGTTAGACCACTCTAACTCGATCTCCTTATTACTTAGCACTACCTTAAGCTTCCTAAGAAGCTTATTGAGACTTAGTTAGATTGTATACGCGATATATAGAACGCGGAAGATCGAGATATCTAATAAATACTAAGACTGAAGGTTCTCCTAGATACTCTGTATCAAAGTATTGTTATTAGTTACGTTATCTGTAGTCACTAACAGGATACGATCCGAGATACTATATTCTGTTAGGATCTAGGTCACGGTTTTACTGAGATTTTCACTAGTATAGGAGCTATAGAGAGGCTCAAAGCCTAGAAGAACCTTACAGTAATCCTAGTTATAATCGATAAAGTAACTAGTGATAGCTATAAAGGCCTACTGGAAAGGAGAAGTCCAGCAATCTAAGGCTATCGATAGCCGGTACCCCTCTGGAAGTCTCTGTAGAATCCCCTTCTGGTTATTCTGGACTGTGATATCGAGATAATATCGAATAGTTCGTACTGATAGAATCGTAAGTTTAGTGGATAATTACTGAGTAACCTCTAATATACAGTGGAATTAGGGGTGTTCGATCACTCGAAAGGGTAGATATATAGTTAAAATAAATCTCAGAATAGTATCGGAGAGACGGTCTTAGGTAAATAATATACTAGTAGTACCTAGCTAGATTATAGTACTTAATATTAGCTGCTAAATTATAAAGGACTTACCTACTGTAGTAACACTAGTTAAGTAACCCGGTTAATATACTATTCTTTTAATAAGCTAGTCGATTCTCGGGCTATTTTTCTTTGAATATACTCCAGTTTTAAGGTACGCTGTTATAGGCGAAGAACCAGTACACTAGAATCTTAGATAGCTAATTGTACAGAGGTATACCTTATATATAACCTTCGGCTTTCTATTTTTGTTATTCGTAACCTAGTAGAAGCTGTCCTAGATATCCGATTTGCTTTTTAATTCCTATCGAATTGTGTTCTTTATATCAGACTAAGATCTATACTCAGTTATAAGCCACTAACTAACGAATTTATTCCGTAAGTCCTCTATATTATTATATATAGAATCAGATAGATATAAAACCCAGTGCTTTTGAAGGGGAGGTCCGACGTAAGTAAGGGATAAGGGCGTAAAGGTTAAACGAGTTAAACGAGTCGGCGATATCGATAGGACCGGTGTTTAGATACCCAAAAAATCAGAGAAGTTATTAGGATAAATCCGATTAGAAGCTAAATCTATATCCGAATTGGTAAATAAGAACTATAATTGAGATATTGAGAAGTTAACAATTATAATATATAATATAGTAGGGTGCTTAAAAGAATAGAGAGGCTTATATCTAAACTAGTAGAGGTTTTTAGGGGTAAAGTAAACGTACTAGGATATTCTAACTTAGACTTACTTTTAATATAGTTTACCTAGATAATTGGCTGTGTTATATATTAGTGCGGATAATTGGAGGATATCCTGCGGATCTTAAGGATATCTTAAGGATATTGCGGATATCTTGCGGATATTTTGTGGATATACTGTGGATATATTGTGGATATTTTGTGGATATCTACAAGATATCCGTAAGACCTCGAAACTCGTTAAGTCCGTATTTCGAGAACTTCTATCTCGGATTTCTTAAGTTCTAGTAGTCGGAACAAATTAAAAAAATAATCAGTAGATAGATAGGACTTTTAGCTTTTATTTGAGCCTAAAACTAAAAGAATTTATCTAATAATAACAGTTTTGATTTTCTATATTCTGTTTCCTACAAAGTTTATTATAGTTAACAGTAGGTAAATATATATTTCTACGTATAACTTACCACAAAATCGTCAATCTACGGCTACCTTTACAATATAACGTCGGACTAAGAAAACTATAAGACCACCTACAAATACTGTATAAGGAGACCTTCGATATATATCTATTTCCTAAAATTTCAAAGTGCCGACCGTCGATTTAAGGGGTTAGTTCTGTCAAGACTAAATATACGTTTATTTCAGTGGTAAGGAAATATTGGTAAGCTGTATTAAGATTATATAATAGGCTATAAGGGGGAAAGTAAGCGAGAGTTATACTAGTGCGGATATCCTTGGATATCCGCATTGCGGATATAGATATGAACTTATATCCGCAGTGCGGATGTGGATATCAACTCATATCCAATATCCGCAAATTGCGGATATAAGGATCGATCTGATATCCATTGGAGCGGATATGCCGCAGTCTACACCGGCTTAAGAAATTGGTCGACGAGGAGTAATATTTAATTCTCGCTACCTTACTACAAGATACGAAGCTCTCAATTGCCCTCGACTACTAGATATCGCCTTTTCAGCAGGTATTTATAGCAATTATAGGGTACTTTATCGACCGAGACTAGAATTACCGTAAGCTCCTACTTGGTTTCGAACCACTTAATAGGGCGTATTCTAGTGTAAATCTAAGTGAAGTACTTATAGAGATCTTTAAGAAGCTTAATATTACTGATCGTATATTAGCGATTATATCAGATAACGCGTTAAATAATACAACTTTAGTATAGGCAGTTTAAGACTCTATTGACTCCCTTAAACTACCGAATAGCCCGGTGGTTATTCGAATCCCTTATCTTATATATATTATCCAGCTAAGCCTTCGCGAGCTACTTAGATCGGTGAAGGCCGATCCCTAGAACGATACTACAGATCGGAATATTTCAGATATCCAAGCCTAAGCCTAAGCTCGATCGCTCTGTGCTTTATAGAGTGAATAAGTTATTATACAAACCCTTATTAAGGTAAGTGTATCGCTTTATTTATCACTTAATATATCTAATAACTATCTAGATTCGAGGGCTTACTGTATTTATTAATATAAGCCCCTAACGTCGCGATAATTTCTTCTGTCTCTAGACTAATAGAGCAAAACTTACACCTATCTAAGATATCTGTACCCGCTGGAATTCTACCTTCTTAATACTTCGTTGTATAAAACGCCTCAGTAAGCCCTACGATAAATACTATAATAATATTGGGACTTAGAAATATAAACTCAGTAAGGTAGAATAGCGGTAGGTCGACTACCTCCTATATATCACAGAGCCGTTCTATCGCTTTACTACAGTGCTTTCAAAGACCAAAGAGATAACAGTATATTATATTTTTAGTATTTATAACGCCCTCTTTAAGTACTTCGAGGAATCGATTGTATAACTCACTCCGAAAACTATACCTTAGAAGAAGGCGATACTATAAGCCCTTAATACTAGGATAGTAAAGCTTACCTCTTACTATACAAAGACGAAAGAGATCTATAGTAGTCTCTACGCGATTAGAACAATTCTTGTACCCCAGTATAAGCTTCACTTCTTCTTAAGTAAGGCGTAGGGTATATCGGAGAACAATATAAACTGGAGTAATCAGTATAAGGAAACGCTTCGCTAGTTTATAGCTCCTTACGCCTAAAGATACACTCAGACACGGTCCCTACGAGAAGAGTAACCCCCTAAGCGTCACTCAGCCAGTATAAGTGACCTAGACACCCTCCTTAACCTTCTGCCTTATATCCACTCTAATCTATTAACGTCGGAGTACGAACTTACTAGATACCTTAAAAAGCGTATATTATATTCACTGTTATTACGAGCGGGAATACTAATACCTATAATAGCAAGGAGAAAGGTCGATCCTTTACAATTCTAGAAGGAATATAAGAATAAATTCCTAATTCTTTCTAGTGTTACTCGCGATATTCTCTCTATTCCTACAATAGGCGCTGGAGTTAAACGTCTTTTTAATTCAGCACAGGATATCTACCACTACCGACGTAGGCGGCTAAGTGCGAAGATAGTCTAGGATATTATAATATTCCGGTGTAAAACCCAGTTCGATATTAAAATAGAAGAACTACCCGATAAGGATACGTCCTTAGATTCAATATAAGAAGCAGACGAACAGAGAGAGGCTGAGCTTACCACTGATATACCTAAACCAATTAGCGATAGTGAGGATTCCGAGGATAATAATCCTGTTGGACTGATCGAGTATAAGTTTATAATAGAGAGTCAGCTTCCTCGTCCTTCTATAGTGCTAAGTACGCGGAAGCGACAGAGAAGTGAGCTAGTCGACAGTGAAGATAAGAGTAGTCCTTATCTCCCTTATTATAGAGATAAGGGTAGCACTCAAAAGCGCCCTAGTTTAAGAGAAGTAAGGAAGCGTAGCAAACCCAATAATAATCAATTTATATCGTATTAGTGTGAATATATAAATATAATAAATACCTAAGTTATTATACAAAGGCTTCTAAGGCTTATTTCTGACCCCGGTCAAAAAAGTGACAATATATCAAGTTGTTGTATAAAGGCTTTTAAAGCTTATTTCTGACCTCGGTTAGAAAATTGACAGTAGTATTAAGTTATTGTATATATAATCGAATTACTCAAAAATACAGAGAAAAAATGCACAAATAATACAGGTCACGAGGTTAAGAAATTCTGCTTACTAAAAAGGCCTATAGGCGCCCACGGTGTCTATAGATAATGGGCCCTAATAGTAGGGCCCGTCTATAGGCGTATAGATAGTGCCTATCGCCCGCTTATATAAGGCCCGTGGGCACTGCCCACCCGCCTGTCTATGGGCGATGTCGCAGTCTAGTCGCACTTGTATAAGCAGCGGATTCCCTACCTAAAATCCCCTCCGCGAAAACAATCAGACGCTGTCTTTAAAGCACTGTATAAGAGCGCCAGCAGAGTATACTACGGAGGCTACCTCCTAGTGCAAAACTCTCCGTTGCACTTAATTACTGGACCTCACCGTTCGTATAGGCCTTTATAGCAATTACTGGCTATTTTATTGACGAGGACTAGCAGTACCGTGAGATCCTTCTTAGATTCGAACCTCTCTACAGAACCCACTCTGGTGTAAACCTTAGTGTTGTACTTACGGATATTCTTAAGAGGTATAATATCAAACATAAGGTACTTACGATCACAACCGACAATACTTCGAACAATAAAATATTAGTCGAAAGTCTCCAGCAAGCAATACCAGAAGATACCACTATTGTTAGAGTTCTATATATTGCCTATATCCTCCAGCTATATCTCAATAAGTTACTTGGATATATAAAAGCGAGCCCAGTGAATAAGTTAACAGAGACTCGGTGGACAGAACAGCGGTCTCAGTCCGCCCGAACGAACGCGAGGCAGTATAAGCGAGAGATTGTTAACACTTTAAGCAAGGTCAGTTATATCTAATTTTATAATATTAATACCGTTTCTTATACCTTACTAACTATTTCACTAGGTTCGAAACCTCGCTATATACGTAAATATAAGCCCCCAGCGACGGGATATATTTTACGCCCTTCAGACTGAATCAGCTAAACTCGCGCCAATATAAGATATCAAAACGCGATAGAACTCTACTTTTCTTATACTCCGGTGTATAAAGCGGCTTCGCCCTTATTTTACGCTATTTTGTGATAAGTATAAGCGATCGGACCTTACGTTAGATAACGATAAATAGCGATAGATCGAGTACCTTCTTTGGATCACCCAGCCTTTCTTTAAATTCACCCTTAAACTATCAAAGATAAAGGATACCACTATCTATTATATATTTAAGATCTACAATAAGCTCTTCGAGCACCTTAAGCAATCTATTACACAGCTCCGACGTAAAAGGGTCCCTTAGAAAACAAATATACTACAGGCTCTTAAAGCTGCACAGTAGAAACTTAAGGACTATTACGCCGAAACAGATAATATCCGAGGTAATCTTTATACAATTGGAACTATACTTACTCCTACCAATAAGCTTCGGTTCTTTTAAACCGATAAATAGGAAGAGCAATAGGCTCAGAGGTATCGACGTAGCTTTTAAGACTACCTTATACTATATAAGACACGTCTTAGAAGTATACAGACGTCTCTACCGTCCTAGTCTTCGAAAAGGTCAGGGTCTCGCCTCGATATAATACTCGGAAGTCAGTAACCTAATAACCTATCGCGTGATAAGCTCTCACAATATCTTAAAAGTGGTATATATAAAGTGTGACCACTAGAATTATAAAATATAGTACTAATATATAATAGATACTATTAATATATCCCCCCTTCTGTTCTAGAAGGATAACTAATATCGATTCCCAGCTCTTATAAGCCTAGCCCGAGATATACTTTCGATTCCAGTAACCGGGGCGGGCGTCGAAAGGCTGTTCAACTCTGCTCGGGATATCTGTCACTACCGCCGAGGTAGACTTAACACCGACACTATTCAGGATCTTATAATATATCTTTGTACGTCGAGGTTTAACTTCGAAGAAGCCGAGTATACGTTTCTAAAGGAATTCTTCTCTCGCGATAAGGTCGAGACAGCCAACGAAGAGCAGAATAATAGTCTTTATATATACGAGTTTAATCCGATTAGCGATAACGAGGAAGATAGGATAATAGTAGAGATCAGTAATAGAAGGGAGGACGAGCAGCCTACTCTATTAACTAGTAACGAGGATCACGTTCCAGAGTGTGATATCCCACTACCTATACCTAAGGAAGGGAATACTTAGGTACGTAGATTTATTAGATCCCGGAAACGTACAAGGCAGGATAACGATAAATAGGAATACTATTAGCTTTAAATTGATAACTGTGTTATTTACAATCTAAGTATATATAGGAAATATAGTATAATAGTAGCAGTCGAAGAAGGTTTTAGGCACTATTTCTGACCGCGGTCAGAAATAGTATAGGCTAAAGTGGCTTTTTACGTATAAGTAATTTCTGATAGCCGTTAGAAATAGTAGTGGTGTATTAGAATTAGAGCGGGCTGTAGGAGCTTTTACCCCCTTAAGGTGAAAAGGAAATACAATAAGATACAGGTAAGAAATACATAATTTATGTAGATACGACTCTTCCTATATTTGCACTGTTTAGTAACCCGCATAGGTAACCTGCAAACCCGCGCGGGTTACCCAAGCAAACCCGAAACCCATTGCGGGTTATAAAAGTCGACCCGAAACCCGACCCATTTGCGGGTTGGGTTTTTTCGGGTTTGCGGGTTTGCGGGTTTTGGCGCAGTCTAAACCCTACCACACGCCGGCGAGGGTAATAATAACAAGAACAACGAACTAAGACTTCCCTTCCCACTGGAACAGGGTAATAAGGCTCACCAACACGAGGTTAAGCCTAACTTGATACGACTAGACTAGATAACTGCTAGCACGGGATGAATGAATAAAAGAAGGTTTTTTCATATTAGACTGCAGCTACGGGGCTAGAGTAATATACTCCAGATTCTGCTGCGAAAATCCGCCGGAGCGGATCAACATAGCTCCCGAGCCTCCTGCTCGGGACAATGGAAGCCCAATGCCGAGTTTTGCTTCCGGGAGGTATATGTGTATATGACTATATTATATATAGGTGCTTGTATTTAATCCTTGATTTGGATATCTCTTTGGATTTTCAAGTTCCGTTTATATTATATCCAAAATGCCAACAATTTACCATTCCCCTTATCCAGATATGGAGATCAAATCGGTTGATTTGGTCTCCTATCTGTTCTCAAACCCTCTCAACACACCTCTGGATCGGCCTATGTACATTAATGCTATCTCAGGAGAGCAATATACCCTTGGAGATGTGATTCAACGTACACGCTCTCTGTCCAACGGACTCCGACAAAGTATAGGACTTAAGCCCAACGATGTCGTGGCATTGTTCAGTCCCAATACAATCGATTACCCTGTGGTATGCCATGCAATTGTCGGATCCAGAGCTATTGTTGCTCCGACCAGTGCGGCCTTGACGGCACTTGAGCTTAATGCTCAGCTCAAGACTAGCGGAGCCAGATTCATCTTCGTCCATTCATCTTTGCTACAGACTGCCCAGAAGGCAGCTAAGGGGACACCCATCGAGAAGATTATCTTGATAGATGGTCAAACGCCAGTCAATGGGGAACTCACATGCAATCATCTCGCTAGCACATTTGCCCCCGCTGATTTCCTCGCTATCGATCCGTCCGAGGCAGCTAGCCAACCCACATTCATCTGCTTTTCATCCGGAACTTCAGGGGCAGCCAAGGGTGTCGTTACAACACATCAGAACCTCACCTCAAACCTTCAGCAATGGCGCCACCAACTAGACACCGGTCTTCCCTCCCAGCGACCAGCAAGAAAATCCGCCATTGCATTCCTGCCCTTCAGCCATATCTATGGCCTCAACCTATTCATGTGCCAATGTCTGATTTGGGGCACGACAGTGATCATCCTGCCAAGGTTCGAGCTCGATTTATACCTCAGCTGCATCCAGAAATACCGACCAGACGAGTTGTCGTTGGTACCACCCATTGCTCTGATGTTGGTTAAAGACCCACGGGTCGCCAAATACGACCTCAGCAGCGTACGCACAATAATGTCTGCCGCTGCACCGCTTACAGTCGAATTATCGTCCGCCCTCGAAGCCAAGTTGACAAAAATTTCCAAGACACAGGTATACTGTACCCAGTCATGGGGTCTGACAGAGACCTCGCCAATGGCGACTGTCGTCCCAAATGACCGTATGGATAAGCGGAACGCGGGTGTGGGCTGTATTGTGCCCAACATGCAGCTCCGCTTTGTGGATCCCGAGTCGATGAAAGACGCAGCCGTCACATCTGATGGATCCACAGAGCCTGCGGAGATCTGGTGCCGTGGTCCAAACGTGGTGGGGGGCTATTACAATAACGACGACGCGACGAAGGAGGCATTCCACGTGGACGAGGAAGGAACGAGGTGGTTCCGAACCGGCGATATCGGTATTATCGATAGAGATGGGTATGTCACCATCCAGGATCGCATCAAAGAGATGATCAAGTACAAGGGACTGCAGGTCATCCCTAGCGAGCTGGAGGGAAAGCTGGTCGATCACCCCGACGTGGAGGATGCGGCTGTGACTGGGGTGTGGGTGGAGGACAAGGCCACTGAGCTGCCAGTTGGATTTGTGGTTTTGAGTCCCCAGGCCAAGGACAGGGATCAGAAAGCTATTCTTGATGGGATCCATGCTTGGCTGAATGAGCGTGTTGCCAACCACAAGCGTCTGCGTGGGGGCATTCAGGTCTTATCGCAAATTCCCAAGTCGCCGAGCGGGAAAATTTTGCGTAGACAGTTGAGGGATCTGCTGAAGAGTCAAGTGCCCAAGGCTCGTCTGTGATTGAGAGTTTAGCATTCTCTGCTTATAGCCTGTACCCGTATAGATCGTGAAGTAGCAATTCAAACCGTCGAATTAGAAACTCTGGCTTATTTCTGCGTATTCCAAATATCGTGTCACTTGACATATATACATGCTACATGCTGATACTAGATAGAATCAACCAATCTACTTCGTATCTCTAACAAGTAAAATATCTAAAACGCTAAAACGTGAAAAACTCGGGAGATTTCCCTGGAGCCCGCGGGTTCCGATCGGAGTTCAATTTAGGAACTTTATCAGGTACAATATAAGACTCAGAGACTCATTTCATTTTCTTGTTCTCTATAGAGTCAATTACCTTAAATCAAGCTCATTGCACATATCCTTTTGCATCGGTTCTTTAATTTGATTGTCTCAATTTGATTGCCTCATTTTCGCCTGGTGGAGTCGGACCAGCCGTATCCGTACACGGATTGCGATTCCTCCTCTCAGCCATATCTCTACTTGTCATGGGATCGTGGATGCGGCCCTTCTCACATGAGAAGGAGGAAAAAAGACCCAAGTTCGTCGAGTTAAGGTCGTCAAAATGGTTTATCATGTTCGTTGTTGCCTTTGCTGTCGGCACGGATATCTTCATGTACGGTCTTATCGTGCCGGTCACGCCAACTGCACTGAAAGATAAAGTGGGCATCCCAGAGAAGGATGTTCAAAGCTGGACATCAATTCTTCTCGCGCTGTACTCCGCTGCTTTGTTGGCCTTTGCGCCTGTTGTCGGGTACATCGCTGATCGAGCCGAGTCCCGCCGGTGGCCTTTGCTAGTTGGTCTCGTTGCACTGGCCGCTGCGACAGCCTTGCTGTGTGTCGGTAGTCATATCGGATTGTGGATTGCTGGTCGCTTGTTTCAAGGTGCTGCGGCTGCGGTGGTGTGGACAGCCGGCTTGGCACTGCTAGTGGACACTGTCGGGAAAGACGAGCTTGGCCAAGCTATTGGCTATGTATCCATGGCTATCAGTATTGGAACGTTAGCTGGACCTCTTCTTGGTGGAGTTGTCTATGAAAATGGTGGATATTACGCCGTTTATGGCCTTGCCTTCGCTTTCATCGCCCTCGATATCATCTTACGATTGGTTTTGATCGAAAGAAGACATGCTATCAAATGGCTTGTGCCGGAGATGACACCGTTCCCTGTGAATGGGCATCAATCCACGGAAAAGGAGTCTGGAGAAATCTCACATCCTATGTCGTCGACCAGTGGCTCTGAATCTCGTGAATCCCAAACGCCTTCTCCCACCTCACGGAGTGCATTCGGGCGTTTGGCCATTTTGTTGAGCTCACCCCGTCTTATCGTGTCCGTCTGGGGATATCTCATCCTGTCGATTATCATGAGCTCATTTGACAGCGTCCTTCCACTCTTCGTGCAACAGACATTCGGGTGGCAGCAAAGTGGCCAGGGACTAATCTTTATCCCGCTCATGGTACCACACATTCTAGACCCGTTGACGGGGTGGGTTATAGACAAGTACCCCAAATCCTGTCGCTATCTCACCACAGCGGCATTTCTCGCTCTCGTTCCCGTGTTGGTGCTTCTAAGATTTGTCACGCATAACTCGATTCAGCAGAAGGTTGTCCTATGTGCCCTCCTTGCGTGTGTTGGGCTATGCATTGCGGTGGCTATGCCGCCTATCGTTGTAGAGGTCTTCTTCGCTGTGAAGGAAAAGGAAGATAAAACTCCTGATATCTTCGGTCGCGGTGGCGCTATGGCCTCAGCTTTTGGGCTTTCAAATATGGGATTCGCGGCTGGGAGCCTGATCGGGCCATTCTTTGCGGGATTTATTCGCCAGGAGGCTGGCTGGGGGGCGATGGGATGGGCACTAGGGTTGATAGCTGGCGTATCATCCGTCCCAATCCTGTTGTTCATTGGTGGCTGGATCTTAAGAAAGCCGGTGAAATCCGAGAATGAAGTCCAAGTGACAGACAGTCCACCTGGCTCATGAGTTGAAAAGGGCCAACGAAGAAATCCATCATGTATAAATACTTCATGCCTTCTATACATACGTATATCTCAAATATGATAGCGTTATGGATAAAATTTACCTTGGGTGCCTGAATTGTCGGGTATATGTATCTATCTACAGAGTAGTTTTGCCATGTGGAAGATCACACTTTGTAAATATTTCCCGGTAGTAGAAATTAAAAAGAAAAGAATTCAATATTTCTCTACAATTCTTGAAATTATCCCTGGAAGTGCTCCCCACAAGTGTTCCCCGCAGCCCCACGAGCATGATCGTGCTAATATAGATTCGGGACTTGTTCGAAAGGACATCAGCCGTGATGGAGAGCCATGCCACCGCCAGGGTTACCAAAAATTGTCCGAGGTTCCCCAATCTGCTTTTGCCATCTATCCAATTCTAAAGCTCTGAGAGTTTACTATGGTGACCCCTGAAATTCAACACTCTGCCCTGAATGCCATATTCAAGGGCGTCCAGCGAGACGATCAAAATGTACCCGTTCATCAATTCCGTGGTATAAAATATGCCAGTGTGCCAGCACGGTTCGAAAAGGCCGAGCCTGTGCGTCGGTTTGATGGAGCCGTTGTTGATGCCTCAAAATACGGGTACGCTGCATTCACGCCACAAGACAGACACAGACACTTGAAATACAATTGAATTCATACACTGACATGTAATACAGTCCGAGATGCCCTCAACCGGATGTAGATGTCCGCCACCTCCTCCGTATTCCAGACGACTTCGTCATTGCCCCAGAAGCAGAGGACGAATTCGAATGTCTGAATCTAGAGATTACATGTCCCCCCATGTCTCCCACAGCAGGCTCGCTTCCTGTTCTTGTCTGGATACATGGCGGCTCTCAGATCGTCACATTCTGTTCTGCTGCCTCTAAGATTTGCGACCCGACCAAGATTGTTGCAGATTCTATCAAGGCAGGCAAACCTATCATCTTTGTGTCGATAAATTACCGCCTTAATATCTTCAGTTTTGGAGATGGTAAAGAAAAGAATTTGGCTCTGAAAGACCAGAGTCTCGGTATTGAGTGGGTGCGACAGAATATCGCTGGTTTCGGGGGTGATCCGGTAAGTCGTATACTCACCGTTTCCCGCAAATACGTATCTGTGCTCATTATGGGTAGGAAAATATCACTTTGTCGGGTGAAAGTGCTGGCGCTATCTATACCCATGCACATCTTATCACTGGTCCTCCTGTGAAAAGGGCCGTCATGGCATCTGGAACTCTCTATCTATCCTCGCCGCTACCAGTCGAAAAGGGCGAGGCCCTTATTAAAGGATTAGAGGCAAAGGTTCGGGAGCTTGGTCAAACTTCACTGCGCGAATCCTCCGTTACTGTGCTGGTTCAAGCACTGAGAGAGTGCAATGTGAATACAATGTGGATACAGGAGGAGCCTGAACTGGCTGGTTGGGAAACCAAACCCGAGCAGGTTGAGGAAGTGATGATTGGCGATGTTGAGTACGAGGTAAGTAAAGCCTTATCTGTACCTGGTCTGGAACACCATTAATCTGTGCTTTAGTCTGTTATTTGGCGGAACGGCGTCGAGCTCCTCGACGGAGAGACTATCTCGGCTTCATTCGACAATGATAAGAAATGGGGCGCCCAGCTTCGAAAAATGTATCAGGTTGTCGGTGATCGCCCGACTGCTGCGAAGCTGGGAGCTCTCGATCTTGTCAATGATATTCGATATACTCTTCCCGTCGAGGTCATCACCGACAAATTACGCCTAGCCAACAAGCGTGTTTTCCGATATGTGATAGACCAGTCCAATCCTTGGCAACCTTCAAGTCGTGCACACCATGCCGTTGATCTACTATTTCTCTTCGACGGCGTTGATCTATCGTTCAATCCTGCAGCTAGCGCGGTTGGAAAGGAGATGCGGGAGCGTTGGGTTCGGTTTGTCAATGGTGATGGACCTTGGTCTGCCAACTTGAGATTTGCTTTTGGACCTCTGGGTGAGTGCAAGGAGATTGATGAGTCGCAGGTCGCTGCTCGTCGGAGACTTCAGCATTGCAAGATGCTTAAGGAGGCAGGAACTGGCGCATATATGCCTATTGTCTTTGCTTTGACTGCAGGGAGAATTAGTCTGTTAAATTAGTCCAAGATGATAGATTAATATAGATCTAATCAAGTGAACGCCTAAATGAACTCCTGTCAGAATCATAATTTCACTAGCGTAGTTGTCTAGATTGCCAAGCTTGACCAGTTACCTCAATGGACCAACATCAATTCCTAACGCAAATTAATAATTCAACGACTTCACCTGTCCAGGTGACTTCAAGATTTCTAACATTTCGGCAGTTGATCCAACACGTTAATCCCGTCCAGATTCCACCAAAATAACCCTCACCTCCTAGCTTCTCCACACAGGCGGAGCCTCCACCGTTACTCAGCTTTGACTCATGTGGGGTCGCCTGGCGCCCATGAAACCAACCTACCTCCTCACATGAGAATGATGCTTTCTCCGCCATTCACTGCGTGAATCCGGTCCATCCGGGAGTTCGGCAAGTCGCTTGACCCCAACTTTGCCGATTTCCAGGGATAAAATTCACTCTGGGGTATCCAAGCGCCAACATCGCGTGTCCGCCTGATCCATTGTGGCCATGACGCAGCTTTCCGAGACACATCCGTGCTGTATAGTTCTCCCTGGGTGGTCGGATTCAATGGATCGATTTTCTGGGAATCTTGAATTGTGGTATTTCAATTTTGACTTGACCCCACAGGTCATGGTCTGATCGTTGACTGTGAAGTATATAGAGGTCTTGTTTCCCCTGGGTTTACTTGAAGAAGACGAATAAAGCAATCATTACTCTTCCTAGTCTGTTGATCCTAGGATTTCTAGCCATTTCATTACCATGCCTTCTACTGATTCCTTGTCGGACCCCAAGGAGTATCAAAAGATATTCCACTGGGCTGAGACCCAAAAGGATGGAACTATCCCTTCCTTCAGCACAAGACGTAATGATCCTTATGAGGTATGTTGCTTTATGGTATCTCCCAAACTATTAGGCCTCTCATTGACTCTTCTATAGTATCAATCTGGCTTTGGCAATGCGTACGTATAGTTGCATAACCTCCATCTCTATGATTAGCGATTTAAGATACTAATTTAGTACCTCTTGAACAGCTTCGCATCTGAAGCAATCCCTGGAACTATTCCACATGGCCAAAACAGCCCTCGCAATGTGAGGTTCGGTCTGTACGCCGAGCAGATCACAGCCACTGCTTTTGTCGCTCCACGACACTGCAATAACAAGGCGTGGCTATACCGTGTTCGCCCTGCTGTCGCTCACCAGGGATTTGTAAGTACTCTTCTTCTTGATTTTAGGTATCAGCACTGACATCTCTTGCAGACCGAACTCCCAGATAACAAAGACACTGAGGCAAACTTCCTGCCCCTGAACCCTCGCATCCATGTGTCCCCTACCCAGCTAGCATGGCACCCCTTTGATATCCCTGAAGGTGAAGAAGTCGACTTCGTTTCAGGACTGAAAACTGTCGCCGGCTCGGGTGATCCCACACTGCGCGAAGGCTTGGCTACACATGTCTACGTCGCCAACTCAAGCATGAAGAAGAAGGCATTCGTTAACTCCGATGGTGAATTCCTCATTGTTCCTCAGCAGGGAGCACTAGATATTCAGACTGAATTCGGTCCTATCTTTGTGCAGCCGGGTGAGATTGTTATTATTCAGCGTGGTATCCGCTTCAGCGTCAATCTTCCAGACGGTCCCTCGCGTGGATACATCCTCGAGGTCTGGGGTACACAATTTGAGCTTCCTGAGCTGGGGCCGCTTGGTGCTAACGGCCTTGCAAATGCGAGGGACTTTTTGACCCCTATTGCTCAGTATGAGGTGGTTCAAGAGCCCTGGGAAATTGTTTACAAGCTTGGCGGCAAGTTCTTTAAGAGCACTCAGAACCACAGCCCATATGATGTTGTAGCTTGGCATGGAAACTATGTGAGTTTGTCTCATTCTTATAGCATCAGATCTCGGTCAACTAATTTCGGTTTAGGTCCCCTATAAATACGACTTGACCAAGTTTGTCAACGTCGGCTCCGTCTCTGTTGACCACATCGATCCGTCTATCTTCTGTGTCCTCACAGCTAAATCCCGCGACCTCACCGCACCATTGGCCGATTTCCTCACCTTCTCTCCTCGGTGGGATGTTGCCTCACGTATGTCTGGTCAACTTATTGATTTATGAACATTGCTAACAATAACAAAGACACATATCGCCCTCCCTATTACCACCGTAACGCTGCATCCGAACTAATGGGTCTAATCTACGGCGATTATGGTGGCCGCTCGGATGAATTCAAGCCGGGTAGTGTGTCATTCGAATGTGGCAGTATGATCGCCCTGGAAATTTCCCGTCGAATAAGAGCCAATGCTGATGTTTTATAGTGGTCCCCCATGGCGTTGCCTACGAAGAGTTTAAGGAAGCTACTGTTAATACGCCACCAGTGATGCAGATATCCGAGGCATCGATTGCATTCATGTTCGAGTCTTGCCGCCCCTTCACAATTACCGATTATGCATGGAACAGCGATAAGAAGCACGAACATGAGCCTAAAATGTGGGATAGCTTGGTGGACAATTTCTCGAAGCACGCCAAGGAGATTGAAGTAACTTTGGCTAAGGCCAAGAAATAGTCTGGTTTGATACTTTCTACCATAGTGGTTTATTGTACATGTTCGAATATCTACTAGTTTTGTGCTGTTTGACCTGATTATTCAAAATTGAGCTGGATGAAGACCAACCGACCAGAGAGAATTACCCAGACAAATGTGTTATTGTGTAAGCCTATGATAAACCTCCAGGGCTCCCATCACCAAAACGGTTTCTGTGGGACTTGGAGCACCCCAGGACGATGATTGAGTGATCCTTATTAGTATGAACAATATAGTTGAAAGATCTTGCTTCAAATTTCTATGGTGATGTGAATGTTGTTCATGAGTAGTTAGTTTTAAGATTATATAGAAGTCCCTTCATATTTCCTACTATTTGCATTAGAGAATTTCCTTTAGACATATTCATTGAGTCGTCATAAAGACCAGTAGTACAGGTTTGAATGAGCACAGCATATGCCAGGGGAATAACGGGTATGTAGTGTGAGGGTTGCACAACATCTATAAACTGCAGCGAACATCGATCTAGGAAATCTATTACGGTTATCCCGTTTTACTTCAGGCTCATGTATAAGAATGATGACGAAAAACTGCAGGCCTCCCACTCAAAACTGTCAATAACGCAGTGCTTTACTCTTTCCAAACCAATACCGGCTTAACAAAATCCCCACATTTTAAGCTGGCCATTGCCTTTGGGTATTCGAAAGCCTGCTCAATCCGGTTAGTTGATTATTTCATGGATAGGTTTCATCAGGATCACAGACGTCAAAATACTGCACAAGTCGATCGATAGGGAAGATTCCTTCGCGATACCACTGAATCATTTGCGGGATACTCTGGAGCTAGGGTTAGTGAACATCCGAACGTGAGGGTGGCATATACATACAACACGAGGATCACAGTCTCCTTCGATACATCCAAGGATGGATCGACCTGACTGTATCGCCAGAACAGACTAAGTCAGTAAACGATACATCGCACTGGACCAGGTAATAATAACATACATTTAGATGTTCTGTAGCATTGAAGCTTAATTTATAGTCAAACGGCGGCGCGCCTATCAAGACCATCTTTCCTCGAAATTTTGTAGATTGGATACTCTGCTCTATGATAGCAGGGATGCCAGTAGTGTCTACCGCAATAGAAGCACCAGTGGGTATCAGGCTTCGAACAGCGACGTCCAGCGTGGAAAAGTCAGCAGCGCTCGTGTCGATCGTATGAGTCGCGCCCAGCTCTTTGGCTAGCTCGAGACGGGACTGGATTCGATCCACTACAATAATCGCTTTGCATTTCGTGATCTTCGCTGTCTTTACATATTTTGTCATCAGTCATATTCGAGTGTTTCTTGAGAGATACTAAAACTCACCATAAGAGCACCCATTCCCACTGCGCCCAATCCCGCGATCATAACAATGTCGTCCGGGCCGGCTTGGGTTATATTTGTGATCGCACCCATCCCAGTTTGAAATCCGCAACCAAGTGGAGCAAACAGCTTTAGCTCGCTGAGATCCTGAATGAGATCCTTGACATTAACCACGCAAGATTTGCTGGCGACACTGTACTGCGCAAAGCTAGACTGACCAAAGAAATGTGACCAAATCCTTTCGTCTCCGGTCTTCATGGATTCTTGCTGACCAAAATAGTTCTTGGGAACAAAAGTATCGCAATACGATGGGTGGGAAGCTTCACACTGCTCGCAAGTAGAGCAAGAATCGAAAGACAAAAGGATTGGATCTCCAACTTCCACAGAGTGGACATTTTTCCCCACAGCGCGAGCAACACCGGCGCCTGTTGAAAATCTTAATTATAACAGTTCCTTCAATCGTAGATTGTAAGAGTACATACCTTCGTGTCCAACCACCTTGGGATACTGAACACCAATTGCTCCAGGTGGGACCGATGAGAGGAGGACGTCTGTATGGCAGATCCCTGCAGCATACAGCTCCACTAGTACCTCGTCATCGCCTGGTTCACCGATCTGCACTTCCTCGAGCGACCAATTAGGTGTTGCAAGCTGGACTGGCTCCCGTGCTACAATTGCTTGGCTGTTCAATTTCGTGATCGTCATGTTTGTGTTTGTGTTGTTTGATATGAATATTTTAGCTTTCGATGCAATACCCTCTGTTTGGTCTAACTGTTAGATATCGCCGCAATCTACCCCGCGGATGTAGAAATATTGTGCTACTTGTGACCTTAGCGTCCCTCGGCTACAAAATACATTGCACTAATGCGCACTACAACCTAGCATATCTCCCCAGCTTGAGACGACTTGATGTTAAGCATGTATATGCTTGTCACTCCTAGATGCTACTAGTTATACCTAGGTAGTTATGTTTTCATAGCTTTTAGGTTGAAACCTTCCAAGGTTGGAAAACTCCAGACCGGATAGAGCCGCATCCCGTATAGGCTTCGTTGAGGATATATACAACTACCTTCTCAAATTAGAGGAATCTGACCCTATAATTGTTTAGATTTCTTAGTCCTAAGACCCCTTCAATAATATCAAGTTAATCGGTGGTCGGCGCTTCGGAGTCCGCGTAAATCCGGAGCGCGAGAGCGTCCCGACACCGATAGGTCCAATTCACGTCAAATTGGGCTGGAGACGGGGGAATCATAGATTTGTCGGGTCAAATACAGCCCGATCTATACAGTCTTGCTTTGTTTTTTTCTTTTTCAAAGGAAAATATAGAAGCTCAAGTATGTATATAAGACTTGGGCACCATGTGTGCACCTTACGTTGGATAGAATAGACCACAACATACGTTTTCCCCTTCGATCGGACCTAGGCCCAGTCCAATAAAAACGAATCTTTGACAGAATCACATGCTTGATCGAAGCAAGCAAATATATATCTAAACAGATCAAAGTTCGTGTTCCAACCCTTTGCCCTACAGTCAAATCATCTAACAAGCCCTAAGAAAATGGGGGGACCCTATATGCCTAGAACTGCCTCACTTGGGGGTCGACCAACAATTTCCCTCGATGTCCCAATATGCTCCGTCTTCCTCGCTCTTTTCATCACTGGCGCTGCCTGTCATATGACCCTGTTCCGTCGCAACCTCGCAAGGGGCCACAAGTTCGTTCCATCGGCCGCAACGTTCGGTTTCTGTATGTCGCGTATTATCGCAAATATCATTCGCATCGCCTGGGCCTGTTACCCGACAAATGTTAGAATCGCGATTGCAGCACAAATATTCGTCGCAGCGGGCGTGTTGGTGCTTTTCATCTTGAATCTACTATACGCACAGCGTATGGTCCGAGTTGTCTACCCAGTGCTGGGATGGTCCCGACCAGTATCATGGGCGTTCAAAGTACTGTATGCTCTTGTTGTGGTGACCATCATCATGGTCATCACTTGTGTTATTCAGACTTCATATACTCTCAACTCAAACACCCTTCGCATCGATCGCGACATCATGATCTATGGTCAGACCTACTTCTCCATCGTCTCGTTCATACCACTTCCTCTTGTCTTCTTTGTCCTTCTTTCTCCAAACAGAAAGCAAATTGAACAAGTTGGTTCGGGTAGCTGGGTCGTCAAAATATTCCTGGTCGGACTGGTCAGCGCATTGCTCTGCCTCGGCGCGTCTTTCCGTGCCGCTACCTCATGGATGCCACCTCGCCCTATCACGAACCCAGCCTGGTATCACAGCAAGGCTTGCTTCTATATCTTCAACTTTACTATTGATATTGTGGTTGTAGCGATCTTCTTCGTGGGTCGTGTTGACCAGCGATTCTGGATTCCGAATGGAAGCTCGAAAGTGCGTCACTACAGACGAGATGAGAGTAGTGAGAAAAACGTGCAAGCCACGCAGGATCTCGAGAGTATCAGCGTGTCTGAGGACATGACTGAAGAAACAAAGTAACCTGAGAGAACTCCATTCGAGCTGCCAGGGTGTGCTAATTTAATAGATAGAGCAATATCGTATGTATAGAATATGGTTAATGTCGGACAATCAATGAAGCCATGAATAGACTATTATATAAACTGGATGGTGGTGCAATGTATCTGAACTAGTAATATAACATCATCCCTCACACCAACACTAACCGGATCTTTATTAAGGACCATCATTACCACCTTCACAATGTGGGAAGAAACTGCAAAGCCGTATCACGATGGCCTGGCAATATTATGTGGTCTAAATTCGACAAGGTCAGATCCCTACAAAAAGATAGAACTTTCTTCGTTGGGCAGTCTCGATGTAGTTGTCACGGTTCTTCCAATAAAAAAAAGGTAAAGTAGAGGTTTATGGGGGCCTTGATCTCCGTCTTAAGCAAGGCTGTTCTCATCTGTTCCTAGTTGGAGGGGTTTTTTTTAGTGGCCATTTAAGCTCAATCATAGTGATCTGGCAGTGCAGTATATTTCGGCAAGACTGTTGTCAATTTACCCTCCATTCGATGTAGGAAAGTCTGGCGGAAGGCTCTGCTTGGGGGTCACCGTTTTTAGCATTCTTGGCTTAAATGACTTCACAGATACAGTCGTATCTATTTCCACACATTGTGTATTCCCATGGACAGTCGCCGCGACGACTAAAGCATGGTTGGTGACCATGACGCATACCGCCATGTGTTCGTGAACCAGAAGAGCCGCTTTCCCATGTTGATATGGCACTCATTTGAGGCGCAGACATCGACCAGAATCTTGTTCTCTTATTCAAGACGACCCATGGACGGCTGTTTGATACTGCAGCGAGTTTTAACCGGCTGATGATACTGGCCAGTAGTTTGGGGAACTGGGATTTTAGAGAACAGACTTGATTCTTGAGGACAAGCCGAGCGCCGGGAAATCCTAAGCAATGATGAGACGTCTAATAAAGCTGCAGGCAGCGCCCAACGGTATGCCAGTTATTCAAAGAGAATGATATAAAATTTCAGCCTTCCATGCGTATATCTCAGCTCTTAGTGATACCAACGAGAGCTCTGGTATCTCAATTAACCAGAAAAGGTATCCACCCGCAAATCCGGAATATACTCGGGCTGCCCCTAGGGTATTCCTATAGTCTCGTGGAACTGGGTCTTGCAAATGGTCTTTTATTTTCATGATTGGTATCAACAAGTGGCCAGGCATCGAACCATACAGAATTAAGTAGGCGAGAGCCCTGTTCGATTGCAACTCCCATTCACCGCCAGTCCAATTGCCTCTCGAAGGACAAAAATGAAATCTATCAAAGGAAATAGTCAGGTGTGCGCCTCGATACCATAGGTTCTCCCGCTCGGGGGCAAGGATCGAATTGTAGGCTGGATAATGTCAGTAGGATATCGAAGAAATGAGAAACTGCAGGCTGTCCTCACAATGTGTATTTCAAATGCTCGTCAATCTCCATAATGGCGGCCTGGTTACCGCAGCGATAACAGTAATTTGGTGCTGTAGTCTGGTTAATCTTTTAGTCCATCCAGGTCGAGCGATGAAAAATATACCTGAGAAAATCGTGACCACGTTCCGATCCTGCGACCAATTATATCCTTCCATCACCAATTGATGGGCACGTGCCACAAGAGTCAAGCCGTTGTTGTGGTTGAAGGCTTCAGAAATGTCCTGTCCGAACGTGTATCCAGCACCTCGAGGAGAGATTCCCCATCCACATCGGTCATCTGGATCACTCCAGAGCAAGTCACACATAGGACCCTCGTGGGGAACTTCTTGGATGCGATCAAGCGACCGGATGTTGTCGAGAGTGTCAATGGACGGACTCAGTCCTCCGTGAAGACAGAAAATCTGGTTTTCAATGAGAGCAGTGAGGGGAAGGTAGTCGAAAAGGTCGGTGAAGTATTTCCACACGTTGGCATTGCCGTATTTGCGGAGACATTCGTCATAGAATCCGTAGACCTGTGTGATCTGTCGGGACTCGTGATTTCCACGGAGGATGGTAATACGCTGCGGATAACGGATCTTCAGCGAGACCAAAAGAGTCACCGTCTCAACTGAGTAGTAACCACGGTCGACGTAGTCACCTATATCAAGAAAAATTAAAAACGTTACCCCAAACCACGTTCATCCGACCGTTGTCCACTCACCCATGAAAAGGTAGTTTGTATCCGGGTTAGGACCCCCAATGCGGAAAAGCTCCATTAAGTCATGGAACTGTCCGTGTATGTCACCGCAGACTGTCACTGGGCATTTCTATCGGATAAGTCAGTTGGCTGGGCGGGCAGGGCAACAACCCGACCGAGAAATAACATACCACTGGCTGCACATTGGATTCCTCCTGCAATACCTCTCTTGCCTAAAGACGCAGAAATGATCAACTTGAACTCATTCTAATCAATCTGTCGACACAAGAAACCCACCCGATCGCACAGCCGCCGCACGTCTTCCTCCGCTAATTGCTTGCAAGTCATCAAACTCTCGATCCAGCCGTCCAAAGTCGGTATGGACCCCGGGTCGCTTGTTGGCGACAGGTGGTGTGGCTCGGGGGACCGCGCAGTATCGATTTCCATGTTGTTATCCATTGCGTCGGTATGCTCAGCTGGCTGAAAAGGAGGGGCCAGCTGGGGAGGGGCGGTCTCGTGAGAAAACAACGGAATTCGTGAACGGGCGCAGGTATCGTGGGGTTAGAAAATATGTGGGATAATTACGCTCCAGATGGAAATTCAATTAAAAACAACTTCCCAAGATTTGGCAAGGGATAAGGGGATGGGACTTTGGAACGCGAGAAAGGGAGAAGAGATGGGAGTTCGGGAAGGTCAAGTTGAGTGGTGAACAAGGCGCCACACTTCAGCCACACACCGCTTTCTCCAGGGCTGCCTACGTAATTATCAACTATGTACTGGAGTGGGCCATTATACAGGAACGACCACAGGGTTTATACTATCTTTACTATAAAGATAGTATGTGTTAGACATCTGAACATACAATAAAATAGGCGCTAGGAAGATGTTTTACACGATGCACCAAAAAATGGCATAGCGGAAAAGACGCCAAAAAGGGCCATTGAGATGTGGCTGTAGCCTCTTGTTATTCATCTTACTTTTGAAACGGACTCAGGTCATTTAGCAACAAAGGAGTTGCCTTCTTCTTCTTTATTTCAGTCTCATTTTCTCGTCATTCGTTAGATAATGTCCCCGCCAAATCCACCACCAAACCCACCAAAGCCGCCCCCACCTCGTCCATTTCCATTATTACCGAAGGGTCCTCGATTACGACCAACAGGTGGCTCACCTGGTCCTACTGGATCATATCTTGCACCGGGAGGTACACGGGGGTCATATCCACCATTACCAGCTCCTCCTCCGCCGAAGAGAGGGTCATCAAATGTAGGATGCATACCCCCGCCACCTGAACCAAAGCCAGGGCCCATAGGTCCGCGCAAAGGGTCATGGGGACCAAGCCCTGCCGGGTAGAGATCTCGTTCCCCGATGTTGTATGGGTTTCTGCCTCCAATTCCTCCTGGATATCCTGGGTATCCTCGCGGGGGCCGGTTGATCTCAAACTCATCTTCGAACCCGGGCGGAGCAAAGTCTGGTGGGTTGGATCGGCGGGGAGCTGCTGCCAAGGGATCATCGAATGGGCGTGGACGTGCAGGCTGGGGAAGGGAGCCATCCTGTAGAATATCCGGTTGTCTTTCTTCTTGTAGCCTTGCTCTGGGCGGCTGGGTTGGATCTTCATACCCCTCTTTGTACAAACCGGGTGCAAGTTTCTGGATGACATTGATTTTGAACAAACCCACCAAGTCGCCTAGTCGAGCTGGCGAGATAAAAACATCTCGCAGGGATGCGGTTATATTTGCTGAGGAAGATACAGGAAGCGCAGAGGTGGAGATGTAGTCTTTGGTGGGAATGTCGAACGAGCTAGTCCGGTCATCGCCCAAGGCTAGTGCAAATATGACTGCATTATTCCCCAGCCGACTCACTTTGAGTAGATATTGCATCGAAGACTGCGCATGTGCGTAGCGAAAGGCAAATGTATCGTTAGCGTTCCATTCTGCGGGGAGGGAAGGTGTATCTGTATATTTTTCTGGAGAAGTCAGTAAGAGTCCACTGATGGGATTGAAACAGAATTGACATACCTAAGTTGTGATCTTCACCGAGACCGACCAGTCTGAAGTCAACTGCTACCATGCATGCATGGCCGATCAGAGCCACAGCCTCATATGGTGTTGTGAGATTGGGCTGTCTGTCCCCTGCGGGCTGGATAGCTTTCACAGCAAGGTCGAGGATATTATCCTGGCGAAGAGCATCCGCTGGTGCCATTTTTGGCAAAATGCGTATATTTCAGATGTGCAGTACTAAACGACAGAGAATCTGAAATATCTTAAGAGATGGGGTGGTGATGCGGCTCGCTGATGCCCAAGGTGACCTCACCAGGAGCTAGCCGCTTTTGGAAGATGTGGCGTCGGCACAAAGATCGCCCGCTCCAGCTATCTGCCTGCCCCGCTTGCCTTTTCTATTTTTGGCCATGCCGAGGGTTGTACAGAGTAGTATGTACTCCGTACACAAAACATACATATGTACAAGCACTACTCCGTATTTGTTGATGAATAGAATATTTGATTGATAGATTCGCCCAAGAAGCTCGCCCTTTATAACATCGACTTCGGGAAATTCTTCATTGCCTGCCGCACTCCCAAATCTGCCAAAATCTCCTCGGTTCCACCCAAGATCGCATCGAACTTATATGTGCGATGGAACATCTCAATGACCTTGCCCATTCCTGACTGAGTGATACCACGACCACCAAAGATGTTCGTAGCGAGGCTGGCAATCTCACCTGCAGCTTGGGTACAGTGTGACTTGAGCAGTCCAATAGGTCCACCCAGATGCTTCGCTTGCTCGGCGTATGTCATGTTGCACATCTGGTAGGCGATAGACTCAAGCCATGCCTGGTTAGACTCGGCGAGGGAGATCATACGGGCAAGCCTGTTAGATGTCAGGAGAGAAATAACGGCGGGTAATGATTCAAGAGACTCACTTCTGACGAATAACTGGTTGTTCAATCAACTTCTTGCCAAAGACAATGCGCTGGTTGGACCATTTCATTGTCTCTTCGACAACCACCATGGACATGCGGGCAACTGCAGCCACCATCATAAAGCGTTCGTGGTTGAAATTACTCATGATAACGGCAAAACCCTTATGCTCCTCGCCCAGGAGATTCTGAACCGGAACCTTGACATTCTCAAATTGAACGAAAGCAGTAGCAGCAGCAGTCGAGTATGAGGTCTTGATCTGCTTGGTCTCCACACCCTCGCCGCGAGGAATCAAAAGCACTGTGAATCCCTTCTCGGTACGGCAACCAGTAACAAAGTAGTCGGCGAACATGCCGTTTGTGATCCATTTCCTAGACAATGTTAGCACAAATCTCTTAACTGAACCAGCAAATGTGGTCTAACTAACTTTGTTCCGTTGACAATATAGTGTTTCCCATCAGGGGTCTTCTCTGCGGTTGTCTTCAGACCCGCCACATCGCTACCAGCAAAGGCCTCTGTGATAGCCAAACACATCTTCTTCTGGCCCGACAAGACCTCCGCATTGAGGCGCTCTTTGAGTACAGGATCGTGCAGCCATTGCTGGACAGCTGTCAAACTAATAGCCATACCGGCCATATTGCCATCCTGGAAGCCTCTGGCATTGGCACGGACCAACTCCTGTACTACAATCATATCGTGGAGATAATCAAACTCCTTT
The DNA here is from genome assembly GCF_028829585.1 of Penicillium vulpinum. Taxonomy (NCBI): domain Eukaryota; kingdom Fungi; phylum Ascomycota; class Eurotiomycetes; order Eurotiales; family Aspergillaceae; genus Penicillium; species Penicillium vulpinum. The sequence continues at coordinate 5,332,067 of NW_026643242.1, forward strand.
CCGTCCACAACTCCACCGAGCAAGGTGCGGTTGTGCAGATGCTTTCCGGGGCCCAATCGCATAGCAAGAATATTTGTCTCGGCCATACGGTTGATTAGCTCTTGGCTGATGTAAGTGCCATCCTGCTCTTTCTCTTGTGCTTCGGGTGTCACATATTTATCTGTGAACTCCCGGACGGCCTTTTGCAGCCGTCGGTGGGTCTCCTTGTAGTAGGGAGACTTGAACTGGGGTCGCAGCCATAGGGGTTCGGCATAGGGCACGGGACTTAAAGCTCCAGGGACGGGCACAATGACCTCGGGCTTTTCGCCTTCGATCACACCAATGCAAAGCTGGTCACGGTATTTCTCCAGCACCTCCTGGCGGTGCAGGTTGTAGAAATCGGTTGTTGCATCCTGGCCAGCAACCTGAGCGAGTACAACGGCACCACCGGGATGGGCGTCGACAAAATCAGTCAAATCATAGACTTGGTGGTCGATGATACACCAAAGGGAATCCTCGGTGTTGTGCTTCGCGACCTCTGCACGCGTGAGAGTTTCTGATGGCATGTTTGGGTATGGAGAAAGGGGGGAAATAATGGGGGACTAGAAGTAAATACCCCAGACTATAAGTTGCCAATCATACCGCCGCTGATTCAAATTGAGCCGAGGCCCGAAAAACAGTGTGATGTCAGCATGGTGTTTCAGTTGGACCCAACAGTCTACAAAGTACCAACGAGGACCTCGGGAACTTCCGATTATTGATCGACCAACCGTATGATGTAGAATCAATGTTTTCGCCAATGACAGTATACAGAAAGGGCCTATATACTGGTCGTGAACGTGTGGTCGGATCGTGCATACTAACCTTGTTGCTAAAATATATCTCATAATTCAACGCGACCGTGTGGGCAGTTCTTAGGGATTACGAAGAACTCGATTGGGATAAATGGGGTGTATTCATCTATACATTTTGAGATATCATGCTCAAACTCCTCAATAATCCCCCTTTTAACGACCACGCTTGACATCTTTCATTGCCTCCTTCATTAACCACGCACATACAGGCTCCGCATCGCTTCCGACCCGCCAACTACCCAGCACAACGCCGTGTTGTTCAAGGACTTCGCTTGCACGATCCCAACGACGTCGCCAAAGCTCTTCGCGCTTATTTGGAAGGGGCGCAGGCGGCACGCCCGACTCGCCATTGGATTCTGCTCTCCCGAGTGAGAGGCTCGATTGAGATCCTGAGAAATTGAGTCGGTCGCTTGCATATTGGAACCCTTGGTATGCAGCCTGGGCGGCAGCCGCTGGGTATGATTGAATACCACTCGCAGGGGTCCGAGCCGGCGTAGTTGATGCACTGGAGGGATCTGAGCTGGTGGTCGAAGACCCGGTGGTTGTGCGACGTGGAGGAGGGCGAGGTGGCGGTGGCTTGGCGCGTGTAGCTTGCGGTTGAGTCTGAGAGCCCGCGAAACCATCATCGAGGCCTTTGAGCCACGAGGAAGGAATCTCATTCGTTGATGTCCCAGTGCTACTCTGAGAGATTGAAGGCGAGGGATCTACATCAATCAATGAATCTTTCTTGGGTACCCCACGTCTGGGTGGTACAGGCGGGACTGGTTTGCGCCTGGGTGCCTCTTGTATTGGCGCTGGTTTGGAGTCTTTTTCTGGCTCGTCAGAATGTGTAGCAACATTGCGCAGAGAGGATGGTCTGGAACTCTTGGCCAAATCAGCTGGAGTAGAAACCATGCGTAGTGCAGAAGGTTTGATTGGTTTCGCCGGGCGTGGCCGTGAAGTGGTGGGGTGGGTAAGCCCCGCTGGTGGTGGCTGATCGCCGATGATGAGATCTGTGAGATCAATCAAGTCCTCAAGGTCAAGATCGCTTGGATTTGGATCACGATGGCCTATGGGCACTGAAGAGTCGACAGCGGCCGTGCCACCTCGAGGTGGGAGCGTCGGTCTGTTGGAAACAGCGTCCGTGTGGTCCACCATATTTGGTGAACTGTGACTGCGTTTAGACTGGTCAAGATGGCCAACGGATTTGTCAAAGAACTTCTGGTTTTCCGAGGTTGTAACATCACGAATGAAGATTCCCAGGATCCGGCCAGGATTTGCCAAGACAATCTCAGTATAAACCTCCAGATCAGCTTCGCCGCTGTCACCGACAAGTATGAATTTTCGTTCTGGGAAGTCACGCAGAATTTGTTCTAATGATGCCCGTTTTCTCTCTGCGGTGGGCTCAAATATTCCTTGAAGCATGCCCGAGTACTGTTTGAGGTGGAAGGAGCCCGGAGGCAATCCCACCATCTTGAAGTATCTCTCAAGGAGAGGATACAATTGCCAGGGAGCATTCGACACATAGTGAATTTGCACACCCTGATCGGCCAGTTTGCAGTACCAGTCGCTGACTCCTTCCACTGTAAGTTCATCCAATTCACGGACAAAAGTATTGCGGAACATCTCTTTCGCTCCACTGGCAATGGCTGAGTGCTTTACTGTATCATCGATGTCACTGATCAAACTGATTCCAACCGGATCAATGACCTCAATTGGCTTTGCGACAGACAGGTCCTCAGATGCCAACACGCGAATATGAGTTGGTACAAATGGCAGTGTAGCGCGAAGAGTAAAGTGGCCTGATTCATCCGTCGTGATATTTCGAGACTTGCTCTCATTGTCGTCGAAGAAGAACACCGTCACTGGCATACTCCCAACAGGATTCGTCAAAAATGGACGAAGTCTTTCCATCAGATGGGCATTCGCTATAGACAATTCATCTTTACTCAATGGTGCACCATGATGTTGTTCTTGCTCGGCATGCGAGCCTTTCCAAGCCGGGTCTGCTTCCTTCTCAGCCGTGGCGACTAATGTTTGGACCTCCTTGTCGATGTATTCATCATGCCCCTTCCCAGGCACCTTACCGTCACTTTCATCATTTGTATTTCCACTTGGTGCAGAGATCCCGCTCAGCTTCCTGGCCAGGGCAATCATCAACCGGTGCTTTCGGCTCATCGGTCCCCGACTAGGAGAGTAAATCCAGCCACGCACATCAACAGCCACGACTGCATCTTCAGTCTCTGTTGCATCCCAATTAGGTGTAGCAGGTTCATCATCTTCGTGGGCAGCACCCCGATATTCATCAATAGTTTCTGACCACGAGTCACGCCGCGGACGTGTGCTGGTACTGGTGCTCTTCTTCCCTGTTAATTTCCTAGCATAACTGGGGAAGACCACCATCTCCTCGTCACCTGACCGTGCAATTTCCACATCCGGAAAGGCACCGGGGGTATTATAGTAGTCCTCATCGTGTTCATTCTTTTGTCCCGACCATTGTGAGGTATACGCCTGGCGTAGCTCATTTGCCGCTTTGAAATACTCGTAGACCTTTTTTCGGCGACTACCAGGGGCAGCAGCACCATCGCCATTACCTGGCCCCCATGTTGATGAAAGTCCGGATTGCGACATCAAGTCTATTGTTGTATCCTTCGGTCCGTGGCGGGGCTCGCGGTTCGACTTCGGGTGTCTTGCAGGTAGGCTGTTACCGGCTGCTACTGTAGATTTCCACGTCCTTGACCGTCGCCGGGTTCCGAGAAGATATTTCACAAGGCGTCCGCCAAGTCTGCTATCGCGTGTAGCGAGTCGCGCTTGTCGCTGGACAATCGCTTGATAGACCCGCGACTGAGCCCGGTGTCGGAGCGCGGGGAGGGTCTCGTGCCGAATGCCCCAGAGACGGGATTGGGCTCGCCTGGTTGCGTGTGCGCCAACTAACAGACGAAGTATATTTGAGAGTTTGCTGGGTCGAGGTTCGCGAGGGAAGGAAGGGGAAAGGATGGTAGGCGGACGTCTGGACAGAGAGGGCCTCGACCGGAGGATTGGCCAACGGAAGCGTGGTTTAGGCGCCAGGATCTCGTGTGGTATGATGTACGAGTAGGATAAAAGTATTCCGAATGAAAATGAAATGCCAAGTCGAGTAAGGCTGGGCTATGTAGAAAGTTGATTCGCTGCGGGGAAGAGATCGGCCATGACGATGATTATTCGGATGGTCTCACCGCGTTGCAACCGAAGATCCTGGCTAGGATATTATTACATTTGTGCACTTTTTTATAAATTTTATGTTCAATTAGCTTATCATTAAGTATAATCGTCTATAATATGATGAAACCTTCTATTCGGACATATCTATAATATGTTATGTAGAGAGCCATGCCTCTGCCTACATCTGAGGCCCATATGAAAGCAGGAAACAGATACACAAGTGCATTCAATGTTGACGAAATGCATTTTGGATCTATAATATAGCTGTGAACCCTCTTGTTAAAGATCCTGTGAAGGAAAAAGATCGTATACTAATATACAAGAACTACCAAGTGCCAATTATGCACTGTCCTCGGTGTAGTTCACTCTCTTCGCACGTGAACTTCGTCGCGAAAGTGATGTCGAAACTGGAGTACTGTCTAGTTCCACTGGAATCTCTTCAGACTCTGGAGTAGACTCAATATCTGAAGCCTTGCGCTTGTTGCGGGCCCTGGTCGACGGACGCATGCGTCTGACGGGCTTTTTTACTGGCGTTTCTATCTTGATAGGTATATCTAGGGGAGCATCGTCTGCCACAGACTCAATCTTACCCTTTTTCGAGGTGCTTTTCTTGGGACTTGGTGTAGCTCTAGGCTTCACAATTTTCTTTGCCGGTCGGAGCCATTCTTCCATACCCTCAGGCCAGTAGACTCTGCGATCCGGTCCACCCATTCCAACTTCTTCATCTGGGATGGTGCGAGGCGGTGGCATTGATCCTTCTAGGTCCACGAAGGCCCCGTTCTTCTTGGACTTTTTGGGTGGTTTGTGGGGTTGGTTTTCGTCAAGGCGCATGAAGGGTATCATGTCGTTCACAAGATTGTAGCCAGGGAGTTTGAAGTTTCTCATCAACTCAAATACGGCTTGTTCTTTATCCTTGGCCTCAATCATAAGATCCATGGTGGGCGAACAAGGGGGCAAAGTACTAACGCGGTCACTGTGTTTGCGCCGTTGGCGCAGGGTGATGGCAGGTGCAGTTTGTTCGGAATAATGCATCTTTTGGGTGATATTTTTCCGAGCCCATGTTGCTGATATACGCTCGTAGAGGGGTATAATGTCCTCGGTGCCTTCACGGACCTCATTGGCGTCAAAAATGATATTATGGTGGTGGTAGTCGAGGACAAGAGGGATATTGAGCTCCTCGCAAATAGGCAGTAGATCGTGAACGGACCAGCTAACGTCGTCATTCTCCAGAACCAATCTGTTTTTGATGTCCTGCGACAACATAGCGTAATTCTCTCGGAACCGATCTAGTGTCGCAGCCTTATCACCAAACACTCCGCCCATATGAAGGATCATGACCGCATCGCGGTCCAGCTGTGGGGGGAGTTTGAGTAGCCGGAGCATCTCCGAGTGATATTCGAGATCGCGAGTAGAATTCTCGATAACTTCTTTCCTGGGTGATCCGAGTTGGGTGAATTGGCCGGGGTGAACCGACACCCGGTGTCCGAGTTCTGCAACCACGCGTCCTACATCTGCCAGCTTATCTGAAGCGAACGGCGCCAGCTTATAGCCATATTCCTTGTGACTGGCAAATGGGAACATCTCACTGCTGAGTCGCATGAACTTGATGCCATACTTGTCATTCCAACGAATGATTTTGACCAAATCGCGTACATTCGCCAAGCCTAGTCCCTCCACGAAGGCTTGCCCGCGAGCAACATCGGCTGGTTGGTCGCGGTCTGGACGATTCTTAATCGGGTGTGTGGGCTGATCGGGGTCTTGAAGCGGGTGTCGATTTTCGATTATAGAGGCGATTCGACATGTTCGAGAACAGAATACGGAGGGTGTTGAATAGCGAAGATACGTATTTAGACACGCCTATTCAAATCAGAACCTGGGATCATCGGAGAGAGGGTCTATCATGCGCAGCACGGCGCAACTCACATATCCTAATCTGCCTTTCCAGGGAAGGGGAAGGTAGCTGCTGTTCACCGGGGGTGGTCGGCCGAGCGCCTCTTTCAGCTCTTCCGCCTCAACGGGGATGTCTTCGTCTGATTCCGGGTCCAATGCAGCCTCTGCCTGGTCAGCAGGTAAGGTTATATCTCCATTGAGGATATCTGCCGGCTTTGTCTCAGGTCCAGGCGTCTCAGTCGCCCTGACCATATCTTCTGGATCTAGATATCTTGGTCCTGGGCCAAGATCCTGCGAATACGCATGTGATGATGTAGATCCTAATATTTTTAAGGGATGTGTAACACTTTTAAACAGGAAGCGCAGGCAGTGTGCTGTATGACGAGCATTGTGGATTGGGGCGAACGATCTGGTTCTCGATGACGTATGTCGACTCTGTTGGCGTTGGGTAGCTTCCAAGGAATTGACATGGATAGACAGACCTTGCAGCAGCCGAGCAAAAGACCGACACATTCAGTGGAATTTCGGAGGTCAAGCAGTGTTGGGAGTTTAGAGAAGTTCGTAAGGGCGGAATATTCCATAACGCGCTAATGCGCTAATCAACGCGACTGACCGCGGTCCACCGACTGAACCTATCAACCTCGTGAACATCAAAACTACAATTTGATATAATCATATCTGTAATTTCTTCCGGAATTGCTGGACATTTAGTTCTACCTAATCTATGCTATATGTCTCCGGCCCCATATGGCAAACGTACCTCTGAGGATTGTACATCGACATACCGCCAACATCTTCATCGGTTGCATGAGGTAGAAGAACATTGAACTTCCCGAATGACAATATAGTACTTGTACTACCTATACTGTGCATATAACATTGTCTTTGTTTGTGAAACTAAATTGCAGCGATCGTACAACGATCCCTTCAGTCTGCAAGGGCTATGTGTAAGACATTGTAGTAGGCTACTTCGTACAACACATGTTGTACTTCGTACAAAAAGGCGAATCCACACTGTTTATAAATGTTTACACCGCTATACTGTAGTTATATTTACAATTTTCCCTAGGGAGAACCCTTTTTCTGGCGATTGATCTGCAGCGATGTACTCCGTACACATCCACAGCATACATTGCGAGTTTACAATCGACCACGGGCCAGATGGTACTACCGCCCCGGAGTAAAATATATTTCATAACGAATGCGGATTATATCGAATATCTGGCTTTTACCAACGAATACTGGTGCTTCAATTAATCGACCATACAAATAAGGGATTTTACCCCTTATTACGGTAGACTCACTATTCTTTGCATATAAAATTCACCAATTGGAGCTGAGCCAGCCAACTTCGACCATTCGACCAACTGGGTAATTACCTAGGTACCTAGTTAGTTAACTACATAGTTACCTAGGTAACCTTACCTAAGTGCCTCTCGTAAGTAGCTAGGTAGCCCTGGAGGTATCGAAGCCCCACCTCTTGTAGTCCACCTCTCAGAAGGTCGAAGGTATAACTCATTTTAAGATTGGAGACTAGCGAGCAAGGAGTGGGGAGGAGGCTATCTAGGTAGTCCGAGATGATTCAATTCTTGAATTGAAGGCAAATCAGGTGCAATGATTTCATTATCAAGATTCAAATATGAGAAGTATCGCATCTGTGTAACGGTATAGTCTTTAGGCAAGATTTGTGAGCACATATGTGTGCATGATGATCATCTAACGAATAATGGCGAGGAATAATGTGTACTAGAAAGGATAGTCCAAGATCGCTAGTATATTGGAACTATGGAATTAGAGGCAACTATACATGACAATGAGAAGCAGGGGTCTGCATCTCAACATCATCTACTGCGCACTCTGTACAGTGATCAAGATACTTGGGTTAGTACTTATAATCGATTATTGGCACTCTTGGATATTCCTTACTACCAACTCTTTTATATTGGAGAATAGTCATTCTACAGAGCAAAACCAACTGCCGCGATGACTTCCGACGCAATTGAGCCCAAGCTTGTTCCCCCAGAGCCCATCGCAATCTGTGGAATGTCAGTACGTCTCCCTGGAGGCCTGCACACACCTCAACAGCTGTGGGACTTCTTGATTGCCAAAGGAGATGCCCGTGGCCAAGTACCAAAGTCTAGATATAATGCCTCTGCATACTATTCCGACCCACAGAAACCGAGCAGCATCAAGACCGAATATGGGTACTTTCTAGATGAAAGCATTGACATTGCTTCAATGGATACATCTTTCTTTACAATGGGGAAATTGGAAGTGAGCCGGATGGACCCGCAGCAACGGCAGATGCTGGAAGTTGCTAGGGAGTGCATGGAAGATGCTGGCGAAACGAATTGGAAAGGACGGCCGATTGGGTGCTACATGGGTAGCTTTGGTGAAGATTGGCTTGAAATTTGTGTCAAAGAACCCCAGCAGTATGGCCAATATCGAGCTAGCGGACACGGAGATTTCATGCTGCCCAACCGAATCTCATACGAAATGGACCTGATGGGACCGAGGTTAGTTGATCCACATCTTTATCTTAGAGTAGAATGAAAAATGCTAAGTGGAGAAAAAATATAGCATGCTCATGCGTACTGGCTGCTCAGCAAGTCTCGTTGCACTGCACGAAGCATGCCTTGCAATCTCCAGGGGTGACTGCGAGGGAGCCATTGTTGGGGGTGCCAACTTGATAATGGCACCAGGCATGACAGCTGTCATGACCGAGCAAGGCGTGCTTTCACCTGATGGATCTTGTAAGACCTTCTCTGCCGATGCCAATGGCTATGCGCGAGGAGAGGCAATATCTGCCATCTTTATCAAACCACTGGTTGATGCCATCCGGGATAAAAATCCTGTTCGAGCGGTCATCCGTGCAACAGCATCCAACAGTGATGGAAGGGGTGTTGGAATCGGTAGCCATGTTCCGTACGATATTTCTCATGAGGCCATGATACGACGCGCGTATGAGGTGGCGGGCATTGTGGATTACTCTCAGACCGCATTTGTGGAGTGTCATGGTACTGGAACCCCAGTTGGAGATCCCATAGAAACTCGAGCAGTGGGCCGAGTTTTTGGCCCTTCTGGTGGTGTCCTTATTGGGTCTGTCAAGCCCAATCTTGGTCACTCTGAAGGAGCCTCTGGGATTACAGCCTTGATCAAGTCGATACTGGCGCTGGAAAATCGTGTAATCCCTCCAAACATCAAGCTAAATGAGCCCAATCCCAAAATTCAGTGGGATGACTATGGGCTCTCTGTTCCCACAGAGCCGATGCCATGGCCCGAGACTCGGAGTGAGCGAATCAGCGTGAACTCCTTCGGAATTGGGGGTACCAACGCTCACGTTATTCTCGATTCAGCCCAGAGCTTTGGAGTCTTCCCTGCTGCCACACAGCCTCCTGTTTCCCCGCAGCTGCTTGTTTATTCCGCAAACAACTTTGAGTCGCTAAAAAAAATGATTTTGCATTACACAGCCTATGTCCAGAAGAATCCAGCCAGAGTTGCTGATCTGGCATTCACTTTAGCCAATAAAAGGGAACATCTGTCTCATCGGGCATTCTCTGTGAAAAGCCCATTAGGTCAGCTCACGACTTCGGCACCCGCAAAAGCTGGCGAGGCACCAAATATCGTCATGGTATTCACTGGCCAGGGCGCTCAGTGGCCACAAATGGGTGGCTCTATGATCCACAACACCGTTTATCCCGCATTTAAGAAGAGCATTCAAGATCTTGATTCACATTTGCAAACCCTCACCCATCCCCCAGAATGGAACATTGAAGAAGAGCTGTTGAAGGACCCGAATGATAGCAGACTCAGCTCATCCGAGTTATCCCAGCCTCTCTGCACGGCAATACAAGTGGCTCTAATCGACACTCTCGCCTCCGTTGGGGTTCAGCCTGCTGCTGTCGTGGGTCACTCTAGTGGCGAAGTAGCTGCCGCATACGCTGCCGGTGCCCTAACGGCCAATGAAGCAATCACGATTGCGTTTTATCGAGGCCAGGCCACCAAGCTACAAACAAGACCTGGGGCTATGGCGGCTATAGGCATGGGCACCGAGGAAGTTCAGGAATATCTACAGCCTGGGGTGATCATTGCTTGTGAGAACTCGCCCAAGAGCGTTACCCTCACTGGTGATGCGGATGCTATTGAGAATGCAGTTTCCAGTATTAAGGAGGCCCATCCTGATGTCATGGCCAGACAGTTGAAAGTTGACAAGGCATACCACTCTCATCATATGACTGAGATAGGCGACAAGCTCTATGCTTTCATTGAACATGAAATATCCGCAACGGCTCCAAAGAAGTTGTTCTTCAGCACTGTCGAGAACAAACTACTCACCGAGGCCCAAAACTTCGGCCCAAAATACTGGCAGATGAACTTGCAATCCCCGGTGCTCTTTCGTTCAGCTGTCTCATCAATACTCAAGCACCAGACTTTGAAGAACATGGTGCTTTTTGAGATTGGACCGCACTCCGCTCTTGCGGGTCCCCTGCGACAGATTCAGAGTGATCTTTCCACTTCTTCTCCTTATATTTCCACATTTGTTCGCAACCAAGACAGTACGGGATGCTTCCTAACTGCTATTGGACAGCTGCACGTTCTCAATGCTATCCCCGAATTGAATATGGTCATCAGCGAGGGCTCTACTCTCCCGGATCTTCCAAGGTACCCATGGGATCATTCAAAAAGGTTTTGGCATGAGTCTCGGTTGAGTAAGGAGTGGAGACATCGCGAGCACAAGTACCACGATCTTTTGGGTGTCCGGGTAACAGAGAGTCCTGATTTTCATCCTCTTTTCCGAAATCTCTTTCACCTAGAAAATGCCCCGTGGATTCGTGACCACAAAGTCGGTGATGATATTGTCTTCCCCTTCGCCGGCTACGCTGCAATGATTGGCGAGGCTGTGAGACAGCTCACTGGGGTTAATGAAGCATTCAAAATACGCAATGTCATTGTTAGCACTGCCCTTGTCTTGAATGAGGGCCCACCAGTTGAGATCCTGACAACACTACATCGCCATCGATTGACTGATTCCCTTGATAGTGAGTGGTGGGAATTTACCATCACTTCTCACAATGGAGCCAGTTGGACCAAGCACTGCTCAGGCGAGGCTAGGTCGCATAGCGAACATCTGGAAAACGTAGACAAGGAAGCTCCTCTTGTGCGCAAGGTTAGTACGCGCCGTTGTTACCATTCTCTGGCCATGTCTGGCCTCAACTTTGGGCCATCATTTCGACGTCTTGATGATGTCCGGTCAGACACTCTTACACAGAACGCAACTTCCGAGCTTGTTGCAAAAGAGACTGATGGGGAGGACTATCATCTGCACCCCACAGTAATCGATGCTTCACTGCAGCTGCTCAGCATTGCTGCTTCCAAGGGATATATCGAACAAATAACGGGCATGATGATTCCTACGCACATTCAAGAACTTTCCATATACCGCTGCTATGAGAATGTTCAGGTTCAAGCTTCCGCATCTTACACCCCGAACGGCTCTATTCTCGGTGGTGGCCAGTGCATTACTGCAGGTGGAAAGGTTGTTCTACGCAGTTCTGGAATTAAACTATCTATGCTCGACCATCAGGACTCTGACAAAGCGGGACACACGGCTTGTGCAGAGTGGGCTCCCCACATCGACTTCCTGGATGTTACCACTCTTATCAAGCCATTGATTGACCGCAGTGAGTACATGCCCGCTTTGATAGAGCTATCCCATCTATGTATGATTTACACACAACGTGTCATTGCAGAGCTGGATACTTCAATCAGCCATATGCACAAGTATCGAACATGGATCGATCACTATCTACTGTCTGTGGATCTGCAGAGTCTCCAGCTTCTTGACAATACTGCCATTCAGCAGCGAGTGAAGGAACTCATTCCTCAGTTTTCCCAAACCAATGGCCTCTACCCTGCTGTCGGCATTGAGATGATGTTCAATAATATCCAACAGATATTCACTGGAGAGGTGGAGGCTCTGGATCTCCTTCTAGCCGATCACATATTGGCCAAATTCTACGATGCTATGGATCAGTGCAATATTTCCGAATTTATCAAGCAATTGAGCCACAGCAAGCCTAATCTGCGCATCCTCGAGATAGGTGCCGGGACTGGCGGGTCTACAGCTAATATCCTGAAGATGTTGACACCTGGCAAAAGGAATCTATACATGAATTACACCTTTACCGACATCTCATCTGGCTTCTTTGTTGCTGCGAAGGAGCGCTTTAAAAATTACCCAAACCTTGAATACGCTACTCTCGACATCAGTAAGGATCCCTCTGATCAGGGGTTCGATGGTCGGCAATACGACCTAATTCTGGCAACCAATGTCATTCACGCCACTGCATCCTTGAAGGACAGTCTGAGTAATGTTCGCAAACTTATTTCTCCTACTGGATGGTTCTTACTCCATGAATTGACACCCACATCTAAATGGATTAACTATATCTTTGGAACTCTACCCGGATGGTGGTATGGCGATGCCGACGGTCGGTCGGACGACCCGTACGTAGGCTTTGAACGCTGGGCAAAAGAACTCAAGTCCGCGGGATTCCGTACTCCTGACGCTGCAGTTTCGGATTCAGCATACCCACACCAGTTGAACACCATGATCGTAACTAGACCTGAAGTTGATATTGCGCCTAAGAAATGCGTCACGCTTTTGACTATCTCCGAATCAAGATCTGTTGACCTTTTGCTTCACGCTCTGGAGAACAGGGGATACTCTGTCTATCATGCTCGGTTTGGCGAAGAGACCCTGCCTGACGGACAAGATGTGATTTCCTTGCTTGATGACGATGCCCCATTCTTTGAAAACATGGATAACCAACGCTTTGACTCTTTCAAGAAATTGGTGCAGAGCCTAGAGAAATTTAGTATTCTCTGGGTGACACGTTTATCACAAACCCAATGTCGGGACCCGAGATTTGCTCAGATCAACGGCATATCGAGGACGATTCGCAGTGAACTTCTTGTCAACTTTGCTACTTGCGAGATTGATAATTTTGATGTCTCTTTGGAAAAGCTCATCGATGTATATGAGAAATTCCAAGTTCATCAGGAGGACGAGACTCTCAAGCCTGACTTTGAATACGCTATTGTGGACAATACTGTCCTGGTCAGTCGGTATCATCTTTTTTCGCTGCAAGATGAGCAAAAAATGTCGGATTCAACTGGTAGCATGGTTCTTCGAACAAGTAAGCCTGGCCGCTTGGCCACGCTGCACTGGGCTCACGAAAATATGAGACCTCTAAAAGGAAATGAGGTGGAAATTGACACTTATGCAATTGGTTTAAATTTCAAGGTAGGTCTGACGCTCACAGGTGAACAGAGTAAGCACATACCAATACAAGCTCACAGGATATCTTATGTGCCATGGCCATTGTCGAAGCCAACGATAATGAATTTGGCAATGAAGGCGGCGGCATAGTTCGTCGCATCGGTCCCGAAGTTCAAGATCTGAAGGCGGGTGACCGTGTTATGGTCGCTGGGAAGTGCTTATTTGGGACACAATTGGTTGTCTCCGAGAACTTATGCGAGAAGATTCCAGGTGGCTTAAGCTTCAATGATGCGGCAACCATGCCTTGTGTGTTCACTACATCAATATACTCCATCATCGACGTTGGAAATCTGAAAAAGGGACAGGTTTGTTCTCTCTCGATCCTTTGACTTCCTGTGTCGACTTTTGACGTATTTTATAGTCCATCCTTATCCATAGTGCCTGTGGTGGAGTTGGTATTGCAACTATTCAGCTTGCTCAGATGATTGGTGCGGAGATTTATGCAACTGTTGGTAACGAGGAAAAGGTTAAGTATCTCATGGAGACATTTGGCCTTCCTCGGAACAGGATTTTCAATTCCCGTAATACCTCGTTCGTCGAGGATATCATGCGGGAGACAAATGGACAGGGTGTTGATTTGGCATTGAACTCATTATCTGGTGAACTACTTCATGCTACATGGAAGTGCATTGCACCATTTGGAAAGATGGTCGAGATTGGCAAGCGAGACTTGATTGGCTCTGGAAAACTTGACATGAGTCCTTTCTTATATAACCGAAGCTACTGCTGTGTCGACTTGGATCAACTTTGGTCCGAACAGCCGACCCTTGGAAAGAAGTATGTATCATCAATCTCGAGTGGTATGCAAATGTATGAGATTCGATAACTGACATATCATGCAGGCTGCTGAAGAGAATTGTGGTACTACTCAGGGAGCGCTATATCTCTCCTATCCGGCCCATCAAAATCTTTAGTTCCGATGGCATACATGACGCCTTCCGTTACATGCAGCAAGGCATCCATCTAGGAAAGATCGTTGTGTCAATGCGTGATAATTCAGGTCATGTCAGCGCAGTACAAAATATCCAGCAAGGGAAGAGATCCATTCAACTCAACAGCTCCGATGCATACCTTCTCGTAGGTGGCCTCGGAGGTCTAGGTCGGGCCATATCTATGTGGATGGTCAAGCATGGGGCTCGCCACCTCATATATCTTTCTAGAACTGCAGGTACTAGTGAGGATCACCGAGGGTTTGCTCAAGAGCTTGCCAGTATGGGATGTCACGCCGACTTTGTTCGGGGTAGCGTTTCCAACCTAGAGGACGTGGAAAATGCCATTTCACAAGCTCAAGGCCGCCTCCGGGGTATCTTGCAGATGTCCATGGCGCTTTGTGATCGCAGCTTCACAAGCATGACACTAGAAGAGTGGAACACAGCTGTTGATCCGAAGGTCAAGGGAACGTGGAATCTTCATAATGCTTCGGTATCTGCCAATGCTGAACTTGACTTCTTTGTTCTGTTCAGTTCGGTGTCTGGTCTCTTTGGGCTTCCTGGTCAGATCAACTATTCTGGTGCTAACACTTTCCTGGACGCCTTTTCTCAATATCGCTTGAACTTGGGGCTACCAGCTTGCGCTATCGATATCGGTCTTGTCGGAGAAGTTGGCTATACTGCTGAGCAGAGGGAACCTTTACTCAATTTCAAAACTGCTGGCATCATGGGCACCATGATTTCGGAGAGCGAATTTCTCATTGCGATAGAAGCAGCGATGACATCTGTGCCAAGTAAGTCGAGATCTAGTTTTGGCATTGGAATTCGCCCCCATGTTTCCATGGCGGATCAAAGAAACCGTTTGATCTGGAAGAAGGACATCCGAATGTCAGTGTTTTATAATAGTGCAGCATCTAGTAGCACCTTAACCTCTGCCCCAGGTAGTGGCCTGGGGGTCTTTATCGCACAGGTCAAGGGAGATGTCGGTCTACTAAGCCAACCTGAATCTGCTCAAATGTTCGCTTTGGAAATTGGAAAGAAGGTGTTTAGCTTCTTGCTGAAGCCGGAAGAAAACCTGGTGACATCTTGCTCCTTGCCTGATCTTGGAATGGACTCTCTTGTGGCAATTGAGATGAAACAATGGTGGAAGACGACTTTTGGGTTCGATATCAGTGTCCTCGAATTGATGGGAATGGGCACCATCGATATGCTCGGGGAGCACGCTGCTCGTGGTATGCTTAAATTGTTCCATGGTGTACACGAGCAAACCGATTGAGTAACATGTAGCTTAATTGACTCAATGCGAGTGAACCTTAGAGGACTGTTACAAACGCAAAACTAGGGAAATAAATGAAATGAGATGAAACAGCTAGGTCTCACTACTTTCCATAATTTATGCTCCCTTAAACGCCAAAAATACTGCAGCCTAAAAGCGACAGCCGAGGAATGTAGACTATACTGCATTGGCTGCTTCTAATTTTTCGTTTTCTGTTCAGACGCGATATGGCACCTCTTGCTGAGGAAGTCCGAATATCATTGCCCAGATTCCCAATGACACAGCTAGCAAGGCGAGCAAGACTGGCTGCAGCACGGTCACGCCCTTGGACTGAGCAATAGCGCCGATCATAAATGGGAAAACAGCACCACCACCCATGGAAAAGGCAGCTGCAAATCCAATAGCAGCAACGTGAAGATTCTTCGGTAGCAATCGTGTCGCCACAATCACAACTCCTGGGAAGATAGTTCCCAAAAATAATCCAACAAATGCAACCGCAACCGCGGATACGATGAACTCAGGCACAAGCCAAAAGATGAGCTCAAGAGCAATTGCAAGCAGAATGTATACAGCAATGGACAGCTTTTCTCCAATTCGTGGTGACACAAACCCTAGCACGAATCGACCGACTGTGAGGCCGAGCCAGAAACCTGTTTCTGCCATTCCGGATTCAAATGGGTCTCCGTGTCGGACATTTGTCATAAAGACAACAATCCAACCACCGATTGCTACCTCGATTCCGCCATAGAGGAAGAGGAAGATGCCGCATATCCAAGTAACCTTATATGTGAGGGCAAGGCGTGTTTGAGAGAATGCTCCTCCTCTGCCTGGGTGACTGGGATTCTCTTGTCGATATTTGCTACCAGTTTCATCCCAGAAAGCGCTGGCGGCGTAGATTAGCGCGATAGAAGCTGCTCCAGTCTATATTTCATGGTTAGTTTATTGGCAGTGGTTGCATGATGAGATAGAGATGATCAAGATACCATCAGGTAGTAATAAGAGTACCATTGCCATCCAGCTTTGATAATGAGACTCGTAGCAACAAACGGGCTTATTGTGGCTCCAATGCCATAGAATCCATGGAAGAAACCGAGCACTTCATTCGAGTTCGCCATGTTCCCGATCCATACATTCCATGCCGCATTGTGAAGTCCGCTCCCCAATCCCACCAGCATATACATAATGACCAGGACTGGAAAGGGTGGGTGGGTAGATATGACTGCAAATGCAAGTACATGGCAAGTAGGCGCAATTATTGTGATTCCTCGCCTGCCGAGCTTCTGATGAACTAAATTGCTCAGAATAGCGGATGTGGTATATCCCACAAAAGGGGAAAGAAACACCAGGGAAATGACTGTATAGTTTTTCTGGTAGTAAACTTCTAACTAGAAAGTTCAAATAAGATGGTCAGTGATTTTATACAACGGGGATCAGGTCAAAGCCAAGTTAGTAACACAAACAGATGGAATGATGGCTCCATATGCAGCATCATTGGACCCCATCACAAATGCACACCAAAACGTGGCTGTCACCTTCCATATTGTTGTTTTCGACTCGTTCCATCTTGGTGCGACGTTTACTGCATGCAACGGTGGAGTATCATCAGGCTCAGAAGACGTAGCTTCAGGCGTATATAGGTATCCTTCAGGTTCGCCTGATGTTGGTGGCCAAGATGACCGTGGACTGGAATTTACACTTATGCTGCTCATTTCCGGTATGGTTAAAATGGTGAATGTGAGATCTTGAGGGGAGGTTGCGAAATTGTGGGGGATATACGAAACATTGTAATGCGGGGGAGAAACAACTGGTGAATGTAACCTCGATTATCCTACAACAATATGTGCGAATTTATAGGTAGATATGCCAATGAAGGTGAGTTATAAGTTGTATTATCTAGTACCTTCCTCAGCTGTATTTTCAGTATATATTTACTTCCAATTAAAAGTTCTATTCAATGATAGTTAAGATAACGGCAGCATTCCCAATGTAAGATACAGCCCTACAGCCCACGAAATGGCAATATAAAATGCCATCAAGGGTGCCAAGATGGAAGCAGTAGTATATCTCATAGCCAAGAAACATATTGTCAAAAGAAAGCCATCATAAAAAATAATAGCAATATAATAAAGGCCGGTCACGTGGTGGTATTCACACCGAGGCCACCATCCATCAGTGCGTGTTTTGCCGACCTCCGGAGGCTCTAAGTCTTCAATCTTTCCATCTTGGGAAAAAGCCACGTCACAAAACTGTTTTCAAGTTGAAATGGCCACAACTTCGCGGCTATCTCCAATAAAGCCTAATCTAAAGGAGTTTCTTCAGCCTCTCCGGGTTGAACTCGAAAGCTTGTATGCTTTGTCATGTCGCCTATCATCGTCTTATAAAAAGTTGGCCGCGGAATCTTCAGAACACTTTATTCCAACTGCACTTACCAGTCTCCCAACTGGTCAAGAAACAGGACGCTATCTTGGTGTCTATTTTGGTCTGTCCTACCTTCGTGTGGCCTTCATCGACCTCTTAGGAGATCAACATGTGGAAGGACATACACGCGTAAGGCGCACATTAGAGAAAGCATGGCCTATTGAAGAGCGCCTACGAAAGGATCATCCTGTCGACCTCTTCACGTGGATTGGAGACTGTATCGCCGAGGTGGTGGCAGACAGACTAGCCAATCCAAGTGAAGAGCGGATTGACCAAATTACGACAGGTATTTCCTTTTGTCTTCCTATAAAGTATAGTTATCGATCCATATTTGGTTGTGTGCTTCTGTGGCTAATCTATTGTAGACAAGATTCCCTCGATGAAGCTATCTTGATGCCGACAGGAAAAGGCTTTTCTCTAAGCTCAGATCTCAATCTCCGCCAAGCCTTGCTGAATGGATATGAACGCCACACGTATTCGACTCATGGAGATGAAATGAATATGCCTGCTAAACGCCGCAGACTATTTTCTCTTCCTAAGTTGAAAGTCGCAGTCATGATCAATGATACGACAGCGACACTTGCTTCATTGGCGTACTCCATTCCTTCCTTACCCAACACCCGTGTTGTTATGGGTTTGATCGTGGGGGCAGGATGTAATACGACTGTTCCCATGAAACTTGCCGACTTACATGAATCCAAAACTAAAAGCATTCTTGAAAAACACCCCGATGCACAGGAAACACTCATCTCGACTGAATGGACTCTCTCCACTGCAGCGGGTTCCTTCGATGAGCTCGGTATTCGAACCAAATGGGACCTTCAGCTCGATAGAAATTGCAAAAGACCAGGTTTCCAACCAATGGAATATATGATCGGCGGTGGATATACTGGCGAGCTTGTCCGCATCGTCTGTTATGATTGGTTCCATGGTGTTTTGGGAATAGAACGCTCCAAGTTACCCCTGAAGTTGGTTAAAGAATATTCTCTTTCAACAGATTACCTCTCCCTTGTTGTTGCATCTTCTCTATCCGATCAGCGCTTGGCAAGCGAATTGTCCAAGACACTTCAACCATCTCCTGAAAGTGATTGGATTTGGTCGCCTGAATATGCCCGTGATATCCGGGCCATTGCCTCGGCTGTGCAGGATCGAGCGGCTTCTTTGGTGGCGTCTGCAGTTGTTGGTCTCCTGGACTGCACCAATGAAGTCCAATTGCGCAACACAGCTTCCAATTGCGCCAATGGAGAAAAAATTAGTACAGAAGCTGGAGTTACTGAACAAACGGACTCGGAGTCGGCCTCATCGTCAACGCCAGGTTGGAATAGCGGGCCCGAGGAGCTCGCGGTGGCCTATTCAGGTGGAGTGATCCAACACTATCCTCACTATAAAGACACTGTACAAAGATATATTGATCGACTGCTCCTGCGAGCTGGTCCTCAAGCAGGAGGAAAGAGTGTGTTCTTGCGGGAGGCCAGTGATGGCGGGATCATTGGAACTGGTGTCCTTGCAGGAACAGCGTCAGGGGAAATTGGAGAAATCAAGGTTACTAATGGTTAAATATGATCGATTTCTCCCAGTTAATATTCATATAGATGCATTATAAAATACTTTACCCTCCAGGGCTTCACAGAAAAACAAGCCCCACTTCGGCAGGAACCCGATATCGGTACAATTCCATCCATGTTCTCTCAGAACAATCTATTGGTATCATTTTAATCCAAGATCTACTTCAAGAATTGCTTAGACCACGCTACCTAGCCTTTCATTGCCAAATCTCAAAAATCTGGTGATTGCCAACATATATCGGCCGTTGGAACCCGCCAAGAACGCTGGACGCACGATTCGAAGACTTTTCGTTCCGGGGTTTTTTTTACGTTGAGATATCCCAAACACAAACCACCACGATGAAATTCTTCGATGTGAGCAATTTTCTTCCGTCTTTCTAGAGTTTGACTAACACTGGCCACAGGTTGCCGTCACATTCACTGCAGACCAATTCCAAGGCATCTACCGAGGAAAGCAATATCATGAACAAGACTTTGCAGAAGTCCTGAAAAGAGCCCGTGATCATGGATGTGAAAAGATCATGCTCACCACCATGACTTTAGAAGGCGCAAAACAAAACCTGCAGGCCGTCAGAGAGTTCCCTGCAATGTGCAAAATGACCTTGGGCGTGCATCCGTACCATGCCGCCGAGATCTATGAACAGCCGGAATCGCAATACCTTAACAAGCTGCGCGAACTAGGCGAAATTCTTCTAGCCGAGAACCCATCGCCTCTAGCTGCGTTCGGGGAAATCGGTTTGGACTACGAGTACCTGGATCGGGCCGATAAGGAAATGCAGCAACGCGCATTTCGCGAACAATTAGAGCTGGCTGTGCAATTCCAATTACCGCTATTCTTGCATGTCCGTGAATCAGCCGAAGACTTTATTTCCATCATCAAGCCCTTTCTGCCAAGACTGCCGCGTGGTGGGTTAGTGCACTCTTTTGCGGGGACCAAGGGGGAGATGCTCCAGCTCGTGGAACTCGGTCTTGAAATTAGTGTCAACGGAGTCTCGTTCAGGACGGATGAACAATTGGAAATGGTGAGAACTATTCCATTGGATAAGTTGCAACTGGAAACCGATGCACCGTGGTGCGAGGTCTTGTCTAATGATCCCAAAATCGCGGCTTACTTGGAAACCGCGAAGCCTTTGCCGGCGAGTAGGAAGCATAACAAGTTTATACTGGGGCAAATGGTCAAGACGCGCAATGAAAGTTGTTTTATGGAACGTGTAGGATTAGTTGTGGCGGGTCTGAAGGATGTGGCTATGGAAGAAGTGATTGAGGCGGCTTGGAATAACAGTAGTCGGATGTTTTGGTTGTGAAAATGTATATCTTTGGACCACTGTCTGTACTTAATTAAAGTCAATGGGCAGGACTTGTTAGAGTTTTTTCTACTTTCGAATTTAGCTAGTCCAAGTGGACCACTAAACTACCAATATTTGAAGGCAATTCAAGCATGTTTAACTAGCAGAGCAATGCACAGTATATAGCTTGAAGTGCACGGTATAGATCCCGCAGCAACAAGCTTTTACTTAAGATATGGACATAATCAAATGAATCTCGATAGATCAACGTGGATGTATGTACACAAAGTCCTTGCTTCGGGACATCATGATATCGTGATTGGTGCCCTGGGTAGGCATGCAGGGGGACGAATACAGGGGTTTGCGTCAGGGCTTATGCCAGACCTGACGCCGGGCCCCAGACATGTTCTATCGCATAGCCCACGATTGATCGGAGGTAACCAGATGGAATGGCGCGATTTGATTGCCGGAAAATTTACATTTATAAATAATTGTGGCGCATCCTTTTTTTAGTCTTTCTGAGATCATCTCAGATTCCTGCCGCGGAGATTAATCTAGGTCGGAATGAAGGAAGTCATAGTGTTGTTCCTCACATTTGATCCCTCAGGGCCCATAAGATTTACAATCCAATTGCCCCTCGAATCGTTGTTGCCCCTAAACACTTGCTTTGCTGGCGATCTAGGGATTTAAACAAAACAAGGTTGATATGGAAGGTTCGTGACTTCTCGGATGCATTTACTGAGAGAGAGAGAGAGAGAGAGAGAGAGCCTAACGAGTGGGTTAGATTGTCAATTGTTTACTTTTAACTGCTCATGCGAAGGTAAACACACACGGTGGTTGGGGATAATCTCCAGGTTGTAGGAGTGGAGCGCCACGGGTTGTTGACATTCTTTACGTTGCGAGGGCCATCGCTAACCCATCAGCGCATGGGCAAAGTCCGCAACACGATGGCATCGGCCATTCCTCTGTAGAGTTATGTGGAATGTTATGGTCCTCTCGCCATGTATATATACTAATTGTTGTCGGCAACCCTGAATCTATTCCCTAATTATTCCCAAGCCTCTATACTCTCGGAATTGACACTCTTGAATACCCTGGTGTCTGAGTGTTTATCAAAAGTCCACCTACCAAAAGTTCTTCAAGACGTTGTAAGTAAAACGCTGGTGACTGAGTCGCTCTTTCCTCTGATCTTCATCCGGTCTTGCTATTGGGTCAACACTAACAAGCGACATCTAGAAACATAATCACAATGAAGGGCACATTAATTCTCTCTGGCCTTTTGGCCACAGCTGTCTCGGCTCACATGCAATTGAGCAAGCCGTACCCTATCCGCAGTCCCCTCAACAAGGACGGCAAGGGTGAAAAGGATTATTCTTACAC
This sequence comes from Penicillium vulpinum, assembly GCF_028829585.1. Taxonomy (NCBI): domain Eukaryota; kingdom Fungi; phylum Ascomycota; class Eurotiomycetes; order Eurotiales; family Aspergillaceae; genus Penicillium; species Penicillium vulpinum. Next base: position 5,354,166 of record NW_026643242.1, read on the forward strand.
CAACCCTCTCTCGAGCTCCGGTAGCGACTACCCATGCAAAGGCTACGCCAATGATGAATTTGAGGCTGTCGCTACGTGGCAACCAGGGTCCTCCCAAGAGATGACATTGGAAGGTAGTGCCGTGCATGACGGCGGCTCATGCCAGCTCTCCCTGACCTATGACAAGGGTAAGACCTTCAAGGTCATTGAGTCGATTGAGGGTGACTGCCCTATTGCCAAGAAGTACCAATTCGATATCCCATCTGACGCACCAAGCGGTGATGCTCTCTTCGCTTGGACCTGGTTCAACAAGGTTGGCAATCGCGAGATGTACATGAACTGTGCTATGATCACCATTGGTGGCTCCAGCAACCGCAACGCTAATGTCCACTCCGAAGACCGTGAGGTCAAGCACGCCCCAAAGCTCGACGGCAAGCCCACCCACAAGGGGCCCAACAAAAATGCCAACGGCCAGACTAAGAATGCCAAGAGCAGCTTCGATAGCCTCCCTGACCTGTTCGTTGCGAACGTCAACCAGGCTGGCAAGTGTGTGACTATCGAGGGTCAGGCTGTGCACTTCCCCAACCCCGGCCCCAAGCTCATCGGTAAGGCCGATGGCCCTGGGTATAAATGCGCCGATGACCATGTTCCCTTCCTCAAGAACAGCTCCAAGTCCGAGCACAAGCCTGATACCACAAGCACCACCAACAAATCCGAGAAGAAGCCCGCTACTACTAAGGCCATGTCCAAGGTTGCCCAGGCCTTCGGTAATGCCCCTGTCCCCGCCGCTGCCCCCGCCCCCGTTGACACCCATGTGTTATCTACCGAGGCCTCTGTCAACAACCACTTCAGTGATTACGTCGGCCAATGGTCTTGCCACTCTGGGGATATCATCTGTGCACCCAATGGTCTGTCCTTTGCCTTGTGCACCAACGGCAAACCCATTTTCATGGGATCTGTCGCTGCTGGTACTATATGCCGCTGGGGCGTTATTACTGCTCGCCATTAAAGATGTTAATTTTTTGTACTTTCATGCTTCTTGGCGGTTTCTTTTTCGATACATCTCAGTGGGTATTTTGTCATAGACTGAATCAGTCGAGTGAATTTTGCTCGCTACCTTCGGTCTTGGGTTTTCACAGTTGACGTTCCCTTTCAGCGGCTGTTGGGTCCTCTGTATTGTTTTTTATATCTTTATCTATGACCTGTTGATCGATGACCTAGTTGACGTCCATGTATTGACGGTGTTGTCATGTCGAACAATTTATGTACCTAATGATTCTGTGTGTTAATTCAAATTCTGAACCTTTATGCACCCTTTTCGTTTCACGATCTACCAGGAATAGTATAGCCTTTCCCAGTAAAACAGCCTAACATTATATACCAAAGCTCTTATTTTTTTGCCTAATTGGAATTAGAGGAAAACTGATGTTACTTATACTTTACGTGTACAATTTGTATGGCATACACATACAAAAGGTACTTGATCTCTGGAACGAACCTTTATTTAGGCACATGGGCATCTGGGTTCGATTACATTTAATCACTTCGACACCTTTGTCATCGTTAATACCTATTGTAATGAATATTCACAGCTGTCTTGTCCTAACAAGCAAGATTATATCAGAAATCTAGTTCGAATACCATGATTTCCAGGGTCTGATTCTCTCTGATTGGCCAGGACGTCTTGAAGAGGTACACACGATATACATACTACCTTGCCATCCATTTGGCTAGTTATGTACAATCATACTTGTCATCCAAGGACACCCTGAAAAGAAGGCTTAGAACAGTACGGAGTACATACCAAAAGAAGACGTAAATGCGGGTTTTCTGGTTCTTCAGCTGAAGTGGACAAGGTATGACCCCTCAGCTCTGACCCACACAAGAACGCCTCCGAAGTACTAGTTCGGGATTGAGCTATCATCTATTTGTTTCTTCGGTGAAATACACTTTTGAATGCTCAACTGGAGCCAATGATGTTCCTCGCTCTATGCCTCTCACAATGAATGTCCACGGGTGTCTATGCGCCAAGAGGCAAATATAGAAGCCAATCTACAGTACGGAGTACGGAGGGCATCCCTAGTCGAAATTCAAAACTGCAAGGGCTGATCCTCCGACATATTGAATTTTATTTTATTTTCTTTTTCAAGATTATGTAGACTTTCAACAAAATAGTATAACTATACTTTAAACAAAGCCAACACCCGAAGGTGCCACGCAGCTTCAATCTTCTTTTCCTGGGGAGATTATTTCATATCACCATGGGCGTTCTCCGACAGAACCCCGTTGGCTACAAATGGCGCTCTTCCAAATGGTTTATCATTTCTACTATCACTCTCGCTTTGTTTGGTGGTTTGTCGGCCTACAATCCACTTTACAATCTGTCGCTAACACTATCTATTTCATAGAAACCTTCCTATACGCATTCATCGTCCCTATTTTAGACTACATGTTACGAACTCGCCTGCATATCGATCGCTCCAAGACTCAGAAGGTTACCTCTACAGTACTCGGTCTCCATGGCGCTATCTCCATCGTCGCTGGTCCCATCATTGGCCATTTCGCCGATAAAAACCCAAACCGCAAGACACCATTGTTGCTCTCTCTTTTCGCCTGCATCATTGGCACCCTTATGATGGCTGGCACCCATTCGATTCCGATCCTCTTACTCGGCCGCGTCCTGCAGGCAGTTGCAGGATCCGCAGTGTGGATCATCGGTTATGCAACTATCGCAGATACGGCGGATCAGGCGAATCTCGGTATGATAATGGGGATTGCAATGTCATTTATCAACCTAGGAGTCGTCGGTGGGCCTGCAGTCTCCGGGTTGTTACTAGAAGTGGCGGGGTATTGGATAACTTGGATGGTGCCGCTCCTCATTTTGGCCATCGACCTTGTCGCGCGCCTTTTGATGATTGAGAGTCCGTCGAAGAGTTTTCCTTCTGATACCAAGTCCACCGAGACAGCAGAAAGGGCAGACTCAACAGAGACTACGGGTCTGCTGCCCGCGCATGGCGATCCCCAAGCCCAAAGTTCATCCACCGCGGGCTTTTGGCGCATTATGTTATGCGATGCTCGCGTCCTGACTGTTCTGCTCATTCAGATAATGAGTATAACGGTGGGAACGTGCTTCAACGCGACTATTCCACTTCATGTACAGGAAACATTTGGATGGGGTCCCAGCAAGATTGGATTCCTGTTCTCCTGCTTGGTCCTGCCCAGTCTTTTGATCAGTCCCCTTGCAGGCTGGACCCGGGACCGTGTCGGAACACGAGCTCCTGCCGTAATTTCCTTGGTTCTTCAGGCGGCAATGTTGGTACTATTAGGTATTGCTGGAAATGAGCGAATTCCCTGGGCGAGTGCTCAGAAGCATGGCGGAACACTTTACATAGCATCCATCCTAGCTATGGGTGCATTTCGTCCTTTTATGGCAGGCTTAGGGCCTATTGAATTAACTGGTAAGTGTTGATTTCTCTTGGTGAAGTCGGTATACTATCTGTGCGGCTTTCTGAATATCCATCACAGCTGCTGTCAAGGCCCACCAAGAAAAGACCCCAGGCATCTTTGGACCTGAGGGAGGACTTTCCAGGGTATTTGCTCTGTTGGAGGTTGCTGCTTCTGTCGGAATGACAATCGGTCCAATTGCGGGTGGGTCGCTCAAGGAACTCCTTGGTTATGACTATATGAATTGGACTTGGAGTAAGTGGTTAACCCCTTTCGCTTGTGATATTGCTAATAGTAGTAGGTCTGCTTTATCTCTTCCTTGCCGGGCTTGTCATGTGCTTCTTAGGATCCGAAGATCCCAAAGAAATGCCTCCTGCTGATGGAGACTGCTAGAACTGTTGGATTCTTAAAACACGTATTATATTTAGTTGGAGTTACATGTTGATAATTTTTAATCAATCTAGTCAATCTCAGAAATCTGAGATGAGTAATGACGTGTCATTCTAGTCATTGCTTTTAACTACCCTATTTGTCAGATATTAATATTCGGCCCCGTGTACTCCCTAGTCAATATGAGCTATCAATTCCTAGGTCGACTATGTCGTGACTTTAGCTTGCAAGGGAGTCTCCACTCACAGCCTCAGCATTGAATCAGCGTTCAATCAATAGAATTTGCTCCATGATGATAGCTGTTTCAGCAGGTTGCTTTCCATTTCTCACATAAGCCGTCTCAATCGAGCTGGGATGCAGCGCTTAAGCATGTCAAGGTGTGCATATTTGGGTCGGTCGGCATCAAGTGGCGGGGCTGACTGCAGACCATTGAACAGCTTGCATTAGCGTGGAGAGTGTGCAACAAATCATTACAAAATCAAACAGCAAATTATTCAAAGAAAATCTACGGAGTAATGCTAGTCAATCTCGGTCACAGAATCTACATAGATACGGTGTGTAATCCAGGGGGACAGCGGAAAGACCACGGTTTTGCGTGGTGTCGTAGGAGATAATCGAGGTGATTCCGTATAGGCGGTTTTATAGATCTCATCAGGACTAGTGCCATATGTCCAACTGAGTTCAGCGTATGATTGTCCCGATCTTGCTGCAGGTCTATCATAAGCTCGGCAGCTTTATTATGGGCGATAATTAACTGATTGTTATGCGAAATGAGTGTCATTATCTTTGCTTATAGTGGTTAAGTATCGTACACTCCCCGGGCGTTCATCTCTCAAACCTCGGCGACACCATCACACTGTTGAATGAGCAAGTACTGAAAGTTGGCGGGGTGAGCTATCTGTCCCGACGGGGATTTGATAGACTACCAGTTACTTTTGCTCATTGAAACTTCTACTATGAATATTGGTCTATTGTCTTTAGTTTCCCTAAAAGTACCACTATCTCCTCAACAAAACGAACTTCTCCCAGCCAACTTGGAAAGTGAGGAGCAAAACAAGCAATCTAGTAAACTTCAATCCGCTAATTATGACAATTACCTTCCCACCCTTTGCTAGGCCTCCTATCGCCCCCCAAGTCTCTATGTAGCGTTATCTTAAAATCATATGGTTTGCCCCCCGCAATATTCCAGCCATGGCATTGGTACCAGTTAGAGCTTTCATCCCCAATGAAGAAGTTGGATTGAGTTTTATTAAAGAAGTTCTTTAGCCAGAATTCGGTTTCGTACCTACTTAGTCTAGAGTTGATCTTTTGGAAGAGCCCTGACAAAGCTGTTTCTTTGGAAGCTTGGAAAATGAACTCATTTTCCACCTGGAAAGTCTTGGAAATTTTGTTGGATCGGGCTCGAGTTAGGACCAAAACCCGTGCTAGAGGATGCTGAACAGTGCAGAGATGTGTGAATGTCCCACATAATTTCTGATAAGATGAAGGTCTTAAAGTCTCCTGTTGAGATTGAAAGTATTCGATTGGATGTTGCTTTTGATGGAATGTGATACTCAAGCATGGACAAATGTCAACTTTGTCATCGTGTTGGAAGTCGCACCAAGCATTACATTCGAATATAGCGGGCTTTGGATCACATGTCCAACCAAATTTTAGAAACTGCCATCTAGAGTACCGGTGAAGATTTTGACATCTATGACAGTAGACCCAGCGCTCGTTTTGAAGGCGACGAAGTAGCAACGTCCTAGGCAATGTTGATAGGACACATATGCCACGCTTTCTGTTATATGAGACATAGCAGGCATGTAGCCTCTTACAGCTCAGTGCAAAACAAGCTCGGTCTAGGTCGGAAAGAAGCTGGAAGATAATTTCCACTATTCCTGAGGGGATCTTCCAGAATGTCTTGGATTTCTTGGGCTCGACTGGTTCGACTGATTTGACCCTAGGGGGTGGATCACGGACTCGCAAAATATTACAAAAAGGTATGCAGGTGCGTCGAGTCATGGTGAGCATTCATTCAACTGATATCTTGTACAGGGAAGGTTTTGCTTGCCGGCGGGGGAAAGAGGAATTTATTTAGTATGACACATACCACTATGACACGTCCACGGGTACACTTCCACGGACGTCATAGACCGGCAACCCGTTAATACTTCCGTGGGGCCATAGGCATAGGTGTCCGTCCTTCGAATCACACTAGAGACTTCATCATTGATCCGAGTATGTGCCACAAAAGATGCGCAAACCCACAGGAGTATTGTCTTCAGAGCACGTCAAATATTATCCCGTGTCTTGCTGCCCCATCGCTGATCTATTCACCAAGCTGGTCTTGACAGAAGACCAAAGTAATCCACCAGATATGAGGTCTGGATCATCTTATTTCGCAATGCTCTGCACAATGCTGGGTATTATTTGAGATCGCTTCGCCGTGAGGTCTTTGAAGCGGGATGCGCGGCGGGGCTTGTGGTGGTTCCATGGGGGTGTTTGGTGAGGTCGAATTGAAACATCTTCTAGCTCCGTGTCGAAGGAGGAGATTTGTATATGCAGATGAAAGCAGAGTTCGATAGTAAGATCACTCGCAGCTAGTAGGGAAGATAAATGTATGTTCCAGGGTCAGCTTACCAAGTATTCTTCAGGACAAACAGACGTATGAAAGTTGTTTATTGTACTTCATAACATGTTGTAGACGAGATGAGAATGTGAGATGGAAAAACATGATCATGTGAATAATATAACACATATTCTCATGTGTGAAAGAAAATAATTCTAAGTAGCTGCCTACGTACATACATATTGGGTATTGTAGGTACATATGTATGTATAGGCTTGTAGTTGTCACTGGCTCAGGCGACACTGGCTTCGGGGGGCGGAATCGGCATGGGGATACCCGTGTCTCCACCACCGCCCGCCCCCAAATTTCCTACTCTCTCTCCTCTGTGTAAAGATCTCTGGCGTCTTAGAATTCCATTTATCACAGTGGTTTTATCGAACCATCTATGGATTGCGCTTCCAACTACAACCCCTACATTCCTACTATCTTTCAACAGAAGACTGTAAGTCCTCTGGTGAAGGCTTTCACCTAGATCACCCTTGAATAAGAGAAGTGGTTCAAAGGTGTCCGATTCGTTGGTAACATGAAAGGCCCAACTGTAAGTTCGGTATCATTTATCACCAGTTCGTGGTTACAAAGTTCTAGAAAGCTAACGAAGATACTCGATATAAGGCAGGCGATCTCCATAAAATTCGCCTGACCCAGGCCTATTTTTCCCTTATGGCCTCTCGTGTGCCGGAGAGACACCCAGAACAGAGTCAGTACAACGTCATGGTTGAAGCAGATGGCTCTCTACAACTCCCTGCGCGCAGTTACAACTAGTCTTCTTGAATACTGCTTCTTTTACAAAGTTGAACATACTGCCCGTACCAAAACGCCAAGCTTTGGACAGACTAGTCTAAGCCTTGTCAATTTTATTGCAGGACATGCTATGGGAAGATGCATTACGAGTCCGATCGAAATCCTTGCTGCAGTGCCCATCTGTCCTTCCCCCTTGATTGAACAACAACCAACAGCCAATACTTGTGAGTATCAAACATGGCCCGGTAGCCAGAACAATCAAGGACCTTGATGAGATGGCTGGCTGGCTACTCAAAGATGGGATTCTCAAAGCTCGTTTGTAGAAGGTTACCCCGGGCTGGAAATGGGATCATCCCTTGCCACTCGCACTCAACATGCACATACTGTGATATTCCGGGGGGTCGAAAGGACATCATGGTCGGACATACCAAGTCCTGAATCCGCTTTGGGGGGGGGGGGGGGGGGGGGGGCACGAAACGAAAATACGGTGGCGGGGGCTTACGTTTCTCATCTCGCTCCTTGTCAAGATCTCAGGCAAATTCCGAAATCTGGGGGGGGAATGAAATGCTCCCTGCTCCCACCTTGGCTTCTGGTATGGTGTCCCGAGGTCGAGGATATATTGATCTGAAGCTCTACCCAGATATAGATTCTTGCCTGGTCTTCTCTCAGGTCTCGTGCAAACTACACTCTGGGTGTACATGAAGCGATAATGCGGTGATGGGCGCGTACTTTTGTCATGTCGCTCCTGAGAAAGAGCTCAGAAGACAAATCCCGAGATCTTTGGGTATAGGAATGCTGTCTGTTCTTACCTCGAATCATACTGTCGTATCTCAAGGCCGAGGACATCGTGGTTTTAGGCTCTACCTAGGCATAAGTGCTTATTTGATCTCTTCTCACTTCTAGGCCAGAAAAGGAGTTACGAGCGAGACTTGATTATCTTGGGCTTGAGACATGCTCCCAGAATTCATCTGACCCTTCATGCGGAGTTCCGAGAGCAAACCCGTTACCTCGCTACCTCTACTAAAACGGATACTCTCAAACTTCGTCTAGATCCCGGTGTAAAGTCACGGGAACCAGAGAGCCGACCGTGTCACGGAGTCTGTTCCAAGCCTTGCTCTCATAATGCAGAGACAGAGAACTAAGGGCATCTTTTACGACCTTGAGCTCTCGCGGTTTCTAAATCCTACTGATCTCTGGGATGAACGGTGTTTCATTTTGCACAAGATCTGCTCTCAACTGTGTCCTAACAGAGCCACAAGCCTGGTGCTGGCCTTACAATCCTGGGTTACTAGTTGTTGTTTTACTTAGTTTTTCCGGTTTGAGATTGAAAATTTGGTATCATTCGGTTCATTGATTTTCATATAGTCTTCCTTTCATGTACATTATACAGAAAATACATACAAAGTTACTGCCGCCCCTTAGCTTCTCTCTCTTGATAACATGTTCTCGAGTCCCTGAACAGATATATTTTGTTTGTTTCCTTTCAGACTGTGATTTTAGAAACCCATAATATACTCGGACTTCTCGGAAAGCATATCTCATATATCCATCAATATGGTAGTCCAAACGAGGTACCGAAGTAAACCGCGTCGCGGGGAAATAAGCAACTTACTCGGGTCTAGCATGGACATCCACTACCCCACGACTCAGATAAGCTTGGTCCATTGCAACATCATTGCGGGTCAATTTAAAGGGCAATCGGCCATGTGTTCCCCACATGGTCGGATCCGGTATGTGGCCATATATTGACGCATGCGGAAAGTGAGGCTGAATGCCATTGTCACATTACGCCCAGGAACATGAAACTCAAATCTAGACCCCTTGTGGGAGGTTCTCTGGACGTTAAAAACTGATTATAGAGCAATGTATTCATTAATATTAAAATGTGACCAGCTAGCCTCGAAAGACCCAAGTATGCTCGCCAGATATCCTCCATCATATTGTACAATCCAATCTAATCACAAACATAGCAGTGGTATCTTGGCTCTCAAATAACACAAAAGGGTCATGGAATCATTGTATAGTGCACGAGCACTAGATCACTCAGGATATGCTTGGAATATATCCTACACCAGCAACTTAGATGTTGCCAGTATACGCCGAGTTACCATAGCCATAGGCACCGGTTGCCGGTGTAGCAACCGGAGGATTGGCAGTGTTCTTATTCTTGCCCCAAGTGCTGAACCAACCCTTCTCGGTCTTAGTCTCGCCGTCCATCTCGAGGTCACGAGGGGTTGGGTGGCCAGGTAGGGCATCAGCGCCGCCGACGGCCTCAGGGCTGTTCTTATTACGGCGCCAGAAGGCCTTGCGGCTACCGTGGGTATAGCCGTTGGTGGGGGAGGGACCGAAACGCTTCTCACGCTTGTGGTGGCGGGCGAGAAGTATTTGGAAGAGGATGGAGGTCAAGAAGAAGAAGCTGGGCGATAAGTTAGCATACATGTAATCAGATCAAGATAACAGTATCAGCAATCTAGGATCAAACTCACATTCCGATAATCGCCACTGCAAAGACGACCTTTTCCAGTGTGCAAGCCATGCTGAATTTCAGAGACTTAGAAACAGTCTCATCATCAGCGTTGCCTGTGCCCATTGGCGTGTCCAGTGTTCCAGTGTTACAATTCCCAACACCGTCGCGAGTCAGGATGGCAATAGCAACCATCGCGCCGACGAAGCACACATCCAGGGCAACGCCTAGGAACGCAAAGAAGGCCACACCGCCTAAACAGCAGGTGAAAATGATGCCTAGCAGGCCATAGGCAGTTGCTGCGCCTGCTAAGCCTTCAACGGCCTTAATCCATGTGGGGATATGTTGGTCATTCCTGGACAAGACAGCCAGGAAGTAGGAGAAAATTCCAAGAATGACGGCGGCATCGAGGAACTGTAGAACACGCAGTCCTAGATTGAAAAAGCGGAGGACCACCCCACCGGCTCCCATATTGTATGATTATTTGTATAAAGATGATAGTAATTACCAGGAAGTCTAGGGAAGAATAAATGAAAAAAAAAAGTCAGGCAACAGGATTTGAACGACTTATAAAGGAGACCCAGGTTATTGACGATCTGTGGATGGCGTTGTATTGCATGTCGATCCGAGCAGAAGCTCTCAGCTTAATGGTCGACAGGGTCTGCGCCACACCCTAAACGACCCCAGACGGCCCCACTCAATGATGTCAATGGGTGTGGATTCTACATTACCCTTTCCGGTTAGAGAAGTCGCCACCATGTGAAGGAAAAAAAATAGAAAATTACATAATCTTGCATCAGCCACCTACACACACTGCCACAATTTCAACACTCTTTACAGGTTGCCTACCCTCAACACTTTACTACGATACTATACATAGGGGTATACTTAATATTTTTAATAGTGATAATTGTTTACTACAAGATAATACTAAATCTGTATACCTATGTATAGATCATTCATAGCAAACTATTCATGGATATTATTGCTGCCTATTTCTATATATTTCAGCCTGAACATCAACCGCGCTCGGCAGTCCTTAAACCCCTCACTCTGATGCCTGATGCGAGCTGTTCAAGGAGGTGTTCGGTTGAAAAAAGGGTTAGAAAGAGTTATACTAAAGTGAAACTAGCGCAGCTTGAGCAATACTGTAAAGTACATTTGTAGTTTAATATCCCTCCAACCATGATACAATTTTCATGTGCCGCTACATAGTATCATTTCATTCACTGACACTCTTGAAATTACCTGCGTAGTTTATGTGCCATTGGCCCTTGCAGCCCTGGAGGTGGATATATTGTACTGCTCTGATTATTCTATAAGTACCAAGTATGGCTGGAGTCCACATACAAAGTACCGCCACGTTGAAAATGACGTCTGCCTCCACCCAGTCCACTGGGTCTGGGTCTTTTGCGCCACGTCCACTTACTACAAACATTACAAACACAGGTACAATGGGGAAATATGTGATATTTAAACTGGGTCTACCACACATGGAATGGCATATTTTCATTGGTGAAATGGAATTTGTGGGGATAGTCAGAACGAGGTGCGGTCCAACAGGGATGAGATTGCAACAAATATTTGCCCATGTCCTAGGCTATGTTCCGGCATAACTCCAGGTTGGCGCGTATCACCAAAATAATTGCAAGGACATGGCGCTGCTGGCTGGATGAAGCACAGCTTTAGTCACGAGTGCATTTATCCACGGGTGATCCCAATATGAATATAAAAGAGCCTGGTATCGACATGGACAAGAGGGAGTCTTGATGGCAAAGGCATATCGCACTAATGAAGGCCGCAGGGTAGCATTAGTGCTGCAGTACAGACGCCGCTGGTTGGTACCCCTGTTGCCTACAAGGCTGTACAATTCGAGCGGGTTTCCTGGAGAAATGTGTCAAAGATGTGATCATCAACACAAGATGCCGACCTTGTCAATGGCCATGGATGTCCTATTAAAATCTCATGTTTCAACTCACATTTTAGTTTATTTGGGGATCCCAGGATTGAAGGTCATGTACGATCCCCGACAGTAGCCTGTGAGACTGCATGGTAGTGGACGGTGTGTTCTTATCGCAACTGGCTAACAGCCCACCCTTCAGGAGTCTTCCTGGCGTTGCTTTTCTTGTTCAACGAAAGCACGGAGAATTGAATCCAGTCCTTCGTTGCGGCGAGCGAGTAGCATTACATCGGACACATTGACGGTAGATCTCCCAGCGTGTCTATATCAGATGAGGTCAGTTCACTTTCTGTTAGATTTACCATCCCACAGGAAGAATAGGCATTATTTCCTACTCAATCGCAGCAATGGTTCCTACTTACTTCGCAAAGGATTCTAGATCTTGGCTAACCGTCTCTGCGAATAGTCAGTTACAAAGACAAAAAAAATTAGGAGCTTAACATAAAATAGTGAACATACCTATCTGAGCCCAAACCATCTCTGTCAATGCACCGATGAACTGCGGAGTGGCATTGACGCCTAACTTGATAGTCTCCTCATCCACGATCTTGCCGATGGACAACCATAGCGCGGATTTCAAGCGCTACAAAAGAAAGTTAGCCAGATATATGATAAGGCCATACCAAAACTGACCTCCTCCAGACTAGCCTCTTCAGTCTGCTCCATGGTGATGAGATAGTACGAGACAACAAGCTTCGGAGCGCGTCCCCATATAAAACCAACGACATCTGATTGGCCGACAACGCGTCGGCGGATTAACGGCTAATCCGGCACACAAACCACGCTAATCCCAAAGAGGCATATTTCTCGTTGCGGGAACCGCGGAATATCAAAGAAGCGCAAAGCGCAATCGCAGATCCTGCTAATTAATCCCTCAATTGTTGTTTCCAAAAAATCCCTACTCTGCCCTTAACTACCTCTGGTCGTTCCTCTTCCACAACCTTCCAACTCCGCGGGTAGCGACCGAGCTCCCACTCCTCCAACCCATCAACCAAATCAAACAAAAACTCCCAAAATCATCCATCATGTCCACGCCACAGTCAGATCTGAGCGAGCAGGCCGCCGCCGCCGCCGAGGACTTCTTCGGCCAACTCTACGCCTTCTTCGAGTTGATCGTCACCCGCTTCTTCAAAAACGGATATGCCTCCATCGCGCAGATGAGCGGCAAGCGCTGGACAAAAGTCATCGGCAGTGTGGTCTTCTACTTAATCGTCCGGCCATACATCGAGAAATTGTTTAAGTGGATGCACGATCGCGACCGCAAGAAGGAGAAGGAGAAGCGCGACAAGGAGAGAGCGAACTTCGGCAAGGTCAAGGTGTCACCGAACTCGCTGCGTGCTGGTGGCGATAGCGGAAAAGGGAAGGTCCTTGGTGAAGTCGATCACACAGATGATGAGCTGGAGGATGAGGAGGATGTTATGGCTGCTGCTAGTGGTGTTCCTGAGTGGAATGACATGGCCCGCAAGCGTCAGAAGAATTATATTAAGCGGGTGAAGAAGGATCAGCGCGCGGAGGATTTGAGTCGTGATCAGATTATGGAGTTGTTGGATTGGAGCGAGGAGGAGGAGGTTGATGAGAAGGTCAAGAAGGATCTATGAGGTTTGATTCTTCTTGGGTCTTGGGTGGTTCTTGTGTGTGCATTGCATGGTTGATGGGGTTTTTGCTTCCTGTATTTTTTAATAGTAGATTCCAAATTAATAGGACCTCCACGGCCCCTTTCGCTTTTTGAGTGAATTTTCTGAACTACTCCCAGAATCCGCTACTAAAAGATGTCTACGTTGCACAATACCGTATACTTGGAAGTCATAACATCTACTATTTGCACTTGAAATGCATCCAATCCAGTCATATCCGAGCCAGAACTTTTATCCTGAGCCCTTCTATAAACTATGTAGCCATCGCCCCATCTTATCCGTATTCATGAATATTTCGTAACGTATCGCCGATGCCCCCAAGAAAGAGGTTCCTCGTAAGATATCAGTGAAGCCTCCGCAAGGCCTCAATCATTCCCTTGACCTCCTCGACATCCGAGGAGCCTAGCTCATGCACAATCTCCTCTTGCATACTTGGTGTGCAGTTCAAAAACTCCTCAATAAGCTCGCCGTCCACGAACCGGTACGGTTCATCAGCGCTTCGAACCATAGTTTTGAAGCCGCGGAACTTATCGAACGACAAATTGCCCAATGACTTGACTTTGGTGGAAAGAATAGCTTGCAGGGTAATGAGGAAATCTTGATGTTCGGGGTTGATGACAGCGAAGAGGAAAATGGAGCCCTCAACCTTTGGATGGGTTAGCAAATGAACCTTTAATGCCGGTCAACCCGGTCGACTGGGATGAACTTACTGTTGCCATGAACGCCCGCGGTGTCACCGTAACGCTGGCAAGCTGTGGAATACTAACTGGTCGGATACGATTGACCATCTCCCCGAGCGAAATTTCGCTAGTAGGGATTAGTCTGTGCTTGTCCTGAGTGGTGACACCATTCATATTCCGCGAGAGAACGATAAGGTTTCCTTCGGCGTCGCTCTGGAGGAATGTCTCATCTCCGACGCAGGCAACTGCTGTGCTCCAGACGGTCTGATAGTGACGACCGACTTCAGTCAGCTTGGCAGGTTCCCCAGCATGACCCGGCGTGTACCGAACAAGGCAAAGGCTCTTCATGAGATCCGCCACCGCGATTAGGTTGTCGACGACTGTTACGTCGACTGGTGCGGTAGAGGTCCGATATGCAGCAAGCTTTTCGAGCTTCATTGGTCCAACGTTATTAACTTTGACTCTGTACACAACGACCTAGATGCTGTCAGTAGAGGATTCAAACATACAGCCGATTGGTACTCACGGTCTTCACAAGTGCCGCAACAACGCAATCACCCATCATAGCGAGAGCCCGACAGGCCCCCATAACCGGCAGCTCGGCGACTTGGCTCAGCTTGCGGCCGTGGTCGACTTCCAAAATGAGGATCCGCCCGCGGATCGATTCCTCTTGGTCTTCGTCTGCGAATGCCGTGCCGACAACAAATCGGTCCTTCATGATCTCTTTTCCATTTTCATCTTTCCCAGCCGGGAGCTCAGCGCGAACGACACTCTCCACCAGTTCGTCCGGGCCCAGTTCTAACGCATCAAGACGCCGGAACATGATCTCATCAGCAAGAACAAAGTGGCTCTTTACAACCTCAGCACCATTCTCGAGTTTGCGATCAATCGTGCCAATTCCAAATGCTTTTTCAGAAGGAGAGTATGCAACACGACGGACAGTCGAGCCCATTGGTAACGTTTGAATTTGGGTTGTTCGCTCTCTGTCAACCAGCGCGATCTTCAGCTCTTTCTCGGTTGCCACAGCGATGGAATCTGGGAATGCCTCTGCGTTCAAATGACACACCCGTGAGGCGCCCTCGGAGTTCACTGCAGAGTAGATGATCCGGCCATCAGAGCCGTAGATGAGGCTAGGATTCTCACAGGTAGCAAAGACGTTGTATAGGCCATCACCCTTGGGGAGTTTCTTGAATGTAGGTTGTTCGGAACCAAGAATCAGCTTGTTCATCTTACTTAGCGAGTAGTCTTGTGGGTTTAGTGAAAACGTAATGACACAGCCATCAGCCATAGAGATAAAGAGGGTAGGCTCGCTGTCTGCAAGCACTTCGGCCACAACAACTGATCGAGGGAAGCTCTCCCCAGTAGGGCCTAGGGATTTTGTCTGAAGGACAGCGAAGTCATTAATAGCCATGATTGACACCCTCGCCGACTGTGGGAAGCCTGCGATGAAAACTCCTGTAGGCGTTGATGGGACGGTCAGGCCAGAGATTTGCTGGTCGGCGCCGAGATCCTTCTGAGTTATGATCTGGACATTGTCCCTGATATCGAAGGATGCGACGATTTGGCCACTGATAACGAGAACCAGATGGTCATCATTGGCCGACACGGCAGTGATCAACTTCTGGTCCTGAGGCGCCCATTCGAACGTCACCATTCCGCTCTCTAAATCAGCCACTAGCACTCGCTGTTCTGTGACCTGGAGAATACGGTCATCCTGGATTCTTGTGACGAGAAGAGTACATTCCGTGAGTGAAAGACCCAGGAAGTTATCCAACTCTTCAACTTCACCATCAGGACTAAACTGGAACACACGCGTTTCATCAACAAATGTAACGACAAGCGTATCCAGGTAGTCATTTTTGCTTTGGGTTTGCAGTCCCCAGAGATCAGTGATATGCTCCATTTCTCCTAATACGCCTAACTCTTCCATGCCAACACCACTCCGCACACTGCGTAACGTCCCGTCATCAAAAGCGCCCGATCCCGTCACAATTCGAGCCTGCCCGGACGAAAACTCGTGCGTTTGGCTCTCATTTGTACGGTTCCCAAGATCCATAATAGTGAAGTCGAGGATCGGTGCGATGTTAGACAATGTCTGGATGACCTCAAACGAGCTTCCATCAAGTCTAATGACCTGCGAGTCGCCGTGATGCGAGCCAACAAACAACATGCCTCCACCGAGATAAATCAGCACCGATGCACGAGCCGTCTTGCCCAGGTACTCGAGCTTCCAGTCATCGATTTCGCCCAAGTTATTTAGAATGAAAGACAAGAAGAATAACCTCCCATAGTCATCGGCCAACAGCCACCGCTGGCTATCAACCTTCTCCCAGGCTACAAAGACCGTTGCCTCGTCAAGATTCCGCGTGATCACATCATTAGCGTTATCATCGATGTACTTGATCGATGTCTCCCCAAGCACAATGAGACCGCCCAATGGAGCCGGGATAGGGATAAGATGCGATGACCCAAGATCAAGCTCCTGCCCGAATTCACCTCCCTCCAACTTCTGCACCTCCTTGAAAGTAGCATCTGCCAAAGTCCCCGAGGTGCCGGGCGTGAAATCCAACTCACGGATTCGAAGTCGCACCTTCTGCTGATTATCTTCATAGAGCAGTGCAAGCCAGGGATTGGATTCCGAATGCAAAAATGCCGAGGATCGAACGAAAAGCTCGTCGATGCGGGATGTAGTCGGCTTATCAAGCTCTCCAACCTGTAGCGGCATGTCAGTCTGAGACCCAGCCATCGACATTCGGCCTCGCTTCTTCGTCGGTTGCACGATCGGCACGACAACTATCACACCCTCGTATACTTCCAGTGTCATGAACCGCCCCGTGGGGTCGATCAGACATCGCGGTGCGCATTGGGACTCCCGAGATGAGGGCTCGGCGATGTCGACGCAGGTGCGTGCTGTTTTAATCTCGTTTGATTCGCGGTCCCATGTTATCGTAAAATAGTTGTATCGGTCCGTCCCGACGAAGAGGTGGTCGGTTGGCGAATTAGTTGGTGCTGGCAGGCGCGCGAGCATAGTGACCCGCGCGTTCAGAGCGCGGGTCGTGGTCAGGACGAGTCCATCTGGCGTGAGCGTGTAGAATTCGAGACGACTGGATTTTCTGTGGGTTCGTGGGAGGGTTAGCTATCGTGCTCGTCGTCACCGAGTGAGAGGTCGGCTTGGGTTCCGCGGCTTCACGGGAGGATGAGACTCACGCTGCCACTAGGCAATCTTCGTCTGGAGAAAAGAAGTTTAGCTTCACTGCATGGTGAATGCTGCTTGCCCGATGAATGGGCACGACATAAGCCATCGTAGTTCAACAACCCGCGGTATCTGACAGCACGGAGCTGGTTGGGCTTGAGGTTCGGCGCACCACCTTACGGGGATAGGATACGTCCGAGAGTAAGAGGTCCAGGGGATTGAGATGGCGAAGACTGATAGCGCTGAATTATGGACTGCACATATCTCCAAATTAACTCTGTTAAGGGCAGGGATTGCTCGGTCGGTGTGGGGGAATATGAGAGAAGTCGAGGTTTCAAATGACGTCTAAAGTCCGCGCTTACAGCCGAAAACATCCAGGAGGGCATACTTCCAATTGCATAGATATTTACATACATGAAACATAAGATTACTTTCAATTGGAAGCCGGAAAAAAATTAAATTCCTTTTAAAATCACAAGTCTAAAGTCATACACCGCTCAGGCGGCAGTCCATGGCTAGCAAGGTGAAGGCCTGCCTCAACATGAGGCCAATGCTAGGGAAACATGCAGCACAAATGAAACAAAAGGCCGATCGTATCGAACAAAATGATAATATATAGGCAAAACCATCTAAGCATGGTAGAAGTGCAAAGAAGTGTTCATCAATCATGAGATCATGACCAGACGTCCTCCTGGTAGCTGCCGCTGCTACGCATGTGCTTGACCATCTCCTCACCCTTCTCAGCGGGCAAACCCCGTTGCTGGGCAATAATGTGGCCAAGGACCAGGTTGACCTCACGGGCCATGTTGGCAGCATCACCGCAGACGTAGAAGTTGGCCTTTTGCTTGAGCAGGTCGCTGACGAGCTCGGCATTCTCCTTCAAACGATGCTGGACGTAAACCTTCTCGGATCCTTCACGGGAGAAAGCAGTAATAATCTTCAGGGAGTCGCCCATCTGGTCTTGGAAGGTCTAAGGGAATCATGTCAGTGTGAAGGTTCGGATTCCAAGTGTGAGAGAGTTGATTTCATACCTTGAATTCATCCTTGTAGATGAAGTCCTCATCACTCTTACGGCATCCAAAGAACAAAACCGTTGTGCCAACCTTCTCTCCCTTGGCAGCAAGTGCTGCACGTTCCTGGATGAAACCACGGAAGGGCGCGACACCAGTACCGGGGCCAACCATGATGATAGGCTTGGACGGGTCCGAGGGCAATTTGAAGTTAGAGTGACGAACGTGGACAGGGACGTGGATACCGTCGTACTTGTTACGAGGACCGGTGATCGAGTAAGTCAGGCCGTGGGGATCAGGGGACGGGTCGCCGTTCTGCTTCTGCTTAAGAGCCAAGAGGTAGTTGGTGGTGACACCTTTGACCATGTGCGAAGCACCTGGCAGACGAACAGACTCGACGACAGCGGTGATGCTAATCTTATCCTTTTGAACCAGAGACGACGAAGAGATAGAGTAGTACCGGGGTTGAAGCTTGTTGAGACCTTCAATGAGCAGCGAGAAAGGAACGGCAGTGAACGGCTTAGAAGTGATGCTTTGAAGGGCCTGGGCAATGGTGAAGCGATGGTTGGTGATCTTCTCGTGGAAGTAATCCTTGTCGTTACCCAAGCGGACAATCTCAGTTTTGCTCTCCTCATCGGGAGCGAAAGCAGCGAGGGTCGATACAAACTGACGAGAGACGGGGGCGCACACTTCCATGTAGTAGCGAACAGCGGCATCATAGGTGGTCGGGGTCGGAATAGGGACCTTGGCCGTGACATCGATACCCTTGACGTTGATCACCGAGTGGCGCTTCTTCTCAATACCAAAGACCTCAAGGAAACGATCGACCTCGGCGCCAGCGTTGGTAGGCCAGATAGCGATGTGATCACCAGTTTGGTAGCTGAGATTGCTACCAGCAATGCTGATTTCCATGTGCAGACAGTTACGATCCTTGACAGTGAACAGTTCCGAGGATTCGAGAATCGGGGCAATGTAGGGGTTATGCGCGGAGAAGGGACCCTTAGCGCGACCCTCACGGTGAGAGGCAGTGGGCTCGCCCAGGTAGACGGACTCGTCCTCGGGAGATTTCTCATCATCCTCAACAACGGAGAAAACGGGTTCATAGACAGCTTCACGTTCCTGGAGATCCATGGATTCCGACAGAGCAGCCCACATGGGCTCCTTCCAGGCCAGGAAATCTTCTTCCATGGTGCCGGCGCCATCGTCGCCCTCACCAGCAGTTCCAATGCGCTGCGCACCAAGTTTGGTCAGAGCGGTATCGACCTGACGAACCATGGCGTTGTAGTGCTCATAAGTGTTGTTACCCAGACCGAAAGCGACATACTTCATTGCGGACAAAGGCTTGTCTTCGGAGGAGACGCCGCTCTCAAAGGCAACTTCCTCACCGGTGAAAAACTGGTAGAACTCCACGGCGTTATCGGTGGGCTCACCCTCGCCGTAAGTGGCCAGCACGAAGAATGCGACCTTGTCATCGGGGAATTTGTCCAGGTTCTCGTAGTCATAGTCCTCAATATCGGCGACCATAGTCTTCAGCCCAAAGCGCTGAGAGCCTTCCTTGGCGAGTCGAGATGCGTAATCCTCTGCAGTACCAGTCTGAGAACCATAGAAGATAACACAGTTCTTGTTTGTCTCCTCCATCTTCTCCACGATGTCGCGGGTTTTGCCGCTCTTGGCAGCTCCATTAATGGCGGCCGAGGAGGCATATGGGTCTTTGGGAATGGCCCAGTAGCTACCTTTGGTGAAGTAGGCAACACTACCCACCAAGAGGGCCACCAAGACGACCAAATCGAGTGTATCCAGTTGCGCCATTATGGTGGTGCGTATCTCACGGGGGGAACAGGGTGGTTTGTTGTGGCGTGAATTCCCGCCGGGAGGGCAGAATGGGTTGAATGTGTTCCAAGGCCGGGGGGAACACAAGATAATTTTCAAAGAGGAAAAATAGACGTTTTGGCAAATATGCCTACAGTGAATATCCCAAATGAGAGTTGTACTTTGTACAAAGTACAGAGAAGAAGAAAGAAGCCAACAGGTGGTCTGATCCCCTTCCAGGCGTCCTGGGGCGGATTCCGACTATCTGTGGATCTTCACGGGCAATTCCTCTCACCGCTGTCTGCTTACGTTTTGTGAACTCCCGATCTGTACACGAAGTACTCCGTACATAAAATAATGACCTCGGGGAGTAAAGTACATATAAAAAAAAAGGTACTCTAGAAAAAAGGGATAAAATTGATTTATAGAAAATGAGAAAGTAAACAAAAAATAAGAAAGATCTCCAGATACAAATCAGACATTTTTTATATACGAATAATTATTGTACTTTGTACTATATTGTGGGGTGAGATATGGCCGAGGGCAACTTCATCGGAAACAAAATCGGCTCGAACAATGCCCATTTCGTACTCCGTACTCCGTACTCCATTTCCACGGCAGTTTTCCCAAAAAGGTCAACACCTGCGCAAAGTGGAAAGGCGGAGCTCGGATAAGAATGAAAGGCGGCAAGCCCACTCGGGAGATAACACGCTTTTACCTTCTACACTCTATATCTTCACCCTCTATGCGGAATGATTTCCGCTTATCCTCTTTTCTAAAACATACGCTTCTTCCTTGAAAATGTGCTAAAGACCTTAAAAGGCTTGACAGTTTCCCGTGGCAAGTTGCCTTTCTAGGCTCTCGGATCCCGGCTTTGCCCCCTGACCTGGGGCAGATCGCCTCAAAACATTATCTTATTTATACTTCACCTATAATATAGGTTCCGAGTCACTATGACATTGAATATATTTAAGATATTCTAGAATACAATAATTGTTTGAGAGTTGCTACTCAAAATAATTCAAGCTGGGCTATTGGGCGGAATTGCGTGCTGCGCTGTTACTGCTACCTCGACCTCATCGGCCCACGGGTTATGTATATATAACCGAAAGACGGAATGAATTTCTCCAAAAATAGAGGTGTATCCCAGTAGATATACCGAATCATATAAACCAGATAGCCTTTTCTCCACGCGTTCTCCATGGAAGTACGGAGTAGACGTTTCAATTTTCAAAGGGGACATGCATTTGATTCGATCAGACGTTCCCCTTGAGAGCCTTGTTCCTTACGTCAAGCCCGCTCTTGCAGCTATGACAACATATGATATATAACTCCAGGGGAAAAAAAAAAAGAAAAGGCAAAGATTTTCTCTAGATAATCTGCAATTCCTCACAAGAAATAGAAGAAATAAAAACCGGGCTAGCAAAAAAAGAATAGTCTGGTCAGTAGGTACACTGGCAGTGAGGCTCTGGGGGAGACGTAAGAGCCAAGGCTAAAAAGTCCTGGGGTGCGGTGCCCGACGGGACATCAAGGAATCAGATGAATATGGCCAGATGTATGACATATAAAAGAAAAGGAAATATCCAGGAAATACAGAACCTATAGAGAATTTCATAAGATCAAAATGATTTGAATACATATAAATACAAATATATAGCCCAGTATAATATGAGGCTTAATAATATTCCTCCCAGGTGTACGGAGTACCCGTGCGCCCGATAAAAACATCAAGGTCTCTCGCTCCAAGTCCTCACACCCCTTGGTTTCTTTAATTGGCTATGTTCAGCTTACAATATTTGACTCTTGAGAAGGCTGCTTGCAGGTGAGCAATGAGGTGCTTATAATATCTAACAGTACGTATTGCAAACACTATCGCTATCGGAGCAAACGGACTCGGTCTGACATTTGAATCTCCAGTGGCTTCACACCCTGCCAAAGCTGGCCCAGGCCAGACAACGCTGCCCCTCATTCCCGACGATCTTAAGTCTGCACCACATCATAACCTCGCATCTCCGTCGGAACGTCGAGGCACCAGGACCGCGCAGTCCACTCCTCTGCACAGTCGCGAATCTTCTACCGTCCGAGGAAGACCAGTTGATCCGTCCACTCTCGCCCCTATCCAGCCCCGACGCGGTCATTCCGGTTCCAAGAGCCCAGAAGTATCAGGTAGCCGCCCTCCAGGATATGAAGTGGGATTAGAAAGACGGCCCTCCAACTCGTATGGTCACCACCGGCAGACTTCTATCGTACATGGTATGCAGCATTCACGAAACACGAGCATGGCCGGATCAGCCGCTTCCGCAAGCCCTTTGAGTCCGGAACTCATTGCGTCCCTCGGCCGTGGCGCGTTTGACGAGGCTACCCTTCCTGCGAAATTCGACCCTCTCGATACGCACTCGGGTTATTCGACACCACCCGGGATATCCGTTAGTCATGGGTTGCCGCCAACATTGAGTACGATCCAAGACAATGACGCAGCACTAAGGGATGTGAGCCCCGCTGCTCTGCTTCACAGCCGAATGAACTCGGGAGGAAAACCAAGACGTGAACGGTCAGATAGTCGTTCACAGTCCAAACATCACTCAGAATCAAAGACTGTAGGGGAATACGCATTGCATCATTTGTTCAACTCCTTTGTTGGACAGGCGGACAACAAGATCAATCAGGCCATCTTGAAGTTGGGGGAATCCGATGCTCCCGTGGAGGAGGTTTGTGGTCCAGGAGCAGACCCGACGTTTGATCAATTGATATCGGCTTTGGGACATATCGCTCGGCAGAAACCGAAACCCCTGATTGATACAATTATGTTCTGGCGCAAGGCTAAAGGAGATGCGGCTATTACAGCGAGACAGATGTTGAATGAGCAAAGGCCCTCGCCCGCTACCACAGAGAATGGTCCCCACCTCTTACGCCGCAATACTGAGCCAACACAACCTGCTGAGCCCTTTCTCAGTCGTCCTGAGGATGTCGCCTTGATAGAGCGACGTGCAACAGTCTCGGTATACTTAGTCTGTAGAGTTCTGATTGAGATCTTCAACCAAAGTAGCCTGGCTTCAATCACTTTCGATATGGCGGATCGCCTGGAAGACATCGTGTTTGGCCAGGTGAAAACCTCTGACCCAGATCAGATCTCGGCGTCACCTTTGCGGATGGCTAATTGGAGAATCTATGGTCAGTTGCTGGGCATCATGAGTGAATCCAACTTCTCCGGCGTCGCTGGTCGTTACTTGACGGAACTCGAGCGTTATCAGAAAGAGGAAATTGCCAGGGGGCCATCTCGTGAGGGCGATTCAAAGTCAGAATTATTGATTCTCTGCATGCGATATCTACGTTTGCCCATGACTTCAGAAGGGTGGCCCAAGTCTTGCGATTTCATGCGATCGTTCGCACGCTTGTTTGTCAATGCTCACGGGCAGCGTATCAAACAGGCATACTGCTATGTGATTGAAAAACTCCTTCTCCCTGTCGCTGCCAACCCGAGCTGCGATCTTTCACTGCCTCGGTGGAAGGAATTCGTGGACCTGATACAACCGCGCCTGACACAGCTTCTTATCAAACCTCGCCATTGGGCATCTTCCTTCTCGTTGAATGTGCTATTACTTTGCATCTCCAACAAAGAGACATTCTCTTCACAATGGCTCTCAATGATTTCGAGCTTGCCTGCACGTCTGAAGGACCGCCCTACTCGTGCGCCCGCCCTCCACGCCATTTGTCGTCTGGTCTGGACCTATTTCTTCCGCTTCTCCGACTCCCCCACAACTACTCTTCGCAAAGTCGAAGAGGTGGCAAAGATTGCTCTGCCGACTGGCAGGAGAACGTACATGAGCGCAGAGCCGGTGTTTGCCGATCCGTTGATCCAGTTAATTCAAATCATCGGGTTCAAGCATCCGGATGTCTGTTTCCGTAGCATTATTTTCCCTCTGATCAATTCGGATCTGTTCCTATCTGGCAGGGAGTTGAAAATAGAACAGATGGAGCCGGAGAAAATGGTCATTGGAATCCGCGCTTTCCTGGCTACAATGTCTGATCTGGAGACAAGTGACCAATTATGCCCTCCCATACCAACTGGCTCGCTCCCAAATCCTTTCACCGACGTTTCAACCCCTGTGTATTCACATCGACCCCAGCTGCTTAAAGAGTACAAAGTGCCTAGCGCTTCTCAGAAGCAAGATCCAACTTCATGGCAACCTGTCAATACCTCGAGATTAAGTGAGAATGTGAAGGAATATTATTTCCGATTTTGTGAAGTTTTAGGCAAGATCACTTTGCTCTGTGATAACACATTCGGCGGACAGGCAGTCTTGGACGAGAAGTTCGGTGGAACCACGCCTAAAACACCAATATCAGAAGCTTTTAGCTTCGGTCGTCGTGGCGATGACCATGTCACAACACTGGACCAGAAGCAAGGATTCTACGATCTGCTTCATGTGGCAGTCCAAGCGCTTCCTCGCTGTCTCTCCGATCACATTCCATTCAACTCACTCATCAATCTTCTCTGTACGGGAACCGCCCACGTCCAGTCCAATATCGCTACTTCCTCCGCGGAGTCGTTGAAGGCCATTGCGCGGCAATTGCACGCTCAACAAGTTACAATCGGCTTTGCTAGATTCATCTTCAATTTTGACGAGCGCTATTCCACCATGTCAGATGAAGGAATGCTTGGACCGGGCCATATCGAGTCCACTTTGAGACTATATGTCGAGTTACTGCAGATCTGGATTGATGAGATCAAGCAAAAAACGAAAGGCGCGGCAGCAATGGATCAATTGGAGAGATCCATTTCTGGCAGCCGAGCTCTGCACCTCGACTTGTCGAGTATCCTCGCCCACGTGGAGGAGATTGAGTCACATGGGCTCTTTTTCTTGTGTTCCCAGTCAAGACGTGTTCGAGCATTTGCCATCACTGTCTTGCGGTTGATCACCGAATTTGACAGCGCTCTTGGAAAGGAAAACACAAGAATTATCCGGATCCTTGAGGCAGATTCTCAGCAAATCCTAGATGTGAATGATGAGCATCTGACTGTTGCAGAGCGGAGCAGAATCCAAAAGGGTAAAAGAAGAAGCGCCTCTCAGAATACTCTTATCGAACTGTGTAGCAGTGAAGTCTCTTATGATTCAACATTGTGGGCTAAGGTATTTCCCAACATCATCCGCGTCAGCTTCGAGACTTGCCCGTTCGCTGTAACCCTAGGAAGGGAGATTGTATGTGCACGTCTGGTTCAGATGCACAAAATCATCACATCTCTCGCTGAGAGTACAAGATTCCCGCAATATGCTCCCATGGATGCGTACCAGAGTCGCCCCATTGGAAGAAATAATCTGACATCCGAGATCCTCGTCGAGCAATGGAAGCTTTATTTAGTCATGGCCTGTACTACTGTCACCAGTGTTGGAGCTCAATCGCAAAGCCAGTTGGCAAATGCCCAACATGCGCGCAAAGCATCAAAGGGAGCCCACCAGTCTCAAGACAAGATCAGCTCTGCTCGGAGCCTCTTTGCATTTGTTATTCCTCTCCTTTCTGCTGAACGGGATTCCATCCGCAGTGCTATTGTTGTTGCTTTGGGATCTATTCATAAAAACCTCTATCGCACGCTTCTTGAATCTTTGCAGTACGCTGTCACTACCTGCAACGAAGAGGCGAAGATGAGGATTGGCAACCACTACCGCAGCCCCAGCAGCCCTCGTCGAAACAGGAAGACCGATCGCCTGCGCACTGAGGTCACGAATGTTTACAAACTTACGTCTCACTTCCTTAAAGAGCCCGAGGTTTACAATGACGACTGGATCGTCAACAACCTTGTCACATATGCAAAAGATATTCGAATTTTCCTAAGTGACGCCGAGGTTCAGAATGACTGGGAATTCCAGCGCCTGCGATTCCATTTCTGTGGACTGATGGAGGAGATCTTTGAAGGCATTAATCGTACCAAGGATCCTTCTCGCTGGATGCCCTTCGAGTCGCGGAAGTCTGCTTTCTCTCTGATGGAGGACTGGTGTGGATACTCGCCAAATCAATCTCAAATATCTGAAAGAGAAGAGAATATGCGCAAATTTTCCATGGCCCGACCACATGAGACTGGTGAAATGAAAAACACTGCTGCTGCTATGGAGATTGAGAAGAAGAATCTACGCGCAGCAGCCTTAAGTGCAATGGCTTTTCTTTGCGCTGGCCCCATCAGCATCACCACAGAAAGCGGTTCTGTCCTCCAATTCGATGTCACTCGCATGCTTTCATGGATTGAAATGATCTTCAACACCATCAGTGACAAATGGCATACCATTGGCCGCCGTGCTCTCAAGAACCTCATCATCCACAATCAGGAACATTCCTACCTGATGGAGCGATCAATTGAGATGTGCTACATTACTGAGCGTCCTAAGACCATTGAGAGCTACTTTGAGGTGGTGACGCAGGTGCTTTTCGAATATCCAGATTATCCGCTCGAATTCTGGAGAGTTCTAGGAGCAGTCTTGGTGACACTGGGCAACGAAAAGCGTGAGATCCGAATGAAGTCTGCTAAGCTTCTTCGAAAACTCGAGGAACGTCAGCAGAAGAACTCCAGGATTCAAGACTTCGATATCAGTATCTCGGACAAGACTACTGCAGTGTACAAGCTGGCGCAGTTTGAGATCTCGAAAAGATTAGCTAGTCAGCACTCTGATCTGGCATTCACTATATTTTCGGAGTTCTCTTTGCATTTCCGCAATCTTCGACCAGATAGCCAGCGAAATATGGTTGCCGCCATTCTGCCGTGGGTTCAGACGATGGAGCTACAGGTTGACCCGAACGGCGGCCCTACAGCAAAGTCCTACATGTTGCTCGCAAACCTCTTCGAGATAACTATTCGCGGCAGTGCAATCCTACCTAATCAAGTACAAGCACTGTGGCAGGCCTTAGCAACAGGCCCTCACGGAGGAAATGTGCAACTGGTCCTCGATTTTATCATCAGCATTTGTCTGGAACGCAAAGAGCAAAACTTCGTGGAGTATGCTAAGCAAATGGTTGTGTTTTTGTCTGGGACTCCAGCAGGATCAAAGGTCATTGAATTTTTCTTGTTGCAGATTGTGCCAAAGAACATGGTGCAAGAGCGGAAAGAACTCACTCCACCTCCTCCTGACATCAAAACTCTGCCATATGTTGCAGACCTTGGGACAGTGCTTCCTGTCGGAAACAAGCAAGCTGGTCTATCCCTTGGACAGGTTTCCCTGATATTCCTCGTTGATCTGATGGTTGCTCCAGTGACCCTCGCCCTGAGTGATGTTGTCAAGCTGATCCACATCGTTCTCATTCTCTGGGACCATTATACAATCACTGTGCAGGAGCAAGCTCGTGAGATGCTGGTACATCTTATCCATGAATTGATAGCGGCCAAGCTCGAGGATGACGCCCTGGGGGGTGCGCGACAATCCGTCGAAGACTTTGTGGAATCAATACGTAAGAGTGACCCCGAGGTCGTTTGGGAATACGAAGAGAACCGCGGTAAAGAGGAAGAGGCCGATGATCGCCGGGTGCCTGAGGCTATGGCTTCTGTCACACGAGACGTCGTCAAGTTCTTTAACCTTGCTTATGAAGGCGTCGGCGACCTGTGGGCCAAGGAAGCATTGAACTGGGCCACCTCGTGTCCAGTGCGCCATTTAGCATGCCGCTCGTTCCAGATCTTCCGATGTATCTCGACGTCGTTGGACTCACGAATGCTGGCTGACATGCTCGCCCGGCTTTCCAACACTATTGCAGACGAAGAAACGGACTACCAAACGTTTTCGATGGAGATTCTTACCACTTTGAAGATCATCATCAGCTCCTTAGCGCCATCTGATCTTCTGGATTATCCCCAGCTATTCTGGACGACATGCGCTTGCCTCAATACAATCCATGAGACTGAGTTTATCGAGAGTATTGGTATGCTTGAGAAATTCCTCGATCGGGTCGATCTCAGTGATCCGGTTGTGGTGGCCAACCTTATCGAAGGTCAACCACCAAACTGGGAAGGCGGCTTTGATGGCCTCCAGGACCTTGTCTTCAAGGGAATGAAATCGTCTGAGTCCTTTGATCGTACACTCAACCTACTTCATACTCTCAGTAGTCTTCCAAACAATGATCTCATCGGAGACGGAACTCGGCATCTGTTCACTGTGCTGGCTAACCTGCCCCACTTCCTTCAATGCTTCGACCAAGGGTTTAGTGACCCCAAACCTATCGCTCGTGCCAGCATACTTGCCCGCGTCGCTGAGAGTGAGCGATGCCCTCGTCTTGCAGCATCATTATTTGGGTTTGCCAACCAACAATACAAGACCGCCGGGGTCTTCCTCGACCATATCATCACCGAGATCAAGTCATACTACTTCCCCCGGCTAGACTTCCAGTGCCTCATCTTCCTTATGGGACTCCTCACTAATACCACGGCTTGGTTCCGCATCAAAACAATGAGGATTCTCTGTGTCTTGATTCCTGAGGTGGACATGCGGCGCACTGAGGTCACCTGCCATGGCCCGGATCTAATCTCCCCGCTACTCCGGCTTCTACAGACTAATCTCTGCCCTCAGGCTCTGGAGGTTCTAGATCATATTATTACAGTCTCAGGTAACCCGATGGAGCGTCAACATCTTCGTATGAGTATGGCATCAGCAGCCTCTTCTCGTGCGATCCGCAAAGAGTACGAGCGAATCCAGAGTCTGTACGGAATTCCTGAACCGACGGGATG
Organism: Penicillium vulpinum; assembly: GCF_028829585.1. Classification (NCBI taxonomy): domain Eukaryota; kingdom Fungi; phylum Ascomycota; class Eurotiomycetes; order Eurotiales; family Aspergillaceae; genus Penicillium; species Penicillium vulpinum. Next base: position 5,382,782 of record NW_026643242.1, read on the forward strand.
GTCAGTCCCTATGCCTGCAACCCAGTCAAGCATGACCCGGCATAACGTTCACGCTGTCTTCTACACATGTGTTGAGGCCGAAGATAGGCAAGAGGAAGATGCAATGACACCCAGTGTGGCATTCCATGCGGACGACTACAGCGACTCGTTCTTCCCAATCAGAGCTGATACCATGAAATCAATCGATACCCAGGTTGATGGCAATATGGGAGACATAGTGCAGAAGCTGGATAGCTTGGATGATTTCTTCGATGATACTGATACAATCACCCCTGCGCTGAACCCTGTAGCTCCTCCGATGCTGCGAGGGTTCACTGGTAACTACGTGGATACCAATGCACATCTATACGACCAGCAGACCGCGCCAATTTTGCGGAAATCACTCGCTCGGACAGGTTCTACATCGTCCTTCCATAATGGTCTCGCCGAATCTCGCCCTCCCAACTTCCGCTTCGACGGTCCGGGTGTGTACTCCCCGGCCACGGCGATACCTCCAAACACCTCACAGATACTACGATCTGGTTCCCACACCCGCTCTGTCACCTCCCCTGCCAACAATCTCTATGTCCACACCGCTTCTAATATACCCAATACCACACTTCCCGTTGGATTCAGCGATTCCGCTTTCCTGTCCGATGAGGATCCTGACGAGGTGCATTCGGATCTAGAGGAACGCCCGGTGACTAAGAAGATGATCCATCCACCTGCACCCATGATTCGCAGTGCAACTGATGGACCACACTCCTTGGAATCAATGATTCGAAGCGGCATGCGGAGGCTGACTGGTGGCGCAGCCAACAGAGAAAAGGAGCGACAGCGCGACCTTCTCCGCGCACAACACCGCGCCATGGTGCAAACGGCTAACTCTCCTCGTGTCCCAAAGGTACCCGAGGAATATCTCTCAGCACCTACCAGTCACCCGGCATCACCGAGATGAAACTTACATACATCTGGCCCTACCTTTCTACTTTGTCGTTTTGCTTTTTCTTTTCCGTTGTCAGTCCTTTTTCCAGGCTGCCTAGGCATTTCTCGGGAGTTTGGATCACTTTACATACATACCCTTTACTCGTCCATCTACAACATACTTCGCGATTGATCTTGTCTATCTAGCGTTGATCCGCGCCTCTGCATCCTGTACAGTCCATGTAGTCACATCATGGAAGTTGATGGACTTACATATTAGGTGTTTTGCATTTCGATATCAAAGTCTACATATTTGCATCTATGATAAAGTTCCAAGGTTATCAATCTTTATCCAAGCAGCACACTAATTAGGGGCCTTTTCTGTATCTTTTTCTAGAGCCTACCTTCCATTCAATGTCCAACATGTATAAAGATACATCGATCAGACCAAATTTTGGGTATACATTAATACTGCTCCCTGCTTGGGCTCGCGGGTTGTATAAGGTTGGGGAGCACTGTGGTAAGGATTTCTCGGTGGTTTACAAGTGATTGCAGGAGAAGTCTCAATAAGAGTTCTTTCTATTTTGAGTGAAGTTTCCTCGTGAGTATTTTCCTCTGGATATTTCCCCCCATTTCAGTACCTACTGCTCTTTCTTCATGGACATGATTTTAGGATATCAAACTGTTACGATTTAGCATTCTCCTCAATTTGTTCAAGTCTAGGATTTCCATGTGTCTATGCCTTCAGAGCATACGCAATATTTCCAACATCCCAACATTCTAGGTACATGGGCATATATAAAAGGTTGTCTTTCTACCCATGTGACTTCCCTTTTCCCTTTCCCACCATAGCTCCTTCTCTTCCTATCGTTACGCTCTTTCGCTCTTTCCTCATCCAACTCTGTCATTCTTTCTGGGATTTCTCTTCTGCATCTCATCCATTCTCATCCTCCCATCCCATCACCCATCCCCATCCCCCCATTTACTTTGCTATCGGTCTCATCCCGGGCCCATTTATCCCATTTTCCATTTCAAGGCCATCCAGACTTTCGTTGCCGTATACCTCATCCCCACGTATCTCGTCTTCGCTTCGAGTTATCATCAGACGCCTTGCAGCCTGACGGCAGGCTGCATCCTCGACAAAAGGTAAGCCTTCCACTCAATTTTGGTCATATTCAACTACCACCTCAGTCTCCGTTTTGGCTGACCCAGGCATGCTTGGACAGCAGTCAGACTTTCTTGTCAGAAGTGTCTATATAATTTGGTACAGGAATTCAGGTTAGATATCCCTGCGATTTTAACACATTCTATTGGGGCATTTTGCCAACTGGAGGCCAACGGGGTTGCTCATCAAGCCCTTTTTCTTTACATGTCCGGAAACATCGAAGAACTAGCTGACAAAATTGATATCTATCAGTGTATGCCCTTCATGATGCACGCCCAGGGGTCCCAGCATAGCTCCTCTGGTTCTGGTCAAACATCAAGCTCCCAGTCTGGTCACTACCACCAAAACGAGCCTCGTACACCGTGTGGCCCCAGGTACCAGCAATCCACCAATCCGAGTTCCCGTGAAAGCAGCGTTGCAAGCCTGACCAATCTTTTCAGAGGATTGAATCTGCAGAATGCCCGTTCTAAGTTTAACGGCCCAAAGGGCACCGCGCCCGTTCAAGTGAACACAAACATGGACTGGTCAAATACCAACCGTGCGTACAACAGCCCATTTATCCTGGTTCCTAATTCTACCGTCTTCAATGGCGTTCCGACCGTCTCTTCATTTGTTCCCAACGGTGTCTCTAGTCAGACCGATCAGATGGGCCAATTTTCCTATCTTTCAACGGGAGTTTATCCAAATGTCAACCCTGTGGTGGCTGGCGGATATTCCTCGTGGCCATACATGATGAACTACGACATGAATGACGGGACTGCCAACAAGCAAGCTGCATGGAATATGCCTGAAGGCCAGAAGGAAGTTCAAGCGGAGAACACTGGTCAGATTCATTACTATCCCTCAGCCCTTGTTTCCGGAATGGATGGCGGGTCCATGTCTGGTTACTCTTATGGAGGTATGCTTCCCTCCCAGCTTGGGGCGCTATCGCTTCCCCTCCAAATGATGAAGACCCCAAACGGCTACGTGGTTCAAGACCTGGAGGCTTTGACTCAACAAGAGCCTCCCATCCCACGCGCGGTGCCTGCCATGTGGACCAACCCATCTGAGTTGACACTCGCCAAGTGTCTAGAGAATCGCGAGGGTATAACCAACGTCTACATCCGAGGATTTCTGCCCGAAACCACTGATGAGATGCTGCATGCTTATGCAGCCCGTTTCGGAAAGATTGAGCGTTGTAAGGCGATCGTGGACCTGGACACCAGTCTTTGCAAAGGGTACTTGATCCACGAACCTTCTTTTCGATGATTTATTCTAATATTTTTGCAGATTCGGTTTCGTTCAGTATTACAGCTTCGAATCCTGCGAGAATTGCATCCGCGGTTTCTTTTACCTCGGTTACCAAGCTAGTTTCGCCCAGAAATCTCGCAACTCTCGCCTGAAGGATCTGGAGGACAGGTCTTCTACCAATATATACTGTACCAACATTCCAATTGATTGGACTGAAGCTGTGAGTTATACAAACCCTACCTTTTACCCATCCCATAGATTTCTTATAAGTTTGTCAGGATCTGCGTCGTCACTTTGAGCCATGGCGTGTCGTTTCGGAGAAAATCAGTCGCGATGAGAAGACAGGTGTGAGCAAGGAAGTGGGCTTTGCACGGTAACCAAGCCACTTGCTCATTATTTGTTCTGACTGAAGACTGAATCTTGATTTGCAGTTTCGAAAACCGTGATGTTGCCGAAAAGGTCCTGATGGAATTCCACAACGTCACCAAGGACGATGGGGTAAAATTGCTTCTACGCTTCGCTGATACCAAAGCCCAAAAGATTCTAAAGCAACAGAGCAATGAACGTCGCGCTTACCGTGCCGGAGAGTACAATTACTCGGTTGAAGTGGTGCAAGGATCTACTCCATCCCCTGGGGTGAAACGTGGCTCTCATCTCACTCCAAACTCTCAAGTCAGCTACACGTCTCCAGCTGGAGTGGGCTCTAACTGGACACCGGCAACTTCGATATCTCCTTGGTATGTCCGAATACTTAGACTGCATCGCAAGCCATCCCATTCTAATTGACCCCACAGCCACCCACACATGAAGAATAAATCAAGCAGTGCACGGAGTAGTTCCTTGTCGTCTCGGAGCCTCAACGCCCTTGACCACACGCCCGCCTATCGCAGTCGAGCCTTCTCCCTGAGCCGTCGCTCTTACACTGATCTCTCTGGTGGGTCTTCCAAGACTGTCATGCCAGACTCGCCGACTATGGAGGCTTGCAAAGAGAACATCAGAGCGGGATCTGTATCCCCCGCCTCTTCTTCTCCCATGATAATCCTCTCTCCGGCTCGCTCGTGCACTTAAGCTTGTCGTGCAACATGCTCCCACGCATCTCTGTCTTTGCATGGGAAGCTCCATATCATCTTATCACCTGGGGTAAGATTGATCAACACCTTTTCAAGGTGCTCTCCAATATCCAAATGCGCAGCATCTGTTACCATTCGCAGAATGTATCAACGATGTATGGCTCAGGCTCAGCCTTGCATTCTTTTTAGAATTGTTCCACGATTCGCAATTCATGATTCACGATATGATATTCAGTTGTTTTTCTGTTTTCGAACATTTGCATTATTGTTATACAACTCTACACGGTATTATTACGGAGTTTGCTTTGCATTTTTATGGAGTTCGATGGGAGGATGGGAAATGCTTTTTTTTTTCCTTTCGCAGTTATATGAACTACGCATGTTTTCAGCAATATGTGACAAGATGCATGTTTCAAGACTTCGTTCAAAGAACGCTATCGCACCTTAATGAGTTGGTTGCGCAGTCTAATATGATATTATTCAAGACCAAAACTACTCCACATAGGTGTCCATGTTCAAGATCCAAGGTGCGCGAGCACAACTGTAACGCGCAAAGCAATCTATCCGAAAAGGCCAATGAGATATAAATCTCAATCTATACACAGGTAAGACAATCCACACTATTCAAATCATTCGCGCCCAAGTCTCTCCTCCAGATCCTCAGTGAGCTGATAAGCAGGAAGATACTGTTCATCAGCCCCAACCCGCAATCTCGGATTAGGATGCGTATCAGAGGTACCGCCAAGACTGGTATAACCCTCGTCATAGAGCGAACAATACCTCAAATCCAGATGCCGAATAAACGCCCAAATCTCCGCATAATGCCAATCAATCACGGGATGCACGCGCACAAAATCAGGCCACCCCCCATCTGTCCGATCAAAGTGCGTCAGCTGCGCACCATGCGGATCAGTCCGCCGCGTACCGACAAATATAGCCCGGATACTAGGGTGGCGCGCCAGATAATCCTCAAAGCTAGACCGGAGTGTAGAATCCGGCGGCGCAGTAGTGTACTTTGTTATAGCGAGGTGATAAGCTTCAGCAGAGGAAACGACGAAGTCTTCGACGGCATCGAAGGGATCAGGGGGAAGCGCGTAGATCGCCGGGATGACCGTCGCAGCGGCTATCTGGGCCTCTGCTTCAAGGTCTGCGGGGGAGCGATGGTCTGCGTCGTTTGCGTTTGCGTTTGCATTGGCGTTTGCATCTGTGGTGGGGGTTTGCGGGTCATTGCGGACACGCGATGGGTGCAATCCGGCCAGAAACAAAATTAGCAGGACTAGGCAGTCCTTGCCGCCGTTGTAGGAGAGAGAGAGTTCAGAGAGCTTGTATCGCTGCAGCGCGGTGCTGACTACCTCTAGCGAGATCCGCGTTTGCCGTTGAACCGAGGCTAGCAGCGTATCCGGGGCGTGGGGTTCGTTTAGGAAGGCTTGCACGCGGGCGTGAATGCGTGCGATCACGGTTGGGAGAGGGGGGATAGTTTCGTCGTTGGTTGAATCATTCGAGGGTTGTTTCTTGGTGTGTGCTGTTCCATTCTGATTCGGCTCGGGTTCTTTATTGGTTGGGTTTGATGTTTTCAATGGCTGGGATGTTGTTGGTGACAATGGTGGGAACGGTTTGAGGTGGTCTTGCGGCCGGAAAGGCGCAGCCTTTGCTGTCGGTTCAGTCATGCTGTTGAGGTTTGAGGTTGACAGAGCGAGGTTCGGGGCGGGGTGTGGGTTTCGGGGAGACACAGCTTAATCCACTGCGGGGATACAACGCCTGTCAAGTTTAGATGCAGATATATCTATGTACACACACCTAGGTAGTAGTTGAAGCTCCCCAGATATATCAGGTATAAAGAAAATGGCAACTCGGAACCCCCGCGTTTCCCCCGCGGTTGCTCGGTTTCTCGGTGGAACTCGGTAGATTCTCGTGGATCACGTCCATGTCGTGAATGACGGCACATGGTTTCTTTTGGACTTCTAATTCTTGATACAATTCACCCAATGCACTTTGAAAGATGCTTCATTGCGGCCGTAGCCATGACAACTCATAAGTAGATTCCCAAACTCCCGTAACGCTCAGAAGAGAAAAAAAAAGTTCAAATCAGCCCAACACCTTCATCTTCTTTTTCTTCTTCTTCTCATCACCACCAGGTTTGCGACCCTTCTGGAAATCACGCCAGCTACCAATCCGCTCGTCCCGCGTATCCTCCCACTTTTTGTCATTTTCGCGCTTCCGCTTGCGCGCCTCAAGCTCTTCCTCTTCCTTGCGTTGCTCACGACCTTCCTCCTGCAAGCGCGCCTTGAGCTGTCGCCGGCGTCGCGCTTCTTCTTCCAGTAGCACCTGGACCGTCTTCTTGCGCCACTCGACCTTAAACTCTTCAGTCTTGAGCTCGGGAGAGTCGAGTGTGTACTTGTGTTCGCGGATCAAGAGGCGGCGCGCGTCGGAGATACACTCATCCAGGTATTCGCGTTGCTTCTCGTCTAAAAGAGCTGTCTGTGCCTTTTTGAGACGATCGAAGGCATCGGGAGCAGCGGGGTTCTTGGTTTTGTCGGGGTGGATCAGGAGTGAGATCTTGCGGTACTGGACTTTGATGTCTTTTTCTGTAACACCGGGCTGGAGGTCCAGGACGGCGTAGCTGTTGCACGTTAGTATCTGTAGAATATATAGAGAGAGGTGATTATCCATTGCATAGCTGGAGGTAGATTGGACTTACGAATCGAGGCTGAATGCCTTGCGAATGCGATCGATCTCGACATCCTGTGTGTCGCGTGTCAGTCAGAATATAGATGTATATCGTGTAGAGGGATACATACCTTGTTAAACTCAGTGGCTTCTTTCTCCAGAGAGTCGAGGAAATCCTGATCGTCGTCCGACATATTGCCTGCCTTCTGCAACTTTTGAGGTAGAAAGATGTTCTCGGCGCTCATGAGAAGATCTATCCATGGATAAGACCGCGGAGCCCGCGCGGGCTTATCAGTCGCTGAGTCAGCGATAAATCGCGCGCTGCGCCGCGGTTAAGCACTAGCAGCAACATGTAAGAGATTAATGGCTCTTCAATTGGCAAAGACTTTGATAGATAGAACATATAGTAAACAAAATCAGACAGTCCATCAAAAAAGAGACAACAAATAAGTCGAAGACATCAAAAGATCTACTTTTTATAGATGTCTTATGTACCTGACTAGCTCCTTACCGCCTTACCTACCGCCTTCGTTTTTCGCTCCCAAGAAGAAAAAAAAAGATGTTTTTCACCGCCCGCTAACTTTCAAGATTCAACTCAAACCACATCATGGCGCCGCGAGCAGTTAAAGGGAAGTCAAAGACTCACCAGGATACAGGAAGGGTCTTAAAGCGAAAGCGTGGTGAGGATAACCTAGCTACGCTTGTCAAACAGGTTGAGGATCTCGACCTCAAAATCCCCATCAAAAACTTCTCCGATCTCCCACTCTCCGAACCAACATCTAAAGGCCTCTCTGCATCTCATTTCAAAACCCTTACCGATATCCAATCGCGTGCTATCAATCATGCATTCAAGGGACGCGATATCCTCGGTGCTGCCAAAACCGGTAGCGGAAAGACACTCGCCTTTCTAGTACCTATTCTCGAGAACCTCTATCGCAAGAAGTGGACTGAGTTGGATGGTCTCGGCGCACTCGTTCTTTCGCCTACCCGTGAACTAGCGATTCAGATTTTCGAGGTGCTGCGCAAGATTGGCAGATACCACAATTTCTCTGCTGGATTGGTTATTGGTGGAAAGAGTCTGCGCGAGGAACAGGATCGCCTGGGACGGATGAACATTTTGGTTTGCACACCCGGCCGCATGTTGCAACATTTGGATCAGACTGCTATGTTTGAGACGAATAACCTGCAGATGCTGATTCTGGACGAAGCCGATCGTATCATGGATATGGGGTTCCAGAAGACCGTGGATGCTATCCTCGATCATCTCCCAAAACAGCGCCAGACTATGCTATTCAGTGCCACGCAGACCAAGAAGGTCGGTGATTTGGCTCGTTTGAGTCTGCAGGATCCTGAGTACGTCTCAGTCCATGAAGCCGCCGCCTCCGCCACCCCCTCAACTCTCCAGCAACACTACACCATTACTCCACTCCCGCAGAAGCTTGATACCCTTTGGAGTTTCATTCGCAGCAATCTCAAATCTAAGACAGTGGTCTTTTTGTCATCGGGCAAGCAAGTTCGATACGTATACGAATCTCTAAGACAATTGCAGCCTGGTATTTCCTTGCTCCATTTGCACGGGCGGCAGAAGCAGGGAGGAAGACTGGATATCACCACGAAGTTCTCTCAGGCTCAACACGCTGTTCTTTTCGCCACAGATGTCGTTGCTCGTGGTCTGGATTTCCCCGCTGTCGATTGGGTTATCCAAATGGACTGTCCCGAAGACGCCGATACCTATATTCATCGTGTTGGACGGACGGCCCGTTACGAGCGTGTTGGTCGTGCTGTGCTTTTCCTAGATCCTAGCGAGGAGAAGGGATTCCTCAAGCAGCTTGAGCACAAGAAAGTGCCCATTGAGAAGATCAACATCAAGTCGAACAAGCAGCAGAGTGTCAAGAACCAACTGCAAAACATGTGTTTCAAGGATCCAGAACTGAAATATCTGGGCCAGAAAGCTTTCATCTCCTACTGCAAGTCGATTTACGTGCAAAAGGACAAGGAGACATTTAACATCAAGGAGCTTCCGTTAGAAGAGTATGCAGCCAGTCTGGGTCTTCCCGGTGCTCCGCGTATCAAGTTCATCAAGGGTGACGATGCGAAGGAGCGCAAGAACGAATCCTGGAGAATGGCACACATGTCCAGTGATGACGACTCAGACACAGAGAAGAAGGATAAGAAGGACGAAAAGGAGGTGCGGACACGGTACGACCGTATGTTTGAGCGACGCAACCAGGGTGTACTGTCGGAGCACTACTCGAAGCTCATCGACGACGAGGGCACGATGGTGGCTACCGGCGCCCCCAAGGACGCTGGTGCAAATGTCGACGACGAGGCCGACGAGGATGCCGACTTCCTGTCAGTCAAGCGCAGATTCGCCGCAGGCGACGCAGATCTCGGCGAGAAGAGCGACTCTTCCGACTCGGAGGATTCCGATGCCGAGACAAAGACCAAAGACGCCAGGGGTGTCAAGATGGTGCACTTGGATGGTCAGGATCCACTACTCATCGACTCAAAGCGACGCGAGAAGCTGCTCAAGTCGAAGAAGAAGCTCCTCAAGTTCAAGGGCAAGGGTACAAAATTGGTCTACGACGACGAGGGCAATGCCCACGAAGTGTACGAAATGGAAGACGAAGACATGTTCAAGGCCCGCGGCGATGCCGATACCCAGCGCGAGAAGTTCCTCCAAGCGGAAACGGAGCGCACACAACAGGCCGATATCGAGGACAAGGAGGTTATGCGCGAGAAGCGACGCGAGAAAAAGGAGAAGCGCAAGGCGCGCGAGCGTGCGGAGGCCGAGGCCGAGATGTCGGAGGAGGAAGGCGGTTTCTCGCACCTCCCCCATGTTCCTTTCGAGATACCCGGCTCCGATTCAGACTCTGCCTCCGAGCGCGAACCCCGACCCAGCAAGAAGCAGCGTGTCTCTTTTGCGGAGCCGGACAGCGACGACGAGCCCAAGAGCAAGAAGAGCCAAGCTTCTGCCAAGCCTATCGAAACTCTGGCAGATCTGGAGGCTTTGGCCAGTGGATTGCTTGGTTAATGTACATTTTCATGGCTACATGGGTTTGTGAGGTTTTTCTATAGCGTATGTTTTCTCTCCAAAAGAAATCTCTTCCCGAGGTTTAAAAGCATAGTGAATATGAAAGCGAATAATTCATACATAACCTCCATAGAAAGTAGATATGTCTAAATAAGCTCTAAAAGCCACCTAATTAAGAATGTAGCTATAAACCTTACCTTAAACGTAGAAACGTATAAAACTATACCAGCCTACTTTGTACTAAATACTTAACCTCTATAAAATTCCATTCAAAAGCCCATCAAATCAGCCAACAGCTTGTGGAGACAGACATTTCCTTGACACATCAACGTTGCATTTGTATGGCTAAGGCCCCTCTCCACTCATCAATGGCCTCAAGCACGCCATCGCCAGAATCAAAGTAAATTTTCTGGGATTTTTGTTTGATGTCTATCTTTATTTCTGATCACGGTGTGATAATTTAGTGTTACGGAGTACCAAGAAACCGTTAAGGGTTGCCACGTTTATACGTGTGGAGTCACGAGACTTAGGGCTGGAACACCTTACATACGACAGGTAAGTGACATTGGATTCGACCTTTCTTTATTTTATACGATATATTATACTAACATCAAGTTAGTGGATACTTCCTGTATCCATCATCTCCACATCATGGCCGACATTGAGAAATCGGCAGAGTCTAAGGCTCCAGGTACAACAGCCAATGATGTCCAGACAAACCCCATGGTCAATGCAGACAAGCTGGCTCGTCGCTTGTCTGGGCGTCAGGTTCAGATGATCGCTATTGGCGGTACCATCGGTACTGGTCTGTTCCTCGGAACGGGGTCGTCACTCGCCAAGGGCGGCCCTGCTTCAATGCTTATTGCATATGCTGTCTGTGGTGCTATTGTCTTTATAACTATGCTGTGTCTCGGTGAGATGGCGGCGTTTATGCCTGTTGCTGGTTCTTTCTGTACTTATGCTGGGTGAGTGTTGCTTAAGTTTGTTTGAACTGGATGATTATTGACTTCTTGTTTTATAGTCGCTTCGTGGATGATGCGCTTGGATTCGCATTGACTTGGAATTACTGGTTTAATGATGCTGTTTCTACTGCATCAGATATCATCGCTTTACAGCTTTTGTTGCAGTATTGGACGGATAACTTCCCAGGTTGGGCAATCAGTTTAATCTTCTTGGTTGTTGTCATTGCATTGAACGTCTTATCTGTGAAGGTTTATGGCGAGGTATGTGAAAACAACATCCCCTATATTGCACCTTATCTAACTGTTCCTGTCTAGATTGAATATTGGTTGAGTTTACTCAAAGTCATCACCATCATTGTGAGTGCCATCCCTTAAAAAAAAAACACACGCATGCCCAGCTAACTCGCATTTCAGATCTTCATCATTCTCGGAATTGCTGTGAATTGCGGCGGAAATACAGACCACGAATATATCGGTGGCAGAAACTGGAATAAAGGCGATGCACCCTTCGTCGGTGGAATCGGCGGCTTTGCATCAGTATTCGTGACAGCCTCCTTCGCATAGTATGTAAACCAATCTCAATATTCTCAACATTGCTTCTGTCAAACGGACTCCATTCTAACAATCAAACAGCGGCGGCACCGAATCCATCGCTATTACAGCAGGCGAAACCAAAAGCCCCGCAAAAACAATGCCAAAAGTCGTCCGCAACGTCTTCTGGCGTATTCTCCTTTTCTACCTCCTCTCAATCCTCATTGTCGGCCTCAATGTCCCATATGACTACCCAGGCCTCTCAGAAGGCGACACAAAGACCAGTCCTTTCACAATCGTCTTCCAGCAAGCTGGCTCCGCCGTTGCTGGCAGCTTCATCAACGCTGTCATCATGACTTCCGTCATCTCAGCTGCAAACCATGCCCTCTTCGCCGGATCTCGGCTTCTGTTCACTCTCGCTGTCGAAGGTTATGCGCCCAAATTCTTTGGTCACCTCAACCGTTTCCATGTTCCGTGGGTGGCTGTCCTTGCGACATCCGCGATCAGCGGTCTCTGCTTCGGAGCCAGCTATATCGGCGCTGGACAGTTGTGGTCCTGGCTTCAAAATATCGTCGGCGTCTCAAACCAGCTCTCGTGGATTTGTATCGGACTTGCTTCTCTGCGGTTCCGCTCGGCGATCAGGGCTCAGGGTATTGAGCATCTCCTTCCCTTTAAGAATTGGACTTACCCATATGGTCCGATCTTTGCGGTTGGACTTAATATTGTTCTTGTTCTGGTTCAAGGGTGGAAGTGCTTCAGTCCGCATTTCAAGGGTGTTGACTTTGTTTCATATTATATTGAGATTCCAGTCATGATTGCCATGTTCCTAGCTTGGAAGCTGTTCAAGAGAACTAGCTTTATTAGAAAGTCTAATATGGATTTGAGCACGGATCGCTACGATCCTTCTCAGGAGGATCAGCCTGGCGGTCTAGTTACAGAGAAGAAGACGGGCATCTGGGGTAAAGCTCAACGGTTTGGGCAGTGGTTATTCTTTTAGTCTTGCTTTTCTTTGTTTTCTTATGATACCTCGTGTCACGTTACTGTCTTACCATACCCTATATATATGTACATATACTTCACGTCTACCATTTCTCACTGACACTGTATGTTCATTTTCTTTCTTTAATGGTAGCGTTGTTCTCTGAGCACTATAATCGCATTATAGAGTATTAAGTTGTATTAGGCTATGCTCAATCTCCAGGCTACCGTATCGACTTAACAAAACAGGAATGAAGAAAATACGTTGAATTGATGAAGCTAACTTTGCTAAACTATTCCTCCAAATAACATGACTAGATTAGCAGAGACTTCAGCATCAGACACTAACGAAACCATTCTGGAACAGCAATTCATCAAAAAATCAGATTCCGTTTCTTCCCCCCTTAAGCTGGATATAACATCTCTTAGCCTAGATATGGCAGCTCTTCTCTTCGACTAAGCCGTTCCGGGGTAAGCCTCCAGCAGATTTTGAAGCTGCGTACCCAGCGGTGCGTAAGCTGTATTAACGCGATCCGCACATGATGTAGCTGCCTCCCCGACTTGAGCTGTATAGTTCTGTATAAATTGTTAGAGCCCGTGCATGTAACCGAGAAAGGTGTAATTATGAATTACCACCAAGGCGTTCTGCGCCTGCAGAATATATCCATGCATCTTCACGGCGTTTTCTCCGTGACCATTCTGCGCGTAGAAATCGCGTCCATCGGCCACGTGGAGGTAGCCGAGCTGTGCTGTAGCAAACTGAATGTGTAGAAAGACAAAGTATGTTAGGGTTTTTATTCATACAGAACGTCAAGGTTCATTCAACTAACCTCTTCATAAGCACTGCAAATCTGGGTCTGCTCATCTGCGGTTGTATTAAAAGTGCACTGCTGCAGATCCTCATTCAAGTGTCTAGTTTGGCCTTCGAAGTTTTTGTAGATGGCCTACGCCAGAGGCGAAGTTAGTTTGCGGGGCCCTTTATAGAGAATATATGGATTTAAGCCTAGGTTCAAACTCACCGCAGCAGGATCAATGTTCTCATTTGAGGAATCGGTTACAGACTGCATCTTCTGCGCATAACGCTCGACAGCAGTTATGGAGTTGATAACATCGTCCGCAGTGCATACGGTCTGGGTCTGGCAAACGGCAAAGCCGATGCAGGTCAAAACGCTCGAGATTGTCATGAAAAGCTTCATGATTGCTTGGATAATCGGCGCCGAAGATAAAGCTTTTGGGAGATTTTACTTTTCAGATCAACAAGATCGTAGTTGAGTGAAGATAAGAATTGACCGCACTATAGTGGCTTTATATATAAGCCATTCCTTAACACAGGAATCGACTATGTCGATGAAGCGGGCGTTTCCTGGTCAAAGAAAAATGCACTCCCATGGCGTTTTTTTGTCGTCATTCAGATCTATCTCGTATGTATGAAGTAAATATCTGAATAGTATTCCGATGTCTCCATCTCCCCATAGACTCAATCGCGGTCCTCCACGGTTGATCCCGATATCAAATTTAAGCCGAAGAAACGAGCATCCCTGTTTTGATTTCAATCCCAGTGTTTATGCAGTGTGAAATATCTTGGCCATTCAAAGCAACTGACAGTTCGAATCCTTGTCGGATGTTGCCAAGCAGATCAAAACTCCCACAACGGGAGTTGCACACCCAGGGCCAGAGTATCCAATGAAATAGTGTATTCGCCTCCATGATCTGTAACGTAGGACTCGGAACTACAGGGGCTCATTTATTTGGCCTTATCTCCCATTGCTATTACTTCACGTTTATTTTCCGGCAATCCCGCCCCACAATCTTCATCGAATGACCCTAGAGTGCAAGCCATCGCCTAGATGGTTCATATAAGTCTCACCTTTGTATTAGCCATCTTCTTCCTGACATCGCAACGATGACCTTGGAAGTAATCCCCCGTTGTGCTGCAGCTTACGTCACTGATTTATGGATCAATTTTCAAGGTTCTTTCACGCCGAGACTACTTCGGATAGGATGATACCACTATGCGTACTCCGTAGAGGATATGGCTTTATTGAAATAGACAAGATTGTCGGATACAGACCCTGGAGCATTGGATTGACAAACTTTTAGAACAATTACTCAAAATACATCATGAAAAGATGAAAAAAACCAGAATATCAGAAAACTAAAAAAAAGAGACTCCGATAGGGGGAATCGAACCCCCGGCTGCCGTGTGAGAGACGGCGATGTTAGCCACTACACCATATCGGATATTGGATGAAAGATGACCTAAACTTTGACACTATTAATTAAATCCAGCATCATTGGATACATTCCCGTGCATGGTTCTATATAATCCCTCCTATCACCCCTTCAACTTCTCACTGTGTTTCCTCTGCCCAGTTTTTCTTTCTCCTCGTCTTCGTCCGTGCGCTGCATGTGAGGCATTTATGCTATTGATCCGGATCACCGAGCTCCGCCACCCCTCGTCAGTTAGAGACTTACCATCTTTGCCCTTTCTATCCTCGTGATTAGGGCTGTGCTCGACATGGAAACCATTCCCGGCCATTTCCGGGTTTTGGCCGTCCAAGTGAAGGCAGGGAGATATAGGAGGAAATTGGGAGATAGAGCGCTTTTGCATTCACATAACGGTACAGGAAAAACTAACATTGGAAAAACTTATACCAAAGGCAGATACAGAGTATAAAAAGAACCATTCGTACGTAAATCCCAAACTTGAAACGATAAGAGTTATAGCACCTGTTCAGTGTCTAGCCCTTTCACCAAACACTTTGATCGTCTGGGTTCAGATGACATGCTGCGTTTGCCATGCAATACTTCGCGTTTCCAGGATCTCTGGACTTCAAATTGGAACAGCTTGACTCCACCATATATAATTCCCAGATGGCTGTCTTCACGGTTAGATTTTTACACGAGTGTGTGATGTGTTGGATGTAGGTAGCTACCAAAGCTAGTAGCTCTTTGCCTTTCAATGCATCTGTTGGTCTTCCAGCATGATCTCCCTACTATACCTGTGATAACAGTCTTCACCCTATCTATATCTTGTCACCACCCAATTGTCACTTGCATGCTATAATTGTTTCCCGCGCCGAGTTCGACACATACGACCATAGGGTGTGGAAAACAGGGCTTCCCGTCCGCTCAGCCGTACTTAAGCCACACGCCGGTGAGTTAGTAGTTGGGTGGGTGACCACCAGCGAATCCTCACTGTTGTATGTTTTTGTCTTTTTACTTCACCGTTGGCTCCTATGTTGCAACTTTATTGACTCAGCCCTAGTGCCGAAGGCCTCGGGGTGGGTAGCTGCCCTATTAGCTTTATCTTCCTGTATTGTTGAATAGCCATCATTAAACAAATAAAGTGATAGGATAAGCGTGTTAGGCGGAGAAACTTGAAAACCCATGCAGACTGTATATAATATATCGAGCAGTGCTAGATAGTGAAAGAGAAGGAGAACAACCCCGGAGAGGAGGAATCCTGCTTTAGCAGAATTTAAATAATAGTTTTTCATATTTCGTTGATCTCACTTCACAGATACATAAACAAATGTCCTTTTGCGAACAACTCAAGATATTTTGTTGTAAACCTGTGTGCAGCGGGTCTCCCCGATTTTGAACGGCAGCTGGAAGCTTTAGAGATGTACTAAAGTTTATCTCGGAGTTAGTATATGGCCGAGGTGGTTGGATCATGGGGTATATAAATTTCTACAATATACAAGTGAAAGGCCGGGACGAACTTTTAGTTTCAGACCACACATCCCGACCACTGCGCCGTGCGGTCGCTTATAATATATCGAATATGGATGTTTTTTACGAATATTGTGCTATACAAAAGAAGAGAATATAGAGTTCGAGCCACCCACCTGGGCATCCAGATGGTTCCATGAATTTTCGCGTGTTGAGATTGATATCACAATGACATTTTTCACCCTCTTTGTTCATAGGTCTGTTTTAGCTTCTGTTGTCTCACTCCTACATGATATCTTCGTTGATCAAATTGGCCCCATCATGGCTGGAGAATCGCCAGACCTCACAATAAAAGAAACGCATACGTTGTGCTACACTTTATCCTCGCACTGCGTATCTTGTGAATGGCAAATCTGCACTGAGTATCTTGGATGGCATTGTATCAAGCCAGTAAGTCCGCAATCAATTAGGCAGAAAAAGCTTCTTCACAAAACTCAACGCCTATAGTATATTTAACCCCAGAGGGAACGCAACTGTCAGACATTTTTGAAGCCGGATCAGAGGAACTCGAAGAAGGGAACGGCACCCCTGACAGCGGCCTTGATGTTATAAAACTTAGCCCTTGGTGGAGTATGGCCAATAAAAAGCCAGCCACAGCTTTCTTCATTCATTCTTGCTGTTGGTCTCTATTGATACGGCATTTTGCAAATGATGAGATCGATCTAGACAGACTTTTTGAAGTCCGCAGGAACAGACCTGCTTCAAGAACAGCGAACTGCTTAAGCGACTTTAACTCGATTTGGTCAAACTTCCAGCATCCACTCCAAAGACCGATTATTCGAGGCATTGGAGATGCCACTAAACAAATTTCAAAGATTCAACGTTTAAACATAGGCGCGAGCAACAATACATTTCCTGGAACTGACTACTTCGGCCTGCTCCCTATGGATATACGACTTGAAATCGCAGCCTACCTTTCTACTGCCGATTTCCTCGACCTTCGGCTTGTATCCCGAGCGATGGTGCCTATTTTCTCGCTACAATCATTCTGGAGGACGAAATTTCGAGTAAATGGAGACTGCGGCTTTCTGGATTGTCTAGCGGATGGACCCCTGAAAGATAAAAACTGGCGGTCAATATACCATTGTACAGCAAGAATTGAAAAATCATATCTCCACCTCTGGTCTATGCGTCGACAGTGGAGAAATAACCGTTGGCTAAGGGACAGGTACTCAATGACACAAGCCCTCAATGGCCAAACTGAGTTTGAAAACAACTCGCTCGGTGAGATAGCCTGGGAAGAGGCTGCAGCAGAGATTCGTTGCGACAGAATGCCAAAATATCAGTGGAATAGTGGGTTTAGGTGCAAATGTCGCCAGAAAGAGCCAATTCCCGTATCATAAACAGTTTCCTTACACGACCTTGTTATAGGATTGACTGTTTTTATCTTGAATGAAGGAACTCCAGCAGGAAAGAGATCTCACATCATTGGTTTTGATCTGATAAGTGCAGATGCGGAAACCCCGAACATCACACTTGGGCATCGGCTACCAGGAAGCCAAGTAACAATCAACTTCTATGGCCAACATCTGCGAGGATTTATAATAATTACCGGTGATAGTGGAATCCGTGGCTTATGCCCAGTCTTCAACAGCGAAACCATCCCAAGTTGGATAGGTGACTCGGAACAAGATGAGATGGGCATGCAAATTATTCTGAAGGATGATGTGAAAGCCATTTCGGCAAAGTTCGATGTAAGTCACTTCCGTCAATCTGAGCCATGCATATACTAACATAAATCAGTATTGCAAGATGATTTCTCTATCCATAGGATAGGGGCACTAGATTTTGGATTACTTTCTGCGGCTAATTTACTGGCATGTGTCTGTGCATAGTCAGTCCCATCTTCTTGTGCAGTTTCGTGTTGTCAATTCTGAGTGGACTTGGCAGGTAGTTTGCCTTTCACTCTTTATTTGTCATTGTTTTGCTGGCTACGTGCAGATTTTGTTTTGTCCCATAGCTTCTAGCTGAATAGGATCGGCCAGTGACGGGAGCGTTGGTGCAATCGCTCACCATTGGTAATGATGCTCGATGCATCTTATGGCATTGTATAGCGTCGTCCACTTTATTAGTCTGAGCGCTGCCGTTATTTAATGAGTCCTTAGGAATCTGTAGCGTAGCAGCTTGGTGGAAAGAAATGTGAAATATCCGATTATATCAAAAGTAGTAACTAGTAAATCCGAAGCCGCTGTATGAGACCAGCTATATCTAATAAGGCAACATATACAAGGTTTAATTTATTGTCGTTTTAGTTGAGATTGTGCATTTAAACTTAGTAGGTTAGGTAGGGTAGCCGACTCGTTTGTGAAATGAATTAAGTCAAAAGATCTGAAGGACAAACAAGACGTGTATTTGTACTTGCAGCGGTATATACATTAGGGACGGAAGATGGAAGGCCTCTGAAGTTCTATAGAGATATATGATCCAATTTCAATGATGCAATCATGATCGACACATTATAAGAGTATCTCACCGGCAAAAGCTTTGGAAATCCCCAACATCTTACATCCTATATTGGCCCCAGCAAGTGTAATTTGAAGCGAGGAAAGCTACTTTGTCTTAATCATAGGGGAAAAACGTGAGTATTCTTACCGTGACCCTGATCCTCCATGTGCGTCTTGTGGAACTGGTCCTGGGCATGAGGAAGTACAAGACGGTAAGTACTACCCAATTGCAACTTGACGATTATATCATAATAGATCACTAAAGATCAACTCAATGCCAGTTCGGGAACTTATCGAAGAATGTTGTGGTGATGAAGAAAGGCATGAATGGTTCAGGGATTGGAATGGCAACTTTTCCAAATCATGCGTTTTTCATAAAGGCTGCTGGAAATTGTTGATACAACATTTCAACAACGGAGTTGTGCCTCTCGATAAATTGTCCAATGTAGTCGAGGAAGCACCTTGGCCACAGTATCGTGCCTGTAAGTCATTTTCTCATTCTTCTTACCAGAATTTTGCGTTCACGAGCAAATTGCTCAATGGGGTCTTTTAGATCACGTAGTCCCAGAACCCTGGACTCCTAGCTCGAGATGCTTTCGATATATCGGATTCCGAGCCGAGGCAAGGACCTTCCCAAAGGCGGCAAAGGTGGAATATGAACATCCTCTGAGGGACGAGGCCCAAGTGAATGACTGCTTTCGTCTCCTTCCACTCGAAATCCGCTTCGAAATCGCCTATCTTCTTTCAACGCCTGAATACCTCAGCTTGAGACTTGCGTCAAAAGCTATGGTTCATATATTTGAATATCAGGAATTTTGGAAAACACGATTTTTGATTCATCGGGAACGAGGATATCTCAACTATCTCTTGGAAGGAGGTTGTGAAGATTGGAGATTAATGTACCACTGCACTAGCAAATCGGGGCGCCTAACCAAGACGCTACGTTTTCGAAGGCTACAGTGGCTTCATAACGAGTGAATTAAAGTTAGATGTATGATGGTTGGAGCTCCAATATCTATATCGTCTGAGAACAATACTCGATTTGATGACCTACTCTGGGATCGAGCTGCTGGAAAAGTCCAATGCGATAGACCTTACAGATTTGATATCGCTACTCCACCTTCACTTGGTAATGACATTTGCACGCGGTGTCGTGCAGTGCATAACCTATCACCACCTCAGACGATCACTATCGCTAGCGAGCTTGTGGAAATCGTTGTCTCCGTTCTTGCTGAAGATGAGCATTCATTTATCACCGGGTTCAAGCTTGTCTACGGCAAAATTTCACCAGGCATGCTTTTAGCTATCAAATTCCTCAAAAGCAGATCAAAATTGATCTTCGCGGTCAATCGTTGGTAGGCTTCGAAGTCTTCGCTGGAGAAGGGGGTATCCAGGCTGTACGTCCAATATTTGACCAAAAATATGGAATATGCCATAGTATCATTGGTAAGTCGAATACGACTTGCAAATCAGTACTGCTTACCCCAGACGGAGAGATAAAAGCCTTTGCTGGAGAGTTTGATGTAAGTCAAACATCGATGTGCTGTTCCGATTCATATGCGCAATTTACTGACTCAATTGTAGCATTGCAGGATGGTAAGGTTTGGAGTAGGTTCATTGCGTCCAAGATCTCAATATGTATCTCAATTAAAGAATTGCTTCATCTCAAACGTTGGCACCGAAAATAAATAAGTACGAGTAATTATAAGCATATTAGCTATAAGGGTCAAAGGGCCAATCAGCAGGCACAAGGCATAGGTAGGTGGTAGACATATTTATTCTCTTTTCCCATAGAGATACCAGACACCATAGATCTGAGCCCTTATGTCCTGTTAGTTGTTAGCAATTAATCTTCTTAAATGGCTATTATAAATTATTACTAGTAATTACGTCTAGCGAGTTAATTCGGCCTGTGTGTCGACTATAGTTGGGTTTGTCTATATGTAGTTGTCCAGCTTCGCTCTTCATGGCTCGTACCCATCGTCTTCCACGCCCAGTTCCATGAACACGAGGCCTATCGGTTTGTCGTCGTTTTGGTCTAACTCAACACAACTAAATTGCCAGGGAAGACCTGTTTGTTGCACGAATTTAGCCATATAGTGGGTGGCCTGCGGATACGACCCCTTCTCCATATACATATGTAGTTGCTTCAAAGTTTCTGGGACGTATTAGATCGTGATACATATAATATCTTTTGCAGATAACTGATACTCGAATACGTAGATAGAGTGATATATTTGAAGTCCTTCACTATCTCACTGTTCTGAAACCGTTCTTTACTCGTGGACAGAATTTCAAGTGAGTAATACGAATGTTAAGTAATAAAATACATGTACAAAGTACTCCGTACGGAGTACGCAGGGGCATAGTGGCCAGGTTTACTTTCGGATTTAATGCAGTGTATTGCGGTCTTAGTGCCTTAGTTTGGCCTTAATTTGGCCTGATGTTGGCCTTCATCCTACCGCCTTTAGACCCTAGGATACAGTGTATTGTCCAAGCTTTCGGCACGGAATAACTAATACGCCGGACTAACATTTTGAACAACTCGATGTCTTCTTTACCACCTCAAAGCATTTAAATGAAGTGAATAGTACTTTCTAGATAGGAAAAATACCGCTCTTTTATTGGTCGAGCCGAAATAGCTGGTTTAACTATATCTACTCCGTACCGTCTCTTTCTTTTCTCTTCTTTACCACCCTCTCCTCAGCTAGCGAGTACGTAGAACTTGATCAGTTTTATATAGATAATATTTGTTTCTAGTCGAGATTGTACCACAAACCCCGCTTTTTAAAAATAAAAAAACATCTTATATTGGATAAGCCGCCAATTCTCTATTTAATACAATAAAAATCAAATCTATTGAGCTTATATTGGTGGAGTATACTAATAAGGCAGTTGTCGAGTTTTGTTCATCACTGGATTCAGGTTCAAACCGCCTAAAAAGCATGCGATGTGTGGATTTGTATGGGAGAAATAGCTTCATATTCATCGGGTTAAATGCTACCTAAGCGAGCCTCTGTAATTGCAATTCAGGTATCTTCGTTTTTTCTGCCATACCAAATTATGGCATTAAGGCACCATGATGCATTAAATCCGAAAGTAAAACTGGCCACTATGCTCCTGCGTAGTAGGTACGGAATAACATATTGTAATATTCTAAAAATAGGCATAGCTATATTGCCCCACGAGGGGCTATGCTACATATATATATGGAGGTCAGCCCTGGAGAGAACACGAAATTACATTAGTTCACTGTTTAATCTGAATTACATTCTACAAGGAGGTGAACCTATCGAAATCGCCACCTTCCTTCCATTTCAATTCAATCTTCATCCCTTGTATTCGTCAATCATTACCAACATAATAATAATAATACCCATCAAGATGGCCCAAGTCCAAGGTCACTGCGACGCCCGGTTTTCCAAGCTACGCAACATGATGCAAGAGTTCATCACATCCGGACAAGATATTGGCGCCAGTCTGTGCATTAATATTAACGGCGAGGAGAACGTGGTGGACCTATGGGGAGGGTACGCCGACGCATCGACCAAGAAACCATGGGAAAAGGATACGGTAGTAAACGTCTTCTCGACCACAAAGCTAGTCACCAACCTGGCGGCGCTAATGCTAATCTCGCGTGGTGTGCTTCGCCCTGAGGACAAGGTGGCTCAACACTGGCCTGAGTTTGCAGCAAACGGGAAGTTTGAGATCACGGTCGGCCAGGTGCTATCCCACACAGCGGGTCTTAGCGCGTGGAAAGAAGATATGACAGTAGAGGATGTATGCGATATCGAGGCGGCAACCGACAAGCTGGTGCGCCAGGCACCGTTGTGGGCTCCTGGAACCGCAATAGGATACCATAGCGTCACGCAGGGATTCCTTGTCGGGGAGCTGGTGCGAAGGAAGACGGGTATGTCAATCGAGGAGTTCGTAGCTGAGGAGATTTGCCGCCCGCTGGGCGACGGGGCGGACTTTCAGCTTGGGTGTCGCAAGGAGGACTGGAATCGGGTGGCCCCGGTCGTCGCTCCACCGGGACCTTCGATCCAGGATATTCTCAGCCAACAAGAGGGATACGATCGGGATTCTATCGTCGCGCGCACGCTCTGTAACCCCACGCCCATAGCCGAGGACGCAAACACTGAGCTATGGCGGTCCTGCGGGCTGGCCTCAGTCAACGGCCACACAAACGCTAGGGCGTTGGTCAAGATCCTGTCCTGTTACTCGCTCGGTGGTACATGTGCTGGAGGAGACCATCGCCTGCTGTCGGCTGAGACAGTAAAACTGGCCCTTAGCGAGCATGCGATTGGGAAGGATCTGGTAACTAGGCGGAGCGGGAGGCGTGGACTTGGGATCTATCTCACTGGACCTGGCTCGGGGAGTGTCGAAGGCAAGCTACCAGATGGCAATGTTGGATGGGGTAGCGGATGGGGGGGTTCAATCGTGGTTATGGATAGCGATAGGAGGCTCACAATCGCATATACCATGAACAGGATGCTGAACGCGGAGCATCCTTCCCCAGGAGCATATATTAAGGCGATTTATGAGGTACTTGGAGTTACCCTATCTGCCTAGGACGAGCTTGATCGAAAAAAAAAAAGCTGCATATTCCTAGGTCTGACAAAGGCAGATAACATCAGCGGTGCAGTTTGAGAAATAGCCGGTCCAGTCTAGCTATGTTAGCCATGATAGCCGGTGTGTCAAGATGGTCCTAGTCAAGCTTCATTTTGGGACTCTCCATGATATGTACCACCTTTTAACCGTATTAAAGGAAAGCTAGCCAGACTATATTAGAGAATATTGGCGGGTTGTAGTCACCATGTGAGTACCTTGAGGTTTCGGCCACTTCTGAGAAGACAGGCTCTTCTATACTTCCTAGATATTTTTACTTTTTTTTATGAAATCAATATGCCAAAACTACTGTAAAAGTAGGATGTATTTCTAAGATGGTATTCACCTAAGAGCAGGTTAGACACTCTAAAGATGTGGTAGTATCATTCTCACAGCCCTATCCCAGTCATGACCCTTGTCGATTTTCAACTGCTAAGCAGATTGATAATTGCCCTGCCAGGAACCCGGAATATACCGGGTTGAGGCTTCTAATTTGCTCATAAGTCTGCAGTCAGGGAAATGGGTCCCACATAGGAGAGCCAGAGAGAATGAGAATGACTAGCGACATTGTACTGTACGTAGTAAAATACTTATAATCAGTGGATGCCGTACAGACCAACATTAATGTATATGGATTGGGGAAATAGGTGAATTGCGTTCGAGTGATCCCTCGAGCTACCTAGGGACATCAGGATAGACAAGATGATTACTACAGTAGTTTGTACACACTTTGCCTGGTTCCTTCTTGATAGTCTTGCATTTCACATTTGTTCCTTGACGCTCGGTGCATTGAACGAACTCGGCCTCTTTCTTACACCCACAGGTATATTGTATATAGTAAGAAGTACACATTATGACACCTGGAAGATGTTAGATATAGGTATTACATTAACCATAGACTTGTGTGTTGACCTTGATTTTTAATCCTCTAGCGATAGACAATTTAGAAAGACCTCACAGGGCGATGGAAAGCAATCAGATGTGATTGAATTTCTAGGCGCTCCGTGTGACGGGTTCGAAAGGGTCAATAAATATGGGATACAGAGTACGGAGTAGAACGAGCAATGTTGTGCTCGATTTGTGGGCTTGCAGGCCTCTATTTATGTATATGCGCTTAAACAGGCTGTAGAATGGAGGGGATGATCACACTCTTAGGCCACCAACATCCGATGCGATCGGTAATTGGCTGGTAGTATACATATTCATATCACATCACATCACTTTTTTAGTTTACTATCCAAAAATTAGATTGATAATCTAGCCCCTTGTTTCATTGGTTGTGTAATTGGCTCCAAGGATGTGAAACAAATATCAAACAATCTACCCTCCAGCGGTTACTCACTCCACAGCGACGTCAACAGATAAAATTCCATTATTCAAGACCAAACAATTCGAATGATTGATTTCGAGAAAATCTAACTTCGTGATATCACTGCTACATGCATATAAGCTGAGATGAATGTTAGTCTCCAGTATGTGATCAATTAGTGGGGACATAGAACGCAGTCCAGGTTTCACTCGGTGAAATCGGCCTGAAAAACAGCAAGCTCTACTTGGATGAATTGCAGGAATACAATACAGCCAGCTATCAGCGCTTGGAAGAAAACACTGTGGATCCTTCATATGCCCAGGTGGATGTAGAGTATTACATGTGTGTTGGTGATGGCTAGGCTCGTGCCTGGTATAGAACTAGACTATTACTTAGGCAAAAATTATGAAGAGGAAAGGAGCTATCTAGATATGAATATAATCAATTAGTTATGTCAGGTTTCCAATTCAAACCGATCAGACTGCCCGTCTGTGGTAAATTCACGTAAATTCATGCAAATTCATATCTCAATCTAACTAACCTGGTATATCCCACATGCAAGTCTATATTCAGCCTGAGAAGCCCTATCTATATGGAAAACGCAAATACCTAAGCCTTAAGGGTATAGACAGCACGACCGCGCGAGTCTGTACCCTTAGACACGATCTCATCACCAGTACTCGAGACAACATGGCGCTTATCCCCGTTGTGCAAAATAATATCCAAATCCTTCCAAGCAGGAGTAAAGGCAGCCTCGTCATGCTCAAACTTGACAAGCACCTTCTCCTCGGTGGAGCTGTAGCTAATCGTGTACGAAGCAGTACCAGGCTGGACTGAGATACCATCATCTTCATACCAAGTGGTAGTAAAGACGGTGCCGTGAGAGGTTCCCTGGGGCGGGAACACTTCGACGCCGCGGTAATCGTCAATATCCTGGACGGCGACCGATGCAGCAGTCTCATCGCCAGGAACACGGGTGTGTACGTTCTTGCCAACGGGAATGGCACCACCGACGCGGGCAATGAGCGCAATGCTCTTCTGCCACTCTGACGAGATCTCGGCCCACTGTCCAGAGGCGAGGTACTGGTAAGGAGAATTCATGTTGACGTAGCCATAGTCGAAGGCGCCGGACTTGCGGGGCAGGTAGACCTTCGCGACGTCGACACCGATGTTGTAGACTCCGCCAACGAGCACGGTCTCACCGAACCAGAACTGTTCCTCGCCTGCCTTGATTGCCTTCGTCCATATCTCCGGATCGGACTCGTAGCCCCAACCAGTCCAGCGCTGCGGCGGTGTCGCGAACTTGTGGCTCTCCAGACCAAGGGAGTAGATATAGGGCATCATTTCGTAGCGACGCTTAATGGTGTCACGGACCTGGGGCGTGATCTCTGGGTACATGAAGGGCTCGATGACGTCGCCGACTGAAGAGTCCTTAGGGGAAGTCTTGAAGCAGTTGATTGCGAAGCGGGGAGCATGGCAGCCGATCTGGATCCAGCGGAGGAGGAGCTCGGGGGAAGGCTGGGGGCCTTCAAATCCACCGATATCGTGGCCTTCGCATTGGAGAAGGGACATTCCGGCGTTAAGAGATAGGGCATTGGCGCCCTTCATGTTCTCCCAACTGGTGACATTATCACCACTCCAGGAAGATGCAGCGTAGCGGAGAGTTCCAGCGGTAGCGCTGCGGGTCAGGACGAAGGGACGCAGCTTGGGTTCCATGTCTCGCAGAGCATCGTGGGAAGATTTACCCATGAGCTCAGTGTGGAGGGCACGACCCCAGAGACCGACAGAGTTCTTCACGTTCTTTGCTGCGGCGTCGGCGACGAAGGGCTCATTGAGAGACATAGTCCAGTCATCGGATGGTAGGGTGTATTCGTTGTTGTCGTTCCACATACCATCAATTCCAACCTTTTTGAGACTCTGAACGCCATCGTACCACCACTTGAAGGCCTCAGCTGAGGTGAAATCAATGTGGGCACCGTCACCGCCGGTAGCACCTCCAGCACTCCACAGACGCATATAACCAGGTGCGTTGTCGGCATCCTTGAAGAAGCCACCAGCATCAACAAGCTTCTGGAAGTCAGGGTGAGAAGCCAACAGGAAAGGCTTGATGTTTGTGAGGAGTCGGATACCGTACTGGTGCATCTTGACAATCCAGTCTTGGGGATCCGGGAAGCGCTCCCGGTTCCATGTGAAGACATTGCGAACCTTAGGCTCAGTCTCAGCAATGGAATAGCCCGAACTCATTTGATGAGCTGAGCAGGGAATGCCATGTTGCTTGAGCTTCTCCGCAAACTCCAGAAGGGCCACATGGGCCTTTTGCGGCTCATCTAGCATGGTGTACTTATAGCCACCGGAGATATAGCCGTAAGCCCAGCGGGGCACCAGGATTGGGAAGCCCATCAGCTCAGCATATGAGCGAACCACGTCCTTAAGGGTCTTGCCAACAATGTAGTATTGCTCAATTCCACCATAGTCCTGGCGATACACCTTGAAGTGTCCCCAGAGACCATCGATCTCGGCCCCTACGGACCACAGACCGCGGCTATGAGTAGTGGAGAATATAGCCACACATCCCTCAGCAGAAGCCTTAATCAGGAGCGGGATGTGCTTGTAGAGGGGATCGGTATTGTATACATCATATCCGAAAGAGTCGGTCGCCGAAAGTTGGAATTGACGACCAGTCAAATCCATGGGAGCGGCCTTCTCGCCGAGTCCGACATGGAGGCATTCACGATCATGCACAGAGTAGTTGGCGACACCCTCGCCGTCTGCGACAAAAGACCGCAGCGGCAAATCCTCGTGCAGAGGCTTCTCGGAGCCAGCCCATGAGAGTTTGACCACAGGAGTGTATTCCCAGTTCACGGAAGCAGTGACACCGGCGACATCGATTGTCTTGGAGGAAGGGCCCTCCTTGGCGAGGACATTGACGCCCTGGAGGTTGGTCTCGGGCTTGGTGACACTAGGATAGGGAGGGATGGGGTGCTCTGTGGAGGAGAATGTGGCTCGGAATAGGTTGGGGCGCACAGCCTCGAAGGTAAAATCAAAGGCAGTCTTGCTTTTTGTGCTACTTCGAATGTAGACAGAAGCTTCTTGGTTGGTGGCCTGGGGCACTTGCGAGTAGCCCTTGGGGCAGATTTCTTTTTGAAGCATGATGAATGTGAAAGACAATGCAAATGATTGAGAGGAACTGGAGAGAATACCGGGATATTCCTTGAAATATTCCCTGACATGGTGACATATTTGAATGCGTTGTTGAGCTCCCCTCCCATCTGATCATGTACCCCACGTTTTGTTCCCATGACGCGTTGTAGGTATATAGAATCGGAGATCGGGTACAATCACCGAGGAAGCGGAGACTTGAAGTTGTGAAAGGAGAATTCCCTTCCCGTCTACCCCGTCCACCTCGTCCACCCTCTCATCCTGTTCTGCCCCCGTCCGACATGACTCTGGGATTTTTCCGAAACTGAATTACGGGCCGAATTTTTCCCCCACAAAAGATTGTCGAAGGAACATCCCGGGGCCCCAGATGGTCTTTTCTGCGTAGCTCTCTCGGTTTTGCTCACCGAAATCCGATACTAACTAGTACTGGGCACTTTATTGTGACTCCTCTTCTTCCCGTCGCCCCTCTCACGGCATTTATCTCAGTGAAGTGATTGGATAAAACATTCCCGACGTCGGCCGTGCGGCAAGGAACGTGTCTTGCCGTTTTCTCCAGATCAACTGACTTGAACTGACTCGTTGGACTGAACATACAAAATTCAATCGGCAACTATGCCAAGTGTTAATAAAGGAGGTGTGGCGCTTCGGGGTATTCGGGTTTGATCATCTTGTTCAGGGAATGTAATATACTACTTCCTTCCCCACGGGGTTTTGCATACAAACCTTGGTACCTTATATCCAAGTTCTATCTTCTATTTTCTATCCCCTCTTTCATCTTGACTCATTGCCTTTCTATAAGAATTGGTTACTTCCCATCTTGCCTCTGTGACTGATTAGCCATGTCAGTGCCAATTTCACAGAAGGGCCAGCAGGATGAGTTCGTGGAGACTATTGAGCCCGAAATGTCACAGGCTGTGCCTCATGACAATAGCAAAGGAAGCCAGCCCAAAGGAGATCAAGCTTTGCAGCTCATCGAAGAGGCAGGCCACTCGAACATTCTAACACCAGAGAACAACGCCAAAGTTCTTCGAAAGATCGATTTGCGTTTACTTCCCCTTCTCCTAGGAGTCTACTTCCTCCAGCAACTCGACAAGTCCACCATCTCATATGCCTCGGTTTTTGGAATCGTTGAGAAAGCCCATCTCGTCGGCCAAGAGTACTCCTGGCTAGGAGGTTCGATCTATCTGGCTCAGCTGGTGTTCCAGCCCCTGGTCGCTTACCTTCTGGTTAAAGTGCCCATAGGAAAATTCCTGGCTGTGTCCTGCCTCCTATGGGGTATTGCTTTAACATGCATGACTGCAGCTACAAATTTTAGACAGCTGCTTACTTGCCGAATCTTCCTTGGTGTCTTTGAAGCTGGAATTGGTTCGTTGTCCCCGATCATACCTAAATGTCCCTACTAATGATTTTATCAGCGCCGGCCTTCATTGCAGTCACTCAAATGTGGTACCGGCGTCGAGAGCAGCCCGTGAGATTGAGTTCTTGGTATGCGATGAACGGTGTCGTGAATATGGTGGGTTCTCTTTCATGTCGTTTTTTTGGCAGTTAATCTGATACTGGAGGAAAGTTTGGAAGTTTGATTGCCTTTGGACTAGGTCACATCAGTTCTCCTATATTTGCACCCTACCAGGTGAGTTATAATACAGGTCTTTAGAAATATTATCACCTAACACCCATACTAGATTATCTTTCTCTTCTTCGGTCTAGTTACTGTTGGGTTCTCTGCCGTTATTCTGTAAGATTTGATACTCTTTCCTTTTTATCCGCATCATACTAATTCAGTCCTGTACAGTGTTTTCATGCCCGATTCCCCCGTGTCCGCCAAATTCCTTAAAGAGGAGGACAAACTTCTGTCTATCGAAAGACAGCGAATGAATCAACAAGGTGTTGAGAGCCAAGAATGGAAATGGGATCACGCAAAAGAAGCATGCCTCGACCCCAAATCATGGTTCTGGTTTGCGTTAATGTTCTCGATTTCGTGAGTTGGCCCAGATAAAACGAGTGTGCTAAAGTCACTAATCAAATTCCAGTGTTCCGAGTGGCGGTATTACTACTTTTGGGCCCTTGATTATCAAGTCATTTGGCCTTAGTGAATATGATACCATGCTTTTCAACATCCCATTCGGTGCGGTTCAGCTTGTTGCCACCATGACAGGAGCTTGGCTAGCGACCGTTTGGAAAATGAAGGGTCCAGTCTTAGCATTACTCTGTCTCCCACCCATTGCAGGTTGTGTGATGCTATTACAGATTGCGCATGACGATTCCCACAAGGGAGCTCTACTTGCAGGATACTACATTGTAAGTGCTGAATCAAAACAAAAAGGCTGGGGAAGAGATACTAATCGATTTCTAGATTTCTGTATACCCAGCGATCAGTAAGCGGTTACTTAATTTCAGAATTTGAGCTCAACTAACCATCTCTAGCCCCATTGATATACTCCTGGTCTGCAGGAAACACAGCGGGAGAGACAAAAAAGAAGGTTACTACCTCTATCCTGTATATCGGACAGTGCGCCGGTAATGTATGTAGCGCCCTAATCCCCCACGTCGCGTTTCGTGCTGACATTCTTCCTACTCAGGTCCTTGGACCGAACCTTTATACCACAAACGAAGCACCGCTTTACCGTCGTGGTCTTCTTTCGAAGTAAGTTTATAAATACGGAGAATTTTGTGCTTCAAATATCTAACGCCCGACTAGTCTCGCAATGTTTTGTGTCTTGATGGGTCTGACCGGGTAGGTTTAACCCAATTTCAACTGATCTATCTTTTTGCTAATATTGAATTAGGACAAACATGGCATATCTTTACTTCCTGAACAAGCAGCATGAGAAGAGACGCGTGGCTCTCGGAAAGAGCGCCAAGATTGTAGACCAGTCGATGCAAACCGTTCAAGCTGCCTCGGACGATGCCAAAGAAGATGTACCTCAGCAAGCAGCAGATGATAATGCCTGGAAAGATCTGACTGATTGGCAAAATGAGGACTTTGTTTATGTCTTCTAAGAGTTGGCCAGTTGAGTTAGTCTGTGTTAGTTGGTACATATATAGGACTTGTGATTTTGCTCTATTTAATATGCTACCGTTGTATGAGTCAAATGTAACTTAGATTATATTACATTCAGAATTATACTTGGAAAAAAATGACACCGAAATCTCCTAAAAAATGAATCCTTTTTCTTGATTGAACTCCATAGTTGGGAGCTGGTTGATTGAATAGCCGGGCTCGGAGAAAAAGCCGAACCCCGCGTTTCTCCAGGTTTTTACTTTTCCCCATTCCCGCCAACCCCGAGAATCATTGATACCAGAAAACTGCTCTAAATGGCCGACCAACATGACTGTAATCCGTACAGTACAGTGATAGAGGATGAATCCCTGCATGTTATTCCACCACCAACAGGGAAAAAGCGCATTCCGGTACGTCCCTGAGCCGATTGGGACCTACAACAGCGGACAAGCCCTAACAATGCATGACGTTTTTAATGTATAGAAAGCCTGTAGCGCTTGTCGACAATCGAAGGTCTGTGCTCAAGCCTTCCAATTCTGGATATTGCAAGTGAGCTTTTAGTTAATTATTCCAAGGTAAAATGTGACGGAGAGAGGCCATGTACAAGGTGAGTTATATTTTTCCAATACATATTTACAGCTTAGTAACCGACATTGATGAACCAGGTGCCAAAAATTAGAGAAGCAATGCGTATTCTTCGAAATACCGAAAGACCCCGTCTCAGAGTATGCACTTGTGGTATGTAATTACCAACCAAGGTTGACATTTCCCAGACGGATCGAAAGCGTCGAGTCCGAGGTTCAATATCTCCGAAGACAGCTAGATGAAATACACAACTTGCTTCAACAGAGCCGCTCACAGCCCACGCCAAAATCCCAACTGACACACTCCCCAAGTCACCTCCGTGATCGACAACACCGAGTGCGCCACGAGAGCGCTTGTGGTTCCTCTCATTATCCTCATTCACAGGATCACTCTCAAGAAGGATTTCCAAATATACCCGCCACAAGCTCCGCCGGCTATACAAATGGTCAGCAATACCAAAGGTCTATTCCGGGGTCCATACCAGCCATGTCTCCAAATGAGACCTCGGCTCAGGCTCTCTACGCATCTAAGCAGATAATCACGAGACCGCTCAAGAGAAAACGATCTAGGTTTGAGATTCGAGAGGATCCCATTACCGACTTTATTAACAAAGGACTCATCACCCTTGAATGTGCTGTGTCATACTTCAATACGTACGTATGACCCTTGGGTTATTTAAGCGATTAGTGGTTGTGGCTGACTGACAATATCCCAGTTTCTTTGAAGGATGCGTATGTGCCAACTCTCACTACAGCGCTTCGAATACTCATGTTTTGCAAATCCTATAGGACAGGTATATCCCGATCTTCGACCCTCAATATGACACTTTCGACTCCATTCGATCACGAAGTAGTATTCTTCTCAACGCAATATGTACTATTGGCTGCATGGTTGAAACTAGTGAATCCCCTTCCCAGTTTTATTCATGTGAGACTATATACTAAATATTAAATACTTCTTTTCAGGATCCGGAGGTTCAATGTCCGATCTTCTTCACGCCGAACTCAAGAAATAGATCAATGTCATAATTCAGAACAAGGAATTAAACTGCCTAGAATCAATCCAAGCAATGCTTGTAGTTGCTTGTTATTCTTCGGAACGCTCGCTGATCTTATCCTTTGCCACTCGCATGGCTCTGGACCTAGGATTACACGAGGCCTTTGATGAATTGACCCAGCGGCTTGCCCTTCGGAATGAAGATATGCCTTACGCCTTGCCACATCAGATGTTCGAAGAGGAGAGAGCTCTAATATGGAACGCTCGGACTTGGTTCGGGCTTTTGGTTCTTGAACATATGTAAGATGACCTGTTTTTCATTGAAATTACTATGCTAATGAGATGTAATGTAGATATCGTGTTGATGGAGGAAAACCACCTGGCATTCGGTTAAAGGGGAATTCTCGTCGCTGTCGAGTTTTACTTGGCCACCCATCGTCAACGATTTTGGACTTAAGGTTGTTCTCTCAGGTCGAGGTATGTCGAGTCCCTAAAATAGACTTGAAGGAGAACTAATTAACGATCTTTGCTGTTAGTTAAACATCCTCAGAGGTATGACCAATTCTAGGAATGTGGTTGCAATGCCTAAACTAATGTACTTCTAGCCAATATCAGCGATGCTCTAGGAGGAAATACATCGCTTGATGGGCAAACCATCCCGGACTACGTGCATGATATGAAAATTGAGCTAGACCTGTGGTTCGAGTACATTTTCCAGCTTTGCCGTATCTAAAGAGCTTGCTAACCCTCGACAGTGACTGGCTACGCATTATTGGTATGACTCCAATTTCGATCCACTGAAACTTTCTAACAATTCAAAGAAAGTTGTGTTGCCGCCGCCGAAGAGAAACCGTCTCTACTAGTCGCGCTTAGAGTACAGAAATGCTGGGCAGAGATGATGCTCAACTGTAAAGCACTACGATCCATGGGTGTTCAGAACGTAGCGTAAGTCCTGTTTCGCCCAATGTGCTTCTATTATTGCTAACAACATCAAGTGCGATGTCTACTACTGAAAGAACAATACTCCTCACAGCCAAAGCAAGTGCTCGTCGACACCTCCGCCTCATCATTGTCGATCCAGACTTCTACCTCGCCAAGCTGAAGTACGCAATGGATTTTGTCTGGGCCAAGTGCGCGTTTTCCTTTCTATTGCTTCTCAAATTATCCCGTCTCCTCCCTGAGCGAGATGAGGAGCATCAAGAGCTGCTGGGACAAGGTAATCGACTCGTCGATGAGCTGAGTAAAGCTGGAGCTAGTGGAACTCAGTCCAGAGCTGGGAATATTTATCTTCAGATCTTGAAGGTTAGTATTGAGAAGTACGGGCGCGCATTGATGGAAGCACAGCAACCCAGCTCAGATGGTCCGACGGCTACCTCGCCCTTCTGGGAGTTGTTTGATGCCCAGGCGGATCTTCAGTGGTTTGTGCCTGAGCAGTTTGTCTCAGAGTGGGACTTTCCGGGGCTCAATTTGTTTTATTTCCCTACTGCTTGGCAGGATTTCTTTGGAGATTTTTCGTTGGCTATGTAGGTGGTATATTATTGTCCCCATACGTGGTTCTATAGATTCCCCCTACCACCCTATGACTGTTCGAAGTTCCTTATCCTCAGTCCATGATCTATTAGCGAGGCATATTTACTACATATGTATGCATTCCAGATCCCCGAGCCTTTCGATTGAGTCTTGGAGGGAAAATCAAATTGTTACTTCTTTCCTCTTTAGGAATCCTTTCTATCTTCCTCGGTGGTATTAGAAAGGGTGCATGAGAGAGTCATGTGCCTGAGGCAGCAATTACCTCTGGACAATTCCAAGTACAGAAGAGAAAGCCGGAGCCGAAGGTTTACAAACTTAACAACTATTATACAAACTATATGAGATTCAACCTGGATGACACAATAGGGATGTTTTCAAAACGCTTCAGTATTACCACCTACTTGGATACCAGATCGATTCACTCATATCCCAGGGATTGAATGACGGCGAAACAATTATCAAGGGCCAATTGATCCAACTTGTTCAGCAGTGGAACACAACAGTTGGCATGGATAAAACAACATGCCCGATCATCATTACTAGGCATGATACCGTGCAACAAAAGATAGATAAGCAAAAGCGGGAACAAGGCATGCAGCTCATGGGGGATATTTTGGAAGCCCTTGGGGGTGCAGAGAGTGGTTGGCAAAGCTGGGCCACGATGAGTATGCGCAAATGACGGTTAAATTGGAGATAGTGGGGGACCAGTTCTTGAATCATATAGCCCAGAATTCAGTAGAGAGAGAAGCATAGTGCCAGGTATGTCCGTTCCAAGATCAAGATACCTAAACTCATTTAACATGGAAAACTGAACTTGGCCATATTACCAGGCAGAAGCAAGTCGATGCACTGTTGTAGGTAGGGCATTAGCAAGAGTCAAATGGTCAAGTGGCGTGCCAAGAGAATTGAAATACTTCCCTTTCGCCCCCTGACTTATTTATCCCTGTCATCATCAAATAATATCAATTCCAGCGATGAGCCTTAATATACGATTGTATTCGACTATCCGGCCGTTTAATTACCGTAGAGTATCTATAACCTTTCCGCCAACGCGTGTCTTCTTCCAACCATCAGGCTGCGCCATCCGCGCAGTGAATACCCTCTGCACAGACACCTCCTCGCACTCTGAACATGAACACTTGTTTCGCTATACTAGTGGAAGGTGGCTCTGGGATGAAGAACAACAGCTCCGTGACAGATATAAGACCTTCAATATCACAGAGCTTCAAACACTAGCGGCCAAAGCCATTGGGGCGGATGGCTGTGTTTCAATGAAAAAACTGGCCGAGGGGGGATTTAATAAAGTGTTTCGTCTTCTCATGCATGATGGAAAATCAGTCCTGGTACGTATACCAAATCCAAACGCAGGGCCTTCATTTTATACGACTGCCTCGGAGGTTGCTACAATGGAATTTGTGAGTTGGTTGTGCAAAAATCATCGGAATCGCACACAAGAAACTCATAAATATAACAGGCCCGGATAATTCTGAAAATCCCTGTTCCTCAAATAGTCGGGTGGAGTGCTACTGCCAAAAACCCGGTGGGCTCAGAATACATCATTATGGAGGCGACAGGATCCCAACTTGGGACAGTGTGGGATGAAATGACTCCGGACTTTAAGCTAAAAACTATGAGGGAGGTCGTGTCCATTGAGACCAGGATGCTCTCAATATCATTTTCACAGTAGGTACTTGTTTTATTTGTCTTGGGGCCTCTTTGGGCAGTTACTAATTCTTCTATTAGCTATGGAAGCATATATTTTGCAAGTGATGCAGTGGAGGGTGCTGTTCCTGCGCAGATTATTGACGATGCTCCCGCCGAATTGAAAAATCAAGTCGCGAAGACGTTCATTATTGGACCTACAGTCGACAGAGACTTCTGGAACAAAGAGCGCTCCAATATGGATATATTCCGAGGCCCCTGTATGTCTTACAAGCTTTTTTGGTTGAAAGATTTTACTAATATTTTCTAGGGTCAAACCCAGGAGATTATGCTCTAAGTATTGCTTCCCGCGAAATGGCATGGATCGAACAGCACGCGACCCCAAAATCGCCGGATGATCCTCCTTTGGCCTCTTCCGCCCAAAATAGCCCACAGGCGCATTCGGATCTTCTAGGAAGATACACTAAGGTAGCCCCTTTCCTTATGGGCTTCGATAAAACTCTGACCCGCTCCACGTTATGGCATACGGATCTTCACACGTCCAATATTTTCGTGGATAATGGTCATATCACAGCCATCATTGACTGGCAAGGTACATGGGCCGGGCCACTTCTTATCCAAGCACGACCCTCTCCGCTTGTCGACTATCAAGGGGGCACAATACTGAAGCGTCCGGAAAATTTCGACGAGCTTGATACTAAAGAACAAGCTCGGATCAAACAGAAAATTCTCAAGTCCACTCTTCTTCAGCTTTATCTCATGGAGACCGAAGAACGCAATCCGGTACTGGCAAAAGCATATAACTTGGACCATGGGAAAACAAGGCGTCTACCTATCGAACTAGCTGGGAATACTTGGGATGATGATATCGTACCCTTCCGGGAAGCGCTTATCAATATAGAAAGGTAATCAATCTATAACTCTCCTATCAATGATACCTGACCGTCCTTCTAGGTACTGCAAAGAGCTGGGTATAGAAGGAGACTGCCCAATCCATTTTACTGAGGATGAGTTGCAGAGTCATTTGGTTGATGCCGAGGGTTGGAATGAGGTTCAGGGATTTTTTGACGGCATTGAGGATCTTCTGAAGAGAGATGGCTGGACGCATCATGATACCTTTGATGCTGCATTGACTCTTTTTTTCTGATCTTAGGGAAGTGGGTCTCAAGAACATGAAGGGGAGAGAGAAGACTTTGAAAAAGAGACGCGCTGGGTGAAAGAGAAAAGCTGAACCCTTGAGTCTTGGACTTGATGTTGACTTTGATATGTGTTGCAGCCCTTTGTTTTCCAGTGGTGCTTTTTCGCCAACGTTATTTTCGTCGCCAGTGGGTGTGTTGGTGTTCAGCTGATACAATCGGCAGCCAGAGGTCCAGTATTTTCGTCGCTCAAGGTTTGCTGGCTACATAGTTATGGGTTAAATTAGCAAGGAGATTGAGTGACGAAGACAGGAGGAGAGAAAAATCATGAATTAATTGCTAGAGAGAAACAGAAAAAGGAAGAGAAATCAGGAAAGGAGCAGGGTCGTATCCGCCTGAGGCAGCACCCTATCCCACCACATGTTCCAAGGTTATATATGGCAATTTTACACATTTTCACACATGAACTTGTTGGTTTGTTGCTAATGTTCTCTGTTAGTTATTGTTGGATATCTGGATGTTGCTTATTTTAGGGCTGGATGTTAGCATTATTTTGTGTTTAAGCTGTTTTTCAATTAAATGGTTCACATAGTAGGGTAAAATGTCAATGATATATATTATCTCAAACCCACCATGAGAACGACGTTGAAGATAATTACTTCCGACCACACTTTGTTATAAACACACTCGTTACAGTTAGTCTTTTACCGTCGCTCGTCCTGGAATTTACGGCAGCAAGTCATATATGTATTTTTGATACTAGACAAGTACTTGGATCTTAAACCATCTGAATGCTAAAGCAATACTTGAATTCAGATAGATTAGAATATAAATTAAAAAATATGTTCCAATACCATAACAAGCACTAATGGTGTAGTGGTAACATATAACACTTCCAAGTAGTCACCTGACTACTAAGTTATGTTGTGCCGGGGGTTCGATTCCCTCTTAGTGCATTTTTTGATATTTTTATTTTGCTCTATGATGATATCACTATCTAATCTAGTATCGTGAATGGAATATGTGAGTTAACGCTAGTATGAATAGGAGAAGTGGTGTTTTTGTTCCTACATGTGTATATACATACATAGGCATACATGTACAGACTTCGAAGTACAAGTGGACACAACGTCAACATAAACAGTCAACCCAAGTTGACAATGACATTTCGTATCCAAAGAGCCAGAAAGAAATTAGAATGGAACAAACACCAATGTAAGATCATCCCCATATCCACGAAACGCCGTGCCATGATATGTCTTAAGAGACCAAAAATCGCGCATCAACTATAGGGGGTAGTCGCGAGAAGGGGAATCAGTCGGAGAAGATAGACAAATGAGATGAGAGATATGACAAATAGACAAAGGACAAATGAGAAGACAAAAGAGATCCTCAATCAACCACCTTTCATTTCGTCCAGTAGAGACAAGCAAATCCAAAAGCTATCGCGAGATGGGATATGATAAATGCAATTGAAGCAAAACAAGGAAACAATGCGGATGGGATATCCTGGCACATAAACATAGGGAAAAAAAAAATAAAGAAAAAAGAAAAACACCGTCAAATGAGAACATATACTTTTTGATGTCCTGCACTTTGGAAGAAAACAAACAAAGCAAAACGAGACATGGGAAATGAGATTAAGCTGACAAAACGATGAAACTAAGATTGTCCGTCGAATCATTTTCTCGGTGCTCGCACCGGCAAAGAGTTGCAAACAGCGCGATGATTAGTCCCCGTAGACCTTGCTACAGGGGATCCGAGAGTGTGGTTATACAATACAGGGAGGGACTCCAGCCTCCGATTGATATCAGTACCAGGTTGCAGATGGGGTTGAAAGCAGTTGCAGGTGGTTTGAGAGCAATTCCCGAATCAGCCGTTGACCATATCATCTAAAGCCATCCTACGCCGTTTCATAGGTCTGTTGTCGTGACTTTCAGCTTCGGTGCTAGGTGGATCAGCTCTCGTCATAGAAGGTGAGCTGCCAATTGTTATCTGGATCGGGGATGGCAATTCCACTGGCCCAAGATGACGGGGTATGGGGTCCATGGTTGCGCTTGTTATGGAGGAAGAGCGTTGGTGGGGGATGGAGTAGTTGAAGGCCGGACCTGCAGATCTCTGGGGAGGTAGAGCGCGGGGGTCGTGGTGGGCTTCTTCTCGGCCTGGGAAACTCCAATTCATTGGGTATGGGTCGCTCAGCCGATGGACGTGGTGAGAAGGGGGTTGTGGCCCGGCCGTGGCCTGGTGGATTGGGGGGAGCCGGACTGGGGATTCGATGTTATATGGGTCCCGAGGTGATAGTGATACTCGTGGATCATTTGCTGGTGGGCGGACAGGATTGCCGAGCGTCTCAGTATACGGTAGGAAGGGTATACTAACTGGTGGCGGCTGATGTTGGGGAGGTGATGTTGGTGGTGGTAATGCTGGGACACCGTATGTTGGGAATCGCCGCTCCATACCACCAGACATGGTGTTAATTTTTAGGGCTGGATTGAAACCGCCTGTCATTGGCATATATGCTGATGATACATGTGAATTCGTCGGTACCGAATGAGATGCCGGTCCAGATGAAGAGAATGGGCGTCGAATCATACCCCCCGGGACCGTGGGGGAGGGATCCATAGGCCGCGTCAAAGGAAATACCGAAGCGGACCACCGATGCGGTGTCCGTACCCCGGAGCTTACATCGCCCAATCCCTGTAAATCCGTCATGGGCCGTAGTTCCCGTGAAGACGTGGCCCGATGCATAGTGGTCCGCCGCGGAGGCATGGTTGGTTGGGCCTCTGCTGGGATAGTTGGGTTATCCAAATGTGTGGTATAGGACCTGAGAGACGAATCCTCTGCTTTCAACGGGGGTCGTCCTCGCTTTTTATGCGTGACATCCACACACGTTGACTTTTACCCGTTCGTTAGTTGCGATTCCAATGGCTCATGGGAATTTTTTTTTTTTAAACTTACGGCTTTTCCTGCAAGCACACATCTTCGACATGGACGAGCCGGGTCACATCCTAAATGCTTTTTCTTGCAATTCACACAAGCCGATGCCACGTGGGCCTTTGTACGTCGGGTTGATTTTTGTGCCAATGAGCGACCTGCGGGATGCGCTGAGTCCGGTGCTGAAGGTGGACATGAGAGCACTCCTGGTGGTCGTGGAGATCCAGCATATACCGGTCCCTGTTCGTTATATCCCAACCGTGGCGGTGGCTCATTAACCGGTATTTGCGATAGCTCCAATGCGGGTATGGACCGCTCAGCCGCGCCTACGGAAGAGGAAGGATATCCCCGAGGCTTCTCTGCAGATGGCTCCGAGGGTTTTGCTGGAGGAGATCCAGACATAGATTGATGGGTTATAGGAGCCCGGGGGCTACACCCTCGAGCATTGGTGGTCCAAGATCGATTCAACGGCAGCCGCTCTGGGCCCTGGTTGAATCGGGGTTGTCCGAACTGGGAGATAGTGAGGCTCGGGGGATGAAGCACGAGTGATTGCATCGGGGTGTCACGCAAAGGAAAGGAAAGGGCCCACAGGACAAATGCTTCTTTTTTTCTCTCTCTCTTTTCCTTTTTTCTTTTTTCCCCCAAGCTGTTTTGCGTCTAGATCTTTGTTCAAATTCACAAGCAGGGACCGCTAGTTTTCGCGGTACTTTGGGGTAGCATATCTGTGTAATAGATCTGGGAATGCCTAAGGAGAAAAGAAAGCGCAGCGGTGTAGAGATGAATAGAAACAAGATCCATCAAGGTCTTCCAATGCCGTCCAAGGATCCAAGCTTATAATCAATATGGAGAGATCCGCTATTGGAGGAGTCAGAAAATAGACTGCATTGATGGGAGATTTCTAGATGACAGCAGGGCACAGGGTTACTCATACGCATGTCTTCCCAGGGCGACTTATTGCAGGATGGCGATCATCGAGCTAGGATCAAGGTGCAGTAAAATGTCAAAGCACCCCTCCCCACGCCTTACCTCTTGATCACACGTCCCACGTTCCTCGAGGTATTTTGTTAAAGGAGAAGAAAAACGGTGAACTAAACCCGTAAGTGGTTGAATGTAGCCTAAAACAAGGAATTAATAAAAAAAAGCACTTCCCCACTTGTATGTTCTCAAGGCGTTCGATAGTCTAGAAGAACCACTTGACTATCATAAAAAAATATATATACTTAAGTGTAGAAAAGTAGTGGTCAATGCAGCCGCTAGTAACTGATAGATTTGATCTTCGTCAAGGTAGATCATTGGAGAATAATGGGTTTAACGGTGCCCCTCCTTAGATTCTCCTTTTTTTTTGATAGTAAAACTGAAAAAAGAGAATATCTCTTTTACCCCCTCTATTCCCTGTCTCCTCCCTTTTCCCCTCTCCTATTTGGGGGGGGGACTTTCGGGGGTGGCTTGCATTGAACTGACACTGTCAGTGACAGCCAGTGACACCCCAGGAATCAGAATCAGAAAGAGAAGGGATTGAATTCCCACTAGTGAAAGGAGAGTTCTCCCAATTTCTTTATTTATTTATTTTTCTCTTCCCTTTTTCTTTTTCTATTTTTCTTTCCTGTTCGGAGAGGGGCAGTGTATACCAATCAGGACCAAGTAAGGTGGGAAGATTGACGGATCGACGTCGGCGCCCGCAGCCATTGCCAATAGTCGACCTTAGACTAAGGACATGTACTTTACACTTTTTATAATATTATGATCTAGATTCAAATATTGATATAGAGATAGTAAGATGGTATGATAGTAACCTAAATGGTTTTATGCCTTTTGGTGTCTTATAGGG
The DNA here is from genome assembly GCF_028829585.1 of Penicillium vulpinum. Lineage (NCBI taxonomy): Eukaryota > Fungi > Ascomycota > Eurotiomycetes > Eurotiales > Aspergillaceae > Penicillium > Penicillium vulpinum. Next base: position 5,424,249 of record NW_026643242.1, read on the forward strand.
TTACAATCGGGGGTATATATTGGGATTATAATATCAATGGCTCTTTTGACTTATATACTTGATAGTTTTTTAGATATTTTATTTCCCTTATTTAGACGTTAATAGACACAAATCTAAATATTTCGACCAAAAAATATCCTGGTTCAATGATCTCCCATTTAAGCCCTTTTAGACCCTTTTAATCCTCCTAAACACTTTAGAGCCCTTTATAAAAAAAAACCTTTATAAATTCCCTTATTCTCCGACCCACCTGGGCAAATCATTGTATGACCAAAGTCGATCCTTTTATGCTCCGTCTAGGGGTTACTGTTACAACCGCAGATCAGAGAGAGATAGAAAAGTCTCACTGGGTTTTGACCTGATGAGTTCATGAGTCGGACAACTGCAGGCACCGCAATTGTCCTCCCCCTTTTTTTTTCCCTTTTCTCCTTTTTCTCCTTTTTCTTTTATATTTTTTTATGGAAATAGTTTGCGGGTGTGATGCTGGGTCTCACAATAATCGGCCTTCTGTGATACCCACCATTGGATGTTGTTTCTCTCTTTTTTTTTTTACTACCGTTGGACTCGGGCCTTTTTTCATGTGTTTTTTTTTTCACTTGAGTAGTTCGAAAGGATAGATGAAGAAAGATAAGGGAGAAAAAAAGTTCTAAAAAAAAGTCTCAAAAGTTCTAAGGGTTCAAAAGATCTCAGAAGAGAGCATATCTCTCTCTTGAAATGGAATCCTTCGGGGTCTACTTTATTTTCCGGGGACCCCAACACAGATGTGGCTGCAGCCTTCTAGCGCCTAGGGCGATCACATTGCCCTTTGCCTCTGCGCGTGCGCATTGCTGACGATCACCATCCCTGGCTTCCAACTGCAGGATTCCAGAGTGATCTCACGTATCTCACGTCATAAGAAAAAAAAGGATATGTCATGGCAAGGACATCCATCCAATAACCACTCCGTACTACGTATGTAGGTACATAACTACCCCGCATACTTTAGGTATAATCTGCAGATAGTATAGAATAATGATATACATCGTGCTGTAAACAATATCAATAATTCATATGTATATAAACTCGGCATGATCCGATAAACTAGGGAAAAAGGGGTGTGGAACATGCGGCACGCGGAGCAGTAAGGGGTCTGTCACCCCGTTCATGCAGGATTAAATAGTCTGTACAATATTATATGCTGGTTGGTTGTTTTCTGAATCTATGAACCAATCATAATGATATTAGCCTATTATTTGGACAGTGTATAACTCTTACCTCTCTCGGTATAGTGTGTATAGTGTTCCCCATCCACCCTGGCTATATTGTATATATATTGTATATTGTACGGAGTACTCCGTAATTCGTAGACTTTATTAATTTGTTTAATTTGTCAAGTGGAGTATTTATAATTATTTCTGTTCATCAGATTAAAAATCGCCGAATCATTGGTTTTTAGCGTTAAATAGTTAAATAGTTCCGGTTAATACGGAGATTATTCTGGGAATTCTCCTAGCCTCAACCTTTAAACCCCATGACAATGTCTATGGTGTCTACGGAGTAATTCCGTAGAGCCTCTATATATACCTTAAGCCGAAAGTAGCTTCATGTGCTCGGCAATTCTACCAACTGCCCTTTCAGACCAGGGTATTTCGGATGAACATCCTTAAACGGTGACTAGGGGGTCTGAGGCCACTAGGGCGTGATTGGGCTGATATTGATACCCAGGTTGATCTAGGGTTTAAACGTGATGGCCTACATGGCCAAGTTCCAATGTGGACTGGGTTAAATTTCCAATCTGTCTTCGTATACATCCTCGGAGGATCGAGTCCAGGCTACACAACTTCTTCCCATGTGGTGAGCTAGGCGGTTCCTAAATTCCGGATTCATATGGACATACTAGTAAAAAAAAAAAATCTCCGAACACAAATTGTGGTATCTCTGCAATATAGACATCTATTCTACAGTAAAAATTTTGGGGGGTTTTTTTTAACTCCATCATCCCTTACCGTCTCTTCGACGGCCGAGCATTCTTATCACGACGCTGTTGCACCTGCTTCCGTGCCTTACGAATATCCTCTGTGGACCGAATCTCACTCTTTCCGCGATATGCCGCACCGCCCAACTTATCGTGCTGGCGTTCGCGTGCCGCATCGTTCTTCTTCTTCATCTTATCATAGTCCCCACGCAGAGGATCAGCCCGCTTAGGTGCCCGGTCCTGGTCGTGTCGGAATCGTCCACTGCTCATGCGCGAGTTGACGTTGTGCATTGCAGGCGTCTCAGCCTCGCCAACGCGGGGCATACGATCGACGCGCTTGCCCTTCTTCCAGGCTTGGAAGCGACCGCTGCGGAAACTGGCGGCGATCTTGGCACCACTCTCTCCACGCACGAGTCGGCTGCCCTTGGAGCCGTCCTCGTCGTTCTGGCGAGCAACGTACTTCTTGTGTCGCTTGTCCCAACGCATGATGGAACGTGCTTCGCCGAATCCGCGCTTGCCTTCGTCGCCGTTGAGGTCCATCGTCGCGTTACGGGAGTCGCTAGCAAAGTTCGAGTTTGTACCAGAATGGACACCGTAAGCCTTGTCTTCGGCCATGTCGTTGTGTAGAGGTGTGTATCCCATGAAATAATCGGGGTTCTGGAATGCTGCTGCTGCATCTTTCTTCTCTCCTTGCTTGGACTTGGAGTTGTAGGAAGAGAAAGTGACCTCGAGTTCATCGTCGGATGCCTCTGACATGTTCTCGCCGGCGTGTTCGGGGATATCATCGTCCTCCACTTGTGCACCCTCGTCAGGAGTGGGCATTCCAAGTGCTTGCAACTCGGCCTCTGCTTTAGCATCTGCCCGTTTTCTCTTGTTCTCGACACTAGTCCGGAGTCGCCGAATGGTGTCAACGGCCTCGTTGGCCTCCACTTTGCCGCCTCGTCGGTTGTTTGCCTCGAAAATTGTTTCATGGGGCCGGTAACCACCGATGCGGGCCAGCATACTCTCTCTCTCTACTTCCCTCTTAGTGGTTGCATCATTGAAGAGCGGGTGAATTTCGGCCCAGTGATCAGAAGCAACGACCTCCTTCGCCCGCTTCGCACTCTCGGCAGAGGCCGAGTTGCGAGTGCGTAGATACAGCTTTTCTCCTTTCTGAGACACTTGCTTTTGTCCATAAATATCTATATCATCCTCGAGCACCTTCTGTACCCATTCGCAAGTGCGAGAGACTGGCTCTCTCGCCAGCGTTCCCACGACAACATCCTCTGCAAAGTTGAGGTCGGTGCCGTACTGACGACCGAGAACCAGCCTGCGTCCCAAGAACAGCTGAAGATCGAGAAGATATGGGGCATCTTTGTCACGAACAAGACTGTAACTCCAACCCTTTTGTCCTGCACGAGCAGTACGACCGACACGGTGAATGAAGATCTTGGGCTGCGAGGGGAAGTCATAGTTGATGACATTGGCAAGAACAGGAATATCAATACCTCTGGCGGCCACATCAGTGACGACCAGGATATTCGAGATGCCGGATCGGAAGTTTTGAACATGATGGTTACGAGCAGTCTGATCCAGGGAACCGTAGGCGTAAGAGGTGGCAAATCCTGCCTCCACCAGAAGAGAATAGAGGTAATCGACATGGTGCTTGGTTGCAGCGAACACGATGGTTGAGTGCTCCGTAGGCGACTCCTTGAAGCCGCTCGGAAGGCGAACATCCGATCTCTTGCGCTTCCTAGTGGGGTTCTCGGCTTCTTGACGTAATCTTCCAGCAATATGTGTCTCGCCGGTAGGCATCTTGATAATATCGTGCAGGATGTGTAGTAGGGCACCTTCTTTGTCTGATGACTTAATAGCAAAGAACGCATTTTGTAGATCGGGAGAAACTTTGTTTTCTGTGTCCAGACGAATCAAACTGGGCTCCTGAAGACCAGCGCGTGCGAATTCGACCAGTGACTTGGGCAATGTAGCGGAAAAGAGAAGAGTCTGGCGGTTCGTGGGCAGGCCGTGCAGAATCTCTGTCAATTGTGCAGCGAAACCCATCTCAAATAGTCTGTCGGCTTCATCGAAGACACAATACTTAATGCTAGAGAGATCCATGTCCATTTCAACCTTCAAGTGCAGGAATCGACCGGGTGTCGCGATGATGATATCAGGGTTGTTGGCCATCATGCCGAACTGGTCTTCCAGACTGTCACCACCGATGAGAAGCACTGATGTCAAATTCGTTCCCTTGCCCATCTCCTTGACGACTTTCATAGTTTGCAGAGCTAATTCACGCGATGGGGACATGATGAGAGCACGTGCACCGAACGTGGTGCTGTGGCTCTTTAACTTCTCGATCATAGGAATAACGAACGAGGCAGTCTTTCCGGAACCAGTTCGAGCCATACCAACCACATCCTTGTCATCCATAATCACGGGAATAGTCTTTCGCTGAATCGGGGTAGGTACAGAAAATCCTTTGCGGGTGATGGCTTTAAGCAGAGTCATGCTGAGACCCATTGCCTGGAAACCACCTCCTTTCTTCACAGTACGGCCCTTAAGGTTTGCGCCCTTTCGGTTGGCGGACGCCTGCGAGTTCGCAATGAAAGCTGCATCGCCGTCGTCTTCGTTTAGAAAGTCGAGATCTTCGTTGGTATCGGGCTTTTGGTTTTTTTTCTTGGGGGGCTTTGGGCCGGCATCGGAATCGCTGTCATTTTCAAAAAGGGATTTTGTGATGTCGAACTCGACCTCTGACTCTGCGGGAGAGGCAGCACGGCGAGGCATTGCTGCGGTATGCTGTGAAGCCTTGACTGATACGGAAATGCAGTGATAAGCGTTACACAGTTCGGGCTCTTCAATGGCCGGGGGGAAGGTGAAAACACAGAGTAATTTGCAATAAGTAGACAATGTATCACGCAAACAAATCCTCGACTATTCAAACTTCAGACACCTGAAGAGACTTCAAGTCGCTTATCTCGCCGTCTTTCTGTCGCAAAAAAAAAAGTTGAGAGAATCGTAGGCGGTGAGTCCCGGATCAACCATCGCCCGTGTGCAAACCAAACAAACATAATTTATATAATTTGTGCCGAAAGTAGAAATATCCTCATGGGTAGAAACATTAAAGATGTTTCGACTTTAAATACTCGTGAGAATAAGGTAATTTGTATATGAGACAGACCCAATATGTACCCAAATTATAGTTTAAAGTCCCCTGCAGCTACTTGATGCGCCAGCTCAGCTAAGCGGACATTTGAAGACACATTGGACATGTCATTTTGAAAATCCCAAGGCAGCAGGATGTTTCTAAATAAAATGATAATAATAGCAATTGGAGAGGAATTGATTAGCATGAAGTAAAATAGTATATATCATGCTTCAAGTTGAGAACGCAAGCGACTGAAGTAGATAGTATGGTCCATTCAGAAGGCGGTCTACGCTGACAGAACACGCCCCGCGACGCGTGCAACACGCTCCCCAATTGAGTAAAATGGTGTTGAAGAGACGGCTGTACCTTGACTTTTCTCCTTCACAACACAACTCACACCATGGGTACTTATCACTCCCAATCTAACCTATTGATCTAGCTGCAATCTAACAATATTCTTAGACGGCAATTACAACAATTATAGCTCCTTCGGCGGCGGCGGTGGAGGAGGAGGATTCATGCCGGGCGAGACGAACAGTCCTGCCGGAGGCAAGGTATACACAGATCGCAGACTTCTCCATACAGCAGCCCCAACTAATACCAAAGACAGACCGGTGATCGGGATAACAAAACCCTTCGTCCGGTGACAGTAAAGCAAGTCCTCGACGCCTCGCAGCCCTTCCCTGAAGCCCCATTCCAAATCGACGGTGCCGACGTCGCCAATGTCCTCTTCATGGGCCAAGTACGCAACATCAGCTCGCAGAGCACAAATGTTACATACAAGATCGACGACGGCACAGGCGAGGTCGAAGTCAAGAAATGGGTGGACTCGACCACCGCGGATAACATGGATACCGATGACGGCAAGGCGCCCGGCGATGGGAAGACTGAGCTCCAGCTCAACGGCTATGCACGCGTCTTTGGCTCCATCAAATCCTTCGGCAATAAACGGTACATTGGTGCTCATTCGGTCCGGCCCTTGTCGAATATCAATGAGCTGCATACTCATCTGCTCGAGGCTACTGTTGTGCATTTATTCTTTACTCGCGGCCCGCCAGGTAGCGCTCCTGCTGGCGGCAACGCTGCTGGTACTGATGCTGTTATGGGTGGTGCGGATAACTACGGTGCCGGTGCTGGTCAGAACAAGGCTCTTGCTTCGATGTCGCTTGTTGCAAAGAAGATCTATAACCTACTCAAGACTGAGCCTCAGGATGATTCGGGCCTACACATGCAGGTCATCGCTTCTAAACTGAATATCCCTGCGACCGAAGTGGCCAGGGCTGGTGAGGAGTTGCTCGGTGCTGGTGTGATCTTCTCCACCATGGATGAGCAGACATGGGCTATTCTGGAATATTAGAGAGATGTGAGTGGCCATGTCTGTGTTTTTCGTCAAAAGTCGCATTCAGACTCCAATGATATCATGATTTGTCTTCTTACATGACATCTGATAGAGTCCAAGTTGCTCTATCTTTTTTTTTTTTTTTTTTTTTTTTTTCAAAGTAACATGTAGGCAGAATTGACAACAGGGCTGTGGTTGAAAGGATTGAAAACGAGGCTGAAACATTAATCACTTAAATCCACCGCTAATACAGAACGAATTTCATAAGACATATATTCTGAAACCATTTGACCATTTTGTGTCATGAACTGGCGGATATCAAGTCATATTGACACTTCTCCTCATATGTGCCAAGGGTCAAATTAAGTCAGCTCATTCCTCTTCAGAGCCTCCTCAACAGAGCGATTCCAATTAACTCGACTGATAAAGGTGCCCTCGATGAGGGAAACAAGGCCAAGCGCAAGGGCAACCCCAGTCCACAAGCCCATAACCCCCCAATTCAAAGCAAACGTCGTTGACATACTAAGAGGCATGGCAATCACATAGTAACAAAAGAGTTGGATGTAGCCACCCACTTCCTGGCGACCCAGACCACGGAGAATACCGTTACAGTTTGCCGCGAGAGCATCGAAAAGCTGGAAGGCTGCGCAGAGCGGAAGCACCTGCGCTACAATTTCGACGACTTCAGGATCAGAGCTGAATAATCTGGGGATATATGACCGCAAAGTCGAGAGGAGAATCATGTTGAGCGTACCAACGATGAATGCTCCACAGAAGCTCACTTTCGCAGAGATCTTTGCGGCATCGACCAGGGTAGCCCCAATCAAATTTGCTATCCGCGTGCTACCCGCAATAGAAAGGGGGAACGGAATCTGCCATGTAATGCTGGAGATTGTTGAGAGGATAGATTGCGCTGCGAGTTCGGACGTGCCGAGGTAGCTTGATGCTAACGTCAGGATTTCAAATGCTAGACACTCTGCCTCGACCATGATTAGCCCTGGGAGTGCGAGACGGATCATTGGCCCCCAGTTCTGAAATGCTCGTTTGGTAAATCCGCACCAACACTCAGATCCCACAAAGAAGTAAACATAGATGAACAGGCCGAGTGGGAGGAGATTTTCTGTGATTACGACGGCGATTGGGGCACCAATGAAGCCCCATTGAAGTTTCTGGTATCCAAGTCAATATTATCCTCGTCAAAAGGATGGAAGGTACTTACCCAGACGAAGAACCAGTTCAGGAAAGCATTCAGCGGCGCGCAGACAATGAGGACATACAGAGAAGCAGAAAACACACCCTGAGCCTGGAGATATCGCTTACCACTCTCGAATAGAGCAAATCCCGGGGTTCCCAATAGAGCGATCTTCAAATACAGACCCGCCATCTCAGCGACCTCCTTCTCCGGTATAATTTTGGCAAGCAGATGGTCAGAGAAATACCAGAGAACCATGATTGGAATGGTAATGACCCAAAGGAAGTACACCATGCGCAGCATCTGCAGGCCCACTAGTTTCCTTTTTCCAGAGCCATAAGCTTGCGCACAAAGCGTATCCAAACTAGTTGCTAGACCCGAGTACACCGCATTGCCGGTAATTGTCACAGTCATACTCGCAAGACTAACTGCTCCAAGTTCTTCCTTTCCCAGATGGCCAACAGTAAAGATACTAGCCACAGTCAAGGAATATTGCAGCAAGAAAGTGACCATGAGCGGCAAAGAGTAGGTCATTATGACCTTTGCTTCACGCTGCCACGTCGTCTGGATCAAACCGGCCGCGACAGCTTCTCCCCATTTCCGGTCAATCTCTTCCAAGTCCATTTCACTGCTCTCGGCATCAGGAGACCTCTCTCGAAGTAGGGCAGTAGTTTCGCTTGCCGCGTCTGTCTCGGGATCCCTGCTTCTAGAGTGTCGAGAAGATGCACTTGGCCGTCGGGACGAGGATCCTTGGCCGATAGCAGCGGATAGCAACCCGCTCATCTTACGCTGCAGCCCGTGGGACTTGCTATACGCATGATCGGACGCGATAACATGGTTATCACTGAGTAGGTCCCGTTCCTGTTCGATGGCCTGCTCGCGCTCCCTTTGAGATAGGGATTGCTGGTCCCCGGCCCAGGGGATTACAGTCGCATGGCTGACAGATGTGAAGTAACCGGGGCGGCGATACGAACCAGCTAAAGACCGGGGGTTGGTGCTAGTATAGCTGGCGGGTGGGCGAGCCGTTGAGGTATCAGAAGCTTCATCTGTCGGTGTTCGATCCTCGTAGCTATAGTCCGCGAGATCCCGTGCAATTGCTGAGGCGGCAATGGGCGAGCTGGGTGTGAAGGACCGGCTAAATGAGCTTTGATGCTCGGCGGAATCCACCGAGTGGATGTTTCGGGGGCCCATGATAAAATGTGAAAGACGAGGAGGCTATAGGTGCTTTACGGCCACTGCATTATTTACAACAGACAATTGTGTTATCTCGAGTCGAGACCCTAGATCCTTAGAGCTTTGGGGATATTTAAAGAGGTCAAAAATTCTGGAAAGAAAAAAAGACGGCTTAAAGCTGGATGCGGAGATGTATTTGTAATACCGCTAATACACTTGGTTTAGATTCGGTTATTTGATATATTGTGTAATTTACAGAAATAAACTTTCCCTGTGAGATTATAACACTTGAATGTACATAGTTACATGTGTAGATAGTAGATAACACTTCACAGAGCAGTAAGGGGTATGAGTCAAGTATGATTCAAAGTATGATTATTACCTATCACTATTACATCGAGTGCACCAAGACACTAATCAACTCTCTATGAGCCCCACTAAGACCCAATAGGAAATTCGATGCGGGCTTTTCTCTGTTTTAATTTCTGGTGTTACTTGATATAGCTAATTACTCAACACCTTCACATCAACCAGCTCGCATGGCTTAGCGGTAAAGCGCATCACTAGTAATGATGAGATCCTCGGTTCGATTCCGAGTGTGAGCATTTCTTTTTTGGTTTCTTTTTTTGTATCCTCTGTCTTTTCTTCAATATTTTCTACCATTGGAACTTTTTTTAACTTCTTTTTTTTCTACCTCTTTATTGGTAAAGTAGTTAGAATATGTTAATCATCTATAAATATTGAATCCAAAAAGCTCCGAACAACAATACCACTATGTATATATATACTATTACCGATTTAGGGTTGGTCCTCCATAAAAAAGAAGTATACAATATAGATTTACATACAAGAACCCGGCTTCGACCATGCTAGTACCAATGCGAACGCTGGGACTATTGATCACCAGATCATATGAATGTAACAAATGAGAAAACAATAATAATGACCGTGACATCATTCCGAAAACAGTATAGAGCATCACATGATCCCAGACCCTCCAAGGCTGTCCCCAGGTTTTCTCCAGATTTCGGGCATGATCAAGCTTCAAGTGTCAAACCTCTCAACATGTCTCCAACAGTGACACAAGTCAGGGGTGTTGGTTCTTCCTTCAACCCTTTGATCAACCCGGTAAATGCCAAGCCGGTCCTCGTGGAAGAGTGAGTCACAAACTGTCCAGCTCTGTGAAAATGGCCGGAGAGAAAAACACGTTGTCCAGTGGCTTGATCCCTTACATGAGGCATGCCGCACCTCAATATTCAAATTCAAGAGCGGAATGCTCCATGATTACCATGATTACCACATGCCCCACCCCCACATCTTGTCTAATAGTGACAGCCCGGTTGACGTTTTTGAAGACACATCGAGTCCCAACACGGGCACATCTTCCTCTCACGCCCTTACTTCGGCGCACTCCTCTTTGAAAACACTTCTTCCGACGCCCGCGACCACTGCGCCAACGAGCGCACTTTCCTTTCATGGCTCCGACTATCCATGTATCTGGCCGTCGTGTCGCTGGCCATCATCATCTCCTTCCATTTCCGTGATCAACCTACCGGCCTGGAGAGACGCATGGCCTTACCCCTCGGGATCATTTTCTGGGTTCTCAGCTTGACCTGTCTGGCTAATGGTTTTGCGAACTACTCGCGTACGGTTAAGAAGTATGCGCGCAAGGCTGCTCTAGTGCAGAGTGGTTGGAAAACGCAGGTTGTCTTTACGGTCGTTGGAACAGTGATTTTGGGTAGTTGCATTTTGTTTTTGTCGACGGACCCAGCACAGTAAGGGCCATGCTGGGGTCAGATTTTTCGATTAGTTTTTATTAGCGCTGGCGTTGGCATTATTATTGGGCATTTTGGTTGCTTGTTACATTCATTCATTGCATTGATGTACTTATGTCTCGACCGGGAATATTCTCAAGGAACACGAAAAAGAAATAAATCAGGAGCAAACATTAGATATGTCTTTGATTTCCTAAAATTAAACCGAGAGGGCAAAATATCCGAAATAAATGATGTCGTGAGAATCGTCGACCTAGGTAGTGTGCAGAGGTATATTTCCATGAGTCGCGTAAATGAGGCAGGGTTGCCTCGAGGAATGCAAAGATGACGGAAGAAACGTAGACCGAAATGAAACCAAATATGCAATAGACTATGTATGCATCGGGCCTTTTACATTCGCCGAATTTCTTGCTCGTTCTTGTACTTGTCCAGGGCCGGTGTGCCAAGGTGGCTCCACCACTCGAACAGCATGGAGTTGCAGATAAGCTTGAACCAGGGGGTAAATTTCAGACCAGGCTGCTCGAACATTGCCTTAAGCTCATCAGCTGAGACGTAGGTGGTGTCTCGGACCTCGTTGGGGCTAGGCTTCAGATCGACATCGGCCTGGATGAAGAGGATATAGTCCACTAGCAAGATGTCAGCGTTTCTATTTACCAAATCAAATATAGATTGCGCCATGTGACCTACCCTCATGTTCACCCCACTTCCCATCGCTGGGGGCCTTGTAGTGAATTCTCGTGAAGAATTCAAACTTATCCAGGGGTACTTGCTCTGCCTTAATGCCCAGTTCATGGTCCAGCTTGCGCTGCGCAGCACGCTTCACGCCCATAACAGCAGCATCCAGCTCAGCTCCAGTCTCGCCGGGAATTCCAAGGGGATGCGAGCAGCAGGTATTGGTCCACATGTCGGGGAAGGTGATCTTCTCGGTGGCGCGCTGTTGGAGCAGAAGACGCTTATTGGAGTCGAAAAGGAAAACCGAGAAGGCGCGGTGAAGGAGACCCCTGTCGATGTTGGTCATCAAATGGCCTATACAGATGCAACTGTTAGTGTTTTCTCTTGTATGTTGTGCCCATCACTACCCCGCCATTTTGTACATCTGTGGGTGATTATGGGGGCGCATAATGTAAACATACAGATCTTCTTGCTGGCACTTCCAATGGGCCGGTCGTTGTTATCTAAAACAATGCAGACCTCATCCATCAGGCGGACCTGCTCTTCATCGTAGCCCTCAAGCTCGCTGCCGCGCACAGTGTTTGTTTGGCTTGTGGGGAGGACTTCACGGGCAAGCGATGTATCGACCTCGGGAAAGAGAGTGGCGACATTATCCGCAGTGATCTCAGGCGGACTGGTGACTGTCATGGTTGCACTCATTTTGGCCGACAAGTGAAGTTGAAAAGAAAGTGATGAATCCTAACAGAAGGAAATCAGAGGAAATGCGGCGTAGGGTCAAAGGCGGCAACGATCGGCAAATTTGCCTGGTCTCCTTGCCTTCGCGGAATTCCAGGAAATTCCAGCTGACAGCACCCCACCAAGAAGTGGCCCGGGGACTATCCGTGAACCTACAAAGTACGAAGTAGGTATACCTATGGCATTACGCAAAGTGGTTATATCATGATAAAAAATTGGATTCAAGCCTATACCTATCTGTATGTGAATATCAGAAGCTGCACTAAAGTTGGGTGTCAAAATAGCATGATCACTTCAGTTCAAGGAGACTAGTCAACTTCTCCAATTCTGCAACTTCCTCTGGTCCTAAAAGGCCCAAATTCTCCCGCCGAGTTGGCGCATTCGGATCAAATACAGGCTTCTCAGCGAGCGAAGTCACCCGTGTCCCATGTCTAGGCTGGGATCCCTCATAATCCCAGCTTGCGTTATGGATTGTGATGCTATTGAAGAATAAGCTTCATATTCAAGAAATTTCTCAGCATATCCAACTAACCGGTTATCCCATAGTGCGCTTGTGCGTGGACTCCATTTAAACCGAACCTGAATATCAGGGTTCTTTTCATAAACGTCGTAAAGATATCCTAGAATTACATCACTTTCGGCCTTATCAAGTCCAACGATTCGGTCTGTCATTGCCCGATTTACCCACAGTGCCTTCCAGCCTGTAGCTGGATGAACACGGACAATCGGGTGCTCGCGCTCCACATATTTAGGCCCTGCTTCTGGGTTCTTACGGTCAAGGTATGGGTGAGCTGAGCGGTAGATGGCAGTCCTTCCGTCGATCAACTTGCGGAATAATGGCGACAGCTTCTCGTATGCTGCGTATCCACTCGCCCAGAGGGTATCGCCTCCGACTGTTGGTACAGTATCGTTGTGGAGATGGGTCACTCCAGCGGGTTGTCTCTCGTGCACGAGATCGCTATGCCACCGAGACGCTCCGCCTGGTCGACGGAAGCTCGCTGGTCTCTCTGTTTCCTGCAACGCTGGCCACATTACAGTCACGCCGGGAATGCCAGGGACATGGGGCACTTGAGGCTAAAAAAAAAGAAAAACACCATTGGCGATTGGCATATGGTTTCACTGGATTGGATAAAACATACATGAACCTCAATCTCCCCAAACCACTCTCCTAGTTTCTTCTGTTGCTGGGGGGTAATATCCTGGTCCCGGAAGAAGACAACGCTTCGTTCAGCAATCAATAAGCCTAGCTCATCCTTCTGCTGGTCTGTCAGATCCTTCAGTTGCAACCCGACGATTTCAGTTCCAATATGCCTAGTCAGCTGAATCACTTCCTTGGCTGCGGATAGAAGTGCTTTCTTCTCGGGATCAGCTCGGCTGCCGGGGTCTACATGGACGCGATCATAATCCCGCACATTGTAAACATCGTCAATGTAGAGAGGACGGGATGGCCGGTACGGGTAGCCGTCACTGAGATCAATCCCAGCTTTTTCTAAGCGTTCTCGCGCAGGCACAGGAAGATCGAGAGTGTCCTTCCTGGGTACTGCGACATCGACGATGCGTGAATCAATGGGAGCGGGAGCCATGATGATAGATAGGGAATTTGATAAATGTTCAAATATCAAGCCGGTACTATATACATATTTTAGAAATCTCGATTCTTTTATCGACGTACGTTGTACCGGGTTGAGCACATCATCGTCGTCACCCATTACGCCTTTTATCGGCCAATATCACCTTTCTCTCTGGTCACTGGCATCCCAATTACCCCTCTTTCAGCGATGTAAACTTGTCTATCTTTGTATTGCTAATGTAAGCGGGGAACCTCCAATGTCACAATCCATGATCAAAATCACGATCTCGGGAGTCGGGAGTATCTCTGATATCCGACTCTCCAATGCCGTTTGTTCCGGCAAGTGATTTTGAATTTCGCAATTGCGAAATTTCAGCCCATCTTGTCGTTTGGAGGTCCCATAAGTGTGGGAACAATCCATATAGACGCCGGTAGACAAATCGTCTCTTCTTCTTCTTTTTTTTATTTAACTTCAGTGAAATTTATCATGAGTGAGTCTGTTCGAGTCGCCGTTATTGGAGCTGGTATTAGCGGAGTAGTCACTGCTGGACATCTTTTGGCTGCTGGTATTCAAGTGACGGTTTTTGAGAGAAACAATGCAGCTGGTGGAGTTTGGTAAGATCTTGCATCGAATGTTTTTTAACCGCGAAAAATGGACTGAAATATTGTAGGCTTTATGACAAGCGTACTCCGATTGAAGCCCAGTACCCATCACCGAGACCGTCTACTTCACAGGAAATTGTGAATGATGATAGAACAGACACTGAAAGAAAGATCTTGCTTCATGCACCTCCGGGGTAAGTTCCGGGATTTTCCCTTTTCATTTCCTCTTCCTCCCCCAGTACTTGTGCTCATTATTTCTCAGGCCTTGCTATGAAAGTCTTACAAACAATGTTTCGACTCCCTTACTACAGACGAAACTTAATGCATGGCCAGAAGGGACTGCTCCTTTTGTGAAGCATAATGTACTCAAGGAATATATCCAAGATACATCAAACAAGGCCGGTGTTGATGATATAACCAATTATGGTGCCCGTGTCACCCGAGTTCATAAGAACGGGACAACATGGAGAGTTCACTGGAGCACCTTGGGTGAAGGTCAAGATCCCGTTGAGAATGAGGAGTCTGCAGTAAGTTCTCATTTATAAGATCTTTCAGCTTCGTTTTCAGAAGTGGTTTAACCAGACAATAGACATTTGACTCGGTTATCGTTGCCTCGGGTCATTATCATACGCCTCTTGTCCCAAATATACAGGGTCTACCCGAAGCAAAAGCTCGATGGCCCGAGAGAATCTTCCATTCAAAATCTTTTCGAAGATCAGAAGGATTTGAAGGAAAGGTATCAACGAACGTATTCTAATATTGAGTAACACCGGACTGACTAGAATACAGAATGTACTATTACTCGGTGGAGGCGTCTCTGCTCTCGATATAGCCAAGGAAATCAGTGCAAGTGCAAACCACGTGTACCAAAGCACTCGAAATGGCGCCTTCGATCTCCCAGAGAGTGCACTTCCACCAAACGCCTCAAGAATCACCGAGGTTGGAGCATTCGAACCTTCTAACTTAACATCCCCAAATGTTGAGCACTTGCCCTTAACCATACGTCTCAAATCCGGGGAATCCTTGCATGATATAGATACAATTATTCTTTGTACAGGATACCAAATGGCACTTCCATTCCTCGAGGAATATAATGACTACAGCGTGTCTGCCGCTGAGGCAAATGATAGGGTGCTTGTCACAGACGGCACTCAAGTCCACAACTTGCATCGAGATATTTTCTACATTCCTGATCCTACGCTCGCGTTTGTCGGAATTCCTTTTTACACCGCAACATTCTCTTTATTCGAGTTCCAAGCTATTGCTGTTGCATCCTTCTTGTCTGGGGTTACGCAGCTTCCATCCACTAGGAGTCTTCGGACGGAATATGAGAGTCGAGTCAAGGAGAAGGGAATTGGAAGGAGTTTTCATTCACTCAAGGACCAAGAGCAAGATTATGTTGAAGAATTGATCAAATGGGTTAATATTGGAAGAGTTGAGCACGGTTTGTCTTTGATTGAGGGTCATACTGAGACCTGGATTAGAGAGAAAGCTTCTTTGATGGAGAGAATGAAGTTGCTCCTGGCAGGGCAGCTTCCTCGGGAAGATGCCCTCAAAAGTCCATTGGAGATGGTTGTGACTGCGTGATGTATTTGAAAGATATTGAAAGAAACCATTGTTGTAAGACATAATCATAGCATCTACATATGTATGTAAGTACTATTAAGCTGTATCCCTGGAGGCTCTGCCTCAGGTAGATAGGGTCCTTCGCCATTCTCTCTTCTTTAATCTATCCAATAGAGGAACGACCGAAAATTGAGAAGTAAAAAGAAAGCCCAGGCGTAGTATACCAAAACTGTTTGAATAAAAATATTATTGTTTTGAGGGATCACACCATGACCGATGTATATGACGAGCTTTCACTGGACGATGGTGAGTTTCTAGCGTAATATGACAACACAGTAATCATCCCTAAAGTCAGCAATCTTGCACTAACTAGGCATTTCACACATGTTGAAAGTCCTTGCAGGAATTGCGCAAACAAGTCGCCCGATGATTCGGCTATCCATATCGCCCACTTAGTACGCAGTATAAACTTGCATAATCCACACGTCTTTAAATCGGATATATCTCTGTTTTTATAATAAGATCTTTAAAACGGCCAATGCTAGGCTGGTATCGCGAAGCTAGTACGTCACAACACTCGTTTATCATCTCTAGAATTTCCATTTTTACAATTCTGAAACAAAATCTTGATCGTTTCCCCGCATCACAGCGTATAAGAATGCTTTAAGGGATATGAAATTTCAGTTTTTTCCCTCAGCATTGCCATGATATCACGATGTTACTAAAATCACATACCGAAGCGGACAACGACGCGGCGATACAGATAGTTCAGAAAAAGCCCAAGCGTAAATGGATCAGCTACATTTGGGATACCTTTGACAAGTCACCAGAGGAGCGTCATTTGCTTTTCAAACTAGATTCGGCCATCTTGACGTTCGCATCTTTAGGTAATTCTCATCAGACTATTTCTCCAGATAATGCTAAACAGCTATAGGATATTTTATCAAGTATTTGGATCAGATCAATATCAACAATGCATTTGTGTCTGGAATGTATGATTCCATATCATATTGTCGTTCCAATCTGGAAGGGTTGATATTAATATCTCATAGGAAGGAAGATTTGGGCATGTACGGCAACGAACTCAACTACATGCAGACATGCTGGACTATCGGCTACGTTATTGGAGAAATTCCCAGCAATATACTCCTAACTCGTATCAAGCCGCGATATTGGATTCCGGCTATGGAGGTAAGAGTTTTTGTTTTGTTTTTGTGCGAGGTCTGTATGCTTACAACCCACTAGCTTCTCTGGACGGTTCTCACAATGTCGTTATCCCGGTGTAACACCCCTACTCAGTTCTATGTTCTTAGATTTTTCGTTGGTATGCAAGCACAAATTGACACTCACTCTCGCCCTCTATTATAGTGGATTATTGACATTGTACCATGATAGGGCTCGCTGAAAGTACTTTCTATCCTGGAATGCAGTATATCATCGGCTCATGGTACCGGAAAGATGAGTTGGCCAAACGTTCATGCATCTTTCACACAAGTAGTGGAATTGCTAGTATGTTTTCTGGTTATCTGATGGACGCGGTTTTCCACCTCGGAGGACGAGGAGGCTTCAAGGGCTGGCAATGGTAAGAAAACCGACATAGTCTTGGAATTTGGTCATATACTAACTAGCATTAAGGCTGTTTATTATTGATGGGGTTATTTCCCTGCCCGTGGCTATTAGTGGATTCTTTATCCTTCCTGATGTGCCTGAGATCGCCAATCCGTGGTATCTAAGCAAAGAGGCAAGTCTCTCTCTCTCTCTCTCTCTCTCTCTCTCTCTCTCTATATATATTTTCAATCTGTTGCGTTCTATGCAAATAATAACATAAGACCAGGAGGTCAATCTTGCCCAAACACGAATGAAATTAGAAGGAAGACAGAACAGAGAGCCATACACAAGGTCAAAGCTGAAGAAAATTTTCACCTCGTGGCACATCTATCTTTTGACCCTACTTTACATGTGAGTTGAGTACCTAATTATTCTAGAACAAAAAAACTCACATATTTTAGATGTTTTAACAATGGTGCCGCTGGAAGTCAGCCTATCTTCCAACAGTGAGTAACATCTGGATGGATATCATCGGCAAGCTTACTCTGACTCCCGAGAGGTTCCTCAAAAACTCGAAGAATCCTGTATATTCAATCAGCCAGATTAATTCGATACCAACCACCACCCCAGCGGTTCAAGTTGTGACAACCCTCGCTTATGCGTGGATATCGGATACTGTCCTGAACGGCAGGCGTTGGCCCCCGATCATCTTCGGTGCTGTGAGTGTAACATCCCACAAGGAAATATGGGAATTTTTAACACTATCCTAGTGCATCAACATCGTAAGTTACGTTTCTCTCGCCGTTTGGGACATTCCGATGGGATGGAAATGGACTTGTTACATTATCAGTGGGGCTGGATATGGACTCAGTGGTCTGTTAATGGCGTAAGTCTTACAAATTCCCAAGGCTATGATAAGTACAAACATTCTAACACAACTACTATAGCTGGGCACATGAGATATGTTCTGAAGATAACGAAGAGCGATCCTTAGTTATTGGAAGCATGAACGAAATGGCGTATGTTTTCCAAGCCTGGCTGCCTCTTGTTGTATGGCAGCAAGTCGATGCGCCGGAATACCCGAAGGGCTTTATCACTGTCACCATTCTGTCAGTTATCTTGATTATTGGTACTTTTGGTGTTCGTTTCCTTCACAAAAGAGAGAAATTGAGAAAAGGGTGAGTATTTTGAAAGTATCAATTATGCCTTTTAGGCTCGTGCATATTGCTAACCGGAGTTGTGGTATATTAGACAGACTAACGAGGGAGAGAAGATGGAAACTAGCCTCTCAGATTCACCAGGAATGTCTTCCGTTAATCCAATTGAGACAAAGCCTATTAATATAAAGTCTTCAGATAGGTGAAGTTGTTGATAAGATAGATACACCAAATGGAGAATGGCCCTGACCGTATACGATGGCTATGTTAGTCTACAATATATGTGTTATGGCGATTCTTTTTGCTTGCTAAACTGAAAATTGAGCAGTTCTTCTTTGCTTCCCCAATGGTTTTTGCATCAGACATGTTAGTAGGTAATTTCTTTAGTTTATCAGAAGCCCTACATAGACTGTCCTCCTACTCCGTACATTGTATAAAAATAGCCATCGCTCCGAACTACTTTGTATTTAGTGTGATGAGTTGTAGTAGCTCGTGTGATGGGGGATTGAGTACCCATGCCGATATCCATGGCGCAAGATCACCCAATCGGAGATTCAATTCTCTCAAGATCCCACAAAAGGGAATCCAACCCCATACATTGTAGACCTCCGATAATGCTTGTCGATCTGACCGATAATCGAGATTGTCTTTGCATATCGCCCCGATGCTAGCATATATCATTAATCAGCAACATTGGAAGATATGGGCTTTCTAGGACCCCGAAACTCAGGGGTAGATGCTAAAATAAATATTATTATACGAACACAAATCGATACGTCAGCCCAAACACCCGGGTGTACCGATTGAGCGGTTGAAAATAGTGTTAGTGGCGCTGGTACTAGTGATGGACAACTGGGCACATTCCTAGAGCGACAAATCGCAGGATTGTGATAGCCCTTTGGAAATTAGCGGAGCCCGATCACAAAAACAATGAGACAGCGGAACAAGGATTTCTTTGTTCCTGTTCCTAGTTTTGCCCCTAGTTCATTGCGGATACGGAGTACGGAGTATGGAGTATAGAGATCGGCATTGGGCCTTTTTAGGCAATATTGTCGAGCTCGGATGGTTTCCTTTTTTTTTTTTCTTCTTTTTTTTCTAGCTCGGGGACATAGCTCCATGGAAACCATAAGGATCTGCAAATTGAAAGTCATAGGAAGATTGTGATCAGACAGCATTCCAACGGCTATATGTACCTAGTCAATACACACATAGGCACGGAGTACTCCGTACATCTTTTTGCTTTGCTCAATGCGATTATCATTTCTTTCGGGACAGACAGGAAACTGGTTGCCGATAGTGTACTAAGTGTAAACGCCTCAGTTCCCAGTAACACGGAGAGCCTATCGTGCTGGACAATAGTATGACTCCCGGATTTTTCGGGCCCACTTGTCAGAAATCTCAGGGGCAAGGATCAAATCGGCCCATAAACACTCTACCTATATTAGGCAGCTATTCGCATGTAGTTTATGATCATGGACCCAATTTTCTAGATAGGCGAACAGACGCGATGTCTCCTACGCGGCTACACCGCACAATTCCAAATGGCCGAGTGTTGTTTGTGTCTCCACTTGAGACGACTAGCTTTAAGAAGCGGTGGAGATAGCGGGGTGAAATTGAGGAGCTTTAGACAATAGTATGACTATTTGTTATTGTTAAAAGGTCAACATACGAGAATGGATTCCCACTATATTTTCCGTGATAGCGTGTGACTGAGCAAGGATTAATAGATTGCAGGAAGAGGTCAGGGCTGGGGAAGTGAGACATAACCTTGTGATAACCTGAGCGTTGGACCTTTGAATTTGGAGATTTTTTTTTTTGAAAGGGATTTGCAAATTTAGAGAGCAATAGATCAATAACCTCAAGAGCACTAAGGGGGTTAGAGTTGTTTCACACCAGTTTCTCAAAGATCGTCTAGATGTCGAAGATCCTCTTTGATTTTAGCGTGTGATTCGGCGTTCTGAAGTGGAGCGCGGTAAGAGTCGAGATCCAACGGGCCTCGGGGAGAGAGGGGGTGTTCCCTGGTGTTCCCTTGGAGTTCCTCGAGTTCCTGTAGTCCCTGGAGTCCCTGAAGTTCGTGGGAATTTCTTTGTGGAAATAAAGTGTAATTTCCACGTCCTTTTTGGTCAGCGAGTCGCTATTAAAGAACCTGCATATGTTGCAACTTACAGTTCTGACCTTCCAATCCCTGTGTTAGAAACCATGTCGATCTTAATTGAGCTACAAGTGCGACTGGATGTTAGGCACTCCATATTCTGTACTCCGTACTCCGTACATATAAATGATATGCCTATTACCCGCGCGCCAGCTCATGGGGTTGCATGCAAATGATATCACATTACATATGTACGGGGTAATATACCAAAAGCCAGATGAATTGAATCTAAACACAAAAAGCAAAAAGACCACCTGCAGTACAATAATATCAATATTCCAGCCAAAATGCATATAACAATCCAACAACGCCAAGGAAATGGGACTTCATGCCCATACGTGAATCCGAATAGGAATCGTATCTTATGTGAAGCCTAGTAAACAGAACCAAATAAAAGCAAATCCAAGGTCTGACCAGCAGAACCCAGGGCAAAGCCATGCAACTCGTAAGAATCATAGCCAATATGCACGATATTTTCCTCCGATATTCACATAGACATGGGATCAGCTGTCGCTTGTGTTAGCTAGCCGAGCGGCGGTGGTTTGACGGTCGTTGGTGAGGCTCAGCGTGACCGGTAGACTTTCCAGCATTGCGTTGCTTGTCTACACAATCATGTCTATCTCATATCAGCACACACTCAACAAAAACGAATATTCTGGGGGCTTTACCTAGCCAGACTATCCTGACGACTGAACCGCCGGTCGCAACGATCACAA
Organism: Penicillium vulpinum; assembly: GCF_028829585.1. Lineage (NCBI taxonomy): Eukaryota > Fungi > Ascomycota > Eurotiomycetes > Eurotiales > Aspergillaceae > Penicillium > Penicillium vulpinum. Next base: position 5,445,528 of record NW_026643242.1, read on the forward strand.
CTGTACTTTCGAAGCCCGAGATGAACCTAGAGGGCCTCATTAGTGTCTGTTCTTGGTTCTTTCTAGGTTTTTCACTCACAGTGCTCATGTGTCTTTTGAGATCCGAGCTTCGTCCAAAGGTTTTGTGGCAGTCATTACACGGATGGTTGTTCTTCCATTCAGGGTTGTGCATCTTTTGGTGCTCCTTACAGTTGGAGCGTCGGGTGAATTTGGCACCACAAATGGGGCATTCCAGACCACTAGCAGATACTAGCCTGTCATTTGAAGAGCCGCGCTCTCTATTGCTCGGGTTTGTGGCACCATCAGTCCCTTCAGCAGAAGTTTGAGGTTGAGACATGACTTGCCCAGTGTGGATGCTGTGTCCGGTAGAGCTATCGTACCCAATCTCCTCTCCCATTACCCCAAGGTAGGCAACGTTATTGACGGGCAATAGGGGCATTGTGGAGGGAATGCACGCATCCGAAAACACACTCTGGCCCCAGTGTCCTACGGCACCATTCGCTACAGTGACGGGCGTAACATCTGATGGCGTTGTCGGTCCTGAGCAAGGCGTATGCATCCAAATATCGCTAATTTGGCTTGGGAAGACATTCTGGCCAGAGACAACCTCCACGGTAGAGTTGTAACTGGGGGACGCGCTCATCGTTGTGGGGCTGTAGAACCCCAACGAAGTCTCCGAAACACTATTGGCGAGTCCGTTGTAAACTGGTGGATAGCATGTTCCACGGGAGTAGTCGTCATAAGTCAATGCGAAGGTGGGAGTTGGAGCTCCAGGAACCAGTTGCGATGGCAGTGTAGACGTGGGAGGAAAGACCCTCATTTGACCGAATGCATTTTCGATTTCGCAACGGGAGATCCCCAGACCAATCGGGGAAACCCCTCCTTGAGACGAAGTAGAGATGGGAGACGAGTATGCGGATGTTTCGCGTGACCGTATAACCTCTCTTCGAGGCGATGTGATTGAGCGATGAACTAAATCCTGGGTCCGATCCATGTCGTAGAGAACCAAATCCAAAATGATAATAAGAAGTATATTCTCATCCAAAACCAACCAAAGGGCTAGTCTATATCAGAATGGAGAAAGAATGGCGATGAACCCAAGTATATATAGTAAAGGGCTTTTGAGTCAACAGCTTCGCTGTTGGTGATTGACAGCGGCGACATACATGGACGGTGGCTGAGAGGAAGGTTGTGGATAAGGTATGAATTCATTGGAGAAAAACTTGCGCCGCATCGACACCGACAATTGTTGAAGATTCAACGACTTGACGCCGTAGTAGACAAGGCAGATTTGAAGAGGAAAGGGTCTGTAATTGCGGTGGAAGAGAAACTCGGGTGGGGGGGCATTAAGGACCGGGGGGGTAATCAGTCTAGGTCTGCCATATGGACACTCACAGAGGGTTTAGCTCCGAAGTGATCAAGATATACCACTATGTCATAGGTATTTAGTTAGGGCAAATCATTAAATTTCCAGGCTAGTTTCGGGCACTCTTAGAGATCGTAATCCCCTGTAAAGAACTGCTACACATATGACGATGCATAACGGCGGCTGTTGGGTTTGTTTGGAAAAGGCTAACCATCCCTTTCACCACCGTTGGGCTGTTCTGCCCAACCGAGACGTGTCCCATGCAGGTAGTAGCCATACAGAAACAACACCAGGGCCCGAGTCTCTGGATCTCGGCTTGGCGAGGTGCATTGGTGTCAAGAGGCCTGTTAACCCTGAGCACAGCCCGCATATGCTCAGACTGGTGGGGAATGTAAATATGTATTTCTGACGAAGTCCAGAATCAGATATGAAGTTGATTAGCCTTGAACAGGCAGGACTAATTATCACCGTGACCTCAGCGATATGCGGGCCAGCCCTTCCGAACCGCTTGATCCCTTTTGGCTTCATGTATACCATAAATGCGGAAACTCCACATCTCGACTCCACCTCGGACAAGCCGTGACTCTGAGATTATATGAATTCAACTTCATGACGATGACATATTTACATACAACATATATACTTGCTTTCCCTTCTCGTAAATTCATGAAGTTGGAAAGGAGAACCAAGCTTGAAACACCAGGGACAGGGGGTTGGGGGGGGGGGGGGAAAGGAAAAAAAATAGGAGGGAAAAAAAAAGAGCGAACGCCGAAAAAAAAAGCCCACCAAGCCCGTTTGGATTAGGCTGTTAATCGATATGGTTGTTCACAAGCATCTCGAACGGTTTGGAGTTGTCAGGGCTCTGCCACTAATCCGAACCGACGCCGACTAGCGCCCAGTCCGGTCCTGCAGGGGGCGTGCGTGGCCCTAAGCGCCAGGGTAGTGACCCCTCTACCGCGGCTTTTCTTCTGAAACCCAAGATCAAAGAAGCCAAATCACAGTATTCTATTGAAAATAAAATCAATTTTGCTGAATTGCCTCCACTTGGGCTCGTAGTCGCTCTATCGTGTCGATCAGGTCCGCAAACTGTACTTGCCCGACCTGCCCCATGTCTAGCTCACGCGCGTCTTGTTGATCCACACTCGTTTTTCCAGGGCCTAGGCGATTTGTTTCAATTACGGAGGGGGCGTGTGGGTCTTGAGACCTGAACTCAGTCGGGTTTGCAGAAGTACATTGACTTGTCGATATTGGGGGAAGTTGAGTGCCCTGGCTCGAATGTCGCCATTTAGACTCGTATGCCCATATCAATGCGACAAACGGGAGGTGAGTGGCTCGAAGCAAGATAATGCGTACGCGGCGAACTGTTCCGGCAGAGAGAAAAAGCCGCATAGGGCGGATACAAAGGAGGGGAATAAGATTCTACCGAGTGTCAGCTTGGAAATATTCCAGAACATAAAGAATAAGATTCAATTCAAGGATCAGACGCTAACTGACCAGGGGTGGCATAAAGTATGTCAGTCGTCGGGAATTGCTGCTTTCTAGGACATAAATGGCCAACCTGATTGGCTTATTAGTAAATGGAATTTTCCATTGGGGCAGTGCCAAATTTTCAGAAATGCAGGGATTTCTGTATACATATGTACTTACTGGAAAAGGTATTCTTCTCGGGCATGGCGCATCACCTATCACAAAAAAAAAAAGTGGAATTAATATCAGCCACCAAACTATACCTAGTGTAGTACTCCGTATGTTGTACGGAGTAGACCATGTTCACTTACCCCTTCAAGGCTCATACTCATCAAACTGATCAAGGATGAGAGAATAAGTGTATTGGTCATGAGGGCGAAAATAAGCCTATAATTCCAATTAGTTATTATATTATATAAATCTTGCAAAAGAAACCACTGCGTGGAAGTTGTAAAAAAAGCCCCGTATGGTGATAGCGCAAAAGAGAGGGAAAAAAAAGGCATGCAGTTCAACGTCACCTGCATATTAGAACGTGATCAAAACCACATGCGAGTAGTTTTTTTTTTCAAATAAAAAAAAAAGGTCCAAAGAAAAGGCAACTCACATCAAGCCATAGCCGAATATGGGGGAGATCTAAAAAATTAGCGTGTAAGTCAACTAAACGCGAGAGCCAACCATTTTGCCAATACTCCGGGATAAATGCGATTGGAGCTGCAGAACAGCCGCCTAGTGCGCAGACCTACTTCAGACGCGGTGTCCTATCATCCAATCAATTCAGCCACTGTCAGCAAATATCCAGGTAAAAGGATATAATGAAACCCACTAATCCAAGAACACTCGATCTGTATAATGGTCAGTAAAGAAATAAAAAGAGGGGTCACAGGGATATTATTTCACCGCCATACCCAAAGAACACCTTCACTAATAAATGTGACATTGTACTGAGCGACAAGCGGTCACGGGCAAGCATGGTAAATGTGGTCAAGAAACCTGTAAATCCAGCCCAGCTCATTCAGCTCGGGCATTCATCATTTGACTACGGAGTACTCCGTAGCCCTGGCTGCATTGCCCAGGTACTGAGCCACACTTACCAATATACAATACTACCACCACCGGGAAAAACCTGAAGAATGCTTTCGTCTAAAACACATTGTCAATCAGCCTTGGGTTCCCAAAGCCACCTGAGGGCTAGGAGATCACACCATCTCTTTCAATACTGGTATCTATTTATAGCCATAGTCAGTCAATCCTTTTCTAGAACAATGATGTTTCATGCGTGATCCACTTACTAGACTGCCGAAGTATGAATTCAAGCTCACAAGCGAGCAGATCCTGTTCATTCCCTATCAGCTCTGTTGCCTAGATGGTAATTCCATGAATAGCCATGCCTCGGTACAAGAAATAGAGCCTCAAGAGATAGGATGTCGAATGAGAGCTCAATAATGGGTTTGTCGCCCTTGGCTAGCCCGATGACCCCTGTGGCGCGTCCTCATTAGTTGCACCATCGACAGTTGACCTGAGAACAATGAGCCGCAAGGCAGATTGAGCACTCAGCGACTCACTTGTTATGACAAATGCTATCCCAACACCAATTATGCTCAGGTTCCAAAGACTCCAGAAACCCATTTGGTAGAAAACGACGCCAGCATCAATGATTCCACTCAATTCATCGTACGCAAAAGCGACGATCCACACATACATCACAGCCTCGAAGATGCCAACGGCTTCTTGTCTCCTCTCTACTAAGACTGCGTAGTAGAGAAAGAGGAAAGACATGAAGAATGCTGCTTCAAATATTTTCCGATACAGAGGTACTCTCAAGCGTGAATATGGATCAGCCGTTCTAATGGAAAATTGTCAGTATAGTACCTGCAAGATTGTGGCTTTTCCTGTCTAACCCTGTGTTGTAAATTTGAGGTTTCTTGGTTGAATTGACTGTCAGTGAGTCCCAGAAAACGATTTCACCTTTCCAAATACCATCGACCACCCTCTGAACAACTCGTTGGCTTAGAAATCTCTTTGCATGGGCAATCGTTGCAATCTCCAGTGCATTCAATCCAAAAAAACGGGAGTATCTTTGGGCGGCATATGTTTCCTCGTGTCGGTGTGTATCTTGTGAGCTTCCAAATAACTGAGTCTCTGTGGTCCTCTTGCCGCCGAAAAGACGAGAAAAGGAAGAGTGAGGCAAGAGAGGAGTGACCTCACTCTCCGCCTGGCTCGTATCACCTTGGATAGATGCCAGGCTAGAGTTAACTGCTTCAGAATCAATGATATTTGTCGAATCGCGCCGCGGTATTGGTAGCTCTTCTAACAGAAACTCAATTGTCTCGCGCTGGTTCAAGTGACACAGGAATTGCCAGGCAACAAATTCACAGGCTGCACCACGGCTCTCATTAAGTCCCCAGTCATCCTCGGTGGCAGTGGTGAAGTCCCATTTCAGAATCCTGGATTTCTTAATCAACTAGTTCAATTCTCGGTCCTTCTTTATGGTGAACGTACATCAATGCCAAAATGATGAAGGGATTGTGAGTATCTTCTGCCAAGGCATGAACCAGCTGTCTAAGACGGTGTCCTTGGGATCCATACAGCATTTGCTCAAACGTGTAAGCCATTTCACCCACGGCCATGCTAATGAAGCTACAGGGGAATTCGTTAATTTTGCCTAATCAACAAGGCAGGCATGACTTACTTGGACAGTTTGGGAAGAATATCAAATAGCGGCTCATCGGTTTCGATTACCGGAATTTCCGTATGGTACATGTGTGAATCCATCTGGAGAAGTTCTACTTCGATTAGTTAGCGGGTCTCCCCAAAGGCCCCAGAGCCAGCCACATACCGACGTTGAGCAGTGAGTATAGACTCCAGTACTCCGTATGTATTTTTCAATAAATCTGGCTGTTTGTTTGTTTGTTTGTTTGTTTTGTTTGTTATTTCTTTCTTATGTAGCGTATTCCCCCTTAAGGATAGGGCAGAACTGTAAGTATCAAGACCGAGGTACCGATGAGAAGTCCATGTCGTTTGATAAGTAAGGGGGGTTTTCAGTTAGCCACAAATTGCATGGTGACAATGACCTTTGTCAGTATTTTAGATAAGAAAATTCGAAATACTTAATATGAAACAGGAAGAATTGTAAAGAGAAAAAGGCGACGAGCTGAAAGTTGCCAACACCTTACTGACCGCCTTGGACACGTGTCGACGCGTTCAGTGACTTCATCGGCTTCAACCCGACTTTCCTTATCGCATAGCTCTCACCTGTAATCTTCATCTAATTTACTCAATCTCTGACTCTGATTACCATCAAACCTCTAGCAGGGAGATGAAGGGCAGTCGAAATTATGGGACAAGGTTACTCCCTCACAACCCTGTCCGCGGGGTCGGCGGGCATCGATGTGCCTGAGCTATCTGAACTGGTGTATGAGAAGTCGATGGGGGGTGGCAGGTTCATGAAAAGCATTCGCGCAAGGCAAACAAATGGCCTAGTGTTTATCAAGGTTATTATGAAACCGTTCCCAACTATGGAGCTGGAGCCATATATTAAAGACATTACGAGTATGTTTGGATCATTTTTACTATTTCAAGCTTCTAATACCCGCTCTAGGGGAACGGATGTTGTTGGCGGATGTGCCAAATGCATTAAGCTACCAGAGGATTCTTGAAACTGGCACGAGTGGATACCTTGCGCGCCAGTACATCCACAGCTCTCTCTATGATCGAATGAGGTATGTCTGTCGGACTTGTTGCTAGCGAACCAAGCCTGACACAAATATAGCACACGGCCTTTTCTAGAGCATATTGAGAAAAAGTGGATTGCCTTCCAGCTGTTGTGTGCTCTCCGAGATTTCCATTCACTGGATGTCTACCATGGTGATATCAAAACTGAAAACGTTTTAGTCACAGCCTGGAACTGGCTGTATCTTTCGGACTTCTCATCATCTTTCAAACCGACATTTCTTCCCGAGGATAATCCGGCAGACTTCTCTTTTTTCTTCGACATCTCAGGAAGACGAACTTGTTACTTAGCCCCCGAGCGGTTCTGTGTTGCCGGGGAAGAGCCTAGCGAAAGCGGCGTCAACTGGGCAATGGATATATTCAGTGCTGGCTGTGTTATTGCAGAGCTCTTTCTTGAATCGCCGATTTTCAACCTGAGTCAAATGTACAAGTATCGCAAAGGAGAATACAGCCCAGAACACAGTCAACTAGCAAAAATCGATGATCCGGAAATTCGAGAATTGATCCTGCATATGATTCAACTTGAGCCAGAGTCTCGTTACTCGGCGGATGAGTATCTGAATTTCTGGAAGGGTAAGGCCTTTCCGGAATACTTCTACAGTTTTCTTCATCAATACATGTCCCTCATGACCGATCCTTCTTCCGGACGAACAGATGTGGATGCAGAATCGGCTATTCGAGGGGAGGCAGACGAACGTATTGAGCGAATTTACCTAGACTTCGATAAAGTGTCTTACTTCCTCGGTTCTAGCACTCGTGGCGTTGGGGCTTTATCTAACGTCCCAGTCTCCAAATTGACGGGCAACACTCTTCCTGTGAGACTTGATCTGCCAAAAGGTGAAACCCAAACTTCAGCACTACAATCACAACCAGACGATGGTGCTTTGATTTTCCTAACACTTGTGGTATCAAACTTGCGAAATACAGCCAAGGCATCGGCTCGAATCAAAGCCTGCGACATCCTTCTTGCGTTTGCGGAAAGGCTGTCAGATGAAGCTAAATTGGATCGCATTCTTCCATATATCATGATCTTATTGACTGATCGGACTGATACTGTCAAGGTTGCTGCAATTCGCACCTTGACACAATTACTGAAGATGGTCCAGGTGGTCTCTCCAGTCAATGCCTATTTGTTCTCCGAATACATATTCCCAAGGCTGCAGCCATTTGTTGCTACATCCAACAACAAATCAAGTGCCATGGTGCGTGCCGCATATGCCTCATGCATTGCGTCTTTGGCCCAGTCGTCCTTGAGATTTCTGGATATGATCCAAGCATTACGATCCGATACGCGTTTGGCTGCGTTAATCCCGGTCGGATTTGAGGCCCGATGGACCGAGGATGCGACTTATCACAATCTCTATGATGTGGCTCGGGTCGATCTTCTGGAATACTTCGAGGTTCACACAAAAGCCCTGTTAACAGACACTGATGCATCAGTGAGGCGGGCCTTTCTGGGTTCTGTGTCTAGTCTCTGTGTCTTTTTCGGCAATCTCAGAGCAAATGAAGTCGTCCTTAGTCATTTGAATACCTACTTGAACGACCCAGACTGGATTTTGAAATGTGCATTTTTCGAGGCTGTCATTGGTGTCGCCACCTACGTGGGGAGCCTGAATCTGGAGCTATACATATTGCCGTTAATGGTTCAGTCTATGACTGAACCTGAGGAATTTGTTGTTGAAAGGGTAATTCGATCTCTGGCAGCCATGGCGGACTTGGGCTTATTCCAGCGATCAACAACGTGGGATCTCCTACATACGACTGTTGGGTTTTTGGGACATCCGAACATCTGGATCCGGGAGGCAACAGTCAAGTTCGTGGTTAACTCCGCCAAATTTTTATCAATAGCGGATGTCCATTCTATCCTGACACCCATTATCCGGCCTTTCCTCAAGATCAACATTGTTATGTTTTCGGATGCTCAAATGCTCGATGCACTCAAACGGCCAATGTCAAGAAGTGTGTACGAAATGGCCTTCATCTGGGCTTCCAATTCAGACAAAGGTGTTTTTTGGAAGTCGCCAAGTCGAGATGGCATGGTCAGCTTGTCTGAGCCTGGAGCATCCAGTCCCCGCGTGGGTCAACGCAATCCTTCCTTTAATATGGCCTCTCAATCAAGAAATGACGAGGACGAACAGTGGCTTGGTCGGTTGCGAACCCTTGGGATGGGCGCTGAGGATGAATTCAAGCTTCTTGCACTCAAAGACTACATTTGGAGGGTCTCATTACGGCAATCGAGAGAACCCGATGTCCATTCCGCCCCACTATCGAACGACATTGTCAGTCTGACACAACATGGGGTCAAGCCCCAGACTGTGTTCTTTGATAAGGAAATTAAAGATCAGACGCGAGCAATCTCCTTAGCCATGAACGATGGTAACGTCGAGGACCCAAGGCCGAGAACAATTGCAGATGCTTTGCTTGATGCTTCCACAACCATTGAGCGAATGCCCAATGCTCATCGCAAGCACTTGCGGTCGAAAAGCCAACTTTTGAAAGAAACAAGACGTGCCTCAGGTGTTCCTATCTTGGACGGAAATGATACCTCTTCACTATCATCGTCTCCAGTGGCGTCATCGCCTGCTGGAGGACTCACATCTCGACCATTGTCCCCTCCGAGAATTGATAATGACCAACGGCTTTCCAGTCGCCGAGCGAGCCCTGGACAAGACGGCTCATTAACACCAACTAATACAGATACCAGAAGTCTATCCGATCGTGTACATAAAAAGTCTAGCGCGATGAGTTTGTTGAGCCGCAAAGATACCACCAAAGCCTACGCTGAAACGGGCACAAGCTCCACAAACGCCTTTGGGAAGGTGGACGCGCCAGTTCAAAGAGGAGGCACACCCCGACCATTGACGCCCTTACTCTCAACCGAGCACAAAGCGACCCGGATAATGTCACAGAAATATCGTGCCCACCATTCGTATGGGGGCAACGACCCTACGGTTCTACGACTGCTAGATAATGTCTTTGAGGAAAACTACCCGACAGACCTATTTGACCTAGGGCCATATATCAAAGAAGTTGACACCCGCCAACCAATTCGCAGTGCCACTGATCAAGAGCCAGGTAAGATCTGGAAGCCCGAAGGGAATCTGGTCGCAACATTCGGGGAGCACAGTGCGCCTATCAATCGCATTGCGGTAGCACCAGATCACTCTTTCTTTGCTACAGCCTCCGACGATGGCACGGTGAAAATTTGGGATACAACCCGTCTTGAAAGAAATTTGACTCCTCGATCCCGTCAAACTCACCGTCACGCAACAGGCTCGCGTGTCAAGGCTTTGACCTTTGTTGAGAATACCTACACTTTTATTAGTGCGGCAACTGATGGCAGCGTTAATGCTGTTCGAGTCGATTATCAGAAAGTCAGTCAGACAGCCGTCCGATATGGCAAGCTTCAAATTGTTCGCGAATATCAGCTTCCCATGGCCAAAGATGGAACAGTCGAATACGCGGTCTGGATGGAGCACTTCCGCGACGAAGGGCAATCCACCTTAATAATTGCGACCAACACTTGTCGCATCATTGCGTTGGACATGAAAACCATGCTGCCGATCTACAAACTGGAAAATCCAGTTCACCATGGAACTCTAACTACATTCTGTTGCGACCGTAGGCACCACTGGCTACTGGTCGGCACAACTCATGGGATCCTCGACCTATGGGATCTTCGCTTCCGCGTGCGTTTGAAGGCATGGGGTCTTCCAGGCTGGGGTGCTATTAACCGGATCCAACTACATCCCGTCAAGGCCCGCGGACGCTGGGTCTGCGTATCTAGCAGCGGAAGCCACGGCAATGAAATCACAGTGTGGGATATTGAGAAGTTCCGCTGTCGCGAGGTTTACCGAGCGACTCCACTGGGCGTCGGCAACAATGGCTCCAATGGCGCTCATCATCCCTCCCGCGCCCCTCACGCCTACCCGACGCCTATCGTGCCGAGTGATTACGAAGCGTGGCGGGTCGATGGCGACCGACCAGAAGGGATGCTGAGTCGGTTTGCAACAAACGGCCCTGAACCAGGCATCCCATCTTCTAATAATCCGGCCGGCGATCGACTCGGCATCTGGGCGTTTGCGGTCGGCCTCAATGCTCCTGGCGAAGACAAGGACTCCAACACGAAATGTGGGTACATCATCTCCGCAGGATGCGACCGGAAGATCCGCTTCTGGGATCTGGCTCGACCGGATCTCTCCTCAATAGTCAGTGGGCTAGACGTCGTCTCAGATGGTAGTGCCAGTGGCAAGCCACACTATGAGCAGTCTCAACCCGGCCCAAGTCTCCTAGTTACCACCGAGCATCTCCCCAGTTCGCCCAGCACTGGCAATTCTCGGGATACTAGGAAGGGAGCCAGCCCGAGGCCGCCGCGTAGTACCGTCATCAGCCTGCAGCAGCAGATGTTATTGAAGAGCCATCTGGATATTATTCAAGACGTGGCGGTTTTACGTGTGCCATATGGTATGGTTGTGAGCGTGGACCGTGCTGGTATGGTGTACATCTTTTCTTAGTCTTTTAATGTATGATATCCTCGGCGAATAGTTATTTGGATTTCTACTCCGTACACTCCGTAGCATGGGATATTCACAAATTGCACATATTTTAGGCGTATATCGAGTACTCGGTACAATAATGAGATTGTATCCGATGTCTTTTTATAGATATTTCTTCAGCAGATGGGCATGATTTGAAATGGAATATCAATAATGAGAAGCTTACCCCTATCATGGATAATGATATGAATAGGTCAAACCAGCGAAGCTATTGACCCCCCACATGATGCAACTATATTGTGCAATACCTACTCCGTACTCCGTATATATCCTATAAACCCCATTGCCCACGCATTGAACATCCATTTATTGTCCCCAATACTTACGGAGTACATAGTTAACGCTCTGTACTAAACTCCATTCTCGAGATTAAACACACCAGATATCTAGGTACTTGGGCATAGTGTATCGGATACCTCGGGATATGCGGGTTCCAGTTGCATGAACTAAGGTATCGGGTACGACGCCCATTGGTACTAAAAGTTTGCTGGGGAGAGCTGTGCTGTGGGGTGAGCGAAACACTGGTGGGTCGGACAAGTGGATCGACAGGCCAGAGAGCCTAATGAAGCTTAGAGCAAGGAGAAGAGGGTTCTAGAAAGGCTTCGGATGGAAATCCCAGGAGATTTATATTGTATATTTGTACGGAGTAATCTAGAGACACTATTAAAGCACGTTTCTGTCTGCTTCAATGTACGATGTACTACTTAGTGCTCTGTACGCACAACACCAATACCCCGTAGAATAACCAGACAAAATAATAAAGGAGAGATTTTTGATTTTTTTTTTCAAAAAAATGAGATTATGAATTTTACCTTGGAACAAAGAAATTGACACTATAATCTCCGAGTCGGATATAATTACCCCCGAGTTTATATTTATACACTGAAGCAGTAATGTACAAAGTACTCCGTACTCCGGTACGGAGTACTTCTTTACACCGTACATAAGTACATATTACAACAGGGTGTTTACCAATGGCTAGTGCAGTCTTTCCACGATCTCGAGGCTTCGCTAGATCTCTCTACCGTTACAATGTGCATACATGTACGGAGTATGGAGCACTAGTATATGTAGTTCCTTACCATATGGAGCCAGAACCCTGCAAAGTCGTGAGGGGCTGCGGGAAATGAGATCTCCATTGAAACTGCCAGACTGAGTAGCTAGGCTTAGTAGCCTAGTTTGCCCGCTTTGACGGGTTAACACGAGTCTAGTACTCCGTACTCGGTAGAGAAAACAGGAAATGTGAGGTATGAAGATACATATCTAATATAGTATTTCTTTCGAATAATTTCCGTTGATAATAATCTATGTATACATGTATATAAATATGAATGTATGTTGTATATATAAAATTGAAACATATCATCCAGGGGGATATGATCAAAACCTATGGGGAAGAAATACTGGGTCAGGGAAATCCAACCAATCATATAAAATGAATCAACCAGTTCGGACGGGTAACCAGACGGGATATCCATATGGCTCACTGAAAGTGATCGACTCTAGGGATACATGTAGGTATCTAAGTAGATATTGCTAAAGTTTGAACTGTTAGGTCTCCTAGCTGCTCGCATGCAAAACACAGGAGCTTGCATATATATCTAGTCGCGTTGCGTATTACCGAGAGGACCGTGTAAGTGTAGGAATTACATATAATGTAGAAAGCATGGGCGAAAACGCTAACATTGACAACATTGACGTTGCCAACGGTGTTTAGATGTATCATTTCTATCTTTATACTTTATACGAAGTACATATGTATTATATCCTGCAGATATCAAGATAAATAAGATAATAACAAGGTATACGGAGTACGGAGTTCCCAGGTATAATAAACCTAAGCTAAAAAAAAAAAAAAGAGAAATGATGAAACAAAATAAAATACACGAGTAAACAAAATACAAAATTACAGGGATAATTAAAGTGGAGAGAGGAAACCTCCTTTGGCCTTAGTTTACTTCCCTCGATTCTTCTTCTCCTATTTGTCCTCACCCCCCTAAACCCTCCATTCTTGGGTTGACTTTGTTTTTCAGCATAAGTTGTATGCATATGGGCGGGTGTGATCTCGAGTCTTGAGTATTATTGAAGTTTCGCCCGAACTTCTCTCACTCTCACACTCTCTCACACACTCTCTCTATAACTCGGGTAAACACTCATTTCGGACTCCAGGGCTTGCACTCAATTGCTCCCATTCCTCAATTCCTACATTCTTATATTACAATCGGAATTCCAAACTGGACTGTCCACAACTCTACATACTCCCAACTTGACATACTCAAACTCGATATATATATATACATATATATAAATCTACAACGCAAAAATGGTCCATTCTCTGCGAGATCATGGGTCTTTTGTCCGGCCATCCACTCGGGATCGGCCGACTACACGCGGCGAAGGAGAAAATTCGCTGGTCGTTCCTAGCCGCACATCGTCGTTGCATTCGCGCATCACTCAACCTATCCCGTCCACACTCAGCATCAAGCCTGCCCAGCGGACACCGAAAACACTCACTCATGCTTACATGGTATGTGGTGTCGGACGCGAACCTTCACAATGGGTCAAGGCGCCTGTCCCCGACCAAGGCAAGATTGGCCACATGAAGGGGGCCGTCGGTCAATTCTGGCTCCCTGAGATCCTGGGGAGCAGCCCTCGACTAGAGCAAGATAACGAGATCGCACGAGCTTTACACTCAGCTATGCGAGCATGTTTCCCTCACGACGTGGAGATTTGCACCGGTAAGAGCCAGCCTCACTGTGCACACCACGCGTTCGTGTTGCAACAGGACTCTTCTCACACTCTGTACGGTATCGCGCTGCGCGTTTGGTCCCGTGCGGATGAGAAGCGCGCGGAGACCATCCGCGAGCTACGCAAGAAGACAGAGCCAGACTTCTACGATAACCCCGATGAGACCTACTGGATTCCTTACTGCTTAAGCTTCCTCTCCCGGTATCCCCTCTACGATCTGCTAGGTGACTACCTCCGTGGCATGTGGATCCACTGGAACAAGGCCACCAACCTGTTCCACGCCGAGGAGGTCTCTCGCATCCTCAGCTTCCCGGCCCCACGTCTCAACGACTTGGTCCGTATTGATATGAAGGATTATGCCCTGTGCTATCAGTTCCCCTCATCGCCTACCGGCTTCCAAAACTTTGCCATGTGGCCATTGTTCACTTGTTTGTCTATCCCCAACATTGTCGGCGTGATCGAGGCTGCTGTCTCGCCTACCCGCCGCATCATTTTCGTCAGCCACTACCCGGCGATGCTGACTGTCGCCGCGGAAACCATTCGCTACTGTGTTCGCGTCTATGAGTGGAGTGGTCTGTACGTGCCCGTGGTTCACGCCCGCCACGTCAAGGAGCTGGTCCAGGAGCCCGGTCCCTACATCTTGGGAATTACCGCAGAGTGCCGAACTCTGTTCAATGCCCCATCTGATGCCCTCGTGGTCGACCTTGATCGCAACTTTGTCCTCACATCCAGTCCGCCTAATGTGTTGAACCAGGGCCAGCGCACCAAGTTCATCAACCGTATGACCCAATCCCTGAATGGTGATGTCTCGCCTTCCGGTGTTCCACCGCACCTGCGTACTGCCTACGCTGGCGGCAAGCTCATCCCGGCTGGCCAGATCATCGTCATGAGAGGAGAGGTCGAAAGTATTGAAGAACCCCAATGGTGGAACCAGGATGCTGTTATGGGCGTCATGGACCATGTGTGTGAGAAGCTGGTACGTTTTTTTCGCCTTTCAATTGTCACTAACCACAATCGAAATTGACATTCTATCTATTAGGGCCGCAACACCGGTATGAAGGCTATCTTCGGAGGCTCTGTCAAGAAGCCTCTCATGACTAAAGTTTCCATGCGTCACCTCAACGAGATTGTCCGCGAGCGTAACCAGTATTCTCGGGATGCTATGGAAGCCTGGCAAGACTTCATCAACCTCAAGGGCAGAATGGATACCGAGCTCAGCAAGGTCACCAAGCGCAACAACTTCTTGGTCGAGGAGCTCGAGACTTGGAAGCAGCAGTTCCTCAAGTTCCAGGCCTTTGCTGAGCAGCTCACCAAGGAGACCTCGGAACTCAAATCCAAGATCGAAAACCACAAGCGCGAGAGCCGTCGCCTCACTGCTCTTATTGACCAACAGAAGGATGATGTGGTTCGTCTTACTCTGCGCCTGTCCGGCACTGAGAAGCAGCGCGACGATGCTCTCGAGGCACTCGTCCTTCAGCAGGAGATTGCCGAAGAGCTTGAGCGTGAGCGCAAGCGCAACCAGAAAGAGATCTCTGCTCTCTCGCACACTAACGCGACCCTTGCCCGCGAACGTGAAGATGCCCAGCGTGTTGTCATGCACTTGCGCAGCCTTATCAATGGCCAGAGCCACCACATGGAGCACATCGTCCGCTCCATTGGTAGCAGGTCTGAGATTACTGAAATGGTCGAGCAGGGCTACGAGGACGCTCCAGAGGAGCTCAGGGAGGATGTGTCGGTCGCTGAGTCAAAGGAGTCCGTCAAGACGGCTAAGGAGGTCAATGGTCACAATACCCTGGTAAATGACATGAAGCCCGAGCTAGAGCAGCATTTGCTGAACCTCGGAAAGGATCATAAGACCCTTGCTCGTCTCAGCATTACAGATGTCGCAGACCGCTACCTGCGCGACAAGACCGATGCCATCGCAGATATCATCCGCAGCATCAGCGACCAATGCGCCGCCGCCGTCGAAGGCCTGCACTTGGCTCAGGACGCCGAGGAGGAGGAAGAATCCCAGATCTCTTCCAAGCTCCACAAAAACGACCGTCTTGGTTCCGACTACGACAACGACGGCCGCTCCACCCGCGCTCCTAGCGAGATCAGTGACGCTGACAACAACTCTCTCCACCCGGACAACCGCCGCTCCAGTATCCCCCCGACTCCAGATCTGGTCCACAACCGCTCCAGCACATCCATGTCCATGGTCAGCAGCTCTACTTTCCCCGAACGCTCAAGTCAGCAGTATGGTCCCGGCGATATCCCGACCCGGATCGTTGAGGATGATGATGAGCGCGCTCACGAGACTGAGAACGTTGACGACCAGCAGACTGAACGTGGCACTCTGTCCAAGCAGACTAGCGAGGATCTCATGCGGCCCTCTACCGCACGAGTGCTCTCCTAGATTTTCCATCAGCTTTTCAGGTTAGATGACGCAACGCTTGACTGAGACGATCTTGTTTCTGTTTTTTTTTTCTCTTCTCTGTCCATTCCTTGTTCTCCTTCTGTCTGGCGAGGCATTTTTCTCATTTTCACTTCATCTGTGCAGTATCTCAAATACACACATACGCTCTGGTTGTCTGGCGTATTTCTCATTTCTCCTGCTGGTTTCCGTCGTGTTGATTATTTTTGATCTTCATTATATCCACCGACCATCTATGTGTCTTCTTGTCCAATAATTTATGGGCATTTTTGCCTTCCCGGGTCTTTTTTCTTTTTCTTTTTCTTGCCCTATTCTCTCCCCAGGAATTTGTTTATCTACTATATGTCGTGCCGTCTGGGATGGAACGGCTTGATTTGTTTTTGCGCCCATCTCGAAGAGAGAGCCCTCCACTTTGCACCGCCATCCGCGCTGTCTGCGGATGAAATTTCCTATCTATCTACAGTCCTTGATCTGGATTGTTCCGATCTACCAGGGTATATATAGTTCCCTGTTGTTTAAAAGGGATCCTGTGAATTTGAACTTTTTTTAAAATTGCCACAAGTTACATCCATTGTAGCGAGAGCGACCTCGAAAGGCCTTTGGAATTATTTAAGTGATCCTTGTAGCATTTATATGCTAATAATTAACTGTGTACATCACCTAATTGCAACCCAATACACCCCCAGGACTCATTTCAAGCCAACTTCCCCGGCACAACAGGATGGCCAGCACTCAACCCACCACAAACTGCCCAAGCCTGTCCATTAACATAGCTACTCTCATCGCTACCAAGGAACAGAGCAACACGCGCAACCTCATCAGCAACGGCCCCCCGCTGCAATGGGTTCAACTGCCCGATCTTGCGCTCCGTCCCACGCTCCCGCGCCCGATCAAACACCGTCTGCGTCATCCCAGTCTCAATCAAACCAGGACAGATCGCGTTCACACGGATACCTGTCCCAGCGAGCTGGTACGAGACCGTCTGCGCGATCGATATCACTGCTGCTTTTGAGGCGGAGTAGTCGGTTGAACCGGCGTTGGAGCGGAGGCCTGCTACAGACGCTGTGCCAATGATTGAGCCACTTGGGTATGGCTTTGAGGCTGAGGTTATTTTCATTGCTGGGGCCGCGTGTTTGGCTGCTAGGAAGACACTGTTTGTCCCGGTTCAATTAGATTGGTTCGGCTCTCGGGGAATTATGTTTGTCATATTTCAGGAAAGGATGTACGTACCCGAGAGCATTTACTCGCATCGTGTTTAGGAATCCCTCGCCATCAATCTCAGTGAATAGCTTCGGTTGCCCTACCACGCCCGCGTTCGCGAAGAAGACGTCTAGTCGGCCATATTTGCTGACTGCTTCGTCGATGACTCCACTCAGGGCTTTTTCATCGGCCGCATCAAATGACCGCACGTGTATGTCTACATTTGGGTAGAGGGACTCCAGCTCCCGCTTGTGTGTTGCCAGATAGGTGTCACTGAAGTCGCAGATGTAAACTGCTTTGGCACCATTATTGGCGAATTGGTGGGCGCTAGCTCGGCCGATGCCATTGGGAGAATTAGCCCCTAGGATTTTGTCAGTATAGTGGGTTTGAAATAGTGTTCGAGAATAGTAATTACCGGTCACAATTACTACCTTGTCCTTGACCCGACTGTATATTTATGTATTAGCCATGCATATTTGTAATATATGCAACGATAGAAGCCAGCTGAACCAGAAGAAAACTATAAGATTCAGCACTACTTACGGTCCTGCTGAATCAGGAGCAACATGACGGATCTTGGGGATATCCTCGAACGTGCCCTCGAAGGGAATCCCCTCAACCAGCTGCTTGCTCAGGGCCTGGAGACGTTGCTTTGCTATGGCAGACATACCGTTTAGCTTCGAGTGGATCTGAAAAGGCTGCCAAGAAAAAAAAAAGGAATTGAATGCGCTACAATAACAGCTTCAATTGCGGGAGCTTTGTAGTTGTAACAGCTCATCAGCTTTCCCCACTTGGTCGGTAATGCGGAGAGCCGAGGCTCCTAGACTACGGCCGGGCATAGGGACTAACAGACAGCATAGTCACGTGAAAATAAGTTTAAGCAATCGAGTCACATGACAGTTAGCCGGTCACGTCATGTGCTATAGGGTATCAAAGCTGTCTTTGTGGGTTTCAGAACAACTCCAAATCTGTGCTCTTTGTTTTCTTATGCTTTTGTTGGTCCTAAAATAGGGTATCTAGGGTTGAAATCCGTGCCCGCCCCTGAAAATCACGGTCGATCTCCCTTCATTCCATCCACGGATCACTACAACAAGGATCGCCAAGAACGCGCGACAAGACGAGCCAAGTATCAGAAAGCTACATAAACTAGTTGATTATTTGTCTCATTCACCCGGAGGCCTTTTCCGATTCAGCTAACTCCGAAATCTCTACGGAAAGCCTTCATGAAGTCATTAATCAACGATTCCACCGTCCACGCCATTGCCCGGTTGTTGAGTCATGGCAGATCCCGACATCCACTCCCAGCGGCGTTCTTCATCCCAAGCGTCAACCGCCTCGAGCAGAAGTCGAAATGCTAAAATTGGTCGTGCCAAAATGCAAAAACGTCATTCAGGTTCCTCCCACACAACAACCGATTTGACATCGTTCCCCTCGCTTTCACCGCCAGACAAATCCTCCACCATCGCCTGCGGCCTGGCAAATGCATTGTTTTCCGAAGATGGAACGGAATCAAATGGAGGCGGGACTGGCCGAGGGCGGAAGGCTACGCTAGCAAATTTGACGACTGGGCCGTCGCACAAATCAGGCCGAGCTGCCCTCTTCGCCGATTCCGTCCCGACACACGATATCCCAGGCGCCCTGCATTTGGCCGATGATGCGCACATTGAGAGGCTGGTTGCTGGGACAGGAGCGGTGAAGATGGTGAGGCAGTTCGCTCGCGATCTGGCTCAACGGGACGCAGAGATCTCGGCCCTCCGCCAACGGGCCGATGCAAGGGAGAGGGAGCTGAAGAGAATGCTGCGAGATGTGTCTGTGTCTAATCAAGACATTGAACGCCGTCTATATCAGCTGGAGAACCCGCAAGGGGATCGTGCCTCGGATGCAGAAAGCACCCATAGCAGCGATCATGCTGGCCAAACCTACTCCGGCTTGAATGGATTGATGTCTCAAGCTATGGAAGACACCGTTGGCTCTCGGCCTCAAGGGGACTCAGCAGAAACCCAGGCCACGATTCGGGCGCAGCGATTAGACAATGATTCCCGAGGCAGCGGAGCCACTGATAACCGAAGGCGTCAAAGCTCGATTCGGGGCTGGCAGGAATACCTTTTTGGATCGACTAATACAAGCCGGAAAACTAGTCGCGCTAGTAGCATTATGAGTGATGTTGGTGAACTTGGAGAAGAAGAGGCCGAGCGCCTCCGAGTGCCCAGCAATCCTGCAATGCGCCGCAAAGCGATTGATGAGCAACTATTTCAGCCCCCGGAGGGCCTGGCACGAAACGGCCCGGCGAAGCGCATTGCTAGCACCTCTACAAATGGCGACGATGCAAGCATTCATTCTCGCAGATCTTCACGTTCTCTTGGCTCTTGGACTGTTAAGTTATTCGCTGGCAATCCTCAGTCGAGCAAAGAAGCAAGCGATGCTGAGCCTGCCCAAAATAGATCCCAGCATAAACGACCGGACGGAGACAAAAGTACTTCGTCTACACTTTCTGCCAATTCTAAGGGTTCAATGTCGGCGGTGGCCGCACTGAAGAGGATAAACAGCAATGCCAGTATACCTACTTCTGGACGGTCTGCCAGTGGATCGAGCATTCAGGGCAAAATGAGCTCTCCTGCCTTGCGACGGACTGCAACTGGCAGCGTGTCTCAGGGCGCAGCGTCGGAGCCTGCGGATAGGGGCTCCACGAATCTGGGACCCGTTGAGATGGACGCCATTTTGCCCATGGAATCGAAGCCTCCGACGCTCACGCCTATTTATAACAATTCCCAACCGGGTGAGTTTCTTACCGACCGGTTTGGTTTCATCTATGATCAACATAGAAAGAAGCGCCAGAGAGAAGCCAGCACTACCAAAAGCAGCATTCACCGTTTGAGTATAGCCGAAACTCTCGGTACGCTTCGAACCGATGCATCAGATCATGAGGATGATCCCGAAATCACAAAACTTCGGCAGGGCGCTTCCGATTCACGTTCTCTACCTGACTCGCCAGATGACCCTGACGGTGGGGCTGTTGCCATCCGTCGCTGGCAGGACTATCTGAAAATCCCGTCCCGTGGCACGGAGCTATTGTCCCACACGCCTTCCGCAGGCCCGATTATCTCTTTGACTACTGCAGGAGAAAATCGCTCTCATAGCTCATCTGTCTCTTATGACAAAGACGGAGCGTTGGCCGTCGGCTCCAGCGTACAACCATCGGCGTCTACGTCGGCTATCACGGCCGACAGCCCTGAATTCTCTGGGTTGTCATCAGATCAGCTTAAAGACACAGCGTCTAGATTTACTGTTGCAGAGATGGAGCCCGTAAAACTGTTATTAGAACAGTTGACTGATCTCCACGATACACTGCAACGTGATCGAACCGTCAGATGGAACGAGTTCCTTCGCAAAGTGCGTGCTGAACGCCGAAAAGAGGGCGAAGCGGCAGCCGCTGCAGCAACTTCCGATCGATCTCTTGCTGCTGTTGACACGCCAGAAGTCTCGCTCGCCGACGGTGAAGTTGTAGGCATCGCAGGTCTGGGCAACAAAGGCAAGGTTGGGCGAGCGAAGTGGCGAGAATTCCGGATGCTCGTACTCGGCGGCATCCCAGTTGCCCTTCGCGCTAAGACTTGGTCAGAATGCAGCGGGGCTTCGGCAATGCGAATTCCTGGCTACTATGATGACCTTGTGCATGGCGTTGGCGGATCGGACCCCGACACTTCTGTTGTCGCACAAATCGACATGGATATTCGCCGTACTCTCACCGATAATGTCTTCTTCCGCAAAGGGCCGGGTGTGAGCAAACTGAAAGAGGTTCTGCTGGCGTACTCGCGCCGTAACCCAGAAGTAGGCTACTGTCAGGGCATGAACCTCATCACAGGGTCTCTGCTGCTGATCATGCCCACTGCTGAGGACGCATTTTGGATTCTGACTTCGATGATCGAAATTATTTTGCCCCAGCACTACTACGACCATGGCTTGCTCGCCTCCCGTGCCGACCAGGTAGTCTTACGCCAGTATATCTCAGAGCTACTTCCCAAACTCTCCGCCCATCTAGAAGAACTGGGCATTGAACTAGAGGCACTCACCTTCCAATGGTTCCTCTCTGTCTTTACAGACTGCCTCTCTGCGGAGGCACTGTATCGTGTATGGGACGTGGTTCTATGTCTTAATGTGACCAGCGCAGTCAATGTCTCCGGGCCAAATACCTCTAGTACTAAGGAGAGCAATGACAAGACTGCCAATGTTGGTGAAAATCTTGCCTCTGGTAGTGGAGGTGGGAGCACATTCCTGTTCCAAGTTGCTCTCGCACTGCTCAAACTCAACGAGCAGCAATTGTTGACGACCTGCTCGACGCCGGCAGCACTCTATACATATATTAACCACCAAATGACCAACCACGCGATCAGTATCGATGGCTTGATCCAAGCTAGTGAAGCACTGCGCAATGTGGTCCGCCGCGAAGATGTCGTTGCACGTCGTGCTGTTGCCCTGCAAGAAATGCGCGAACTGAGCAGCAGTCTAGGCATCTAGACCCTTGCTTGGTACGGAATTTCTCATCATAGCCTTTCATTCATTTCCCCCTACATTTTTCATGCAATGCCGATACGACCTGAGCATAAGGCAAGGAGTTTTAGCTTTTCTGTTCTATTTTTTTTTTCCCTTAGGCGCTATTTCCCTCATTATTACTCCGTCCTGTGTTTTGTGAAAGCACCTGTTGATATGGCCTGTGGTGTTTTGGTTGCTCGTCTCATACACCAACCCAGCATTTGAGATACCCCTGGATTTTACACTTAGGAGGCAGCACTGTTAGACTTGTTTGAATGAAATCGAAGTTATTTTTTTTTTCTTTCAATTATCATTATTATTTGTGCATTATTATGACATTGCTGATTATAGTGAAAGAAGGAACTCCATTCTACAGCCCTGCAGTGCCTAACATGTGGCTCCATTCTTGGAAGGGATAACAAGCTTATCATTCTTCGTAAGTTACTTGCTCCGATTTAAATCATATACGTTTCAGTTTCGTATCGAAATTGAACTCTGTGGGAAATTTCAAAAGCAGAACAATCATTGTAGGTAAATGACAAAAAAAAAGGCACTGCGAAGAGAAACATTGACCAAATCACCTCCAGTATTCAAACCGAAGATCACTATCTGCTCAATTGAGACCATTCAGTTAGCCTGTCTCAGGTCTGGGCTGTCTCGTACTCGTCTCAAAATCAGTCAATGCTGGTCCATCAACCCTCTCCATATACCGAATTATTTCTAACTGGTGAAGCTTGTATTCAAATGTCTGTGCATCCGAGACGCTTCTGCAGAGTTCTCCATCGGTACTGATAGGAGCTGTGACTGGATATGGTGCTGTAGACATGAACCTGGCCTTCAAATGGGGCTTCAAGGTCTCCCTGGCTATTTTCATTCTTCGACCGTCTTCCGTGCCAGTGTAGGCGTCATAGCTAATGTTGGCTTGATCCATGAGGCCTACTACATATCAGTTTTGATTCTCTGGCTTTTCAAGATTTTAATATACGTACGCTCCATATGCTTGATGTAAAGGCACATTCTCTGATATGTGCGTTGGAACTCGCGTTTCTTGATTGTTGCTCTGACATTAAGGTCCAGCATCCAGGCAATCATTGCGCAAGATAGTCCTGTCGATATTTGTCAACTTCTTGTTCTTAAGGAGGATCATGTTCAACCTACCGTCTTTGCTGTAGCCATATTGTTCACTCAGATATGGCGCTGGAATCTTTTCCATGCGGTTCACAAAATCCGGGGGAGGAGTATTTTCAGAGGCCATTTCAACCCAAACTACTAGGAAGAATAAAATGATTCAGAAAAATATCGAATGAGTGTTGAAGAAGAGGGAATTCATTCCTTCTTTTTCTCTCTGTTTTTCGTCTGCGGTGATCACCTCCCAAGAGCCGAGTCGTTCTCTTTGTTCCTCCCTGGTCTATCACAGCCATTCTGACAAGAATGAATTTTCTTTGTCCTCCTTCACGTATTTCCAAGGCTCTAAAAAGGCCAAATACCTCGGGGTTGGTGTAAAAATCGAAATTGTGGGGATGTGAAACGTGCTATGGCTAGATTCTTTGTTCTCAAAATAGATCTTATGTACTGCTTTGACTTGGGCGCTTTGTTCGAATTCCAAGGCATATTCTCTCTGAACAGATTGACTGGACCAGATATCCAAATAATCAATGACCATCTATCTGAATTTGAAAGCCAATCGTTTGTCCGCTGACATTTTCATGCTCTTTTGGTCTATATAACACGCTTCTCTTCTCTTATCCATTTCCTTTGAGAACAACCTATTCCATAGTGCCTTTGACTTAGTTATCATCTCGGCAAAATGAATTATGAACGCATGTCAGCCGAAATCCCCAATCTCTACAGGCTATCTAGGGAGACCAAAGGTAGGCATGTCTTTCTATTTCGCTTCAATCCTCTAGCCTATCGCGAGACTAACAGATATCAGAGGCCGACCTCCTTAACGGACTCCTAGGCTGGATTCGCAACGATACCTTTGGGAAAATGGCAGAAGTATGTGCTCTCTGGGGGGCAATCGTGCAGGCTAATAAGCACCTTGCCAAAGTCGATCGTAAGACTATGCGTTCTACTATGTACCCACTGTTGCTAACCAATCTGTCTCTAATTTAGGTACGCTACAAGCACGTACGATTGAGCATGAGCACTTCAATCTCAAAGAAGTTCTAAATTCGGAGTTGAAGCTGGCCAAGGAAATGATGGCTGCCATTCCTGGTGGTAGACGTGCAGCTACGGTTACTACCGACGAGGACTTTTCTCTTGCTATTAAGCGGTTGAAGTATCTCCGCGAGTACCAATAGTCTGCCTGGTACGTTTCATATTTCAATGAGTAATGTTGTCGTTGTTCATCTGCATAAATATATTCTCTCTTCAAATCTCTCAAAGCCTATTTATTGTCGATAGTGGCTTGCTTCTTCGAATAAGTACCTCCGTTTCCGATAGACTCTTTCTAAAGCCCGTCATTGGTTATTTGCTGCAATATGTAGCCAAAATATTTCCAGTACAAGACCTAGGACCCCATCTAAGGCGCCGTATTCCAGAGGTGCTCGATCTCGTCTCTCTCAAGCTCCCGGTCAAGCAGCCACCCAATACCAGACAGAGTATCAATATGAGACTTGACAGATAACGCGTGCTCGGGCCAACACCAATGAGTATGAGGCATACCGGGATAAACATCCAGGCGAGTAGCGACGCCATGGTCGCGAAGGAGTTTCTCGTATATCAATCCATCATCACGCAGCGTGTCCATCCCATCGACCTGGACATAAGTCGGTGGCAAGCCAGCAAGCGATACATCCGAATTCAATGGCGAAAAATCAACAGACAGGAAGTCTGGCTCCCACCAGCTCATCCAGGTTTCTATATCCTTGGCATTACAGACTGGTGAGTTGGCGTTCTGCTCGCGTGACACCCATAGATGCTTGTATTTTTCTGGTACATGTTTCTCATCCATGCAGGGCGGGACAATGGCCACCACACCTGTCAGTGAAGGGGAGAGCTTCTCTCTCATGGCGCGGTGAGCAGTGACGATTGCCAGGTTTCCTCCGGCTGAACTGCCGCCAATGACGAAGCCCTTTGAGAGATCAGCGCCTAGTGAAGAGGCATTGGCAGCAATCCATTTTACGCTATCCCAAATATCGTTGTGGGAAATGGGGAATTTATGTTGTGGTGCCAGTCTGTAAGAAGGGAGAATGACTGTTGCCCCGTAGAGTGCGGCCGTTGCTGTCGCCCAGGGAAGTAGTTGGATATTCGTGCCACTAAAGAACCCACCACCATAAATCAAAATCACGAGCGGAGTATTAGGCATTGCATTGGGTTGCTTGATCATGCGCATCTCGCTTTCATGACCATCTCGCATTGGGATAGTCATCAGTGTCTCCTGAGTTCCGTGTCTCGAGTACATTTCACAAATAGCCTCTTCATTCACCATTGAGCCTTGAGACAAAACTTCTGCTGGGATTGAGGATATATCGAGAGGGGGATTCTTCTGAAAGATCTACGCATTTTATTAATGAGGGTATAGGGCTCCAGGGCTATCAGTTCTGCTCACCTTGTCCATCTCTAGGTCGATAACACCAAGCTGGAGGACAGCTTGCTTAGTGCTGTAAGGATCCATATTGATAAAATAGGAAATGATAGTACGGAGTAAAGAGAAAAGAGTGCAAATCGGAAATCAGAGTCATGCTCGGAGTCTTTTTTATACAGAAGTGGCGGCTTACATTGCCAAACCCCAGCTTCATAAAATAATTATGAACGCGAGCCGTGCACTAAGTCAGGTAAGGGTAATGATCTACATATTCTATTCGTGAATTTTGTAAATTCAGATAGGAACAGAGATAAAGCCCTATAGTCTCAGTCTAGGACTACCTTGAAGAGTGTATAAAGGCGAAGAGACAAATCAAATAGTCTGATATATACAAAGCCGAGAATGGAAAACTGTCTTATTTCCCTCCGGATACCCCGGTCAAAAGTCCGGCCAGGAATCGGATACAGATTTATACTATTATACTCCGGACTTGGGTCTGTAACAAGCCCCAAAGGGGACCAGAGCCCTACAAGGGGGGTTGGTGGAGGCAGTGAGCACTATAGCCCTTTAAGCAAAGACTGATGAGCACACTATTGACTTGATTCAACGATTGTCGAAATGTCACGAATATCGGAGACGGCGTGTGAAATATTGGAAAGGCCAGGAGAGGCAGTCATATCCTCTTCCCTCAGCTTGGGCTCTGATCCACCCAGAACTGACTGTTATCTAACACCGTAGTTAGATCCAGCGAGTCCATCGTCGGACGCAGTCCCAGGTCCATCACATCCCGTGCAACTGCTTTGATCTGCCGCATGATTGACTGGGAAATGGCCCAGGTGCGAGCCAACGACTTGAAGACGCCGATCGTCAACGCCAAACGGTCGCGGCTAGGGTCTGGCATTTGACCGGCTTTGACCGAGCAGGTGGCCAGTTGGACAATGGAGCTCAGAGTGAGCGCACAGATGAAAAATGGGGTATGCTTGATAACGGGCAGACGGAAGGCAGCCAGGCGAGACAGCTCTCGGGCGGCTTTGGCAGCCTTCATAGCATGCTCGTTGTGGGAGAATGCAGGTACACTGATCGGACCATGGTGGCCACAGATGACTTCTGCGGCAACGGCCGGAGATGAAAGAAGATCGGACCGCGGGAAGTTAAGGTAAATGGCTGCGCCGTTCAGCATCATGGTCGCCTGGAACATGATCTCATCCACACTCCCGTCGGGACGCAAGAGCTCTTCCTTGGATTCTGGCAAGTGGTGGCCCCAACTACCAATTCGCGCATCAAGGGCTTCCACCTGATCCTGCTGTCCTTCGGTCATATCCTGCATTGCTACCACACGACCGAGAATGCGTATGGCTTCAATACGATAGCAGTATGAGGAGAAGTCACGCTCTTCGTCTGCAAACACACGCCCGTCGAATTGTGCAATGGTTGGGGGTTGTGGCGGTGGTAAGGCATCCTGATAAATCCGCTCCTCACATGGAAGTGGGACCTCGAGCGGCACTGCATTGCATCGGTACTCGCGCTGCACACCAAGGGCGGTCATGAGTCCCTCGATTACGAAAAGCTCCCACCAGGTGCGCCGCAGAGACTCTGCGCGAATTGGATCGCCATTGCTCATAAGGATTGCAAACGTCCCTTGATGCATGCCAAGCTCAAAGGCTGAATCTACTGCAGCGGCTAGACAAACTCCGGCCTCACCACGCTCATTGTCTGAATGAAGGACAATCGCCAGCAGAAGCAGCGCTTGCACCTTTTCCACCGATAAATTCTGTTCTAGGACCATTGCAACAACTGTAGGCCGGTACGTGTCACTTGAGGCAGCCGGGGTGAAGTGGGCACCGATGAACTTCATCACCTGCTCCAAGTATGCGGGGAGCAAGGTTCGATATATCAGCCGGTGGGGTGGCAGGATTGGGTGAGCGGCGTGGAAATAGTTATAGTAGATATCGAGCAGGTAGCCATCTCCGCCGATAGCAGAGGAAGAATCTGGGGTCAACGGGCCGCTCATTGGGCGAGCAGATGGAACAATTGGCGTCGAGAAACCTTGCAGTCCGGGACTAGTCGATGCGGATGATGGCAGTGGTACGGCTGACGAATAAGTGAAACCAGCCTGCAAGCTCCAATCCACGGGGACATCGAGCATGCCTACCGCGTGAGGATCCATGGGCAAATATTCTGGCGAGTGAGCGCGACGCTTTTTCGACGGGCCCTTGTACCCTCTCCGAGACTTAGTATATTCACAAGGGGATCGGGACTGTTCACAGCGACTGCAGACAGGAGTCCTGCCATCGCATTTGAGGTGTTTGTGACGGCACTGGAGACAGGCAAGTAAGGCGGGACCTGGTTTAGACCCAGCAGTAGTCTGAAATTCAGTCATAGTGAAGAAAGACGCATATAGGAAATGGCTAAAGAGAGAAAGTAGAACTGAAAGGGATGAATGGAGGGGAAGAGAAGATGGAGGATTGAGAATGTTCAAATGTTCCAATGTTCCAATTATTCCAGGGGGAAAAAAAGTAATTTGTATACAGGCACTTAGGGGGGGACCTGTTGAACTAGGGGGGATGTAATTTTTTTTTTTTCTTTATGGAAGAATGTATATCTTCCTAGAGAAAATGTCAACAAGGATATTCCCTGGAGAGTAATGGAGTAATGGAGTAACGGAGTAGTAAGAAGGTAAAGAAACCCCAGGGGGGGGGGGGGGGGAAGAGACAAAAGTACACCAAAAGTAAAGGGTTCAAGAATTACAAGGCAAAAAAGGTCACGATACAATTGGTTTATTATGTACAGAATACATTACAATGTAACTTGGTACATCTTACTTACATTAATTACAATACATTACCTGATAGCTCTCTTTCTCCAGCTCACACACCTCTCTCCACTTATCAACTTCGTCACACCTCTTTCCCGAGCTCTCTCTTCTTGACTATATCTCTTTTCCTTTTCAATTCTCTCAATTGGAGAGAAAGGGGGAAAAAACCCTTCTTAATCCTACTTTTTATTTTAAGATATTACACACAACTACACTTTGTGCCATCACCCAGAACCTACTGGTTGACGTGTCTTCTCCGACTATATCGCCTTATCCCTAAACACATTCGTCTCTCGACTTGTCATTTTGTCTCTTGACATTTGTCTGTGACCATTCAAATCAATTCTTTGTGGCTTCCCTTCACAATGATCTCCGACAACGACCTCTACCGCCTCGCCATCTTCCTTGGCTCCTGCGCCATGATGATGATTGTCCTATACCACTTCCTCGATGTCAATTCCAGCGAGGAGGAACCAGAGTCTGCTGAAACAGCAAACCAGATCAAGGCTGAGGGGACTGTGCCAGTGTTGTCCACAGACAGGGTGTCAGTTTCAGGGAAAGGGAATTAAATCCAATTTGCGACCTGTGGAAGAGAAGGAACACAAGAATCCAACAGAGAACCAAGATACCAGTGCCTACTCCATTTGATTTTACTTTCGACAGCGGATCGCGGGTCAAGCACAAGCCAATTGCACACACCTGCACTACAGTTTAATTAGTCGGAGAGAAAGGCCGCCATTGCCAATTTCGTGGCTTTATTCATCAGTGCTCTTCGAGTAATTTGAAAATTGTGTGGTTCCTGGGGAATTCACCGTATAGATATCATAGATAAAGCAACGCTCTGGGGATGCCATCCAGGTGCAAAATATCGTGAGCCCCGCTTTAGCAAGATGGCGTATTATGATATGTTCTCAACACCAGTCCCTATGCAAGCCAGTCCCCGTGCAATGAACGAAATCCCATTATGAAAAGGGATAACAAAAAACGAGGGTATCAACAGGGTATCAAAAAAGTCGATTCGACGCATCAATGCTCCCCAACAAATGCGATTTCCCCACAGTGGACCCTGGTCTGCCGAGCTGGTGTTGACAGACGGCGGTCGCTCCAGTCCATTTCAGGTCCAATCTGCTGCTTCCAGTGTCGTCCCGCTTCGAGCAGGGCTTGGGCCTTTGTCTTCTCTGTCAATTTTCCATGTGCCTTGCTGAACGCCTTGACCTGGTGTTCATCCACTGGCAAGACCATGGTTCCTTTGCGAGCGCTTCGGTCTCCCAGAACGGAAGGGTAAGTCGGTTTGTTTTCCGCTAAAACATTCATCCGATTAGATACTTTCTTCAGATCAAAAACAGACTTCGTGTGTAAATCAGCCCCTTAAAGGAGCATCAAGCGTAAGCTAGTCATGATTCTCACCAGTTACTGGCACAGTTGGTCCATCCCCAAGTTCCCAAGCCATTTTAGAAACGTGCTCGCTCGATATATGCGTAAACATATCTGCTGCAGCCATTGGTGTCTTGTTGCCACAGTCTTTCCATTTGCAAACAAGAGAGTGCGGGATGTGAACTTTGATCAGGTGGGCTCGGACCGAGTCAATGTTGTGAAGTTCTGCGGCACACCCCTCCCACTTGCATGGGAAGATTTGATAATGCACAGGTTGTTCGCGAGGAATTGCAACTTCAATATTGTTCACTCCACTCTTGGGAGGGCGCCCTGGTCTTTTCTTCGATGGCATCTTCGGGGGTAATGGTGGGATGACAACCCGTGGCTGAGGAAGACGCCTTGCCTCTGGGGATTTGACGGTCCGACCAGAGTCTGATTGGCTTTTGGCTGTCTGCGCTGGAGGTTTAAGCTTTGTTATAGATTCAGTGACCGCTTGTTTTGTGGCAGGTGAAGGTTCGGGCGGAGCCGCACTCTTCGTAATCGAGTATTGTTGCTGTCGGGGTTGAGATTGGGGTTGAGATTGGGGTTGAGATTGGGGTTGAGATTGGGGTTGAGATTGGGGTTGCGAGGGTGAGGGGGCTGGAAATGGCACGGCGGATTTGTGGGACGAGAAATTTGGCGATGCAGGCACAGGGTCGAGCCTAGGAAGTCCAGAAGGCAAGTCGGAAGAATAAATTTGTTGAGAATGATAGGTCGGGGGTTTGAAAGGCAAAGTACCCCAAGCGCTCAAGCCGTTAGGAGGGGCACGCGCGTCGATCCTTGTTGGTATTGCGACTTGGCGATTTGGCGGTGTGTCACGCGACAGCCTCGGATCGATGTCACGTGCAGTCACGTGGTTTGGTTTAACAGGGTCACATGGAAGTAATTGCCGAGCTGCCTGAGGTGGTTGAGGAGGTAGTTGGGACGCAGGAACTGGAGGTGTGTGATCAACTTGACGTTTAGGCTGCTCAATATCAATCAGGTCCCAACGAAATGTTGCCAGATCTGCAAAGCAGTCGATTCTGGTAAAATTACGGCGTAGTGCTTCAAGATGATGGTTTAGAGGCTTTTCCGTCGGGTGTCTTCCCGCAGCAATCAGTACGTCCCGTGCGATTGTGGTAGGATCATAAGAGTGTTTGCGCAGTGCAGCGCTCTGCCTTATCGGCTGGACCAAATCGTCCCGATTCTTAAGAATTTTATCAGAGCTTCGAGGTCGAGCAGATTCCATAGAAACGCGGGCTCCTGGTACCGAGTTACCTCCTGATGGCTCGTGCCGGAGATTAATTGCTTGGCTTTTAATATTGTCCAGCCGTCGCATCTTTTCGGGTGGCATAAAACCCCTCGAGCTCTCTTGGGATGGAATCAACTGCTTTTTGTGGTGGGTCAATGGTTCCGGCAGTGGAGAAACCCGTGACTGCGTATTTCCCCCAGTAAGCATTTGTGCCGCGGCCGAGGCAGCGAAGGGGCCTCGTCGAGGTCCTAAGGTATTCGAGGGCCCCGAGTGAGAGGCCATAGGGGGAGTGGATGATACAAAGGCTGAGGATATCGCTGGGTTTCTCTGCTCATTTGGTTGGGAGATCGGAGGCTGCTGGCTTGTCTGATTTGGTGCCTGGTAAGATGAAGTAGGTGCTGCTGAACCCTGAGTCCCTCCTTTCCCCTGTGCCGAGCCCTTGTCTAAATGATGTGGGACAATAGTTTTCTGTGCAGTGGGTGCCGGAGGGGCAGAGGCAAGAGCAGGAGAGAGAAGAGAGACAGAAGGAGTGTGGGTTGAGACAGGCTCGGATATTGAAGGGCTGTGGACCCTATGAGGTGCTGTTGACACGGCTGACTGGATATGATCTTGATTTTGAGATGAAGGCCCAGGCGGTATTGGGTTTGATCTGGTGGAATTTGTAGCCGGATTCTGCGTTTGTGGATTGGAACCCTCCCGAGTGCTTGTGGCTAGGATGGTCAACTGGTGGGGTCCAAGTGTGCTGCGTGCTGTAGAAGTTTTGAATCCCTTCGGTGAGACCAAGGGAGTATAAAATGTAGAGTCTGCTGAGGAGTGAGAGCTTGGCGGTGCATGCGAGTGAAATGACTTTTGAACATTTTGGGGTGAAATCATGGAATAGCTTCGATATGGTTTCTGCGATGCTTGGGGCCTTGCCACCGGCGTATGTGTCCTTTGAACCGGGGGTGTCGGCCGGGTTCCTTGCGCTGGAGAGGAATGAGTTGGTCGTTGAGCAGTATTGGATGGAATTGTAAAGTGGCTATGAGAAGGACTTTGCAATGCAACCGGCATTTGTGTTCTTTGAACTTGTGCCATCATCCCTTGTGCCATATGTGGTTGGGTGAACATCTGGGAATGCTGATTTGGGGTTGCCGAGTACCTTTGATACGGGCTTTGTGATGTGGGCAGTACCTGTGCCATGGATTGATTCGTTTTATGTGCAGGGATTGTCAATCTTATATTTTCATGGACCCTGTAAGTGCTTTGATCGGCTGCGGAGGAGATTGATTTAGAGTTGGAAGGCCTCTGTGGGGGGTCAATGGGATCCATATGAGCTTGACCGTGACGATATCCATCCTGAACTGCCTGAGCACTTAAATGTTGTTGGGATGGAATATAGGGATTTGGCCGCTGAGCTGTATTGTGAGAACAATCTGCTGTGCATACAGAGGGGCCAGAATGAAGATTGTTGAATTGCATATTGCTGCTTTGCTGGTGTTGGTTTCCTCTATACTGTCTACCCGAAGCCTCTGAGTACACCTGAGACGGATCCAAGACATGATTAGTCCCAGCATTGGTTGGCCTCATAAATGAATATGGCTTCTGTACCCGCTGGTGCATAACGGCCGCTTTGGCCACCTCCTCGGCATCGTGAAATGCCGGATGTGTCTCATAAGCCTCATTGTTGAAATTGGGGTCGTGGTCGGGTTGGCCATCGGCTGGAAGAAAACTCTGGAGCCAATCGAATCCGTCCATGCCTCCGTTGGACATTTCAAATTGTGCGAGGCTGTCTAAGAGCTAGGATCTCATCGCTGAGGATGTTGTAGCACCAAGCGAACAAAGAGCTTGATCGTAATCCGTTGCGCATGGGAAGGATTGAATCGTGGCCGAAAAGGAACAGACTGGGTATAATAAATAGACTAAAATTGAAACATCAAGGAAGAATCTTCTCAAAGCCCTGAGAACAAAAAAAAAAAAAACGCGGCCAACGGGCTGGCCTGGCGCAGATGTTGTCGAGACGCATTGAGAAGCGCGTTGGAGGTGGATCCCACTATCAACCAATAATATCAAGAGTAGTATTTGCCCTATTTATCAGGTGTCTAGTTGCAAGCCCTGAGACGGCTTAGCGGGAAATTAGTAAGCACACAATCCGGCTCCCGCAACTTGGAATATTCGGCAACACCAGAAAAGATCCTCTCTTCGACCAACGCCAACGACACCCGTTCACTTCACACCCCACGACCTTTAAGATGGCTGTCCGAACCCACGGTGCGTACTTTCTCGCATATCGCCTTGCGCCGATTTGATTCACAACTGCCCGAAACCCCTATCGATACGAATCTTCGCCAATCTTCAACTTTCAATACTGATGGTGTCTCCTCCAGGTATCGCCTCTTCGCGGAGCAAGTCTCGCAAGGCACACTTCCAGGCCCCCTCCAGCGAGCGCCGTGTCATCCTCAGCGCCCCCGTCTCCAAGGAACTCAAGGAGAAGTACGGAGTATGTACCATATGAACCTCCATATCAAATCTGGGCCTGTTCAAGTCGAGTTTTCGCGATTGGAAACTATGGAAAATACAGGCACCAGCATGACACAAATGCACGACGATTCTAACCAGCATTCCGTGACAGATCCGCTCCATTCCCATCCGCAAGGACGACGAAGTCGGTGAGTTTCATTCTTGATGCAATCTGGGAATAATCTCGAGATCTTGAAACTGACTGTTGTGTGCAGTTGTTACCAGAGGTTCGCAGAAGGGCCGTGAGGGAAAGATCACCAACGTCTACCGTCTCAAGTTCTCCATCTTCGTCGAGAAGGTACGATTTGAATCTATAACAGTTGTTGTGGTAGATGCTTACTGCAGTTTTAGATCGTTCGTGACAAGAGCAACGGCCAGAGCGTTCCCATTCCTCTCCACCCCTCCAAGGTCGTCATCACCAAGCTGCACCTCGATAAGGACCGTGAGCAGATCATTGAGCGTATCGCCAAGGGTCGTGAGGCTGTCAAGAGCAAGTCGACTTAAGGGATTTCTTACGTGTGGGGTATAGGTTCATGTTGCAATGGCGGTTGACGGCGCGGGTTCAATTGAAGGACTCCGAGAAACGGAGTTTCCAGCCTGCTATGATCAGGGTAAAGTTTCTGAAACCAGGTGCATTGCGATGAATGAAAAATGAACAAAATTTCCTTTTTCTTCTATCCGGAGTCGGTGCTCGCAGGGCAATTCACTTTGCGCAGCCGGCGTTCTTCTTCCTTACGTCTCCCGCGCACATAGGAACTTCTTTTGAATGCTACAGCTCAATCTTCAGGCCATTTCGTTCCGTGTCCAGTTTGCAGCTCGTCTGGTCTTAGTTTTTTTTTTTTTTTTTTTTTTTTTTTTTTTCTTCCTCCGCTTGCGCAGTTTTGTAGCGATCTCACGTGCTTCGACCTCCAATTCCTCCTTATTGGAAACCAGGAGTATCGCCTTATATATCTCCTCGTCAATCCCGTGCCTTTTAGGACGGAACCTATGGTTGAAGAGGTAAACACTTGGCGTATACAATTTACAGAGCTACTGGGAAGCTGGTAGATTTCTGTCTCACCTGCAGACTCACTCTGATGCTTTCGGGCAAGGACGAAGTGGGTTTGATGGTGAGGGACATATCTTCAAGTTTGAGTATATAGATATAGGCTGTAGCCTGTAGGAATCGGTTCTCTAGGGTCGATGTGGGGGATAATGAATATTTTATATCAATCACTCAATTTACTTTTGTTTGCATCAATATTTCCTCGAACATTTGTCTTATGCATGTATCTTTGGCTGGGCTAGCTAGATATATCCTCCAGAGCGGCAGGTTACAATGGCTGGCTGCTAAGGAGATCAACCAAAAATGCAAATACTAC
The DNA here is from genome assembly GCF_028829585.1 of Penicillium vulpinum. NCBI lineage: Eukaryota > Fungi > Ascomycota > Eurotiomycetes > Eurotiales > Aspergillaceae > Penicillium > Penicillium vulpinum. The sequence goes on from NW_026643242.1 coordinate 5,480,382, forward strand.
GTTTACACTCCTGGTAGCTTTGCTGTCTGGCTATATGCATACTAAAGATCAAGTTTCTTTTTTTTTGCAGGAGAACTTTGACGGAAATTCTGGCTATTTGAGTTCATATATCAAGGGTTGGATCCGAAGTAATTTGTCCTCATGCTTAGTAGAATCAGTAAAACTCCAACTCATGACTCCAACTCATGAAATGTCTACGGCTTATTGAATCAGCTGTCACTTGCATACTAACTAACAAACAATAAATTCTTCATTTACAATCGCTAAAGCCTTGATAAGAGAATACGTGAGGCACATCAAACCCACTCACCTCCATCACTCAAGTCCTAAAAAATGTATGCAAACTTCGATACCTAGCTAACACAAATTAGATAGATTTAATATACAAACCTGACTAGGAACAAAGTCCAAGGAGTAAAAAACGGAGTAAATTGAACAAAGTAGAAAAGCAGACAACCAACCATCGGATCGTGCTTCATAAGAAAGTCAGAAACCAAAGCAACCCCAGAAACTAAATATTTGAACAAAAAAAAAGCACGCTCGCTGAAATGTTTGACTGGCTACCCGAAACTGCGTTAGTGTCCGACGCACTTCCCCCAGGCAGGTAGTCCACACCCCATACCAATGAACAAATATAGCAAGAAGATAATGACGATCACCATCATAATCATCAACTTGGTATTCTTCCACCACATCCGCCTCCGCAGTCCCCGGCTACGAATCCGGAAATCATGCGCACTCCCGCCAAGCCGATCCGTCTTGTCAACCAGCAGATCGATGCGCTCGCCGCGCTCCAAGACCCGCTCGATATTCTCGGTCATTATATCACGCACGCTGTCAATTTCGCGCCGAGCTGAGGCGAGCGAGTCTGCTGGCGGGGCGGTGTTGTAGCTCTGTAGGAGAGAGCGCAGCTCATTGTTGAAGGCCGCGCAGCCGTAGGCAGGCAGGGCGGCAAACTCGGTTGTAGATGGTTCGTAGGCGGCTAAAAACTTGCGCTTCATTTCTAATAGGTATGCGAATGGGATGCGGCGGCCTTGCTCTGCCGATGCAACTACCACGAAGCTTAGGGGAGCATGCGAGTTGGGCTCTGCAATGTTGCCATCGTCGGATTGATTGCCCGTTGGCGAATCGGAAATGTAATGGACAAAAAGCCGTTCATGGGTGAAGGTGAGCTTTTGTGGCTTGTCGTGTGTGATCTTTGGGAGGATGATGGAGGCTAGTGACGAGGCGGCGCTTGATGAACTTCCCGGCGAGGAGTGTTCGGCCAAAATAGTAGTGCGGTAGGCGATGCAAGAGCTGAATTTGATTATATTGTTAGTCTATGAATCGCTTCTTTGATCGCTCAAATGTCAAGACAGCAAGACTTACTAGAGCAAAGAGCTCGTCTTGGAGGATGAAGCCATAGTGATATGATGTCAGTAGTCGTGACCTCGAATATAGAACCCTGGAGAAATTGTAGCAGAAAAGAGGAGTAAGTTAAAGTGATAGATAATCCTGCAGTTCTCAAGCGCTTGTGATACTTATTTATAGGAGCTAAATAATTTGAAAGATCCTGAAATCTGGAGTACCTTGCGCTGGGGCAGTTCGTGAAATCCGCTGAGTCAGCCCACCTCAAGGCCCGGCGGGCGGGCCCTCCCCGGCGCCGGTCTGACCCGTTTACAGTTGTTTTATATCTATCATGAAAATTGCTCAACTTCATTTAAAACCATCCTTTTGTACATACCTCAAGCTCGTTCTTTGAAACGGGGTTTCAAAATTCTGTTCATAATTTGAGTACATATGTATGCTATACACAATCCTCTATTGACGTTATGTGGGAGTAAAATTTCAGGTCCTCTTCTAAGGGAGAGAGCATCTTCTCTTCCACCTCATTTTGAAATTTCTCTTCTGCCAGTGATGTGTATATCGCATCTAGGCCGAATATACACCGTAAGACACTCTTCTTATAGTTCGGGCCAGAGTCCATGTCATCGGCCAAGTGTCGTGCTGTCAAAGGGTCAGAGAATTCAGGTGGCTAGATTGTAAGTCAGGCCCAGAAGCCTTGTAGGCGACCATGGATGGTACATACCATCCTTTCTTCAACTTCATTTTTCAAGTTCTCAAATACTTCTCGGTACCAAAACTCCAAGAGAACTATACCCAGTGAAAATAGGCATGGGATTGACGCATTTAACCAGGGTCTTGGGACGCTTTGGGATATAGTAGTCAAGTCTATGTTCCGAGTTTCAAAGGTGCGTCGAATTAAGGGGCCGTCGAAGGCAATGGTAGTATCCAAAGAACGCAGGAAAAATATGTCGTATTTGCTCCAGAAATCCGTCAACCAATTCGTGGTATGCAGCTGCATCACCGAAGAAGCTAACTTTAGCCCTAGTCGAGATCTTTGCTCTTGCCGGAATAATTTATCACGCAGGTCTTGAGCCAGAGATATGTTGTCGACAGTTTTAAAGCCCAGCAGCCTTTGATGATGATCTATAGACCTGATACGGTGCTATCGGCCTTTCTCACTTGTGATAAACCCCAGCCAATCTTGTGATGATGAGAGCCCTATGATTGTTGCGCAGGTCAGAGATATCTTCATAATTAGATGCTGTTGGAGAGCCTGGGCCGGTAAATCTAACTTGGATATGACGTTCGGTGTCCTGCCAGTGCTTCTGCGTGACACAAGGTGTGTAGCGGGTGTACACTGGTTTTGTTCAGTCAGTCGCGCCAGAAAGGTGTCCAGGCGCCCGGCTTCTTCTGCGACCCTACAACATTCGGAGACTGCGTCAAAGCCAACCTCTACGACAGCTACACAGAATGGAGTGAGCACGAACGACAATTCCATCGGCGGGGGTGGATTTGTGGTTTATGCTCATGTACTTCCAAATCCGAAGCTTTCTTCTTGGATCATCTAAGGGATTCTCATGCCAGAGTATTTCCCGAAGATCAACAGCAGGCGATGGCGAGACTGTCCGAGCGCTATACATCTTCTGCACAGCAATGTCCCCTGTGCACAAAACCTCCCGTTTCAAATCCGATTTGCTTTCAGCAGCAGTTAGCTCGACATCTTCAGCAGCTGTCTGTTTCTGTTCTCCCCTGTCCTGAGTCAGAACAAAATAAACACGCAACCCGCGATGGAGAGTCAACCGAGTCCCAGCAAGTTGTGGTAATTGACAATGAAGCGAGAACATCATTGAAGTCTATATCAACAAATCAGAGATCGTCAGTGATGGAGGGAGACAAAACTTTGAGTGAGCATTCAAAACCAGTGGACCGGCTCGAAGTTCCTGAGGCGGAGAATCAGCCAGTAGCAGAAGCCCAGATAGCCAAGAAACTCCGGGAAATGCAGAGCAACGAGAGGACACTGGGGCCAGAGCATCCATCGACTGTGAAAGGCAGGAACAAACTCGCGTCAACTTATTGGAAGCGTGACCAATTAGAGGAGGCCGTGGAACTCTCAGAGAAAGTGCCACCGATCAAAGATACGAAGGCTGGTGAGAACAATTCCTCTGCAGTGACGAGTATGAGCAACATCGCGTGGTCATACAAGAGCCAGGCCCGAATCTTGATCTAAAGTATTTTGAGAAGAAGAAATTGATGTTTGGTCCGAGGCATCTATCGACGTTGTATGCTATGGATGACATAGTTACCCCATATTCAATTCTTGGTCGCTACGAAGAGGCAGAATTGATTGGACGCTAGTGAGTGGACCTCGATGAGGGAGTTATCGCCAACGCATAGCTCGCTATTACTTTGGAAAATAAGGCTCGCTTCAACTTGTCGAGAGCAAGGGAAGCTAGAGCCCGCCGAAAAACTTGGGCGAGAGGTTCTCACTGCTTGCCAAGTGTCCTTTGGTACGAATCACTGGTTAACGCTCGACTCTATGAAAGACGTAGCATCTACATATCGACGTCAAGATCGACGGTCAGATGCCGAGGAGCCCAAGAAGAAAATAGTGATTGCCAGCGAGATTGTTCACGGTGAGACAAATCCGGAGACTCTTATATCTATGTGTAACCTGGGCTCTATAATCAGACCTCAAGGCTACCTAGAAGAGGCTAGGGACCTCGGAGAAAAAGAAATAAGAGGGATGGCAAAGGCTGGTATGGATCGCCATATGTACATGCTACACGCTATAGCCAGTCTCTCAGTGACGTATCATATGCTACAATTACTGCCCGAGGCTGGAGCGCTAACATACCGGGCTTTCAGTCTAACAGAAGAGATCCTTAGCAACGACAATCCACAAACCTCTACGCCATGGCCAATCTCAGCAAAATCTATTTATCCCAGAACAAGTTGGATTTCGTGAAAGAGATGACGGAGACAGTATACGCGCGCCGAGAAAGAATATTTGGGAAAGATCATCCTAACACTGTTGTAGCGCTGGAGACTTTGAGGAAATTGTCATACAGAGCCGGATTAGAGGGCTCAGCTCGCGTCGACTCATTGGAGGACCAACTGGAGACTGAAAGGACGGAGATCATGGGAGGATAGGCAAAACCTGTGCGGAGTAGATAAACTTACTATGCAGGTACCTACACATAGTATATCTCGACAGTACGTCAATAGAGAAGTATCTTGGATTCCATTTTGAGCGATGTCTTTTTTCATGCGAACATTCTGCTTCTCCAATCTCAGTCGAAAACAAGAAAGAAGGAAAAAAAAGAATGGGATATTCTAAAAGTAGTCGTGGACAGCAACAAATTCAAACTCAGTATCATTACCTTCGTCCTCCACCTTGTCCATGTGAATATTCTCGGAGATACCAGCAAATGAAGGCTCAGGTGATCCCATATCCATCATAATGGTGCCATTACTCTGTGTTACGTATTCCTCATCGTCGGTAGTTGGGCCAAACCCCAGGGATGATATTTCATCATCGTACTCGGTCATCTCCATGTAAGTTTCCGGCTGCGCTTCATCGTGGCTCTCATAATCCTCATGCTTGAGCCCCGACTGAGAATAGTCCGTAGAGTCTACCGACATGATATCCGAAGCGTGGCTGTAAGTCGCGTTGTGAGATGCGCCATAAATGGTACTCTGTGTATCACTAGGCTCAACCTCGCTGAATGAACCATTGGTTGAGGCGACACTACCAGTGTGCACGGCGGGCCCAGGACCCGAGAAACCACCGATGTCCATGGCGGGGATGATCAAGTCGGTGAAAACACCGCCCGTTCCATCGTCATTGCCGCCCGCCCATAAAGGTAGGTATTGGAATTCATTGTATGTGAGGCAGGTGAGGGTATCTGTGAGTTCGTGTCGCATGGTGGGTGGGTCAGGTTGCTGCAACATCTCTAGTGCGTATTGCCTCAGGAAAGAGTGAAGCTCATCCTTGAATGTTTTTTCGTGGAATATTTCTGTTGAAATGTCTGTCTTTGGTGGCATTGAAGATACAGGCGGAAAATATGGGCTAGGGGTGGGAGCAGGAATGGGATTAAGGAAAGGGCCGTTGTTAGAGGTGCTGCCAACCTCGTTGTCAGATTGCGACTTCCGGACATTAATGGTCATCTCCATCACAGCATGTCCACCTGCATGTCTTGCAGCCAGAGCCTCCTCCTCCTGCCGACCCTGAGCTCTAGTTCTAACCACTTGGTTGAACACATGGATCATCTGACGAACTTCACCAGATGAGACATGGCGAATCCTTGCTGCAGTTTCACCACCAAAGGCCAACAAGCCATTGCCGATTTCCGCTATCGAAGAATAAGAATCCATACGAGGTGCTTCATCTTGACAGAGATCTAGCGACACCAGCGCACTCCAGAAGTTTTTCCCAATCAATCGCTGAAGTACAAATCCCTTGTCTATACCCCATCGGTAGTATGGGTTTTCGGATCTCACCAAGCTTGGAGCCACATGGAATGAGCGGTTTGTGTCTCTTGCCTTGACCAAAGCCCCATAGATGTGGTCACGAATAAATTCCTTCAGCGTCATGACTAGTTGACATATAGTTTCTTGATCTGCAGGATAAAGTTGAAGATGGCGGGTAAGCTTCTGGAACTCGACAATCTGTGCCAACCAAGGCATTTTACTCCCAGCCAAATGTAAGAAGCAGCGAATGACGTAGTCGCCAAAACTCTTACTGGCATATTCGATCCGCTGCACCTCCGTGTCGTCTAGAACATCAGAAACTCGGCTCTGCGCCAAGATTTTCATGGATCCAACGGGTTTGAAATGTGTGGTCCGAATCAAGTATAGCAGGGCTTCGTCCCCAACCATTGCAACAAAAGCATCTCGACAGAGGCAGGAAGATCCGATACCGCATGCCACTCGATAAGTGACATCGGGATGAAGTTCAATGAACCGAATATTGTTGAGCTGGTAGAACCACGAGATGATGTGGTCGCAGATGGCCGGCACCGCAGCCACGTCAAATATTTTGGCGAGCGCGAAAAAGGTCCATAGCTTGCAAGGCGTGTCTATTCTAGGGTTTAGTCCTTCCAAAACGTGGAGAATATGCTCAATGCCTTCGCGGTGACGTGAGGCCGAGTATTCCACCGGCAAGCCTTTCTGCTCCACTATTTCAGGCTGTGATGCCGGAAATTGGTCCTGTGATTCGAATGAGGCTTCAATCTGCTCAGTTCTTAAATCTCCAAGATGATCGACATAGATATCACCTTGAGGCTCAGGTGATGTTGTAGGGAATTGTGTAGGCTGCTCGAAGGATTCCAAGTCATCTTGTCCCCCAATGCACGACCACGGCAGGCTCCACATATCCTGCTTTGAGGCCCACATCCTAATACTCATAGGGCATGAAAGCTCGGTTAGGAATATGACCGCATCTTCGTCCATCGTTGGGGGAGTAAGGTCCAAGACGTATTGAATACCATCTGGAAGCTTGCCAGTCAAGCGGCGTCGCTTTCGAGTCCGGGTCTGCATTTGTGGACTGAAGAGTTGTTTGAAATAGGCAGAGCCTGTACCCAATAATTTCTCACTGTGGATTCGATGGGGGACTGTCCGTACGGAAAGAGGTAACTTGGATCGGATTGTCTCCGGAGAAGGGTCAATGAACATCAGAGTATCTGCGCCATGAAGAAGAAGTAGAAATAGCATTTTTGTGAGGTTGCAAAAGGATTCACGAGCAGCTAAGGGACTCCCTGGGAGCGCTGTGGAGGTATCGGGGATGTTTGTAGGGCTTGAAATAGTGTCAGATTCGCTCGCAGTATGACTATTCGGTTCCTGTTGTTGATCTTGCGGTAAGAGTAGAATATTTTCAATATCTCCACGAGGTATGCAGACTGGAGGGCGAGGATTTAGCTCCATTTTGGATAGAGCTTCAAGAGGTAACCATGAAGGGAAGATGAGATGAGGATGCAGTGGACTAGAGAATAAAATTCAAGTTAATACAGGGAATATTGCAAGAGGTCACCATGAAGAGAAGAAGAGAAAGATGCAGATGACTACCTAAAGAGTAATAGTTAAGTAAGCCAAGGGCAACGGGGAAAGTACAGAAATAGTTCACAGGAGAGTAGAAGAAGAAAATGGGGAGTGGGGAAATGGAGAATGAGGCTCTGGTGCCTAGAGCCTGATAGTAGGTACAGTACCATGTATAGTCATATTTCATGAGTATTTGCACCCCAGTACTTCCTAATGCTTTTCATGTACTCTCTTCTATTGTAGCCTGCATGCTGGAGCTTCTACTATACATATATATAAGCGTGTATGTAAGCCTTCTACTTACTACTTATTACTTAACGCGTTCAATAAAGTATTAACAAGCAGAAAGGAAGATGGCCTGAAAATTTTGGTAGTACTGGGGTGCAAATACTCATGAAACGCCACTGTACAATATATGGACATAGTTAGTACATATTATTTTTGGTACATACATACTCATTTTAGATGTATTTTCAGATGAGTTTCTTAGATATTTTTTAGATACTAAGGCGCAAAACATTGTGTACTCAAAGAGACCTAAATGTTCCTTTTCGATATCACTCTTACACTTTGTTAGCAGTAAATCCTCTAGTGAAAGATGGTATGATTCTGACCCCACTTAGTGCACTTAATGGGTGTTTAATGGCATAAACCCCCCAATAAACAGCAAACAAGAACCACCAGACTGAGAACGCAACCCATGTGATCCGATCTATTATCCCGAGGTCAGAGAAATAAATTAGTAACTCCCTATAGAAATCCCTACGTATTATATAGCTATCCGGGGACCAAGAGAAAACATGAGATGATGTTACTTTTCATAGCCTACAATCCTAATTCTTATAGAAAGAATAATATTAGGATGGAGGCTAGGACCAACGTAGAGGTAGTGGCGGCATCTGCAAATAGACAACAGGGTCAGCTCAAACTGCCCAATTCACTTTCAGCGGGAAAAATGAAGAAAGAAATATGATGTCACGTACAACCGCTGAGAATTATCGATACTACCTAGTCTTCTATCCGGGATCTCGGATAAATCTTCCCAAACCGCACTATAGATACATACACAAACCGACATTGTCCCCAAAGATACGCTAGGTAGTCTCTCTAGAGGCTGGCGTGAGCTGTGAGAACCGGCCAATCTCTTATTTACTCGCATGTTTCTTAGCGACGTCGACGAGGACGTCATATTCGTTGCCAAGGAGTTGGGTGATGTAGGTGCGGACTTCATCGGCGGGCGTAGAGGCCGATCGGAACATTGTGAGACCTGTTATCGGTAGAGATGCTTTCATTTCTATTGTAAGATGTAGAATGCTTTGAAATAATATGAATGAGACCGCTCGAGGACTTGTCTGGCGCTATATACTGATTAGCTACATATGTTCCAAGGCTATGCCGGGCATTATTAGTACTTGTAATCGTGGAGGTGAAGCAGGTTGAACCAATTACAAAGGTTATATATAGAGGTTTCAGTGGTGGGGATGTGGCCTTGTGTTATTGGTTAATTGACCCATGTCAAGCACACCCTGAGATACTACGAGAAATGAGGCACATACTACATATGTAGAATGTTTCCGATAATTATTTGAAGTATTGGGGATCATACCGACCTCGGGAACAGTCAGCTTTGGTACTAGCCCTTGGACCTAGGTAGGTACATATGTATGTATCTATGGATGTACCTAGGTATGCACTGCGATACTTCCCGAGGTCCAGTGGGGGTTGTCTTCAGCCGCACTTTATTTAATTATCTATATAAGTATATCTATAATATATAGTAGGTGGTATAGAATATGAACTAGGTCTATCTCGTATAATTGAAAAAGAAGAGAGAGCCGTTTAAGATGACACAGGGAAGACACGCGAGAAGTGGCGGATACCTCCAGTGAATCACAATGTGCTCATGTCAATGTCATTCTTTTTTTCTCCATAGATATCCAGTGTGGAAATTTATTTTACTTCTAAGCAACTGAATCCTTTGAAGCAACGTGAATGGTAAAAAAATAACCCCATATACAATCCAATCATGACTACAATGACAGAAGCCGTTCATCAAAGTCGGAAACCGATGAAGTTAGTATTTGTTCCGTGAGCAGATGTCCGTCTGTATTGACACTAAAGAAAATAAGATCTCGCAGCATTGCCCTACTAAGCGTTTTCGGGGTCATCGGTGGTACACTGCTGATGTTCCGCTTCCTAGCCCCCCAGCCAGGCGCAATTATCACGAAAGAAGAGGTAGCGGCGTACCGGGGGGGCGACTCTGATCAAACAGATCAGGGCGAAATATATGGACACACTGCCCGACCTCCCCGAAAGGGATATCAAGTGCCCAGAGGAAGCGCTTAAGGTCCAATTCTCTCTAAGAGCATGAACCATACCTGGAAATATAGCAGTGAAATCATATTGAACAATTATTACTCTGCTTGGCATCCATCCGTGAAGATTTTTCCACGTCGCTTTGGTTATACTCTGTTTTATATCTTCTATCATTCAATAGAAAGGTAGTATATGGGCACTGAAAGGCCATTCTTAACAATTGATCCCCTTAGGATGGCGAAGACGGCGTACCTAAATTAGACAAAACTATCTTACGGCACCACTAGCTCGAGCTGCTTTTGGGCAGTGAATTGCATCGGAAGTTTGAAATATGAAGATGCCGTGTGCTCATTCATGTGTGTGCTAATGCACATTGAAATTTGAAGCCGTTACGTACCCCGAATGAGATGGTATCTGGTATCCGCAAAACAAAAGCCAACGCGCCAGGCCAAACCCAGATATTCAGGAAGCAAGGGAAAAAAAATAACCACCCGAAAGTAAAAAAAACCCACCCATTCAAGTTACAGGGATCTTTTTACACGGTGTTGCCACCGAAAGGTAGAATGCAATGAACAGTTATGCAGACGGCATGGTATCACCACCGGGTCCATCTCCTTTAGATGGGCTTCCACCACTACCAGCCCGGCTTCCGGGTGAATTGATGCTTTGCTTCTTGGAGTCTTTCTTGTCACGTTTCTTTTTCTCACGTGTAGCCCCCCGGGACTCATCGGGTCGGCTTGGGCTGCGACTAGACTCGCTGCGGCGGAGATCTTTGAATTCTTTGATCACCTCGCGGAATCCTTCTTCAATGTTGTTCATGCGAGCCAGAACTAACTTGCTGAGCATGTCTTGGGTTTGGGTTGGGGCTTCACGGCGAAGAGCGGCTGGGACAAACCCTAGTTGGGTCTGGAAACTAGACGGAAGGGCACCGGCGAAGCCACCCGCCACGGCCTTGTTGTCGCCTAGGTCAGATCCCAGATCATAGAGAAGGGATGGGCGAGATCGTGTCCCTGTGGGCCGATCAGATAGGTAGACACTGTCCACCTCGGGAACGGACATATGATTTAGTCCAATCGGGGGATTCCGAGAACGAGACACGTCTAGAATGTGACGCTTTACGGTACCCTGGTCTACTGAGGTAGAGACGACAGGGGGTGAGTCTTCATCAGATGAATCGGTATCTGACCGTGGTGGTGTGGTCCGGCCTTCCGTCTCTTCATTTGGAGATCCAACAGGATTGTACAGCATAGTGACCCCAGAGGTATTCCGTGTATGTCTGACACGACGTGTAGGGCTGTTGCGACGCGAGATAATTCTTGCCGTAGATGGACGAGAGCTGTAGAATTTCGGCGAGGGCTTCTCTGTGCCTCCAACAAAGTCAGATGTCTTACCAGTGGACCCTTGGGCTGAGTGCTTGTCATCATTTGAGTCACCGTCGTTGCTGGTAAGTTCATCATCTCCCTCCATGTCTGTATGATGAGAGAGTTGTCGTTTCTGAGTGGGTGAGACAGAGGGTCTCGTGCGCCGAGGCCGGATGACTGGGCTTGCAGTGCAGCTTGTTCGGTCCTCGGGATTGGAAGCAACTGATCGTGTCGTTTCCGTGACATTCCGAGGTTGGTTGGCCAATCTAGCCCGGAATGGAAATTTGGGTCGTTGCAGATGCACCCCACGATGGTCCACGACCAGTGAATCCCTATCATCGGGTCCATTAGCTGGTCCAGAGCCAATCTCCTGCATCCAGTCTTTGATGACGTTATTAGTCTGGCGTTCATGCACAGTGCTCGGTGGCGCTCGGATTTGATCGTCACTGTATGGGCGTCGAAACACTTCCTCCAACGCTCGATCCTTCTGGAATGTTGCCACAGAGGGCTCTCGCCTAAAAACCGATGCTCTAGTGCTGAAACCACGGAATCGATTGGGCTGAACTGGAGTTTCATTCTGCGAGGTAGGTTCAATTAGATCCATCGGCTGAACGACTCGAGAACTGAGGATTGTCTTCTCATAAAGGCAAATTGTGAACAGTATGGGTAGGTGGGTTATCTTTATAATTGTCCGGTTGAGCCGAATGAATTCCCGGAATGGCATCATGTATCGGAATGGTGTCACTAGCCAGGCAATGACGTTTGTCGGCGCCACATAGGAGAATAAAGCATCCGACTTGACCATCGAGATAGTATTGACAGCGAACAGGAACTGATGCTCTTGATTTGCGTTCTGGACGATTCTCATGAAGGAATTGGTCAGAACCGTGATCAAGATAGTGACGACGACAAAATGACAGATGAATAGGAAGACAGTTAGGATTGTTTTCCCTAAAAAGTTGTATTCATCCCACATTGCCCATGCGGTTGGCGTAAATCCCATCAGCATTTGGAACAAACCATAAGCCACCACTTTGGGTGATTTGTTATCTCCAAAGTTTAAGAAAGCGACAAAAAATCCAGAGCAAGAAATGACGATGAGTACGAAGACGGCAATGAGATCTGATGCCATTATTCGGAAAGCAATGAGTAGTTGGGAGAAGTAGCGATAATGATCCAATATGGAAAACAACCTCGGAAATAGCAAAGGAGCTGTGGCCGTAAGAACATCGAACTGAAATGAATTAGCACATACTGCAGACGAAAGAAACTTTGTAAAGATAGAAAACTCACAGCTTGGTCGGCGATGAATTGACTTCTAGGGTAGGTCAGGAATGTACCGTATATCCTCAAGCAATAGTATGCGAAGAGCAATAGCAGAATCCCGACGTCGAACAGATTCCAAAAGCTCATCAGATAAAGACTAAAGCCTTGCTCATTGAACCCAACAACTTCATCGAGCATGAATCCGGCACTCCAAAACCAAAATACAACTTCAAGGGATGTGATCCTGCGGCTGCGCTGTTCTAGGACAGCCAGGAATAGTCCCAACAGTACTGCAAATGATATGGTGGAGAGAAACTGTCGATATCGCGGCACTCTCAGCCGCGATAATTTGAACAAAGATGCGTCCCGAGGGTTGTAGATTGTCACTGATCGCCGAAATGCCCCGTTGGAGTCGGTTTCAATGTTCCCATTGGTGTCCATTGTTGCCCCATAATCCAGGTTTCTACCTTGGTTCGTGTGCACGGGACGATGAAGATTGTCGGCGGCAGAGTGGAAGACAACCGTTCCCGCCCAAATAGCCTCCAATTGTTGTACCACGACAGGATGGGCCAAGAACCGCTTGGCCTGCGAGCGGATAGCGACCTCCAAGCATGAGACACGTGCAGCAACCACCCGTTTTCGCTGGGGCCCAGTGGATTGATCTTGGCCCTGGAGTGGATAGAACTCGTAGGACAGCGCATCGATCAATTCTCGGGTCGAGTATTCCCGCAATAGTTTTATGGCTAACAGTTCACTGACCATTGCGCGTGTTTGATTTGCCCCGCTGTTACCTGGAATTAGGTGTATTTCTCTCTCGAATTGCAGACAGTTGGCCATCAATGCATAGAGGGTCGCGCGCGAAAAGTGGGCCGACATGATCTTCTGTAGGATTGGCTTTATCAGGAACTGGGAGACCTGCGGCGAGCGTAACTGGTCCCATGTTAGGGTAGTTTCGCAACGGGAGACGATCGAGGGACGAATGGCGTGGGTGATGTTGTAAACAGGTAGCGCATCTAATCAGGGTAAGTCAATTGTCCACAGTATACATCGTAACCTAGGGATCTCTTCGCACCCAAATGCGACGCAGAGAATATAGGCAGTAGAGGTGTAGACTCGATTGGCCCGTCCTCTTCCTCTTCCTCCCAGTCCTGGTTTATATCCTCTTCATCGATTTCCTGGAGTTCTGGCGCATCATCACTGCTTTCATCGGCTCGGGGGACGCGTCGTGGATTGTTCGCGCGAAACCACGGGGATGGGGTCGAGAATGGGGACTGCTCGGTCTGCGAGCGCTGGTGTTTTGGACGAAGTAGCGAGGCGAACATGGTGCCCGAGGAATTTTCTTAAGATTTAAATCGGCATAACCGGGGTGATTTGGGGGGGGGGGAGGTTGTATGATGTTAGAGCATTGCGGAGTCAAACGCGGAAGACGCGATAAAGATCGAAGAAAGAGGGAATAAATGAAAAATATCAGAAAAGCCAAAGAGCAAGAAGTTTTGAAGCGGGATTAATTTAGTCCAGAAGATAGCATGTGTAGTACTTTTTTAGTGGAAAATCTACGAAGTAAGCTCCCACCATGTTCACCCCCCACGTCATCGTACTGATACTGATTAGTCCCTTGTTAAGGTTATCTATTTAGATTAGGTATATGTGTGTACCTATGTATATATTTCAGGCTATATATTCTTTAGGTATTTACTTTGTCATTATATCTACCTTGGCAACCTCAATTCAGCTTCAAGGGATGTTATATTTTGTCCATGGATCTTGTTATGTATCTCAACAACACTATGCAGAGGAGGTTTGCATACATAATGCACAGATAACTCCAGGGCTTTGGAACGAGATTCGATAGGTCAGAAGGATTCGCCACATGTGCGACATATAAGGGATAAATGAGATGAGACGAATCTTAAAAAAAGTATGTGGTCTCTAAATGTCTTATAGCCTTATTACCTATGGAGTACTCCCGTGTATATCTCTATTCTACAGAGTATTACTCGGTATATAGTATATAAATATATATATATATATCCCTGTGAACTGCCCTAATATATATTATCGGCGGGGCTAGCCCTGGCTGCCCGTGCTGACCGTTCTGCGTCATATGCAGTAGCGCCTGCATATAGAGGAAATTTAATTTTTTTTTTGTTTTTACATCCTTTGTAGACGATAAAAATTATAAACTCGGATGAACTCATCAATTGACTGTATATGATAGTATAATGGTCTATAATAAGGCACACAAGGCACGTAAGGCACATAAGGAAGAATAGCCACGGAAAATCTCTGCGGTGAAACCGATTGACCGAAAACAGGAATAAGTGGGTCCAGAAAAAGCTTTTTGCATGAAAATATTTTCTGCCCAAGAACTCTCGCTTTTCCTCTCTTCCTCCTCCACAGCTGGTTGCAGCAAGCAATTTCTTTTCTTTCCTTATTTTTTTTATTTTATATCTATACTCCTTTCTGCGGTCTTTTCTTCCAAGCCAAACACACAAAAATTCGCAGATGAACTAGAGTTATCTGCTCGCACTAGATCGTCCTCGAGAGGACTTGTTCCCTCACATCTCCAATTCCGATGTCTCAGCCTGCCAATTCCCTCGAGCAGCCAGTTCTGCCTACCAGTCCACACCTAGGTGGTGCAGTTGGTTACCCAGAAACCCTGCCCAACATGGCTTCTGTCAATGGAGTGGTCAAGCCGGCCTGCATCCCAGTCCGGGGTGGCTCAGACCGGTTGGCTACCCTCGAACTCGCAGATGGCACTGTCTACCAGGGTTACAACTTTGGTGCCGAGAAGAGCGTCTCGGGTGAATTGGTCTTCCAGACTGGTATGGTCGGTTATCCCGAGTCCATCACCGATCCCTCATACCGCGGCCAGATCCTGGTCGTCACTTTCCCGCTCGTGGGTAACTACGGTGTCCCTTCGCATGACGAGAT
Source organism: Penicillium vulpinum (assembly GCF_028829585.1). NCBI lineage: Eukaryota > Fungi > Ascomycota > Eurotiomycetes > Eurotiales > Aspergillaceae > Penicillium > Penicillium vulpinum. The sequence continues at coordinate 5,495,621 of NW_026643242.1, forward strand.
GTGTGAGCTCCTGAAGGACTTGCCCAAGCACTTCGAGTCCAGTCAGATTCACATTTCGGCCCTGGTGGTGGCATCCTACGCCGGTGAGGACTACTCGCACTATCTGGCCAAGTCCTCCCTTGGCGATTGGCTCAAGTCCGAGGGCATTCCGGCTATGCACGGTGTCGACACTCGTGCTTTGACCAAGCGCCTTCGCGAGACCGGTAGCATGCTGGGTCGTATGCTGCTGCAAAAATCTACCTCCAGCCCTGATGTTGCCGGTGCCGCTGGTGCCGACTGGAGGGCACACTTTGAGGAGACTGAATGGGTGGACCCCAACAAAAAGAACCTCGTTGCTGAGGGTGAGTGATCTACCAATCTGATGCAGTGCGCAAACGAGATCTTAGTTTCTGACTTGTTTTTTTCTCTTTCTTAGTCTCAATTCGCGAACCTCGCTTATTCACACCTCCCGCCGATGTCGCCCTCAAACACCCATCGGGCCGTGGAGTCCGCGTCCTCTGCTTGGATGTCGGTATGAAGTATAACCAGCTGCGTTGCTTGCTTGCCCGCGGTGTGGAGGTCCTGGTCGTGCCATGGGACTACGATTTCCCTACCCTTGCTGGAAAGGATTTCGATGGTCTGTTCGTATCGAACGGCCCCGGTGATCCCGCGACACTGACCGTTACCACTAAGAACCTGGCCAAGATGTTCGAGGATGCCCGCACTCCCGTATTTGGTATCTGTCTGGGTCACCAGCTGATTGCTCGTGCCGTTGGCGCTCAGACTACCAAGATGAAGTTTGGTAACCGGGGTCACAACATCCCTTGCACAAGTATGCTCTCCGGCAAGTGTCACATCACTTCTCAGAACCATGGTTACGCTGTGGATGCCAGCAGTCTTCAGAACGGATGGGAAGAGCTGTTTGTCAACGCCAATGACGGCAGTAACGAGGGTATTCGTCACACCGGCCGCCCCTTCTTCAGTGTTCAATTCCACCCCGAGAGCACACCCGGTCCCCGAGATACCGAGTACCTGTTTGATGTGTTCATCAACACCATCCAGTCTACCCTTGCCTCCCCCGAGGCCCTCAACCTTCCCGTCTCTTTCCCCGGTGGCACCAAGGCCGATAATATCCTGGCTGCCCCCAGAGTCTCGGTCAAGAAGGTTCTGGTCCTTGGTTCCGGTGGTCTCAGCATCGGCCAGGCTGGAGAGTTCGATTACTCTGGCAGTCAAGCCATCAAGGCTTTGAAGGAGGAGGGTATCTACACCATTTTGATCAACCCCAACATTGCCACCATTCAGACTTCTAAGGGTCTGGCTGACAAGGTTTACTTCCTGCCTGTCAACGCCGACTTCGTCCGCAAGGTCATCAAGCATGAGCGTCCTGATGCCATCTACGTCACTTTCGGTGGCCAGACTGCCCTTTCGGTCGGTATCCAGCTCAAGGATGAGTTTGAAGGGCTCGGCGTCAAGGTTCTCGGTACCCCTATTGATACTATCATTACTACCGAGGATCGTGAGCTCTTCGCTCGCAGCATGGATTCCATCAACGAGAAGTGCGCCAAGTCTGCTTCTGCTTCCACCATCGAGGAGTCTCTGCGTGTCGTTGAGGACATCGGTTTCCCCGTCATTGTTCGGGCTGCTTACGCTCTTGGTGGTCTAGGCAGTGGCTTTGCAGAGAACATGGATCAGCTGAAGGAGCTTTGCACCAAGGCTCTGGCTGTCAGCCCCCAGGTTCTGATTGAGCGCAGTATGAAGGGCTGGAAGGAAATTGAGTACGAGGTTGTTCGTGATGCCCAGGACAACTGTATCACTGTCTGCAACATGGAGAACTTCGACCCCCTTGGTATCCACACTGGTGACTCCATTGTCGTGGCTCCTTCACAGACCCTCTCCGATGAGGACTACAATATGCTACGAACCACCGCAGTCAATGTCATTCGTCACCTCGGCGTTGTTGGTGAATGTAACATTCAGTATGCCCTTAACCCCTTCTCAAAGGAGTATTGCATCATTGAGGTCAACGCTCGTCTGTCTCGATCCTCCGCCCTGGCCTCTAAGGCCACCGGATACCCTCTTGCCTTTATTGCTGCCAAGTTGGGTCTTGGTATCCCCCTGAACGAGATTAAGAACTCGGTGACCCAGTCCACTTGCGCCTGCTTCGAACCCTCTCTTGACTACTGCGTGGTCAAGATCCCTCGTTGGGATCTGAAGAAGTTCACTCGCGTGTCTACTCAACTGGGTTCTTCGATGAAGAGTGTCGGTGAAGTTATGAGCATTGGCCGGACCTTCGAGGAAGCTATCCAGAAGGCTATTCGCATGGTTGATTTCCACAATCTGGGTTTCAACGAGTCCGATGCTCTTATGTCTATTAAGGGCGAGCTACAGACTCCCTCGGACCAGCGTCTGTTTGCCATTGCTAATGCTATGGCTGCCGGTTACACTGTTGATGATATCTGGAAGCTCACCAACATTGACAAGTGGTTCCTTAGCCGTCTTAAGGGCCTCAGCGACTTCGGCAAGTCTATGTCCACCTTTAATGCTACTTCCGTGCCTATGTCTATGGTTCGCCAGGCCAAGCAGCTCGGTTTCTGCGATCGCCAGCTTGCCAACTTCTTGGACTCCAACGAGCTCGCTGTGCGCCGTATGCGTGTTGAGGCTGGCATCACCCCTATTGTCAAGCAGATTGATACCGTTGCCGCTGAGTTCCCAGCTTTCACCAACTACCTCTACCTTACCTACAATGCTTCCCAGCATGATCTGTCTTTCGACGATCACGGTACTATGGTTCTGGGCTCGGGTGTCTACCGTATCGGTTCCTCGGTCGAATTTGATTGGTGTTCCGTGCGTACTATCCGTACGCTCCGCGAGCAGGGTCACAAGACTATTATGGTCAACTACAACCCGGAGACTGTTAGTACTGATTACGATGAGGCTGATCGCCTTTACTTCGAGAATATCAACCTGGAGACTGTTCTGGATATCTACCAACTGGAGAATTCCAGCGGTGTGATCATGTCTATGGGTGGTCAGACCCCTAACAACATCGCTCTGCCTCTCCACCGCCTCAATGTTAACATCTTGGGTACATCTCCCGAGATGATTGATGGTGCTGAGAACCGCTACAAGTTCTCTCGCATGTTGGATCGTATCGAGGTTGACCAGCCCGCTTGGAAGGAGCTGACTAGCATTGACGAAGCCCGCGGTTTCTGCGAGAAGGTCGGCTACCCCGTGCTGGTCCGTCCCTCATACGTGCTCTCTGGTGCTGCCATGAACACTGTCTATTCTGAGCACGATCTGGCCAGCTACTTGAATCAGGCCGTCGATGTCTCGCGTGAGCATCCTGTTGTTATCACCAAGTACATCGAAAACGCCAAGGAAATTGAGATGGACGCTGTTGCCCGTAACGGTGTTATGGTTGGCCACTTCATCTCCGAGCACGTTGAAAACGCTGGTGTCCACTCTGGCGACGCTACTCTGATTTTGCCTCCCCAGGATCTGAGCCCAGAGACCGTCCGTCGCATCGAGGAGGCTACCCGGAAGATCGGCAATGCCCTGAACGTTACTGGTCCTTACAACATTCAGTTCATTGCCAAAGATAACGACATCAAGGTCATTGAGTGCAATGTTCGTGCCTCGCGGTCTTTCCCCTTCGTGTCCAAGGTCATGGGTGTCGACTTGATCGAGATGGCCACCAAGGCCATGATTGGAATTCCATTCCAGGAGTACCCCCCTGTGGCAGTCCCCAAGGACTATGTCGGTGTCAAGGTCCCCCAGTTCTCGTTCTCGCGTCTTTCCGGTGCCGACCCCGTCCTGGGTGTCGAGATGGCCTCCACTGGCGAGGTCGCCTCGTTCGGTCGTGACAAGTACGAGGCCTACCTAAAGGCTCTCTTGTCCACTGGGTTCCGTCTTCCCCGCCGCAATATTCTTTTCTCCATTGGTGCCTACAAGGAGAAGCTTGAGATGCTGCCCTCGATCAAGAAGCTCCACGATCTCGATTACAACCTGTTCGCCACTGCTGGTACCGCTGATTTCCTCAAGGAGAACGGTGTACCTGTCAAGTACCTTGAGCATCTTCCGGACCACGAGGAGGAGGACATGAAGTCTGAGTACTCTCTCACTCAGCACTTGTCCAACAACCTCATCGATCTGTACATCAACTTGCCGTCCAACAACCGTTTCCGTCGCCCGGCCAACTACATGTCTAAGGGTTACCGTACTCGTCGTATGGCTGTTGACTACCAGACTCCTCTGGTCACCAACGTCAAGAATGCGAAGATCCTGATTGAGGCTATTGCTCGCCACTTCCCTCTGAACATTATCCCCGCCGACTACCAGACTAGCCACCGCACCGTGGTCCTCCCCGGTCTGATCAACATTGCTGCATTCGTCCCGAATCTTGTTTCCGCTGGTTCCAACGATTTCGAAACCATTTCCAAGGCTTCGATTGCAGGCGGTTTCAGTATGATCCGTGTAATGCCAGTCGGCGTTGATAGCTCGGTCACCGAATCCCGTGATCTGAAGATTGTCCAGCAGAACGCCCACGGCAAGTCGCTCTGTGACTTCAACATCTCTGTTGCTGCCACCGCTACCAACTCGGACCAGATCATCCAGATGGCTGGTGAGGTTGGCTCTCTCTTCGTCCCCTTCAACCACCTGTCGGGCAATATCAACAAGGTGGCCACTGTCACCAACCACTTCAGCTCTTGGCCCTCGAGCAAGCCTCTGATCACTGATGCCAAGAGCACTGATCTTGCCTCGATTCTGTTGTTGGCCAGCCTTCACAGCCGTAACATTCATGTCATGAGTGTTACCTCCAAAGAGGATATCAGCCTTATTGCTCTGAGTAAAGAGAAGGGCCTGAAGGTGACTTGCGATGTTTCTATCTTCTGCCTATTCCTCTCCCGCGAGGATTTCCCGGCTTGCACCTCCTTGCCCACCGCCGAGGACCAGAAAGCTCTATGGGACCACATGAGCACCATCGATGTCTTCTCCATTGGCAGCATTCCCTTCCAGCTCGCTGGCAAGGAAGCCACACCCGAGTCCGGTATTGCTGAGTCTATCCCTCTGCTGTTCACTGCTGTCTCGGAGGGCCGCCTGACCATTGAGGACATCACCGCTCGTCTCTGCGACAATCCCAAGAAGATCTTTGAGCTGCACGACCAGGTCGACAGCTCGCTCGAGGTCGAGGTCGACCGTCCCTATGTTTTCCAGAACCCTCAGGCCTGGTCTCCGTTCAACGGCAAGACGATGCGTGGCTCCGTCCAGCGTGTTGTTTTCCAGGGCAAGACCTCCTGCCTCGATGGTGAGATCACCAAGGATGCCATCAAGGGTGCCGACATGTCCAGTCACCGCATCATCATCCCCACCTCGCCTGTGCAGAAGCCCATGACTCCCATGGTTCGTCCGGAGAGTTCCCTCGATAGACATGTGTCTGTCTCTGGCACTCCTGGTCGCCGCCTCCGGGCTCTGGACAACGCTGTACCGGCCATCGGCGAACTTGGTCCTCCCCTCTACGTCGCCTCCTCGCAGCTCTCCCCCTCGCTGGCCGACATGCTCTCCCGTTCTCCTTTCCGTGGAAAGCACATCCTGTCTGTGAACCAGTTCTCTCGCGCCGATCTGCACCTGCTGTTCACTGTCGCCCAGGAGATGCGTCTTGGTGTGCAGCGCCACGGTGTTCTTGACCTCCTGAAGGGCCGTGTCCTGACCACCCTCTTCTACGAGCCCTCCACCCGCACCTCGGCCTCATTCGATGCCGCCATGCAGCGCCTTGGTGGACGTACTATCGCTATCGCCACTGAGCACTCTTCTACCCAAAAGGGTGAGTCCCTTCAGGACACCATCCGCACTCTGGGATGCTACGGCGATGCTGTTGTCCTACGTCACCCCGAAGCGAGCAGCACCGAGATCGCGGCCAAATACTCTCAGGTCCCCGTCATCAACGGTGGCAACGGTGCCCTTGAGCATCCCACTCAGGCCTTCCTGGATTTGTTCACCATCCGCGAGGAGCTAGGCACTGTCACCGGCTTGACCATCACCTTCACTGGTGACCTCAAGTACGGCCGCCCGGTGCACTCCCTCATCAAGCTGCTCCAGTTCTACGATGTCCGCATCCAGCTTGTTGCCCCCAAGGCCCTCGCTCTCCCCGAGGAGATCCGCAAGCTGATTGTTGCTTCCGGCCAGTTGGTCGTCGAGTCTGAGGAGTTGACTCCTGAGATTGTTGCCAGCTCTGACATTCTGTACTCCACCCGTGTGCAGAAGGAGCGCTTCACTGACCTCTCCGAGTACGAGCGCCTCAAGAACACCTTCGTTATTGACAACGCCTTGCTCAAGCACGCTAAGAGCCACATGGTGGTCATGCACCCTCTTCCTCGCAACGCCGAGATTTCTGAGGAAGTCGACTTCGACCAGCGGGCTGCTTACTTCCGCCAGGTATGTTTTGAATTTCCCCTGCTTTCTTAGAACAATATACTAACTACAAATTCCAGATGCGCTACGGCCTCTACTGCCGCATGGCTCTCCTTGCTCTTATCTTGGCTCCATGATTATAAAACTCTTTTGCCATTATATTTATTTGGGAAAGGGAAATCCAAAAGCGCCCTGGATTCACGCGAGACATGTTTTTCCTTTTTGTTTGAAAAGTTTTGTTTTTGATACTCCGTAAGCATCGTGAATAAATCACGAGCTGTATAGATTAGATGAATCTCCGTTTCATTTGACGGTCCCGTTCAGTGTGTATATCTATATTTCTATGTATATTATGTGTGATGTGTGTTTTATGTGTTATGTGTTATGTGTGTGTGTTGTGTGTTTTGCGTGTTTTCCATTTTTGGGGTCATTTGGGGATATTTTGGGGTCATTGGGGTCACTCTGGGTTTTTTGGGTCATTTTGGGTCATTTTGGGTTATTTTGGAGGGGTTTTCTCTTTCTTGGCATTATCTGGGGCTTGGCACTTGGGGGCTTTTTGCATCTTATATACTTCGTACGGAGTATACTCTGACATTACGATTCATTAATTCATTAATTCATCTGAGAACTTCTTTTCACGTTTGAAATATCCAACGAGGATCCTTGTCTCCTTGGAATTCTTCCACATCACCCACATCTCCCATCAACGGGCTCAGTCCCTGGACTTCCCTAAGACGCTTCTTTTCAGTATTTTCCCGTCGGAGAAACTCCCATAGGATCCCAACTACTAGAATGTTGGCAACTAGATATCCCAAAGCAAACCCATGACCTAGGAAGTACCGTGGGCTGCTCTTAGTGCGGTATAACTGTGTTCCAAGGACGGCACCCAGATTGCCAATTGAGATCTGCATGGCGTTGGCAATGCAACGTTTGGTCTGGCCAGACACGTTATTGGCAGGCCAAGACAGCACAATGGCCACAGCTGGGTAAATCCCTGCCGCAGCGAAGATGGTTCCGACATAAGACACACCAGCACGGTGCTGTGATAGCAGCAGAATGTATCCGACGCATCCAATGGCAGATGATCCCATGATAAATGGAGCGCGACTCCTAGTCTTCTCAGAAGCAATCGCAACCCCAATAGTCATGAAGAACGCCACTGCGTACGGAGGCACGGAAAGCAGCTGGGCTTTTGCAGCTGAGTATCCGAGTTCTTTGATGATGGTTGGAAGGAAGAGCGATAAAGTATACAATGGCAAGGACATTGTGTGGAACCCAAGTCCATATAACCAGACTTTGGGATCTTTGAATGCATCCAGTACTGCTGACCAGGAAAATTCCTCGTCCCGAGTGGCATCGCTGTCATTCTTCAGACGCAATTGGACGAACTCCCGTTCCTCTTTTGATAGAAATTCAGCTGTTGATGGGTAGTTGTACACCCAGAAATACGCAACGATTGAAACGGCAATGGTCAACAGCCCTTCCTAATTGATTGTAAGGTTGTGTGGTCTACCAAGATGACATACTTGGGACCTACTAGAATGAAGATCCACCTCCAACCATTCAAGTTTCCCACTCCTTTCATATGAGAAATTGCCTAAAGCCCCGTCAGCTTTTGCTTGTCTATTGGGAGAAAAAAAAACCAACCCAAGCCAAGATGCCACCAAAGGCTCCTGCCAGCGATGCAGCACTGAAAAACAGAGCCACGCGATAATGCTGCTCGTTCCGCTTATACCACATCGACAGGTAAAAAACCACACCAGGGAACAAGCCGCTCTCTGCAACGCCCAAGAAGAATCTTGAAGACAAATATCCAGAGTAATTCTGTACCACTCCTAGGAGAGTAGCGACTACTCCCCAGACAAGAGTGAGAGTTGGAAGCCACATTCTCGGGGTGGTTTTCCTCAAGATGATCTGAATGCAGCTGTTTAGTATATAATCACTTAGACAGGGTATTTATATCAGCAGGCATCGCTCACATTGCAAGGAATCTCAAAAAGAACATAGCCGATAAAGTATAGAGTCAGACCTGTAAGATATTGGTCTCCCGCTATATCTCTCCCAATTAGCCCTCGCCAATTGGATGAAGACACACAAAACGTACACATGTTAATGTCCGTTGTCATTCCTTCTAGACGGGCATTTCCCACGTTGCTGCGATCCAAAAAGGAGAGTAAATAGAGTAACGTGAGGGGTGGCAAAAGACGATAGTCCAATTTCCGCAACAAGGCCTTCTCGTTGATTTCATTAATACTTGAAGAACCACTGGTATCGCTCTCGCCAGTGCGTACATCGTGTTTTTCTGAAGTAGCCATGCTGATTTAGAGAGGAATCAGTCTTGAATTAAGGCTATTGTACATGAAAAGAGGGGGGGGAATAGAGCGAAATATAATACTCGTAGCACACCATCCATTATCCCCCACCATAAAACATATTCCCTAGAGATAGCGAATAGGATCAGCGATGTAGATAAATTAAGTAGGGAATGAGCAATATTGGGGTTGAAATGACGAGACTGGATTTCACGCGAAGATCGACAAGCGGCATAAATACATTACTTTGCCACGAAATTGGCCATCTAGGTATGATGATTCTCTAGCTTATTAGCGTAATTAGATGTAAACTGATATTTAAAAGGATATCTAAAAGAACATATGGAATACGCATTTTTATACATATTTTAGCCTCTCTAAGGTCATCTTGAACTAACTGGATATTTAGATAAAAGTACTTTATACTGTTAGAAAATACTTCAAAGGAGAGTCGCTACCCATAAGTATAGGATGGACTATATGGTCTAGTCTATGTTCAATTTACAGTATTTCTCTCACACTGTATGTTCGTTAATTGACACAGGCATCTCTTACCATTCATCTATCAGTCTCATGCCTTATTCGGCCAGTACTTTTGTACAATGATTTTCTTGTTGACCTTGCCCATGGCATTGCGCTCGATCCCATCCACAACTTTTAGAATGGTTGGGATCTTATAAGGAGCCATCTCGTTCTTGAGCTCAGCGCGTAGGGTAGGAAGATCGAGCGGTGTAATCTATCTCATTGTTAGTCATACAAAGACTGTCCCCACTGTATGGGGACATGAAAACTTACCCCTTCTCGGAACTTGACAATTGCAGCAACTCGTTGGCCCCATTCTTGATCGGCCAATCCGACCACTGCAACTTCTTGAATTGCATGAATAGCCAGCATCTTGCGCTCAACTTCCAATGCCGAAACCTTGTATCCACCGGATTTGATCAGGTCGACAGAAGCACGGCCTTGGATGAAGTATGCACCGTTTGAATCGCGTTTGGCAACATCGCCGGTCTTGAACCATCCATCCGCTGTGAATTCCGAGGCTGTCGCTTCTGGTTTCCGCCAGTACTCGCAGAAGACATTCCCACCCTTGATCTCGATCATGCCGTCTTCATCTACTTCATCCACAATCCGACCAGTTTCTTTTTCGGTCAGTCGGACCTCAACGCCAGGCAGCGGCCACCCCACACTGCCATCGATTCGCTTTTGAATCTCCAGGCCACAACTAAGCGCCATGCCGATCTCGGTCATTCCATACCGCTCCAGCAGAACCTGGCCAGTAATTTCGGCGAATTTTTCTTTGATGGGGGTGGGAAGGGCCGCCGATCCACTGACGACCAGACGTAAAGCACGAGCTCCAGCCCGTGCAGCATCTTCTTGTTCTGTACCGCGGATATGAGCATCGAAGTAGTCATTCAGACGGGAGTAAATGGTTGGTACAGCCATGAACAAGGTCGAGGAGCCATGGTCCTGCCACCGCTCCCATATCACCTTCGGATCAAACTTCGGATGCATTTCTACCGTGGTACCGCTCAGAAAACTAGCAGCCAGGCCATTAATGATACCGTGGACGTGATGGAGCGGCAGCACGTGAACAAGACAGTCTGAGGGAGAGTACTCCCAGGCTTTGGCTAGACAGCTTGCTTGGAAAGTGATATTCTCGTGTGTCGTCACGCAGCCCTTGGGGTTTGATGTGGTTCCAGAAGTATAGATCATCAGGGCGCGGCGAGTGAGCGCAAATGGTGGGGAGAAAGAAGGCAAGGTTGGGGCATCATTTCGAGAGAATGGCTCCAGCCCCATGAATGGTGTATTGGCGGCGCATCCTTCGCGCAGCGACGGTGCGATCTTCTCGAAATGTGGGTGCACAATAATCAATGAGGGGTCCGAATCGCCGATGGTGTATAACAATTCCTTCACTGGGTGACTTGTGCCTAGTGAATGTCAGCATTAAATACAAGAGGTTTTGCAATGCTCGCTCTTTATCGTTTTCACCTACAAAGTGGAACGCAGACACCTCCCGCTGCCCACACGGCCCATTGCGTAGCAACGTAGTCATATCCATTCGGAACCAAGAAGGCAATGCGTCGTTCTTCCAAATCCCCTGCCAATCCCAATTGCTCAATTATGCGCTTTCTTAATGCTGCTGCATCAGCCAGCAATTGAACGAATGTGAAGGATTGTTGTTTGGTGGTGTCAATGACGGCGATCTTCCCGGGGTTCTGTGCATGCTGCTCCGCTGCAGCAAAGAGGGGCAGTGAAGGGATCGGCATATTTGACTTGGTTTGACCCTTTGACACTTTGACTCTCAAGATAAATCATATAATGTAGGCATATGAACCTGGAGGGGTAAAGGTGAAGAATTTCGGGAACATAAGATTCCCCTGTATTTAGCCGATTGCGGAGAAAACGCCCATGTCCACTTGTGGAGTATCAGAAAATACGAAAATACGAAAATAGAGATTATGTCCGGAGTGTGTAGTGTATAGTTAATACTAAAATACTACATGAATAGTATTAAAATCTATCTATATATATATATATCGATTACTGATAAGAGAGAAGAGAGAAGCCAACCTCCCAGCCCCCCTTAGAAAGAATCTGTGTCTATACTCCGTACAAATAAATAGTTGTGACAGCCTGCTAAATACGGCATATATACTCAACACTTCATATATTCACTAAAAGAAAGATAGCAATTAGATCCAAGTGAATTTTAAGTGATATTGTCTTATTTATATCTATAATTAAGATAATTAAGACGAATCATTGAATCAAACAAAAAGAACGTAGTGCTTAAATGAGCCTATTGCTCTGGTTGATATCAGCATTCTCCCATATAGTCTTCTTTCCGCCCTTCAAAGCTAGGTCAAGCATGGCTCTAGCTAAATTATCCAACCTTACCGATGGCCCAAGACTAAACACAAGACTCCGTAGGCTCATATCTTGCGCTAACACCATAGCTGGCCGCATGATATGAGCCTTGAAACCAGGATCATTGGCAATTTCCAAAAGTTCATTCTCGACTTGACCCTAATACTGGTCAGTGAAATTTCGATGGCTCCAGCAGAGGGATAATACCCGAATGTGCCGATATTTCTGCATAAACCAGAGCGACTTAGTCTGATCTCTCTCGGCGGCACCACCGCTACAATATATGAACCGGAATGGTTTCTGGCACGTCTCCCGAAAGACTTGCGCTGCTGCAAGAGTATAGTCTAGGCATACTCGTCGAGCGGTATCATTATTAGGCATATGAGCCTTGCCCAGTGTCCTATAGCATAGAAGATAAGTTAATATTGCTATATGTAGAGCCTTGGCAGTGTATTCATACCAGATACATGCCTCGGCATCTCGAATCTCATCCTGGATTGAGTCAGGGTACGTCATGAAATCCTCGATTAATGCGACTTTGAGCTTTTCATGTGCTGGTAGGTCTCGCCGGCTGAGCGCCACGATCGAGGTGATGGCAGGATGTGCAAGACATTGGGATAAGACTTCGCGGCCGATGAAGCCTGTTGAACCTGCGAGGATGACCTTCATTCATACGATAATGGTTTCAAGTTGACGGAGTGACACGCGAAAAAGAAAAGGGTTGATGGGGCGGCCGGGGATAGCATTTTATCTCCGTCTGTCTCTGTTTTGGCGTAAGATTACTCCGTATACGAGGACAACATAATTATTTGTTCTGCCCAAACATAAGACGTCTTGTTAGATGCAACGGCCATTCATAGGCGATAATCATACTGGATTCCAATTCAAGCTCGCTAATTGGACATCAAATATATCACAATAAATCAACTACAACACAGTCGCCGGGGATGGCGCTGGTACCAGCTCGCCCGGTTGAACGGTACGTGGTCCGTCAAACGATCCTTCACCATTCTCTTCCAGTCCACGAGCGACTAAGTCTGTGAAATCCACACCCACTTCCACCAAGAGAGCGACATGATCGTGCACAATATCGAGGCATTTCTGCCAAACCAATGTGCCACGCTGCACGCTGCTAAGCTGGCGGCTGAGCAGGGCATTGAACCCATCGAGGTGATGTTTAGCCCAGCGAATGCAAGAGCTGCTCATTACGCTAGGGAAGCATTGTTGATAAATACCAATAGTGTTCTTGATCAGGGTAAAATAGACATAGGAGATCTGGAAAATGTAAAGAGGTAGATCACCTTCGAAGATACAGGCCCTAGGAAATCAAGTCAGCATGCAAACATAAGCTTGTGTCATAGAGGACGAAGAACATACCGGATGCGTTGGCCGATCACGTCTGAACGTGCCTTCAGGTAAGTCTCACGCGCTTGATCTTCAAACCCTAACCGAGTTAACCAGGTAACATGAGTCTTGGTAGCCGCCGGGAATGAGTGTTTGTCGACCAGTGCCCGCGAGAGAATGCCAGCAAGTCGAGTCGCTCGTCCGTCGACCTTGAAATTGATGACGTCTTGCGCAATAGTATTGCCCTTAAGACCCTTAGCCAATTTCCGTAGTCGCTCGATGCTGAACACAGATGCCTCGAATCGCTGAAGCGCGATATCAATATCAAGCTCGTCCACCTGCCCTTCAACCCAACGGAGGTTTTGTTGTTTCCCATCCACGTCAATGCGCAGATCAGATTTATCTCTTGGGGTATCAGAGGGGTCGAAAGCCTCTGGCTTCTTCGGGGTGGGAAAGGTGCCGACCGGCCAGATATCCATATGCTTCCAAGGGCTTGCTGGCCGCTTCGGTCTCCGAGCGCATGGTTCGACGCAGATCTTCGACTGTTTTGCGGAAAGTTGCCAGAAGTTCCTGTTTCGCAGAAACTTCGTCATGGCGATATGTAAAGGGTTTAGACCCCACGCGGATGCTGATCGATCTCCCAATGCCCCGATCCAAAGCCTCTTCGCGCGCTTGTCCCGTTCCCAGATTGGCCCCCAGATCAATCATATCAATATCGTTAAGAAGCCAGCAATCTTCTGCCACCAGCCTCGTTGGAACAGGTCCTCGGTGGTTGGGATGACTTTGGTCGACCCGCTTACGCTTTTTCGCAGCCACGAGCAGGTAATCATTCAACAACACAATGTGAACGGGCCGTCTTGGTTTCCATGTGGCTGAGTCCAGCTCAACCCAGTTACCAGTTTCTAGGACAATGTGCCGTCCTGGTGCAGCTGGAAGCCACTTTTGCGACCCTTCCACTGTTTTCCACAACGTTTGTAGCTGTACGCTCCACATGCTCTCGAGGTTGGCGACCGAGCTGCGATTCGTATTGCGCTTGGGGAAAGAGTCCTCCATTGGGGACATGGGATTAGGTGAATTTCCTACGCTTGTTTGTCCGAGCGCCGTTGTCAGTTCCGCCATAAGGGTACGGAGGGTCCGCATTTCATCCTTGAGCTTCTCCGCCTCTTTACTGATCTTGATGAATTGGGTGCGATTCTGATAGACATTTTGCTGAAGATCGGTGGATGTTCGGTTCTTGACTTTGCGTAGGCTTTCTTGGTACTTTTGGATATCTTCCTCGGATGCATTGGCGAGAAGATTGGCCACATCTAACATCGGAAACTCCTGGTTAGCTCTAGCAAACAATACAGTGGCGGGCTAGGGAGCTCTAACATCGATCAACTGGAAGGCCGGGGTCTCTTAGAGCATTGAGGTCGACTTTCGGTGCAGGTGAGTTCGGGTCCGATGGTGATGGTTGTCTAGGAATAGCTGCCGGTGCTAATCCGCGCCCCCCGGGTACCTGAGTTGGAAGTGCCGGAACAGGAGGAGCATCGCCGTCAAATTCAGGTGCGGTATTGAATCGAGTCGAGTATCGCCGTTTCACCAAATCCGAGGTCGCATCGTTCTGGGGTGCCCGTTCACGTGTGGGGATTGCGGATGGGCCTGACTCGGGAGACCTAGTATTGGGAGGTAGAGGACTGGAGATGGGCTTGGGGGCGCTAATCTGAGGGCGCTGTCGACGAGACTTGCTCCTTAGAGTCAATCCTCGACCTTCCATGATGATTTCACTTGGCAATGCAGCAATAATCAAGGAACGGAAACGTCTCGGGAGGTCAAGGGGATGACGCTGCGGATATGCTTATATAATCCATAATAGACTCCGGCCCCGGGACCTCTGCCCTGGTGGACATCCTTGAAACATTTTTATCACCCCAACCACCCTCAACCACTACTGCCTCTCTAAGTCCTCCTACGCTACTAGACTGGGACAAATCCGATACTTCTAATTTGATCTCATCCCACATTTTCATCATGGCTTTCCGAAACACTGCCATCGTCGCCGGCACAATTCTGACGGGAGTTCTCGGTATGTAGCATTCGTCTCGCCGCGTTCTTCAATTTTTAACCCGTTGTAACAGCCTACGCCGTTTATTTCGATCACAAGCGTCAAAGCGATCCTAACTTCCGCAAGTCTTTGAAGAAGAACAACAAGAAGGTCGAACAAACCGCGAAACAGGAGGCAGAGGCCGGCGCCGCAGCCAGGATCGCAGATCTCAAGAATGCGCTCGAACAAGTGAAGAGGAACGGTGAACTTCCAACAGATCTCGAAGAGAAAGAGAGCTTCTTTATGAGCCAAGTCGCATTGGGCGAATCTCTTTGTGCTTCCGAAGGTAAATCGAATCCACTGTCTCGTCTTAACTCGATTCCAAAGGACGAGATCGATATATCTGCTACACACTGCAACCAAGAATAAACAGGTCGCTAATTACATCTCCAGGCTCCCAAGTCGAAGCAGCAATTGCCTTTTGGAAAGCATTGAAGGTCTACCCCCAGCCTCAGGTAAGTACAAGCCATTGTCGATGTCACTTATTTCATCATCTTTTTCATCATTCTAAATGCTATAATTACTCAGGATTTGATCGGAATTTACGATAAGACCGTCCCCAAGGAAACTCTCGAAATTCTCGCCGAACTTATCGCACTTGATGGTGGTCAATCTGCCGGGCCCAAGACTGGCACTGACGATAACATC
The DNA here is from genome assembly GCF_028829585.1 of Penicillium vulpinum. Classification (NCBI taxonomy): domain Eukaryota; kingdom Fungi; phylum Ascomycota; class Eurotiomycetes; order Eurotiales; family Aspergillaceae; genus Penicillium; species Penicillium vulpinum. The sequence goes on from NW_026643242.1 coordinate 5,511,266, forward strand.
GAATAGAGAGGATTGGACCTGACCTAACCTCTCAACAACTTGTATTTTAGACAGATGGAATTCTCAAATTTGTATCACATAATTTATATCGCGGAGAACTACCTAGGAATGTTGCCCAAGGGCTGTGGGGGAGGAGGAAAACAAAAAGAGTGTGGATGGGGGGAGGCTGCCATGTAAGTTGGAGGGATGGTGGCTTTTGCCAAATATTCCGATTAAATGGAACAGAAGAGATACCACCAATCTAACGATACCTCTTTCTATTTGGATTCTTTCCTTTATGAGGTATATACATATTTTTATCCTCTATATAGGAAGACCTCTATAGGCTGGACCATCGTTAGAAGAACCCATCTATCAACTTATCTTTTTCAAGGTTCTTTCGGGATCAAGGCTTGCAGATACAGAGTATAGCTACCTCCGCTGTGCTACGGTATGGTACAATCTATTGCCAAGGCATGCCTTGGTTCCAAGACTTTTTGAGTTAGATGAAGTTCAGGTCTATATGTCAGATTCATTCCAGTCTATAGGGAATGGTGATAGAGGGAGATATATATATGTTTAAACCCACTAATATACTATTAGAGAGTAAGTAGTAAGAGGTTACACATATAACCTTTGGAAGTATGAAGTGAATACTACATGTAGGAAGTTCCGAATTGGGCAGGTGGCTGTTTGACACCTGAAAAACAAGACCACTACGGAGTACTCCGTACTATGTGTTGTACTTGTCTCCGGAGCCCTAACCACAATAATATCACCAACTTTCTAATAACTGTAGAGGCTTTTGAGATTCATGTTGCCTATACCCCTGAATGTATCCCGTAACCTTTCAACACAGCCCAAATAGCCCAGATAGCCCAGATGTGGCGTCCAAGCAATCGTTATTGAAGGGTATCTTGGCCTTGGGGTGGAATTTCTTGGCCGAACTTGGCCCGGGAGGGAGTTTTGTGGGAGGAAAAGGGAGGGAAAGAAAAGAAAAGAGAAAAGAGACTCTTATCTTTCACTCTTTTTTTCTTCTTCTATAAATGTAATTTAACCTAGTATACGGAGTACGGGCTTTTGATTGCCCTACTACCTAGAGTAGTACTATATACGGAGTAGCAATATAGTGTGAAAACCCAAATGTGAAACCTCCAAGCCTCCAAACATCCCCCTATTATTTGTTCAGAGAACTGTTCTCCACTAAATTGAGATCAATTCTTACCATTAATATTATTTTAAGAATATATAACTCATTTTAAGACCATTTTAAGGCCTTTAAATCCTTTAAATCCTTTGATTCCCTTTCTTTCCTTTCTTTGGTTTCAAAGTCGTTCCTTAATAATTCGCGCTGTTGCGCTGTCACTCGTTTCACTTCGTTCACTTCTTACCCCCTCTATATTTTGCTGATTTTACATACCCTCACAATGATCGTATGTGTTGTTGTATTTCCTTCTATTATATCTATTATACCCCCCATAAGCTGACCTTTTTAGTCTTACACTCGTCTCTTCGCATCTGTGTGTGCGCTCGCCAGCACTGCGGCCGCTTTGAACCCAATCGAAGTCAGCGGCAAGGACTTTGTTGACTCGAAGACCAAAGATCGTTTCCAAATTATCGGTGTTGAGTAAGACTTTCATTGCCCCCCAGGGCTCTTTTGCCCCGCAATTATATTCAGTGGCTGATCCCCTCAATTAGTTACCAGCCTGGTGGATCGTCCGGCTTCACCACGAAGCTAGACCCTTTGAGCGATGCAGATGTCTGCCTGCGCGATGCTGCCCTCATGCAGCGCCTGGGTGTAGGTTCATATCTTATATTCTTTATCGTACAGCAACTTATTTCCATAGATCAACACCATCCGTGTCTACAACCTGGAACCCTCTCTCAATCACGACGAGTGCGCCTCGATCTTCAACGCCGCTGGTATCTACATGATTCTTGATGTCAGTAACCCTCTGGCAGGTGGTTATCTGGACCGTAGTGCCCCCTGGACCACCTACAGCGCCATCTACTACAAGCAGGTGTTCGGTGTTATCGAGGGTTTCAAGAACTACGACAACCTCCTGGGCTTCTTCGCTGGAAATGAGGTCATTAACGAGGATGCCACTTACATGGCTCCCAGGTACATGCGTGCCGTTGTTCGTGATATGAAGGATTACATCGCCAAGAACTCCAAGCGCGCCATTCCTGTTGGATACTCCGCTGCCGATATCCGTGACATCTTGATGGACACTGTTCACTACTTCGAGTGTGATCTCAAGAACTCGACCTCTTCCCGCGCCGACTTCTTCGGCCTCAACTCCTACTCTTGGTGCGGTGACGCCTCCTACAAGTCCAGTGGCTTCAATGTCCTAACTGAGGACTTCGCCAACGCTACTATCCCTGTTTTCTTCTCCGAGTACGGCTGTAACGATGTCAAGCCCCGTATCTTCACCGAGGTGCAGGCCATCTACGGCGAGGAGATGACCCAGGCTTTCTCCGGCGGTCTCGTTTACGAGTGGACCCAAGAGGATAATGAGTACGGCCTGGTCAAGGTAAACAACTCCAACACCGTGACCACTCTTATCGACTATGAGAACTTCCAGAAACAGCTCAGCAAGCTAGACATTGACCGCATCATGTCAAGCAATGCTTCGCAGACCAATGTTGAGGCTGAGGAGTGCAGTGTCTCACGAATCACTCACAAGTCCTTCTACAATGCCTGGGATCTGCCCGAGGTTCCTTCCAAGGTCTCTGACTACATTAAGAACGGTCTGCCCGATGCCCCCTCTGGCAAGTTGGTATCTGTCTCTGCCACCACTATCCCCCAGAAGGTGTATGACTCCACCGGCAAGGAGATTACCGGTATCAAGTTGGAGGTGAAGAGCGGTGCCAACACCCCCTCTTCTTCCGGATCGAGCACCTCCGGTTCTTCCTCCGGTTCTTCCTCCGGTTCTTCCTCCAGCTCCGGCACTTCGACCCCCACCAATGCCGCCTCTCTCAATGGCGCTCCCTCACTTGCCCTTGGTGGTGCAGGAGGCTTCTTCATGCTGCTTGCATCCCTTCTGTAATTGTCTTGATAGCTTTTGAGAATTGCATTATTGGGGTCCAGAGTTGGCATTGAGATGACAAAAAAGGCTGATATCGAGTCTTGGTGATCTATTCCCTGCATGGGTTACTCCTTTCTTCTTTGCCCTGCTTTCTTGTGATTTAGTTAATTTGCACATGATTCCTCTGGAACAATTCACGCACTTGGTTCTTCTTTTTGTGTTTTCAAGCGTCCAGCATCAAACTATCATATTTATATTGGGAAGGAGTTGCATATGTAGTGACCAAAATGCATCGTGGCAAGAAATCCCTTTACTTTCTGCTAGTGTATTTGTCACTAATATTATTATTTCTTCCTGTGTTATAAGTATCACATCTTGGAAGAACGATCGTCATATATTTTAGTGCTAATAGCCTTCCCCTGATCGACGCCTTTAGGCCTAATCCTCAAGACCTGCTTTAGACTCTTGGGAATCTCAACTATCGGGATAATTCCATATTGAAGCTTCCTAGGGCCCATTCCCACACAATTTATTTGAGATTTATATTTTGGTATACAACATATTGTTTTTTTCACCAAATGATATTTATACCATTTTATTGTTGATACTTTTGGATAGTAAGGGGGGATAACACCAGGGGGATAAAAGTCAACGAGCACATTGAGAAGTTTGAAGACATCAAGATGCATTCCCTCGCTTCCGTAAAGTCCATTTGTCGTGACGCCAGTGGCCCTATCAACGAGAACACTGTCTATCTTCGTATCGTACAAAAGATTCTCTGGAATAAGGGTGAAGCCTCAGACCCTGTGTCTCGATCTAGTGAAACCATCCAACTTACTCCTCCGGAGCTCAAAGCCTAACAAACCCTTACGGAAAGAAGATTCCCAAACGCACACAAGCGCTTAGCATGGCAGCAAGGAAGGTAGGAGACATCGGGGTCAGTTCTAGGATGATAGATCACCTGGATAGTTTTCGAAAGGGTAGAGGGCTTCGCTCTTGGGGGACGAGAACGGGGCTGATATATTCTGGGAACTGTCGCAAGATACCCAAACGACCATTCGCAGAGTGCTCCTCGAAGAATTGAAGTAAATTCCTTCGAGAGCTCTAGAGGAATGATGCTGATACATGACAGTGTCGCTGCAAGAATCGGAGTACTGCCCGCCGACCTAGACCAACACAGTGCAATATGGAACGAGAAGCAACTATGGATGTCGTATTTTCAGATAATTCGGACTTGGGCCTAGCCTTGGAATGTTTCCTAGTCGTTTCGTAGGCTTCCGAGGCCCCGAGTTCTTTAAAGCAAAATTTCCGATTGGTCCAGAGGTCTTCGAACTATCCGAGATGGATGAGCCTCCCTTAAAACTGGAGTCTGACTCCTATTTTTGATGTTACAGCATGGGGAAGCCCGGAAAGCCTGAGAAGACTCGGATGAATGAATTTACAGCATCCTGTCTTCTCTTTTCCCCTTATTTTGCCTGGCACTGTTACTCGCCAATCAAATGACACCCAAGGAATGTTTCGATTGATACAAATGCAAACACTTGAAAATATTAATAGATCCTCTGGAAAATAACACACAAACATAAGAAATGCAAAATGCAAAACTCGAAATTGACTCTAAACAGCTCTCGCTTTCCCCTTCCCCTTGCCTGACGGCGAGGGAGGTATTGACCCCAGTGCGAGGGATGGGAATTCCTCCCACTCCTCCTCACCATCCTCGCGACTCTTGCCCTCAGCCAAGCTTAGTTGAATCGCAAACTCCAGATCATCCATCTCTTGCTGTCTACTGCTCTCAGCCTCCTCGGCTCCAGGCGATGGCTGTCGAGGCGGATATACTCCCTTGGCATACTTGATAGGGATAGACGACATTTGGTCAAATGGCAGGGTAGCAAATTGTTCATCAAGCAGGCTGAGGCGAATTGCTTCGGCAAGTTCATCATCATCGTTATCGTCCGCGGGATCTTGATGGGGAGACGAAGAGGATGAGACCTCGCCAAGGCCAAACGAACTAGGACCAACAGTGTCGAATGAAGCGCTTGTGGCCGAGCTGGAGACTGTGATGCTATCCTTGGGTTTCGCCGAATCGCCAGAGCACGCCTCCGCGCTTAAAAGTTGGGCATACGCCAAAAGCTGTTCCTCGTCTATATCTGGACCAAGAAGATCAACTCCGAAACGTGCACTCAAATGTGCTCGTTCTTTCTCATCCGCAATCTTTTGGCGCTCCATATCTATGCGTTCGTCTTCAATAAAGTCCTCGATTGCACCCCGACCACTATTATTGAAGCGTTGGCCTTCAGTAGCCCCGTTGTTGCCACGGAGTAAGTAGCGAAGGCGGCGCTTGCTGGTCTTGTACTGATCGGCCTCGGAAGAACTGTAAGACCAGTATCGCAAGTGGGTGCCAAGTGAGACCATTCCACGCAGAACGGTCGGGTCTGTATCAAGGCAGATAGCGCCCGTGGCGTAGTAATTGTTTCCAACACCTAGAATAGATGCCTCAGCCTGCACAAGCCGACGACGGGCTCTGGTTGAAAAACGGGAGTTGATCGTCCGGATTGGCTTGGTGGACGATGCTAGCGGATCCCAGGCCTGCACGAGGCCATCATTACCTCCATGAACGAGGTACAGCGACGTGATAGCTAAGGAAGACACCTGAGGCGAGTCTGTTTGGATGATGCGCAACGAGGAGATGGAATTGGTGATATCTGCAGACTTCGCCGCCGGGGCTCGGATATCCCAGACAAAAACCATTCCAGTGCGGGTTCCAACAGCTAGGTATCGAGCGCGTTGCCCAGGAACTTCCAGGCCGGACCGCGGCTGATCCATATGTGGTAACATTGGGGAGGATGTTGCAGACGAAGTAGAGCTCCCAGACATAGCCAAAAGAGGGTCCTCCTCGCATGTGAGAGTCGCGAAAGTGGATGCATCCAACGCGCTAGTGGTAACTTCCGTAGATTTGCGATCACCAAAAACAAAGTCCGACAGACGCCATCCTGAGTTGGTCGAAGGTGAGCTTACCGGTCCAGAGGATCGAGAATGGGGAAGACTGCTAGTGACGGTTGGACTTGGTATGTTCACCGGGCCGCCGAATAGTGATGGCGGAGTTTCCGTTGTATCCAATAAGGGCTCTGGTGTGGCCGAGCCGGAATCAGACCGAGAAGCAGTGCGCATGAACCGCCGGATCGATGCCTTTGGATCTTCGCCCGAGCCGCGAGCGATGATAATGACCGACTCGCCTGCCCCATACCCATCATCGCCAGCGAAGTCCACCTTAAGATCACGTTGCATGTCCCAACTTTCACAGAATTTGCGGAAGTGTTTGGGCTTGAAAGAGATGAAATTTTCAATCTCCTTCGTTTCAGCAGCAATCTGGTGCTCATTGAGGCCCATGAAATCCGATGATGATCGTGGACTATAGCTTCCGTCGACTAGTTCCCGATTAAAGGGATCTGGACGTGCCACACGCCTGCTCGCTTCGACCATCTCCCAATGCGCGCTTCTGCCAGTCTTCCAAGCCACCTCGTCAAGCTGCTCGGTGTTGAGTTTGGTTGTAAGTGGGATCTCAGGTGCCCGAAGAAGTTCAGTGAGGTAGAAGATTTCTCCTAGGGCATTAAGAGCAACAGCCCAAATTCGTTTTCCTGAATGGCGCTTGGGTGAATACTGATCGTCCACGGCAATGCCAATAATAGGAACACCAGGGCACAGAACCCATCTAGCAGTCACTTGACCTTGCTCGTATCGCCTTTCGTAAGTCGGGTGAGGGCCGAGAGAATATGCAGTCAACACACCCGAAGACGATCCAGACAGTATCCCCACCAGCCCCTGGGTCATCTTGAGGATGTGAGGGGATTTGGCAATCCACACTGAACAGACAGCATGTGTGATCATGTTCACGGCGGGGATGCCGAGTACTGGGCGAGAACCCGAATCTGGAGCTCGCAAGAAACGACCACGCTGCTCCGTCGATGAGATGAAATAACTGCGCCCCTGGGGACAGCCTTCGCCATAAACCATGCCATATGGTTGACTGACGTCCATCACGTTGGGCAAACCGACCATATCACCCGATCCGAGGCCGTATTGCGCTTCACCAGGAAACATATCTGCAAAGTGGTGGAACATTTGGTGGTCGGAGACACCCCAGGTGCCGACTTTTACAGTCGATGGGTCACTGGCAGACGCAATCCCCTGCTCTGCGGCTCCATGAATGAAGAGGGGGTTCTTGTTGGGCCTGAAAGAAGCATGTATGTGACTGACCGGGAAGAGGAGCTGAGATGTATACGTAGCGATGGCACTACCGTGGCGAGCACTCGCCGCGCGTACAGTTCCATTCTTCTTGGGCGGGTCGAAGTGCGCCGGTCTGCCCCGGGCTAACGAGTGCATCAAGCGAGTGCGCAAGATATATTCGCTGCGCCAGGAGGCTAGCGCGGTCAGCCTCGCGAAGAATCGCCTGTCCGACCGTAGGTCTGCTGCTTCGGTGTTGGTCTGTCGATCATCCTCAACAGCATGGGGCCCGGGGAAAAATCGCGAGAAGGCGATTCTCCAAGCATGAGGAGTAGTCACCAGCGCATGAAATCGACGAGACACTAGGGTTATGGCTGATATGGATTGTGGGGGTAGATGCGATAGGATATGGGTGAGAACCTCTGGAGATTACGGTTGTTAGGAATAATTGCGCTGCTGGATTGTAGGACACCTACCATTTGGAAGTGTCTCAAGAGATGCTTGCGACTGTCCAATAAAAGCCACAAAGCAAAATCCAGCATTTGCTGCTTTTCTGGGGGGAGTGCGAGCATTCTCATGCTGGCTCACTCGATGGACTCGATGGGGCGAGGGCGGGGCAGGGCCGACCTTGTTCAAGGACCCATCGGATTCGTCTTGTGTCGACATACTCGGGACGTCTGCAGAGTCTCTGATCTCCTCTCGCTCGAGGAAATCAGAGACTTGAGCGTCGTCGAGGTCATGTCCATGCTGGGTAGGACTGATTATGACTGAGTATGAGTCAATGGGGGGCGTATGTTGAGACACGGCAGTAGGCTCTGGTTGCATAAAAAGGTCTTGACGGAAAGAGGAGGTGGTAGCGACTGAGCCAGCGAAAAAGCCTGGGTCAGTCAAGATATGCTTGGACGAAGAGGAATTGTATGAAAGCGAGGTGGTTTTCAGGAGAGAGAGAGAAATGGGAGAGAGCAAAAGATACCCGAAGGCGAGGCAAAGTGGCCATCCCGCACATTAAATGCGGCTCTGTTCCACTTTGGATATTACTGGGGTTATATCCCTTACATTGAAAAGTTGTCGTTTTTATCTTAATAGTTATAAAACCGAGAAGGGAAAATACATACAAAAAGACATCTAAAAAGAGTATCTGAAGAGACTACTAAAAAAAAAAACTATGCATATGTACTAATGTACAGGTGTATGTACGACAAAAAGACATGGAAGACTGTACAAGTGGTCAACTATTCTTGTATGATGTACTTCGTATATAAAATATCAATTGTTTTATTTCCATTTAAAAATCATCTTATTAACCATTATCATAGTCGTTTCTTAAAGAAAAGAAGATTTCCCCTGCATTTTCTCCCATAGTGAAGTTTATACTGAATGGCCGCTACCCAGAACGCGTTCAGCACGTGACAGCGTGACAGAAGCCAACCAGCAAGCCATCACCAACTCTCTCAGCACGACGTGGTTGCGAAAGTGGTGTGATTCTCCTGAAATGGCTCATTGATACACGGCATTTTCCCAGCAATTTCCCCTCCGTGCCTCACCAAACCCGGTTACTCACATAAACGTCAGCGCTGGATGAGACACGCGAGTTCAGTTGACCAAAATGCCTGGAGCAAATGGTGGGACACTCTCTATATTGAAAGGCTCAGATTACTGATATCTTTATAGATCCGGAAACTATTCGCATTCTCATCGCCACTGATAATCATGTCGGCTACAACGAGCGAGATCCCATCCGTGGGGACGACAGCTGGAAGACCTTCCACGAAATAATGTGCCTAGCTAAGGAACGGGATGTCGATATGGTTCTCCTAGCTGGAGATCTGTTTCACGAGAATAAGCCGTCGCGAAAATCCATGTACCAGGTGATGCGGTCGATTCGCATGAACTGCTTCGGGGACAAACCGTGTGAGTTGGAGATGCTCAGCGATGCAAGTGAGAACTTCCAGGGGGCGTTTAATCATGTCAACTATGAGGACCTGGATATGAACGTGGCGATTCCTATCTTCTCCATCCACGGGAATCATGACGATCCCTCGGGAGAGGGTCATCTGGCCGCACTAGATCTACTCCAAGTGTCCGGCCTTCTCAACTACTATGGCCGGACTCCAGAGTCAGACAACATTCAAATTAAGCCTGTCTTGTTACAGAAAGGCCGAACTAAGCTTGCGCTGTACGGAATGAGCAACGTTCGAGATGAGCGACTGTTCCGCACTTTTCGCGATGGCAAGGTTAAATTCTTCCAACCGTCTGTTCAGAAAAGTGACTGGTTTAATTTAATGTCTGTGCATCAAAACCATCATGCCCATACAGAAACCAGTTATCTGCCGGAGAACTTTCTTCCCGAATTTCTCGATTTGGTCGTCTGGGGCCACGAACATGAATGCCTGATTGATCCTAAGCTCAATCCAGAGACTAAATTCCATGTTATGCAGCCAGGATCGTCTGTCGCAACGTCCTTGGTACCCGGGGAGGCTGTTCCGAAACAGGTCTCGATTTTAAGCGTAACAGGCCGCGAATTTAAAAATGAACCTATCCGATTGAAGACGGTACGGCCGTTTGTGATGCGGGAAATTGTATTATCTGAAGAAAAGGGCGCCCAAAAGCTTGCACGCAAGGAGAACAACCGCACAGAAGTAACTCGGTTCCTCATGTCCATTGTCGAAGAACTGATCGAAGAAGCCAATGCAGAATGGCTGGAGATGCAAGCTGATCGCATTGATGAGGACGAGGATGACACACCAGAGGCACCGCTTCCTCTCGTTCGCCTCCGTGTGGAGACTTCCACCCCTGAAGGAGGCAGCTACGATTGTGAGAACCCACAGCGATTCTCCAACCGCTTCATTGGTAAGGTCGCTAACGTGAACGATGTGGTGCAATTCTACCGGAAGAAAAAAACCGCTTCTAGTTCGCGCAAGGATGATAAATCCATTGATGAAGGTGCCGTTTCTCATCTATCAGCCCTTGACACCGTGAAAGTCGAACAGCTAGTGCGCGAGTTCCTCTCATCACAGTCATTAAGCATTCTACCACAGAATTCTTTCGGGGATGCTGTTGCCCAATTCATTGACAAGGATGACAAGCATGCAATGGAGATGTTTGTCAACGAATCCCTCGAGAGCCAGGTCAAACACTTGTTGGCCTTGGATCGTGACGCTGATGAGATGGATGACGAAGAAAGAGAACAAAGCTCGTTAGTCACTGCTATGGAGAAGTATCGCGGTCAGATGGAAACCATGTTTTCAAAGGGCATAAAAAAGCGAACTCGCGGAAAGAAGCGCTTTAAGCCTAAGCCAGATGGTTGGGATTCCGAGTTTGATGGCGTGTGGGAAGACCAGCCTGGTGCACTTATTCATTCTGATAATGAAGGTGGTGATCCAGCGGAAGAAGAAGCTGGAGAAGATGGGACAGTCCCCGGTCATGGTCGTGCCGCAGCCTCTACTCGAGGTCGCGGTAAGGGTAGGGGTCGTGGTCGAGGTGTAGTGATCGGCCCGCGAACCGTAAAGTCCAAAGCTATCCCAGAACAAAAGACTACGAAGGGTCGCAAGAAGCAAGCAGTTTCAGACGAAGAGTCAGATGTGATTATGCTGGATGACGATGACGACGATGTTATAGCCAATGTCATTTCTGATGATGACGATGATGATTCGCAGGCACTGTTTGTCAAGCAGCCTCGCTCTACTACTACCGTGAAGTCACGAAAAGCTGCCTCTACGACAACGACGACTCAGCGCCGCGGTGGACGTGTTACTGCCTCGCCAGCTCCGTCATCGATTACTGTCGGTGGGACTGCCTCTCGGCGAGCCCCTGCGCGCGGTAAGCCAGCTCAGTCCACGCTCAACTTCTCCGCTTCACAGACCAGTGCACCTCAGTCCTCACGGCCTAGCCGCTCCACCCGCAACATAAGTGTTATCAGCGATGGTATTGATGATGATGATGATGACGATGACGATGACGCTTTTGAAGAAATGCCGACCAACTCGAGGCGTCGTAAGTAATTTGCGATTTACATCCATGGATGTTTATGCTTTTATACATGTATGGAGTTATCGAAAACCACTCGGGCGTTAATATCAGCATTGTTGCTTTCAATCATTCAATCATATCTTCGGAATACATGTATGGTTCGCAACTATCAGATATAGTAATAAATAATGAAAAACCAACAGGGGCAGTACTTGGGGCTGTAGCATTTTGAGACGAGGTATACCAAACAAGCTAGTCCCAACATAGTAAGTATGTAGTTTATATTGTAGAGCACCTTGGCAATTTTGCCTACCACTCGGACCCAGAGGCTTTATGCGCTGATGCCTGAACGAGATCTCCCTCGAGTGGCAAATGTGGCCGTACTTCGTGATAAAGACCAGAAACTATGTAGCTCTCGTTTGTTCTATCAACCCCGCATTCTCAGCCGAGGGACACAAACCACCTCGGGCGTGCAGTGCAAACGTGAGGGAACCCACTAGGCTCAGTCTTCTATTGCCTGATATCCTATTACCTCTGTGTACAAGGACACAAGAAAATACATACTGATTAAAGCACAATGACATACAAGGGCCGACCCATTCGCATTGCAGGTTAGTTTGGCTGCACTCATGATGTACTCCAACTGATCTCCTAGGTGCCTCGGGCTCTGCCTCAGACCGGCGTCGGGCTATTGCTGATTTTGCGCGCCACCACCCGACCGATCCTATTGATGTTATCATTGCTGATTTCATGAGCGAGTTTAACATGACCACTGCCGCAGGTCGGCGAGTGGACCAAGCAATCTCTCAAGAAGCAACAGCCCCAGCCTACGAACCCTCTTTCCTGGAAGCACTTGAGCCAGCTCTGGATGATTTGGCCAAGTATGGAATCAAGCTCGCAGTCAATGCCGGAGTGACAGACACAAAGGGTCTTTACGAGGTGGTGATGCATATGATTGAGGCAAAGAAGCTAGACTTAAAGGTCAGTCAGTGCTTTGCCCGATACTGATCAACAATTGCTCATTTTGAGCGCCCAGGTTGCATGGGTTGCTGGGGATGAGGTGCTATCTACCGTCCAGAAGGGATTAGCTTCCGGGTCTGAATTTCGCAACGTCTACACAGGCGAGCGATTGGCAGATTGGTCATTCGAGCCTATCTATGCCCAGTGTTATCTCGGTGGCCTCGGTATCGCGGCTGCACTTGTAGATGGTGCGGACATTGTATTGTGTGGGCGGGTCTCGGATGCTTCACCTGTCATCGGAGCTGCTTACTGGTACCATGGCTGGCAGCGAGATGAGCTTAACAAGCTGGCGAATGCGTTTGTTGCAGGCCATCTGATCGAGTGCAGTAGCTATGTCTGTGGTGGCAACTTCACAGGCTTCAAAGCCCTGGAGCACGCAGATGGAGATGGCTGGACCGATATCGGATATCCCATCGCTGAGATATCTGCCGAAGGCGATGTTGTAATCACTAAGCAGGCGCATGCCACCGGCGGTGCGGTAACTGTCGATACTTGCACGTCCCAACTGCTCTATGAAATACAGGGACCTTGGTACTATAACTCTGATGTCACAGCGGTCCTCGATGGTATACACTTCTCGCAACGCGGCGTCAATCGTGTTGCTGTTCATGGGGTTCGATCCGGTCCTCCTCCGCCCACCACCAAGGTCGGTATCACTGCACGAGGTGGGTTCCAGGCAGAGGCATGGTGGTTTTTGACCGGTCTGGATATCGAAGCCAAAGCTCGCATGCTGGAAGCACAGATCCGCCAATTGCTGTCACCCTATTCGGACAGATATACATCGCTCAATTTCGATTTATTGGGCTCTTCCCTCTCTGACCCGCACGACCAGAACCGCGCTACCGTGCCGCTGCGCATTGTCGCACAGGCGCGACACGCAGAGGACCTTGCACCGACACGGTTCCTCAAACCTATCACCGATAACATCATGCAGGGCTACCCTGGTGCCACTTTTCACTTGGATATGCGCCAGGGATTCCCGCGTGCCATTTTTGAGTATTATGTCAGTTTGCTGCCACAGTCTGCGGTCCAGCATCGCGTTTACATGCCCTGGAAACCGACAGCATTCACGCAGACTCTCGATATCTTGCCTCCGACAAACACCAGGACTTATCCATCCCGCCAACCCTCACAGCCCATCACCCACAGTGACGGACCTGTTGACCTTACCCACGACTTTGGACCAACGACCCGTGGCCCGCTAGGCTGGATCGCTCATGCACGCTCTGGGGACAAGGGTGCCGACGCTAACTGCGGCTTCTGGGTGCGTCACCGTGACGAGTACCAATGGCTGCGGGCGTTGCTATCTGTTGATAAGGCGCAAGAGCTGTTGGGAGAGAGTGACCGCAAGAACGCTCGGTTGGCGATTGACCGCTTCGAGTTGCCCAGCCTTCATGCCGTGCATTTCCTGTTTCGCAATCTACTAGATCGGGGCGTCGGTGTGACCACCACGGTCGATTTCCTAGGGAAAAATGTGGCGGAATATCTGCGGGCGCGGTATGTTGATCTCCCTGTACGATTCTTGAACCGAGGAAAGCTATAGCACGGAGTTTTGCCCCAGGGTAGAGAATCATAATATAATACTCAATACATAAGTCATGTGATCTATACTTTCATCTGCTATGTAATCTCAAAATTCGCTTATTCTCGGCTGATTAAAAAGGGGAAAAAAAAACAAAGATTACAACATACATGTGTATACACATGTAATGTATACTACATAGTAGAAGTTGAGAATCTCGTACTCCGCATGTTGTACTTCATACTACTCCGTACAACATACCGTACCTTACCCCTTCCCCCCACCGACAGCATCACCGGGGAGATATTAGCCCGTGTCTACGGGTACGGAGGACATCACGATGATCACATTCTACAATAGGCCCACTGCCCCTCTTTTGCACGCTGTTCGAAATAAGGCGGTGTTCGATAACTTCAGTGTACGGAGTACAAAATATCCACTTGTACGGAGCAGGGATTACCGCCTCGGAACCTAGGTAGGAAGTTCGGGATTAATAATTATATATCAAATGATTACCTCGGCCTTTATCCCGAGAGGGGGAGCTTTTGACCCGAGAGGGGCCTCTTTACCCATGCTCTGCGCCAAGGCCGCTTCAGATGGAGGTATTGTAGAAAACATTCCAAGGTTATTCAATGTATTAGTTAACTAGTTATAGTCAACTAACTAGTTAGAACATTCAAGATTATATAATATAGGTTATTCCGATGTTCATGACATAAGAGAAGTAAGTCGATTTGACTATGTCACATATGTAGTTTAATATAATTGAACATAATTCAAAATACCTAGATAGTTTAACATACATATATGTACTTTGTACGGAGTAATTCTTTGAAGATTGCCAAGATTTTATATACAGGTACATACGGAATATATATATTCCGTACATATGTTTTACTCCCGCACAGTACACAGTACTCCGTACATACCTAGTAGTACAGTCAGTGGACATATGTTTTTAACACACCTATTGCCCCACATAGCTCACCGCCCGTATAAGAATATACCGCCTACCTAAAACGTATAGGAAAACTATATATGCGACACTACAAAGGGTATTTTATTGGCTACTGCGCAGCAGACATGTGGTAAATCAAAGTGTGTCATCAATATTATCTCTGTGAGATGATGCCGCACCGGATGGAAGCTCTTATTGAAAGCCAGGGGCTGTATACACCATACCAGATTCATAGTATGAAGGTTTTTGACTGGCATTATATTATATAATCAAGGGGGTGTGGGGCCATGTGTTAAAAACTTATGTCCAGTCACTGTACATAATTACATACAATGTAGAGAGCTTCCACTTACATTGCAAAGTGACAATACAAGGTACAGCAATACATACTATGTATTACATACTGTATTGCTGCAGAAAGTGGTCTAGGTGACGTTTAGGACCCCGCATCAAACAGAAAGGCGGGAAACTGAATTTGTCACCTATATAACATTACAAAGTACGGAAGGGTATACTCGTTACCAAAACCCTTGACGCCTATAAAACCCTTGGAGATCTCCCCTCTTTCTCTTTTTTTGCATCTAATTGTGATACCTGTGAAACAATGTCTCTCTCTACTACCATTAAGACTCCCAATGTCACTTATGAACAGCCCCTCGGCTTGTAAGCTATTACCCCTCCATCTATCATCTCGGTAGCTAACACTGGTTCCTCACCTGCGCAGGTTCATCAACAATGAGTTCATCAAGGGTGTTGACGGCAAGACATTCGAGACCCTGAACCCCACCACCGAGAAGGTCATCACCTCCGTCTATGAGGCTTCCGAGAAGGATGTCGACATCGCTGTCAAGGCCGCCCGCGAGGCCTTTGAGGGCTCCTGGAAGAAGGTGACCCCCTCGGAGCGTGGCCGTATGCTTACCAAGCTGGCCGACCTCTTTGAACGTGATATGGAGATCCTGGCTTCCATTGAGGCTCTCGACAACGGTAAGGCCGTCACCATGGCCAAGGTTGACATCGCCAATGCTTCTGGCTGCCTGCGCTACTACGGTGGATGGGCTGATAAGATCACTGGCCAGACCATCGATACCAACCCCGAGACCCTCTCCTATACCCGCCACGAGCCCGTTGGTGTCTGTGGTCAGATCATTCCCTGGAACTTCCCTATTCTCATGTGGGCTTGGAAGATTGGTCCCGCTATTGCTGCCGGCAACACTGTGATTATTAAGACCGCCGAGCAGACCCCTCTGTCTGGTCTGTATGCCTCTAAGCTTATTGTTGAGGCTGGCTTCCCCCCCGGTGTTATCAACGTTATCTCCGGCTTCGGTCGTGTTGCTGGTGCCGCTATCTCTAGCCACATGGATATTGATAAGGTCGCCTTCACTGGTTCCACCCTTGTCGGCCGTATGATCCTGCAGGCCGCTGCTAAGTCTAACTTGAAGAAGGTCACTCTTGAGCTGGGTGGCAAGTCCCCTAACATCGTCTTTGAGGATGCTGATATTGACAACGCCATCTCATGGGCTAATTTCGGTATCTTCTTCAACCACGGCCAGTGCTGCTGCGCCGGTTCTCGCCTGCTAGTCCAGGAGAGTATCCACGACAAGTTCGTCGCTCGCTTCAAGGAGCGTGCCGCCCAGAACAAGCTCGGTAACCCCTTTGAGGGTGACACCTTCCAGGGCCCCCAGGTTTCACAGCTCCAGTTCGACCGCATCATGGAGTACATCAACCATGGCAAGAACGAGGGTGCCACTGTCGCTCTGGGTGGTGAGCGTCACGGTACCGAGGGCTATTTCATCCAGCCTACCGTTTTCACCGATGTCACCCCCGACATGAAGATCGCCCAGGAGGAGATCTTCGGTCCCGTCATCGCCGTCACCAAGTTCAAGGATGAGGCTGATGCCATTCGCATTGGCAACAGCACCAGCTACGGTATGTATTATTTACATCCATCGCGAAACTATGAATAGTTATTCTAACTGTATCCAGGCCTCGCTGCCGCCGTTCACACTAAGAATATTAACACTGCCATCCGCGTTTCTAATGCTCTCAAGGCTGGGTATGTTTTATCTTGATCAATCTATGATGTAACAAAGCTGACTCCATTACAGTACTGTGTGGGTCAACAACTACAACATGATCTCCTACCAGGCTCCCTTCGGTGGCTTCAAGGAGTCCGGCCTCGGCCGTGAGCTCGGTTCCTATGCCCTTGAGAACTACACCCAGGTCAAGACTGTGCACTACCGTCTGGGCGATGCTCTGTTCTGAATTAATCAAGAAAGAGAAAAAGAATTTAGTTCAATTATTCAGGCCAATGAGATGATGATAGATGATTGGAATTTGTATATAATCTAAATTGAAGAGCTTTCCTATCAACAGCTTCCCCGATACATACATACTATGTACATACTTGTAGCACTTGTACATTTACGACACGGTAATTTGAGAGTAGATGGGTGCTAACACAATGTCTAGGTATGTAGCTTGGCTACTCTGATAATACAACAATAAGTTACCGATAAATCAATTCATCATTGAATGTTGTATCGGTACCTAAGATTGGGCCCCCGTTGTTATCGCGGGTCATTTCATGCCGCTCGGTATATCTCTCCCCGAGGGGGCTCGGCGACTGCAACAATCAACTCCGGGCTAAGCTCGGCGGGTTTCTCGGCAGGATTTTACCGTCTATACATACTCCGTGCTATTATTATTTTGTTCTAGAAGGGTGTAAATGAGTGGGGCGTGTAGAGCCAGTGACTTTGGTATGTACTATGTAATATGTGGTTTCATGGTTTCAGACTGCATGGAGGTAGACTAGTTCAATGTACACAACATCTCGATCAAGATATAAGCCAAGCTAAATGATAAAATACAGTCAATGACTGGTTCCTTGTTTCAAGAGAATCACTTTACATTAGGAACCAACTGCGCCGATCGTGATCCCGTTCGGCAGTTCAAGTCCGACAGGGAGTCCGCAGAGAAACTTGTCGGTATAAGTTCTCCCACACTTGGTGGCGAGTTTCTCTTCGATGTCTCTATGCATGTCATAGCTAGTAATCGTCAGTATTGCCCTGAACCTGAAGTCTTTCAAACTCACGCATTCATCTCTTCTATAGTAAGAACCTTCTTCGTGTCTTCGACTTTATATGTGGGAATATCTTTGTTGATCGAGAAACCTGTTCGTCAGTCAGAAAATAATGCACCACAAGGCTATTGAATGAAAGGGACTCACCAATCCGCTCGTTGATATTGTAGGCCGCCTTGGCTGCTGCTGCCTGCACCCTTGTGGCACGAGGCAGACGCACCTCCTCGTAAATGGCAAGGGCTTGAGCGATATCCCCAGAGAAATAGCGCTTACCAAACAGGAGTCCAAGTGCTGCTGCATCTTCGATAGCCATGCAGGCTCCTTGGCTTTGGTGGGGCATCATCGGGTGTGCAGCATCCCCCAAGAGACAGGTGTTACCGCGTTGAATATACGGGTACGGGTCATGGACCCAGAGACGCCATGGCTTGATCTCTGTCCCGATCTTTAGATGGCCAAACACTTGTCGATCTAGTTCCGGGTACGGTGTGAGAAGTTCCTCAATAGGGCGGTCTTCGGCGCCCCATGCCTGTGTTGAATAATCACCTTGGTCTCGCGAGAAGAAGCAATAGTACGACAGCAGCTTGCCGCCGTTACAGGGTGACAGCACAATCTTATCCCATTTGCCTTCCTGTCCACCCCAGTACTCCAGTGCGCTATCGTCGGAATAATTGACCAGGCCAAGCTCGATGGCATCCTCGGTTTTGACGTTGGCGTGCAAGCAGCTCTGGTCAGAGGGTCGCTTTTCTGGTGTGATTCCCAGAATCCCTCGAACAGCCGATCCGATTCCATCTGCACCGACTATTAGGTCATGGCTCAAGACCTCGCCGTTCTCGAATACGATTGTACTCGTTTTCAGGTCGATATCGCGGCACTATAGCCCAGGCAACATTAGCACATCCTCAGTTCCAGTCAGTTTTCCGTGATAAAAGTACTCGGTAGTTCACTTTGAGAGTTACTGGCGCTCCTTCACCCTCGCCCAGCGCCGAATCCTTTAGCATTGTATGCATATACTGGCGATGGAACATGTTGTAGGCATATCCCCAGCGCTTCTCATAATCGTTGAGGTCGTACACACTAACGGGCTCACCTGTCTTCCAGTCGCGGTTGATAAGCTTCTTCAAAACCACTGGGTCACCCTTGACGACATCCACGTTCCACTCGTGTAACCAGCGGGTTCCGTTGGCAGCACACGAAACCGAAGCGCCGACTTCACCTGCAAAGTCCGACTTTTCATAGATGGTCACAGCGTGTCCTGCACGACGCAAGGCAACTGCAACAGACATGCCTCCGATACCCCCGCCAATAACACCTACATTAAGACGCCTCCAACTTGACATGATGTATGTAGATATATCAATAAAGCTTGAGATTATGAGCTAGGTTGAACCGGAAGCAAAAAGTTGTGAGTTACAAGATATATATATATACCAAATTCTCTCCTCTTGACCTGTTGATCTCTCACCTTATCTTTTCACAAACTTCACCTCGACATTGGCGGATGTTGCACTCGGGTCGCGGGCCGCGCACTCGCGCTTATCGTCGGCTTTTATACTTCACCTGCCTATCTCGAAGTTGTCTAAATCTGTGGGCTAATCCTAAATTAACATCAATGTGAGGGTGAATTACTTACCGTGAATTACAAGCCCAGGGAGAAGGGGAGGTGGGTGGCGGACATCAAACAATGAGGATTCGCTGGTGGTCGCCCACCTGGGAAAAGTGTGACTGCAGGGTGAGAATCCAGGTGAGACCATCTCAGCTAAACAAGAACAGAATATTATTGAAAAACATTGCTCTGAAACAAGGACACACCCGCGATCGGCTACAGACTCTCCGTATATACTTTGTAAACAACAAACACTAGATCAACACTCACGCCATCCCACCAGATTGAAAGAATCCTAGCTGTGGGAAGGAAAGAAGGAAAGAATCAACTAATGGCTTGGCCCCAATCAATGGCGGAACCCCGATTTAACATTTCAAAAGTCCCGCCAAGGCACTGCCGGGAAGAGGTATTATTAGCTTCTTTCACTACCTTGAAGTTAGAGTGGCGTTCATATATAAACTGAGTGTGTCCACCTACAACGGCGCTATTCCCAAAGCGACAATGTAAGTCCGCAGGGGCGCGAAACGGAGGAGTGAGGCTCATCCCCGATCATCCCTATCCACTTCCCCTTTCGGCAATTAAACTCCGGATCGTGTACTTCCCGATGGGGATAATCTGCTGGACAGATTACAGATCTGTTAATGTGGTGTTTGTTCCTTCTGATGATTGGGCCTTGCGAGTCAAACAGTGTTTTGTTAGAAGAGGATTTGGTTTGATTTAGGGTCATTTGGTCAGTTTGGTCAGTTTGGTTGGCTTTTTGTGGATTAGAAGCTCGTTATATGCAATATATTTCGGCCCATCGTTAGCAGTTGTCAATTAATTCCACAAGTTATTGGTGGCATAGTGACTTGAACATTTTGATCGATATCTTCATCACTCTATTCTTCGGTGCTTTCAACTTCGACCTCAGTACGATCATATAACCCATCCCAATGGCATCCCCCCAGCCTTCTTCCATATTCGGAAAAGACGTCGAGTCTGACACAATGACCGTCGACAGTCATATCAAGACAGAGGTAGTAGTAGAAGAACAACCAAAGCCCGCAGGACACTCTCCACCACCTAATGGAGGCACGAGAGCATGGCTCCAAGTCCTTGGGGCCTTTTTCTTGAACTTGAACACTTGGGGTCTCTTGAATACCTTCGGCACATTCCAGTCCGAATATAGTACAGGATTGCTGAGGGACTCATCGCAGTCCTCGATTGCCTGGATTGGATCGCTGCAGGCGTTTCTGATGCTGGTGATTGGGGTTCTGTGTGGACGCGCACTCGATGCTGGGTATTTCTACATGGATATCACCCTGGGTGTCTTTCTTGAGGTGTTCGGCATGATGAGTGAGTTTTGCCACCCATCGACAACGAGAGAAATACTAACCCAACAGTGACTTCAATTTGCAAGGAGTACTGGCAGCTTATCTTGGCCCAGGGACTATGTGTCGGCATTGGTGCCGGTATGTCATTCATCCCAAGTGTCGCCATTGTAAGCACGTATTTCTCGACGCGACGATCCACGGCGCTGGGTCTGGCTGCCACCGGCTCAAGTGTCGGAGGTATTATCTACCCTGTTGTGCTAAGACGCCTGATCGCCCAGATTGGACTGCCCTGGGCGGTCCGAGTCATGGCATTCATCATGTTAGGAACGCTTCTTATCTCGGTCGCTGTCTTGAAACCTCGCCTTCCGCCTCGCAAGTCAGGCCCGCTGATCAATGTCGAGTCGCTGCGGGACCCCGTCTTCGCCATTTGGCTCCTCGCTGCATTCTTCATCTTCATCGGTCTCTACATCCCATTCTTCTACGTCGAGCAGTACGGCATCAATCTCGGCATGTCAAGGGACATGTCTTTCTATATGCTGATTGTTATGAATGCGGGCTCAGTCCCCGGCCGTGTCATGCCGTCCATGATTGCCGACAAGATCGGTAACCTGTCAGTCATGATCCCGTCTGTCTTGCTCACCGGTATCTTGATGCTCGCGTGGATCAGCGTGGAATCTAAGTCGGGTCTGATTGCTATTTCGGTCTTTGTCGGCTTGACAAGCGGCTCTATTCAGGCTGTGCTTCCCGCGACAGTCGCCTTCCTCTGTCCTGATCTGTCTAAGCTGGGCACCAACATAGGCATGACCCTCTTTACGTCGGGTCTGGGATTATTAATCGGTAGTCCTGTGGCGGGTGCGATCCTGGACCACCAGCGAACTTCTGGGGGAGATGTCTTCTGGGGTACGTTGACCTTTTCTGCGCTCTTCATCTTGGCAGGAGGGGTATGCTTGATCATTGCTCGCGTGCTCAAGGTGGGGTTCGCTTTGAAGAGGGCTTGAGATTGTGAATTAGATGGGCACAAGAGGGTTTCTGAGGCAAAATCAGATCATAACTTTGATAGAGGAGGCAATATAGAAAATGTGAATCTGCATGCTTAATTTTCATTAACGAACGCCTGCCACAAAACTGTCTTCCATAGAACTCTTGCCGTAAAAGATCGCGGGAATTGTCGAGGTCAATGAGGACAAGGCGAAGATAGTTGAACGTCGACATGCAACTCGGTAGGGTAGGCGTAGTTGTCGAAGGAGAGAAAGAAAGAAAAGAAGAGAAAGAAAAAAGGAGTTGATAGCGCCTACTGCTGAGTTCTTATGTATCTATTCCCTATCTGTCTATGTGAAGGTGAAGAAAATTAGGCGCCGGCGGATTCAAATTTATACGCCTTCCCACAAGATATTAGACGTGGATAGAATCGTCGAAGTAGATTCGAATGGCGCCATGGAATATGGTAAACATAGATCGGACTGCATATCCAGACTGGGAGATTCCAACCCTGGGTAAAGGTCGCAGTCGCTTGGAAACAACGTGTGAATTAAGGGATCTGGAAGCTGTGCATGGTCCATCCAGTTCGCCGCAATAATATTGGTGGCATTTGGTGGAGCTGATGTCCTGATGGTATTGAATCCTAGTAAGGCAAACATTGAGTCTTGATACTCCCGTTTCAGAGAACGCTCCATTTCGGTTACGATTTCCTCGGCAGCTGTGATACCGACCTGGAAGAACTTGAAATCCTGTTGCGAGCTGTGAAAGTCGTTGATTAGGCTTGAGGTGAAAGTTATTGCGACAGCAAGGACAAGTCTCGTCTTCGCTACAACAGGGCCGAGTCGGTATCTTCCCGCTAGAATCTGTGATAAAGAGTCTAGATATTTCAGCAAAAGCTGTTGAAACATGACCAGCGTGGGCGGGGGGGCATTGCAGACGGTTGTCCCCAGAGTGATGTTCCGCAGGCGAACAACCACAAGACATGCGGTCAATGCTGCGCGGGCAAGATCAGTCCAAAGTAGATGGTAAGCCACGCTAGACAACTCAGAGCCGCTCTGTAACCCTTCCTGCAACTTATAGAGAATGGACACCGAATTGTCCCATGCTTCATAGAGATCGCCCCGCTGTGAATTAGGAAACGGAACTCCTAGGACAAAATTGAGTGTAATGATGATCATGAAGCTATGCACATGCACTGATAACAAGGCTTGCTGGAGCTTTTCGATTGGACTGCATGACGAAGCTCCCTCTTGCAGATTCGGGGGCAATTCACGCAGAATCTTGTGGAAGGAGGCACGCATTCGATCCCGCACCTCGCTTGATAATTGAGGAGTTGCGGAGCAAAGTCGCTGGTGCAATGGAGCTCTCATTATAGCAAGCTTCATTGCAGCGATGTTGAAAGCCTGCTCAGTTGCTTCCTGGGCCTGGTTCAATGAGGTAGCTGGCTCCATGGTTCCTGGGTCAAGGGTCAGAAGGTCGATAGGGGTCGGGAGAGGACAGTCCACATCTTCCAATCGAATACCAAAGTGGGATCCACTACTGATGCAATAGTCGAGGTTCAATCGAAAGAAGCACGCCCATAATCGTTTCCGAACTTCTGCATAGTAAGGGGTGACACCGGAGAACAAGGCCGGATCCCTATGCAAGCCCATGCTCAGAACTATTTGCGTGGTCAGCCCCATAATACCCATGAGACTATGAATCTTGTCAGAGTCAGAGACAGTGATTGTCTTCATGATGATTAACAATAATAAAGCCTGTACGACGCCGATACAAGGCTTTTGGAACCGTGTCGATGTATGAATGCGGCTCTCCGCTTCTTTGAGTATCAGGCGCCCGTGTAGTCGCTCCAACTTGTCAGTCTGCATGGCAATCGCAATGACTAACAGAATCTTGAGAACGTGCACTTCATTGGCGTTGACGCATGCAATCGATATTTCCTCCAGCTCGGTCATTAGGCAGTTCTGGTCGATCACATGGTAGATTTTACCATAAGTTTCACAAAATCGCCTGATCCACTTTTCGCACGTCAATCGATCGGGGAGGAGATTCAATAGCGTCTTATGATCTCCATTCATCACGGCTGGCACCGAATTTGCGACGCGAAGAAGAGACTTGACTTCTGCGAAAATTCTCCACGTCGGTTGAAAATCAACGGTCTTCTCCAGCATGGCCCCTATTACTGGCAAATTGTTGCACACGGCCATCCAATGAGTGCCACCAATCAGCCTTGTTTTGAAGTCCGACCCTTTGAAAGCACTATTAGCATGACTGGCGGTGGACTGGTTATGGGGCGATTGTGGATCGTGGATCTCGCCATCGGGGGAGTGGGGTGCCGGCTGTTGCAACGCGAGTAGATCGATCTCTTTGCTTCGAGAGGATACTCTCGATACTAATGGTCTGGCAAATTCCGAGCCTGCTGGACTTCTGGGACGGGAGTAAGCGCACTGTGTTGCCTTTCCACGATCTTGGCACGGTTTGCATGGTGACTTGCGATTGCAGCGCACTTTGGATTTTCGACAATGATTACATGCCACAGGCTCCCGAAAGCGGGGTCTCTTTCGACCGTTATTTTTCTTGGGGTTTTCGAATGCGTCTGCATCCAGATGGCTGAAGGTCAACATCTCGTAGGTGTAAAGGGTTGGAGATCGAAAAAGGTTGATAAAGAACGAGGATCAGTCTTTGAATTGGGGAAAACGGGGTTTGCTCCTAGGGATAAGGTAGATGGATGTGGTCAGGTTCTTTGTCATCCATGAAATGGCCCCCAGACCTGTAAACCTCGGAGTCATGCGGCCCGCGGACTCGTAGATGGCTGAGCGGGAAGCCTCTGTTCTCCACATACGTACGGAGGAGTATGTACTATATATATACATATATACGTACCTCTATAAATTCTTAGCCATTTTGCTTTACATTTTACATGCGTCTCAACCTTGTACCTTGAAGATCACCTGAAATAAATGCTGATGATTGGAGCCACACTATTGACATTTGGAATGTGCTATGGTGAGTCTTGCAGATGTTTCAAAATAAGATACTAATTGTCTTGGGGTAAGATAGCGTGGGCCAGTGTATATTGGGCATTCTTGCATGGCAATCACTTCAGTAGGTAATTACAGACCCTTTTTTTTTCAATTTTTCATTTCCATTCTTGTTTTCATCTTATAATGGATATCTGTCTGATTTTCCTATAGAGACTCACTCGTTTTGCTTACCTCATTTTTGAATACTAGGTAGTCTGGTGTAAGTCGAGCTTGTCTGTATTTTCAGGTATGTCTCTCACAGCATTCATGTCTTCAAAAAAGATTGACTTTTACTGTATGATAGCATGACAACCTTTCAACCAATTTCTTTTGTACCGAAAAATAGCCAAGATGAAGTTTTGGCTTTGCCTGTGAGACAGATCATGGCTGTTCCGCATGGTCAAAGTGCGGGAACAAATCATTGGTGTCTCTACCTTTCGGTATCCCATGGGAAATCCGTCCAAATTGATTGGCAACCAAGCTACAGTGCTTCAAGCACTATACTTCGAGGGGGTTCCAAAGCCAATTTCATTTGATAGAGATATGAGATCTACAATGAAAGTGTAGATGTAACTGGAAATCTCTGAATTGCGTGGAGAAAGAAGGAAAGAAACTATCTACATGCTAAGACTAAAATACTGGGAGCAATCAGCGGCAGGTCACGTGACCTCCCTGTCAACATCATTATTTCGGAGTTAATGTGCAGGGTGCCTGATGATGCCCAAGCAGAGTTCATTATCGACTTTATTCCTGGGCTTTCAGTCTCGCAAGTTTATGATTTGCTTATCGAGAATGGGCGCCATAAGTATGAGTTTGATGCAGATGGAGTGGGGTGCAGATACTGGACTCTCGGTCAAATCGATCTTTTATATCAAGTCCGATTTGCGACAAACGTCAATCAAATCATAGCAGCAAGATCCGCCATCCTGAAACTGTGGCCAGAGCAGACGCCGCTTGCTCTTGATCAGGGGGCCTATCATTTGTAAGGATCGAGGGTGCGAGTTGTTAGGTAGTTAACTGACAAAATGAGTGAATGACGCCAAATTGACCTCTTGAGTCAGATACGAGAGCAGCATAAGTTACTGCAAAGTTTCAGTATCCAATTTGTAGTGGTATTGGCATTCCTCTCTTTACGAAGTAGAGTACTGTCAGACATCTCGCTCGTCTATCTCCTCGATTTTCCCATACTGGGTGTTTTCTACTGTGAAAATGTATGTGAAGTATGGCTTTAAAACGTGTGAATATCCCGAATTCCCCGGGCACACATCTCAACTACATTTCTACCATAAAGTACAACATCCACCGCTAGCTTATCCTCAGCACCTTGATAAATTTTACGAAGTGGTACAGATCAAATTTCCCATCCTATGGGGGCCTTCTCTCTTCTTTGTTTGAATACTTTAATAGAAACGACTTTGAACACCAAAAGAAAGAACGGAGTGCATATTGGGATAAGTGATTTGAGAATCAATACAAGCGTGTGGACTCGCAATCGTCATCCCCGGAAATATCACGGATACAATTTCTCTCTGTTTCATCCGGGTTTTTCTCCAAGGGTGCCAAATAATTGAAAAAAAAAAGAAAAGAAATAGGTCTTCGTTGGTGTCAGATTAGGTGCATAAGAGACGTTCTTTATGAACAAGGAGACCTTGAAGCGAGTATGTTATGAAAAAATACTTCCCAATTCTAGCTCTGCGTTGGAAACTACTAGTGATATCTTTGGTACTATTCAATCTCCTATAGCCAAACACCGCGTCCTTTCTTTGTGCTTATTTATGGATTATCGGTGATATTAATCGAAGACATAATTATCAATTATTATTCTGAACCGGTCGGGAACTCCATTCTTTGGAGTAGACAAACCTGAATACGCAAACCTATGTTCTCTTCTAATATGAAGAATCCGATGACCAGTCGAGTCAAAGGACTTGGTGGAGATCGAGGGAGAGGGGGATTAATATATTGGTTAGGGAGCTATTTCACAGTCATAAATTCGTCATAAATATACATATCAACGACGCCCTCGACTGCTTCTGAGAATCTACGGAGTACAGGTATCTTATTTGACTTGTCATCATGGATCCTCCCCGTTTTGGATATCTGCGTCGCTCACCACCACCAACTTATTATGCGTCCAAAGAAGATAGGATGGAAGCACTCAATAAGCTAGCAAGGCCAGCTGCAGATGTATCCAGGATTTTAGATGAAGCACAAGTTCCAAACTTTCTCTGGGGCAAGATGGCCCTGTGTTTAGTTGGGGAATGGATGGAGCAAGAATGTGTGAAGATTTCTTACTTGACTCCCTATGCCCTGTTCTTGGATCAAAATTTAACTCTCTAGAATTTCGAATTCGTGATTCTTGATCATATGATCACAGTGGCCTCTAATGCCTTGATCGCTGCCGGATTTAAGTCTTGTACGGACTCTGACTGCCAACAAGTACACACCAAAGGAAATAATACCCTATTCCCACAGCGCATTTTCACCTCGAGTCTCAATATCCTCGACACAGTGTGCTAAGCTGCACGTCAAGTCTGCTTACCTCTGGTGGCTTCCAGACTTTGAGCTAGGTCCTCCTGCTGCAGATCACCCCGACTTGATGCTTTCCAATGATCCTCGACTCCCACCGTTTGCACCCAAGGCATTTTGAGTTCATGGACTGAGATTTATCCTATCAAGATTCTCAATTCAAGCTCTTTCACTGAGTCAGTCTGGTGACTGATTTTTCGAGACCTCGACCATGCCAATTTATACGACAGGATATGGATGGGACTTTTATTCCCACTCATAGAAAACCACACGCACCCCCAACGAGCGATGAAAATAAGACTGCGTCCGAGATTCCAAACTATGTGGGAGGAATTTAATTTGCCCCAAGAGGAGGAAACGCGAAACATATGGACCCCAGCACTTGAACTTATGAAGGAGATGAGGGATAACAATGAGCTACCACCTCCACCTCCCTCTAATTGGTGGGGAACAGCCGAGGAGGCGATAAAACATCAATGTTGGTTGTGATTTGATTTACTTTTGATTTCCCTGTGTTATATTTGATTTTGGGTTTGGTTTTGGTTTGCTTTATTAGATTTGTTTAAAATGTTTCAGTCTCGACTTGCCTTCGCAAAAGGGCATCTAGAGGAAAAAAGAGGGGAAAAAACATTGGATTACCAGGACCGAAACAACTTTCTATGAACCTGAATAACTGATGGTTCACTGCTTTATAAAAGGCGCTTGATGATAGACATAACCCCCAAAGCCGTTTCGGATCAATGTGTCGATTCAGAAAGTGAATACACCTATAGTTTTCTCAAACTAATAAGAGAAATATTTCAGTTTCTTTGAGAAATAGGAAATAAAAGCCCGGACATTAAAGCTTCATATGGTTTTACAATACCTGCGAGGGCAATAGTATCTGAAAATTATGCTTATATAAACCCCCATATTCATAAGCCAAATGCCGTTGGAATATCTCTATTCATATTTAATCATGAAGACGCCAGCCCCTCAATTTCTTTCTCTCAATAATGCTGCTAAAAAAATCTTACATTACCTTCGGGGCTTTGAAGAATTCAAACAAGTTCAAACACTTGTGACCGGTGACTTGGCTTTGTGGAATCATTTCCCCGGCAGTGAGGTGGGAAAGGTGTATTGCCCTCAAATGAAAATATATAATGAATTGAATTCAAAGAAGAAAATGACTTTATTCTGCTGACGGGAAGTGGGATTTCTCATCTTTCTTGGAGATGGATTTGATGATCGGGTAGAGGAGCTTCCCTCAGGGGCGCCGGATCTGTTGAAATTGGGGCTGTCCTTGATGCACCCAAACAGTTTTCGGCAACAACTCAATTTCTTCCAAATCGATTATTCCATTGAGGGCATTCAGAGCGCTGTCTCAATTCAATTCTTACCGAAGGAGATAGTGAGTGAACTCCATCAATGCCACACTGCTCTATTTACATGCTTAACGGTAAAAGTTACCCTATATCCCACAAGAAATATTAACAATCGCAGAGACCAGAAAAAAGCACACCGATGATCTACCATATATCTCTGCTTTGGACTTGCTCGTTTACATGGTTAATTACGACATGAGTGTAGAGACACGAGAGCCATATAAAGATGCGAGGACAATCAGCCAATTCTTGGAACATCTCCAATCAAAGGGACCGGTTATTTCCTCGCCTCAGCAAAGGAAATCTTTGGCTAGCGGATTGAATTAGCTTGTGAAACATGGGCGATGGAATGAAGAGTGGTGGATGCAGGAGCTGGGCTTGATTGAAAAAGAAAAGCGAGACCAGATCTGGTCAGAATAGATAGATGTGTAGGTATACAAGGTAATTCATACTTTTACAAATTTAATGATCGAATACCCAAATTCCAGAAAACAATTTCTAGTTGAACAGCAAGCCATATTCGTTTCTCGGTTACTATAATAAGTAATTGGTTAGAGAGATTATCAGGGGTTATAGGGCTCCAAGATTACAATGCAGCACTGTCCAGAGGGCATTTCTAGTAATTTTGACTTCATATTGCGAACAGTAATTTATCCAATAATAACGAGTAGTTTGACTCATACCTGATTTACTAGGTAGTATTCTGGTAGGAAGTGCTAGTGTCACTGTGACATGTGCCCTTGTGATCGATTTGCGTACTGATTTGATGAAGATCAGGAGAAAAAAAGAAAAAGTCACATATAAGCAGAATGTACGGAGTATAAAAACTATGATTCCATTACACACTTAAGCTGTCAGCTGTCAAATGCAGGGTCTGACCGCGTCACCCTGTTTTGTCTGAAAATTGGGATATAACTGCCTAACCAGACGCCTAGTGCTTCCAAAAATCTCCTTTCTAGAATTACCTCCGAAAAAATGAGATTCAGTGTCCTACGGACCAGTATGACTTTAGCTTTGCAAGCCATAGCTGTACTCTCCCAGTCAGGGTTACAAAAGCGCTATCCAGCAGGATCCTTCTCTATCCTGGCGTACGGTGTTGCCTCTGAGGGAATTAATGTTTTTTATTCTGATGGTAATTATCATTTCTCACATCAGTCTGATGCTCATCTGAACCGGTACTCTAGGACTCGCATATGTCGGCGACTCTTCCAAGTGGGTGTCTGGGTCGGTGACAACCGACGTTACATGTAGGATCCATACTCCTCTTTTACATCATTTCATTTGTGTTTTTCTTTCTAGGGCAACTGCTAATCCCATAGTAGTCGTCTTCAAAAACTCCCAAATCATTGCCACTGCCACCCACAAGGATTACACCTTTGATGCTGACACGTTCCTCTACATCCGTCCCACACCCAATCAGGTGCTACCTGTGGGTTTCACTGGGAACAATTTCGATACGCCCGATGATGCGAAGGTAGATCAATTTCTTTTCTACGGCAGGTATCTCATGTGGCAAAATGAGAATCGACTCCTATGCGATTCGTTCCGTCTGAGGGATACGGATGTCGGCGATATTTACCAGCTCTACTGGGACACTTCGAACCTTTATCCCCCCGGCTTCTTGATTCCGACCGTAAAGTCGTCTGTTTAGGGCAATTTGAAGCTACATCTTGAAGCTCTTTATTTTCAGAGCGCGTATACTCATGCAGTCTTATCAAACATTATAGGTTCTAGAATAGGTCGTCAAATCTTAGTATGCTGTGTAGTAGACCTAAGGTCAGGGCTACCTAGATATGTAATAAGGTCATGAATAGATATACCCCAGTAGTACTTACAGATATTTTATATTATCATATTGTAGTCGATTCGGCGAGAAATGGGAAACTATCCCATAATGACAGGTCCATGCCCTCCCAGTCAAATAAAGTCCCATCAATTATGGGGGGTGTGACAACAACAGCAGCGCCGTCGTTCGAATGTAACCACGGGTATGATGTGACACTCCGCACTCGAAGTGAGGTCGCCTTTCTGGCTTCTTCATCATCTCCCTCTGGTTGTGTCTGCGGAGTTGTCGGGCTGTCGTTAAAACTAAAGATCCGACTGACGTATTGACTCCGTTGCTGGCGGGCTTGGGCCGCGAGTCGCCTGCGCTGGTCGCCTATGGCGGCTTCTAGCATCGTTATTATTTCTAGATAGTGGGCTGCCTGGGCAGACTGTGATGCCAGCATGCGCAAGATGGTCAAGGCACCGCGGAATACACCATCAACCTCAGGATCCACGTCATGGCGAGAGAACATATAGAACCCGAGCACAAGGGCTGCGGCAAAGATGAAAGCCCTATTTGATGTCAGTATTGGAGTGACTAGATGGGTATTTGCGCAGACAAACTTGAGAATACACATATTCTGAAGAAGAAGGCGGGACTGATGAACCTCCAAACATGTCTGCAGCATGTATACAGCAGAATCAATACATGCCGCTGCGAGCTGCGAGTTGACTGGGTCCTCTTCAGGCACCTCCTCACTGGGATCGCCGGTCGAGAGGCTCTGGTGTAACCGGGCCAGCCGGATACCCAAGGCCGAGACGAGGAAAGGTCGGGTGACTAAGATCACCGCAAAATGATATGAACATGCAACATGCATGCTTCCAATTGTATGTTTTCGGAAAGTGCTCTGGTCCTTGTGTTCTAAAGTCGACGTCCTTAATGATAGCGGTAGATGATCACTCCAGCTATTTAATTTGCACAATAGCACGTCCGCTTTCTCTGCAGATGCAGCTTTTTCACTGTAAAGACAGATTATTACTTCGTTCAGGATTAACGATAATTGATACGAAGCCAACAGGCTAGGATCGATCGGTGTGGCCTCAATCCAACTAGGCTCTTCTCGGTTCTCGGGCAATAGAGGTGATATAGCAGAAGGTCTTCCGAGAATCGAACTGACAAGCAAATCGAGAATACATAAGCTCATCCATAATCGTGATCTACTGGAGATCAGCTGAGCCGAGTAGATCTTGCGAGAGGCCTTTACCGTTCATCGCCCTCATGACTTTCGTCGGGGTTTATTAACCCTGGAGAGTCTGCATGAAGCCCCAGCGCCACAGCTGCTCGTAGGGCCACTCCCAGGTACAT
The DNA here is from genome assembly GCF_028829585.1 of Penicillium vulpinum. Classification (NCBI taxonomy): domain Eukaryota; kingdom Fungi; phylum Ascomycota; class Eurotiomycetes; order Eurotiales; family Aspergillaceae; genus Penicillium; species Penicillium vulpinum. The sequence continues at coordinate 5,542,983 of NW_026643242.1, forward strand.
GAATGCCGTGTTTCGGCGGCATGCCCCCAGCATATAGAAGGACATGAGTAGAAACACTCGGACTAAATCCATGCTAGGATCTTCCAGCATGTTGGCAAATGTTCTGGCTTGGCCGCGAGAAAAGTAAAATCGCTCCACCTGAAGGGCCTTTTGGTCGTTTGGGTAGGATTGTGCGCCGATAGCGACCATAAGGTCTATGATGGCCGCCTTCGTCTTTTCCTGGTCAGTTTTGGGCTCTGCTGGGCAAACGAATGAAGATAAAGTGTCGTCGCTAAAGCTCAAATTGAAAAAGCCGCTCGTCTTGCATGTTGTCAGCAATTTACCCACCCTACATAATTGTAATTCGCCCTACCGCTGCGTGATAACTCTGGATAAATCGGTTCTTCTCATCAACAGTGCAACATTCTTCGGAAAAATCCAAAACATCATGATGAGTTTCCGCCTCTAACATATCCCCACTCCTTCCATTATGAGAGAACTGGGACGGTCCGATATGTTGGGTCACTGTATCCCGAAGCAGTTGTAGAAATGAAAGCGAGGCGGCTTTCCCGACGTACACTGCGGACAGTGTCAATCAAATGATTTATATAAAAGCCACGAAATTTTATACCTCGTTCCCCCTGTAGGTTGCGGAGCATGCGCGGATGTGTCCGATGCGTAACTTCAGGCGAGTGTGATCCCGTCTCTGGCGCGTCAGAGTCGGGATAGGCCATACGGATGCGGCTGCCATGGGACTGTGACCTCAAAGGATCTTGCAAATCGACTCCCATTGTCCTCGATGTCCGAGGTGTTTCAGCTGTGGGTTGAGAAGCAGGTACGAGGCGACTGCGGAGGGCTGGACTTGGTAAGGACTTGAATGGGGTGCATGAGCGGCCACGTCCTTTATGGATACAGTTGGTGCATGGGAAATAGCCACTGCAGCGCTTTTTTGATACACGACAGGCAGTGCATGCAGTGCTTGCTCGCAGCCGATTCGCTGGGTGAACCTTGGGGCGTGGCATGTTTGAAGAATCTCAAGTCCGGGTATGTACAAGCTTGGGGTTAGATGACCTCGCGAGATCCCCGCATAGCAGTGATAAAGATAGGCGATAAGCGTGCGCGGCCCGACGTATTTCCGAAGAGGCACTTCTAGTGGATATATGTAGGTACATATACTTACAACGTATACGTATGAAAGAGAAAGACTTCTATTATTACCTCATTTATATACGGAATACTCTAGAAATAAATTGAAAATATGATAAGTAAATGTACTATATACACATCGACCCTTTTGATGCAACCAACGCGACCTTTTGGATAGACACCCCATGTACATACACAATGTACATGTATATATCCGAGGTATGTTGTGGATATAAGTGCTCTGTACGGAGTACATATGGATCGAATCTTATGTTTTGCTGATATTGTACATGATGAGACTCAATAGGGTGGAGAAAAATTACATATGTATATATATCTTATAGGGGGTTTGTTGAAAGATGTTCGGAAAAAGGAGAGATGCATGTTTGCTCAGAGAAGATGATATACAATAATATACAATGAAGTACAGGCCTGGTATCCACTAATTCGAAAGAATAGAATTATAGAATCCATAAAGAATGAAAAGAAAAATAATACAAAAGTACTCCATATAGCCCTGGAGGACCGAAGTTGAAAATTTCTATCGGATCCGCTCTAAACAAAAGGTGTTATTGGACGGGGCCCATAATAGAAAGACCAAACCAAGCAAACAAGGCATATCAAGCAAACAAAAGACATTCTCGCTTAGCCCTAGCGTACTGAGAAAGAATATAAATAAGGCTGCCCCCCGGACCTCGTTAAGTTTTTCAAGCGACTCTACGTATGTTATCCTACACCCCTACGATTGAAAAGAAAAATCATCTTTTCATCACAAATGAATATCTTACTGACCATCTCTACAGTTCAAAGAATCACTTTAGAGTAGACGTCCCCTTTCTAAACTCTTTAAAAGAGCCACAGAATCTCCACCCTTGCTGATGACTACATGTCCTCGATGCCCTAAAGTGAAGCCTTTTTACTCCCGCCTCGACTGTCACGCGTGCTGTTTGCAGTGTCTGTGTTTCGGTCCAGGGAGTGGTGATGATCTTGACCTGGTCTCGGCGTCTGATTTCGGTCGGTCGGTCCTGGTGGGTGTCGAGGAGGTCTGAAAGGTCCTCTTCCGTTTTGGTTGTTGGTATGGAGAGCTGGGAAGGGTTTATGCAGATATGTAGTAATCAGATTTATATTCATCTTATTGGCTCTTCATTCGGATTCTTCCTATTGCCCGTAATATTCATAAGCTAATATAGATGTCTCGGTGCTGATTTTCTTATACACGTGACTCGTGTACCGTGTAGCCAGTTTTACACCTCGACCTCGGCACCGCTGTCTTGACCCAGTTGAATCCTTTGAATATGTACTGTCTTGGTACTGCCTAGTAATGAGTTGGTCATAGTACATATATCAAATCCTTTGCCGCGACCATCATGTAGTTGATAAAACCGTCTCCTGCCTTCGGGTATCATGTCTCGTGAACTGCTAAAGAATTCAATATGTAGGCCCGCCTTCACTTCGCCTCGGTGCCTCCAGTTTTCTCCGAGGCCCCAGCGCTCCCCTTGGGTCCCTTATTCCGTGATCCACGCCCCCCGCGAGATCCGCGGGAGGAGCTAGTGTTACCTCCAGCGTTACTGCTAGCTCCAGAAGTGCTTCCAGCAGCTTCGGTAGGAACTTTAGCCTTATTATTGGCGGTGAAACCCTCGCGACCTTTCCGAGACTTTTCAATTCCGGGATTCTCTTTGCGCTCCAACACCACCACTTGGCTCTGGGCCACCGACACAGGACTCGCAGCAATGGCTTTGCGAAGTGCTTCTGGTTCAGCAAAATCTACGTACCCGAATCCCTTCTTCTTGTCAATCTCGACCTTCGTCACTGCCCCGAATGGCGTGAATGCAGACTCTAGGAGCGCCTCGGTCACACCTTGAGATGGATTGGCGTGCTTGAGGAACGCTTGTTTAGCAGTTGATGGGGGCTTTACTTTGCCACCTTTGGTAGACTTGGCTGGTAGCGTTGTAGGCGGTGTAGCAGCCGCATCGGGTCGCGAGGATGACTCGCTGTCCCTGGGCTTTGAAGAATTGGCTGTGGAAGATATGATTTTGGGAGTTCTGGTGCTCTCTTTCTTGGGCAAATCGGCCGATGGAGTAGCTGAGTCTCGAGCGCTCTCGTTCTTGGATGATGCAGTATCAGTCGGACCACCTTTGCCGCGTCGTCGCCCACCAGATGTGGCGAGTCCAAGATCACGCTGAAGGATCTTAGTGGCTATTGTGACATTTCCGCGCTCTCTCTTCCGCTCTGGAGCTGCAGTTGTATCCTTTGTAGTGTTTGATGGGATAGTCGACTTTCCTCCTTTGGAATTGGCAGCGGCTGCTTGCTTGGTTGCCTTGACAGAGTCCTTGCTTGTCTTTTCTCCTTTAGGTTTCTTGTCGGAAGAATTTGCCGCAATTTCCTTGTCGCCCCGTTGCAGAAGCTTTTTTGCTTGCACTTTCTCCTGCTTTGATTCCTTGTCCAATCGACTGTGCTTGGATTTGGATCCACTGCCGTCCTTTAACTTGCTGGCTTTCTTGTCTTTGATGAACTGTACTAGCGGAGTAGTCATCACGATTTCCTTCTTCTTGTCGTCACCATCAGCGATGAAATCCACAGCCGCGGGCCTGGTAATGGGCTGGGTCAGACCTTCCAAGAAAGCGATGAAGTCTGTATCTTGATCAATCGTGCCTTGACGAGCATCCTTGCGTGAGCGGCTTCCAGGGGTCTTGGCATAAGGTGCAAACTCTAGGGACGGAGGCCCAAGTAGAATGGGGTCATGTAGAGTGTTACGAGCATCCTGGAAAGAAGCCTGGCGGACGGCTTCCGAGAGCAAAGAGACACATTCGGTGGACACCACGTGGATGTATGCTCTTGACGGACGAGATGGCTTGTTGGGACTATATGGAGAATTCCAGTCAGTTGAAACCAATAGGACATTGCGTTGGAGGAGGATGAATCCTACTCTTTCGACACCTTGCCAGGTTTGTACTGGAGCCAGTCGACATTTCCCGCCCCAACCTTCCACTGGTCACCAAGGGCAGTGTCCAGCTCGGCCTGTGTTAGTCCGGGGGGTAAACGCCGAATGAGAAGTTTGAGACGCGGAGCGGGAGGCTTGGGCGTTTTCTTTGCGGGCGCTCCAGAGCCCGACTTTTGCGTAGCTGATGCTGAAATTGGGAGCAGACCGGCTGTGGCCTTGCCGGGCTGCATCATGGTGAGCCTTTTAGATATCAAGGACTGAGGTTATATTTCTCTTTCCCAAGACGAAATCATGGAAATCCCAAAGGATGTTAAACAAGGGAGGCAGCCAGCCCACCCGTCCAAGTTGATAATCCACCGGGGCACCTCACCTCCAAGGTTAAAAGTGCTGTGATTGGACATGAAATTTCACCGCCTAGCTGGTCAGTCAGCATCGTCATGAGCACGTGGACAGCACGTGCCTAGGTAGGTGGCACCGTCTGGGCATTGCTGACATCATCATTTAGCAGCTCAATCTCGCACATTCTCTACACATACACCTGTGCACGATTGATTTCGGTGGTTAAGCTCATTTAATTACTCTGTGCGGCCTTGGAAATCTCCTAGCTTGCTATAGCTAATATTTATCTGGGCTATCGACTAGAATGAAGACTCCCGAGGTCGGCGGTTGGGGCTGACTCCCGGGTCATTCCAGTCTTATCGATAATCGATAAGTATCTCCGCTCTCTCGACCTCCCAACCTTCCAAGGTTGGAACTCTTGATGTTCACAATGAGCGACGAGAAGAGCCCCGTACTAGAGAGCCAAGGAGATGCGTCAAATTTGAGGCAGAAAAAAGTCCATCAAATATCCTCCGGTTCCTCCGGCTATTTCTCTGTATCATCGCAGCCATCACCTGGCTCACGCGGTCGTGCTCTCCTTTTACCCCTCTAAGTATCGAGGAACGGGTACAGAAGATCCTATCGCAGACCCCATTGATTGGTATGGAGATTGGAAAGAACAGTTCTGTATGAAAAATTATGACTGATGACTTAAAAACAGACGGTCATGATGACCTTCCAATCTTGGTCCGGGAACACTTCCACAACCGTGTAAATGATCGCAATTTCACTGAGAATTTCGTCAAGGGGAACTTTCCCGGCCACGTTGATATTCCTCGATTAAGACAAGGTAGAGTTGGTGGTACGTTTTGGAGTGTTTTCGTGCCCTGTCCCGAGAATGGCATTGATTTTTCCGACGAGAATTATGCAGCAAGTAGGGGAACCCAGTACGATTACTGTTGCACAGTATACTCACATTGGAATCATAGGCGTGCGCGAGACGATGGAGCAGGTGGATATCATGTCGCGGATTCAGCAAGCCTATCCCAAGGTCTTCTCCATCCCGCCAAATGGTACCACTGCGATGTCTGCTTTCCACGAGGGAAAGCTCATCTCACCCCTTGGTATCGAAGGCTTGCATTCAATCGGAAACTCACTGGCCCATCTCCGGATCTTCTATGAGCTGGGGGTTTCGTATGCAACTCTGACGCATAATTGCCATAATCGGTATGCCGACGCCGCCATCCTCGAACTTCCAGGCGGTGGAATCAAAAAGTCCGATCCTCTCTGGCACGGTGTCAGTGAAGAAGGCCAGAAGCTGGTGTTTGAGATGAACCGCCTTGGAATGATTGTCGATTTAGCGCATGTCAGCACGGAGACAATGCGCGATGTGTTAGGTGCCGGCAAGTCCGAATGGCTGGGGAGTCGTGCCCCAGTGATTTACAGCCATAGCTCAGCCTACGCACTCTGTCCCCACCCGCGCAACGTACCCGATGACATTTTGGAGCTGGTCCGTGAGAAGAACTCCCTGGTTATGGTTAATTTCGCACCAGACTTCATTTCCTGCACGGCTTCTGACCGCGCCGATGGGATCCCAGACGCGGATCCTATCCACGCCACTCTGGAACGGGTCGCCGATCATATAATGTACATTGGTAAACTTGTAGGCTTCGAGCATGTCGGAATGGGTAGTGATTTTGATGGTATTTCGACGGTTCCTCGTGGATTGGAGGATGTGTCTAAGTTCCCGGATCTGGTCAAAGAGCTTTTCAAGCGAGGAATGAGTGACAAAGATGCAAGTAAGGTGGTAGGAGGTAATTTACTGAGGGTATGGAAGAAGGTGGATGAGGTGGCGCTTGAGATGCAAGCCGAGGGTGCACTGCCCGTGGAGGACTAATTTGAAAGCACTTTGAGTCTATATTGTCGATTTCATGATAGTGATGTTGTGTGAATTTGCAACCACAAAGATTCGTCGGAGTGTATGTCAAAGCAAACCAATTCTGCAAGATAGGTCAACTGCATATTGGAAAGTTCGTTTTGAATTTATTGTTTGCTATCGTAGTCATGGCAGATCAAGCCGTTGACACCAGAGTTCATTTACAAGCATGATAGACCTGAATATAATATGTATAAAAGTCTTTTCTCATGCGATAGAGAATCCTGGTCTATATGTGCATGTAGATATAATTTACTTGTATGGCTCTTCTAGATAGTGGACTATATTTACAATACAGCAGGGCGAGGATATTCATCATTCCTGAAGATTTTCATTCACAGTCTGCCTCAACTAATCCTCATACACAATCAATCGACAAGCCTCATCAGAAAACGCATCCAGCCTGATATCTGGCGAACTCAAATTGACACTGGCGCTTCTTGATTCGCATCTCCGAGGCGTATGTACTGAAAATTGACCATTTAGCAACCAAGGTTGATTGCTATTTTCTGGTTAGCTGATTTTGATTAAGGGGAATCAAGCTTGGACACTAACCATTGGCATACAGTGCATACGAGTCAGCATTCAAAACGGCCTTTGCACTAGTGAGGGATGTCGCAGCGGTATACCCGTATCCGTTGTCATCAGTTCCCGGGCTGTATACTCCCGGAGCATGGGTGAGCTCGTGGAGAGTGGTGGTTGCTTGATCTTGGCTGTGGCATGTGCTAGCCAATGCTGGGAGAGCGCTGTAGTAGAGATCACAATTGGCGATCACATTTTGAGATGGCAGAGTGTAAGCCAAGACGTTGGTCTCACAGCTATTTGTATTTGTAAGCCACGTATGCATAACTATAGCATCTTTGCTCAAAGGAGAGAGGTACTGACTATCCCAAGGTATCTGAGCAATAGTACTTGGTGGCAGTCACCGAGCCGGCCTCTTTTGCCACAGCTTTAAGGCGAGCAGCCACGACACTGCGCGTCGCGGTGCTGGTGGTCTTGAAGTACTCTTGAAACCTATAATATGCGATTAAAACGGGCAATCCTTAGTAAATCGGTATATACATACTTGGTGGAAGATCCCGAAAGGGCAGCTGTTGCGGCTGCGTTCGCGAGAGTCACAGTGTTCTTGAGAGCAGTGCTAAGTGCCGACTTCTTGCTGGAGTCACTGCAGGTTTGAAGGGCACGACGATCGAGTGGCTTGATAGCCTTCAGCACACGGGATGCCTTGACACCGTCAACTTCGATCTTGAGATCGTTGGAACGGTATGGCAGATAGCCAGTGACTGCACCATCAGTGACTAGGGGTACCAGACCGCTCGATTGAAGAGTTAATGGGCCCCCGCTAGACAAGTCACTAGTAGCGGCGATGTCAAATTCATCTTCGAAGGTCTCTCCTGCAGCAAGGGAAGTGAGAGACTCCGAGGTGAGACCTTCGAGGACGAATCGGCGTTTGATTCCCTCAAAAGTGACTTCAGCATCTGGTATAAAGTTAGTATTGAACCGATAAAATCTGGATAGATTTGAGATACCGTTCTTGAAGATATTAACTTTCTTTACGGGTGCGCTGTCACGGAAAAAGTTGAGATGCACAAATGTAACATCTTCGCTGCCAGAGTTCTTCACGACAGCCTTGATACGTGTATCAGTGACATGAGTCAAGGTAATATCGAGTGCAGAAGCCCCATCACTTTCAACTGGCAAGGCGTGCACATACTGTGCCAGAGCCAGAAGTGTCGTTGAAAGGGCAGCAAAACGCATGATGCTCGGAGACCAAAAGACCCAAAAAGGTTGATTTTCTCAAAAGGATGGTTGTAATTCTGATATCTTGAATGCTGTTGAAAAAGAAACACAGGGTGGGAAGAAATCAACTGCTTTATAGCCGGCTGGACGGTCGTTGCAGTTTCGAAACGCGGTTTTCTCTCTCTACACCCTCCATCTCTCCCCTGTCGCCCAGAAGGACGGCGGAACAAAGAGGGTGGTATCTTCTCTGCATGAAACAACTCGATCACACCAGCAGTCAACCTTGTATAATACACGGGAGACCTGCGGGCAATCTTATCACTGGTCAAAGATTTCTTGAGACAGCGATATGCCTAGGGGAAGCCTGCGGGCAAACATGTCACTGGTTGGAGATATCATGAGATATCAAAATCTTCAGAACGATCATCATCGACGCCGTCTTGGCCCGACGGAAACCCGTACCTCTGAAGGGCTAGCATTAGTGAGTTTGGATGTCCGAGGTTTCATGAAGCTGCATCTAATCCACATAATTTGAAGAGCGGGGATTGTTCGATGTAACTCCTCACGATCGGCTCTAGATAGAGAAGAGCTCAGCGCTAAGCTCCGCAAGCCTCTGGGTAGACCTTTGTGTATTTGAGGTACGCATAAACCGGCCGAGGTATGGAATTAAGTGTAAAAGTGGATTCTGCGGTAGAACACAAATATATTGGTAGAATCTGGAAACAAAGACATTATATTGTAGGAACATCAATATACCTCATCCATGGGAATAATAAGATATACCGGTAACAACTGATATCTTTGCCCTGTTCTTGACGACGAATCTGCAAAGCCCCCCATTCATATCACGCCAAGCCCTAGACCCTGCGTTTGTCTTCGGACTCCGGGGCCAAGATACCACCCAAGACGGCGTTGAAGACTTGAGTTCATCAACAATGCTTAGTCTCAGCCATTAGGGGTCTTGTCCGATATAGCCTTAACGTTGGTATAGGCTTGGTTATTGTGATTCGAGGCCCCGAGCAACGTGATGCCAAGTCTACGAGAAAGGAGTGTTGCACGGAGCCCCGGGGGGAATGCGCCAGGGCGCCCTGTTCAGTCGACTTGGCATGCAATTGAAAAACTTGATTGGACTTTGCATGAGAGATCGGCACAATGATCAGCGTTTCCAGATATAAGGCGTGATAACAATCCCTACCCCACACCCTTTCGACCTCGGTGTACTACCGTCAACTTCGTAATTACCCCATTGTCTCTGTTTTTTTCTTTCTTTCTTTCTTTTTTTTTTTCACCCTTTCCCCCTGATCACAAGTCACCTTCTTTGAATGCAAATATGGACTCAAACTTGAGTTTGCGGGTCACCTTGGCCCTCCAGGCACCGACCCTAGAGGCACAAGAACCATTTGCTCTACCAGTCAAGATTTCCGTTCACAACGCAGCAGATTCACCAGTCACCATTTTAAGATGGGGCACTCCGCTGGACCCTCAGGTTGGTGTTCTCGGTGTCTTCGAAATTTGTGACACAACGGACCAACGGCAATTGCCCCTTCCTACTATCATGGTATCACGCAAGCTACCTGCCTCCGAGGATGATCTCGTTGAGATACAAGCACGCCAAACGCTTGATGTAACTCTCAATTTGCCGATGCCAGGTCTTGAAAAGGGGCATGAATATTCTGTTCGTGCACAGGGAACGTGGCATGCGGTGTGGCCAACTGAATTATCTAATGTGACTACATCCCAACTCAGGGATAACGAAGGTGCTATCTGTGGGGACTTCTGCTCTAATGAATCCTCTGTGAGAATTGAGTGAGCTAGGTATTTGTTTCTTGGATACTTGAATTAAAGAATGAGCATGTAATGGACCTCGACGCTGCGTGATTGCTATTGATGCCGAGACTCTCGAACTATTGAATGTGTCATTTTCCGGGAATGAGATATTTTCACTCTCATTCACATGATTTTATGGGAGATAGCAGTTTTGTGTTACATAGTTTGTTAAATGGATTGAATCCGCTGTCTGGTATTAAGGTCAGCTTGTCATGACTAGAATGAAGCCCTGACGCCAAGTTCTTTGTGCACGAATACAACAAGGATGTCTTTCTATAAAGTTCCAAGCCCAAAAGAAGATGCCAGAGCGGTGTTCGAAGTTCTGAAACGAGGTGGTATTGCGATTATTCCAATGAAAGTTGGCTACGGAATCACTGCGATCGATCCGGACGCATTGAACCGAATCTTTTGCACGAAAAGACGAGAATTACATAAGCGACATGCAATGGTTGGCAGTTACTTTCTGCATCGAGATATTCATGTTCTTCCCCCCCGGGAAGCCGGCATGGTCAAACTCTTGACTGTGGACTTGAATCTTCCTCTTGGGATTGTTGCCCCATATCGCCTCGAACATCCAATTATTCAAAAGCTTCCACCGAGTATATTAGCACAGAGCGTTGTTGGAGGCACTCTAGCAATGTTAGTTAATGGGGGGATTTGCTAGAAGAATTGTCTCGACTTGCTACGCTGGAGAAACTTCCTATAATGGGATCATCGGCCAATCTCACCGGCAAGGGAGCAAAGATTATGGTCGAGGACATCGAGCCAGAGATCCTGAAAGTGGCAGATCTAGTTATCGATTATGGGAGACAAGAGTTTGACCATCCTCGAGCCTCTTCTACCATGATCGATTTTAGAACAATGAATGTTGTGCGATACGGGGCTTGTTATGATGTAGTGCAGGATGCTCTCTGGCGATTTTATGGAATCAAAATGCCGGATGATCCTGGAACGTGGACTCTTTCGTCCGAACAAACCTCTGCGAACATTACATAGCATTTCTAGTCAAATTACAGAATTTGATACTCCTAGCTTACTAGCTATTGATAAATCTAGCTAAGATAGCAAAATACGAGATACCAATACTCAAAACATCCTCGAAATATCATAATGCGATAGCTTTGCTTTACACGACCAAAATTTCCCTCTCTTTGCATGTTGCAGGCGAATTTCAGTTTTCACCCTTGATAAACGACATTTGAGAAGCTAAAAGCGATATAAATGTTGCGGAAAGTTGACTCCACTCTCTAAATTGGGGTCAATACAGAAATCCTACTTATATTTTGGTCATCTCCTTGGTGGTCTAATGAGAGCTATTATGAGCGGAATGCAAATATTGCACAGAAAGCACGAGATAAGTTTTACATCAAGCTCATTGTGGTCTATTCAAAAATCACAAGCACCGAAATAATGCAACGTTACTAGATATCTGTTTCATTTTGTTTCTTAAACCCTCACTATTCCATGAGAATATTCTGGAAAGAAACTGGAGAATTTAGCCTTGGCCATTTGTCAGAACTAGATGTAACTGATAGTGACAGTGTCTCCGACGACAGAAGAAGATGTGAGAATCCGATCCTGATATATATCCATGATAGTAGCATTCGATGGCCCGTAAGTATTCCCACCACGCGAAACAACTGCATTGGTGAATACTACAGTGCCAAAGTTGGCAAAAGGAGCCAATGCGTTGTTTATGGAGAAGTCCTCCACAATCCATTCAGCATTGAACTCGCAGAGGTTACTCCCAAGGCCATGGGGGAATATGTGAGTCATAGATACGCCTGTAGATAGATTCTCAACAATCGCAGACCCGGAGTTCCTCGACGTTGCATCGACTGTCGCTTTGATCACATCACCAGCCGAAATTTGGATGTTACTAAAGTCATGGGCATAGTCTGGATACCATTCGTACCACGCGCTGTAGGAAGTAGTGCCTCCTTGAATACAGAAATCGATTCCTGTTTGTAGGATGGCTGTATTGCAAGTATCACCGTCGATGCCAACCCATGCAGAGGCACAGTAATTTGTGTAGGAATTCCCACCACTTGGAAGTTGGGCGATAGGTACTGTGAACTCTCCGGATACCGAAGTGTATCCGATACCAATAAGCACCGCCCCGGCCCAGTTTGAGCTGTAGGTCTCCTGGGATGTTTGGTTCACATAGAGGATTTCTGAGGTGCCTGATTTACAAGGCCTGCTCGTGTGGCGTGTAGCTCGGGCAGATCGCTGTATCTCATCTCCCACATGTCCCCGAGAACTGAGAGGAGAGGCGATGACAGAAGTGGCGAGTAGCACAGCACTAACGAGTGTGGAAGAGAACCTCATAGTGAAAGTTTGATAAAAACAAACTGTTCCAAGTATCAAGAACGAAAAGGGAAATTTGATGCAAGTTGGACGGTGGGTGAATCAAATGCTTCTTACGAAACCCGACGTTTATATAAGTAGGGTTTGTGCCGAATGGTTGTTAAGCTCGGATAGGCCTGAATTGAATCGAAAGACATGAATGATCATAATACGAGATGTAGATGAATGACTCTCAATGTAACATAACATCCATGTGAAATGAAGATAAAAAGCGCAGATGATCGCTGTCGGAGACCGATCACTAGGGTGAATTTCCGAGGTAGCCTCGTGGCCAAAGAAGTGTGCAAGCATCATCTCCCAGTAAACAGTAAAGGTTTCATGATGAAAAAGGTTCCTTGCATATGTATGGATATTACATAGATTCGGACTAATATATACATATATACCGATCTAGGGTAACTACCAGTCTAAATAATCTAATGCTCGCCTTGGCATAGTCCGGCACATGCACTTCGTACGGATAGAAAGAAGCTTTACTACAGACAATGTATTTGAAAATAATAAAATAAGGTTATTTGAGCATCAAAATCTGCCTTGCATTACTTGTGAATGAAACGCCTCTTCCTTGATTTAGCTCCAAATCTGTCCACGAGTCTCTCAAGGCGACAAGCAGAGAAATGGTTGGAGCTGTTGCTTAGGTCTATACGATCCGACCTCTCTCTTTTTATTTCTCTTCCTCCTTTTACTCTCTCTTGAATGCGCGAGTGAGAATAAACTTGGTTCCCTCGAATTTATATCTCTCGATTAACCATGTACTGACACTTCTAAGGGTCTTCCTGAAAAATACTTGCTTGTCTGTCATGCAATGAGATACTAAATGGCAAAATCAAAGGGCGCACAAAGAACGCAGATATGCTTTTCATATTCCCATGCACCATAATGTTGAGGTGACATATGCAATATCTTCAAGCACATATCGAAAGTTTTCAATCTCGTAGTCAGTCTTGTTAGAACGTCTATCTTGCAGTTCTTTAGTCTCTGTCGTCTCCCTAGGAGATGCGTGTATCCTATCCCGTCGGCGGTTTTCCTAAACATAAAAGTTATAGAGGTATACCAAGAAGAAGATCCCGCAGGCGAGTCCTACTATGGACGCTTTGATGCCAGTCTTATCAAGTTAGCACTCAAGGAATAGGAGTGGGTAATGAGAGTGAAGTATTAACTTAATATAAAGGCTATTCCAAAGGATGGAAGAATTGTGGGCCATGTTTTCAATGCAGTATGCGGTGAGCATGAGGGCGCCGACAATACTCTTCTTGGTAAGCCCAGCGACGTTCGAATTAATTAGAATGGGGGATAACGGAATATTGGTAACAAAAACACTACCGAGGCAGAGACAGGTCAACTTTCCCGCCTGATTATCAGAATTCAGCTTCCAAAGCAAAAGCATACCCACCATCGACAGGGCTGTATTAACAATCATCATGATAATGCGAGACTTTAGACCAAGAGGCGAACTCCGAAATAAAGAGAAGAAAGAGAAGCCAAGCACTGCCAATAGGCATCTAAATGAGAAGAGCTTCTAGATGGAGAATCGAAACACGGCGATAATAATGGCAGAAAAACTTGTGATGCCGCCGTTGCAAAAGTTGACACTGAGCATATAAAGCACTAAGGACCACGCTTGCAGGTCTTTGATCGCCGTTAAAGACCTGGCCCCGTTTAGACTTGCCTGTGTTCAAAACTCAAGTTTTCTTTTTCAAACTTGTGTGGACTGCAAGGGCTCATTTTTCTTTTGGTGTGAAAAAAATGGCCTTCGTAGGTGAGTCCGATAGCATGTAGAACAAGCGGACGCCGTAGGCAGAAGTGATAGCGCTCAAGATAAGAAATAACAGGTGCCATTGGCCAAAAGCTGTGGTAGGAATATTGCAATACGGTAAGAGATCAGCCCTCCAAGAAGAAAAATAAAAATAGAATGACCAATAAACCATGCCACCCTAAGTGATGGTAATACATAAGATACGAAAATAGCTGATATGATACCAAAATCTACGATTTTCATGAGTTGTTAAGTTAATATTACTTTGAAAAGCGTCTGCTATACTCTAATAAAAGCGGAGGGATTGGGTTGATAGCGCCATGAACGCGGGCAAATTCAACAGTAGTTAGAGACGACGGCAGTGAGCTCTATATGCAGAAACATGATCCATGTGTCTCTTTTTCTCTTTGTTCCCTTTGTTATGGCAGCCTGCTAACGTTTGCATAGACTTTGTGAGGAGCGAAAGGTTGAGACTACAATATCGGCAGTCTAGCGAATCATATGCCACGTACTCCGTACACGGGTCGGCAATATGTATGTGTGCTTATCCTCATCGGCAACCCACTTTTTCCACAGCCCCCGATAAAAAGTAAAGTTAAAGAGATGAGGAGGGGGAAACACCCATGTTGATGGCTGTGATTTGCCTGTCAAGTTTGTGCTGGAAGAAAAAAACTAGAATATAAAACGAGATACTGAGGATCCTGGGTGCGAGTTTGGCAGTGGAATAAACCCCTAGCTTAGAATGGAACACCTTCACGAAATTTTTACGCAAGATAAGGGCTGGAATTTACTACATCACCATTGTAGCAGTGTAATATTGGATACTACATATATATATATATATATACGCCGGATTAAATTCGTCTGTGGAGAATATCGAGGGAGTTCTACCTGATTGGGTTTCGCCAAGCTCGCCAATATGGCGGATGATAATTTTGTCTTTCCTGTCATATTGCAAGAACTTATCTCTAAGTAGTAACTGGTAGAGTTAGGCATAGCGTTTCTCATTGCCTTCCCCTCTTCCTCTATCATCGGCAAACGTCACGCGGATACTACCTGACCAAACGCCAATCCTTCGTAGTTAAATAAGCACAATTCTTAGGGACTAGGCAAGATGGATTTCAATTTAACCTGGCTAGGATTAAGCAAGACACCTACAACATCATGGCTCTTCCAACTATCAATATCGAGCAAGTGAAAACTTTTGTAGATACCGCAATTGAGGGACTACAACAGGAGTTGCGGGAATTGAACAATCAAGTATGTTTATCCTCCTAGTCGGATTTTTACCTGCAAGGCTAATATTTTGATGATGATGATGATGATGATCAGATCTGGTCGAACCCTGAGCTTGCTTACCAGGAGCACCATGCCCACGATACGATTTGTGATTTTCTCGAGGGACAAGGTTTCACCGTTACTCGCCACGCCTATGGACTTGATACTTCTTTTGAGGCTTTGAGTGGAACTGGGGGGCGATTGATCAATTTTAACGCAGAATATGACGCATTGCCTGGAATGGGTCATGCCTGTGGTCACAACCTGATAGCGACCAGCAGTGTCGCTGCCTTTCTCGCACTGTCGTTTGCCTTGAGTAAATTTAACATATCTGGCAGAGCTCAGCTGTTAGGTACTCCGGCCGAGGAAAATGGGGGTGGAAAGGCCAAACTGATTGATGCTGGCGCTTATAGAAATGTCGAAATTTCCCTAATGGCGTAAGATCTCGCATCCTCGGATATGAAACGAGATGAAATCTCGCTGACTTGATTTGAAGTCATCCTGGACCCAAACCGCTTTATCTGGACGGGGAGCAAACCGATGGTGTAGCTGGAATACTTATGAATGCACGCAAGAATATTCACTGTGAGTCACCCAATCAATTATCTTATTCAATGCTGACGAACACAATTCAATAAGGTGAATTCACGGGTAGGAATGCTCACGCCGGCGGAAACCCCTGGGAAGGGATCAATGCGCTTGACGCTCTAGTCTCATCTTACAATAATGTTGCGGTCCTTCGACAGCAGCTTCTTCCAGATCAGCGTGTTCATTGTGCTTTCTTGGACACACCCAAGGTAGCTAACGTGATCCCAGATTATACAAAAGCTTTCTGGCAGGTGCGCAGCCCTACTTTGAAGGGATTGAATACCCTTGTCGGTAAAGTACGCAATTGCATTGAAGCTGGTGCTCTGGCAACTGGGTGTCAAGTCAAGATTGATGAGTATGCATCCATTTATGGTCACCTATCCACTCACTTAGATAGTTGCTAATGCGTTTGCTTGGAGGGATGAACTGTATACCGATATCCGATTGAATGACACTCTCTGTGAACGCTACCATATTCATATGGGACGGTATGATCGCAATGTTCTCAAGCGCCATAACAAGGTCCTAACAGGATCATCGGACATTGGTATGTGGTCAGGTATTATTCCTCTTGATTCAAAATACTAACCCCTGTATTTCAATAATAGGCAATGTTAGCTACGAGACCCCCACACTTCATACAATGTTCGGGATTCCTTCCCCTCCATCTTCATTCCCACATCACCCGACGTTTGCAGCAGCAGCGGGAACAGATGAAGCTCATACTGAGGCATTGATTGTTGGAAAGTCTTTGGCATTGATCGGGTGGGATATGATTACGGAGAACGATATGTATGATGTGGCTCGGCGTCAATGGACAGATGAGATTGCACGTGAGGAGTAGATGTATGTTGGGTGGATGGGTAATATCATCTAGTACTTCCCAAGGTCATCAGACTGTATAGGAAATCCATTCATTCGGTCCATAAAGGCAAATTGAGCTGTTCAAGCTGGTGCATTCCTGAATAAGTTGAAGTCTTCGAAAGTTGACATACCGAAAAGCCACGCAACGTCAATTCCAAATGTGGGAGCGCACCCGATAGCGCATCCGAAAGAGGGAAATCGTTGGGTGCACGTCATGATGACTCATCCTTCCCCGCGGTACCTACCTACCTAGGTAGGTAGGTACCCGCACTATCTTATCGGGCTCGGCACTACCTGTGGACACTTAGGTAGGTAACTATTCCGACAACTTTCGTATTAATTCTTTCAATTCGCTCTCTCCGATCTTTTCGCTCATGCCCACAAGTTTGACCCCTGGTGTATCCATGCAGGGTTTCGGCCGCAACGGTCCACGTTCCAAGAGTGGTAGGTCATTTCTCTTATGTTGTACTTTGCCACATGGCCGACTAACCGTGGGCACTTCGGGTAGGTTGTACTACCTGCCGCCGCCGAAAAGTCAAGTGCGGTGAAGAGAAGCCATCTTGTGCAAGATGTTCATCCCTGCGCCTCAATTGCGAATGGGGGGTCCCAATTAAGCGTGGGCAAAGCACGCAAATTCGACACCTCGAACCTGCACCGGTGACCTCCGAACAACCCTCTTGCCCGATGCCCAAGGCTGAGGACATTGTCGCGATCCGACCAGATGCCCGTTTCACAAGTCTCTCGCCAGCATCTTGGGGATCCGAAGTCCTTCCTTTTAACGCATTCAGCCCGTCGCGAATTCCGACCCCCATATACCCTTCCTTGAACGTCAATGTCGCGTGCGCCAATTCATTGACACTCACCTCTCTTGACCGACAGTACTTCCAATACTTCCCTTATTCCTCGCTTGTGTTTTACTACATGAAAGGATGGAAGTGGAGCGGCCTCTGGTGAGATTTTCATGCATGTGAGAAATGGGGTACCATGAGTTCACCCGGCTAATGAAATAGCCATCTTTACGAAGGTCCAGCTACATCTAATAGGGTCATAATGCGGATGATCTTGGCACTGAGTGCATCCGATATGCATCGCAATAGGTTAATTGCACGCTCCCAGGATCATGGTCGCTACCATTACAGCCAAGCAGTCAAAGAATTCAGGCAACTGCTTGAGACACCCCGCCAAGTTTCATTACATGATATCGAGATTGTTTTTGCGACGGTGTTTTTGATGATATCTTGGGAGTCGCAGTTTGGACACTCAGTGCGCCATGTAAGAATGAATGGTTTTGTATTCCGACTCTACACCGAATTAATGGATTTCCAGCTTCAACTCCACCTCCAGGGTGTGCGCTCGCTTCTAGAAACACACCCGCAACTATTCCGCATGAAAAGCGTGAATGACATGTTCTTGTCTCCCGGAGTTAGTACATTGGCCAATGATACTGTGACTATGGCCAAGGTCTCCTTCATTCCTGAGCAGCTTTTATTGTGGATTCTGTGAGATCTTTGCTAGCTGTTGTAATAACGACTACCACTGACGAAAATACAGATATATCGATGCTAGCTGCCGTCCCAGAGGTCTTACAGAGTCACTTAACGACTATGTCGCCCAGTCTCAGAATCCCGCTCTACATCCAGAGCATCTGTATCGCTGCGCTCGCCTCTGGGGCCGATGCTTTTGGGGCGAGCAGTATCCGGACGAAGAGGTTCTGGATGACAATGAAAACTATAGAGCTCTAGAGCTATTGCATGCTGGGTTTTGTCTACGCCATCAGACTTGGAAGGTCCTCGTGGAATCCGCGATTGGTACCGACGGCTCCGGAGAAGCTCTGTTCTGTGAGATCCTCGCTATCCGAGAAGTCAGTACAGGGTACATCCCCAGATTTCGAGAGACTTACTGATTGTGATCAGAAATTCTCCGACCTTTTTATCACCTCTAGATTTGCCGGTAGTGTCTCCGCTCGACGTACGCTCAATACTATATACATGGCCGTTGCTACCTTCTACGCCCAGGTCATTCTCCATCGCCGTCTCCTCTGTGTCGATTCTGTACCTCTGGGCATCCACCAACAAGCTACAGCAGGAATCATTGACATTGCCCAAAAGCAATTTTTGTCTGATCCGAAGCTCCTTGGGCGTTTACACTTGCCGCTGCTTATGGCAGCGATTGAAACCAATGATATGACACAGCAAACATGGCTCCGCCAGCGCCTATGGGAACTGCGCGATTTTCACTCCGAGTCTGCTTGGGCGCATGATGTGGCCGAGCAGATCCTGGCCCAGCAAGTCGTGAGCCAGGGACAATTTGTCAATTTGGCCGAATTTTTACTAAAGCGTTTTCATACGCAGTGAACTCTAAGCTTCAGGACTACTCACATCTAGGCCAACACTAATATCTGATGTCTTACGTCACTATGCATAGATGTCGATTCACATCCAGCGGCTTTGCATAGTTTCCCTTCGTCATAGGTCACATCCCTCGGCTTTCCAGCCAATAGAAGAAGTAAGGAGTGCTTTTCAGCTATGAACTTGTTTCCGAAGCTACTCGAAGTGATAAAACAGAAGAAACATCATTCAAACCCCTTGCAAATCCCCATTTATTCTGCCCCAAACAGTTCCTATCATAATTTTCTATCAACTATGTTAGATTTTTGACAACTAGAATCAACCCCCCTTAAATTATATGTCATAGCTGTTGTATCCTTCCTCCACACATGTGGTGAAGAACCTACGTTTGGCGTTTTAGGAATCCAGCAAAGAACTTGCCGATTTCAAGATAATCACCTGGACCAATAATAGCAGACACGTCTAGTGATCCGAAATTGTCAGTTATAAGTAGTCTCACAATCAAGTATTTGCTTACATTGATCTGGCCGAACAATAATAAGAGCACCTTGTGCCGGGTCAATGCCAAGATATTTGTATGCATGGCCATGGCCGTCATTATAACTCTCGTCGTCGTAATAAATTTTGTGTAGGTCTAGATATTATAGGTTAGAGACGGTGAAAAATTGGAAACCAGAATATCTGCACCTCTTGTTTGGGATTTACCAGAGACTGGATAAAAGCACTCGGGAATCTGTTCCAACTCAACATCCTGACGCTTTCCATGCCCGATCAAAATGGTCTCGATGAGGCTGTCAAGATGTTGATCCTTGGGAGTGAATGTGTGGATGGGACCATCGGCCGCGCTCAAGTATTCTCCTAGCTATGCGATTCATTAGATAATGCCTATAAATAGTTTTATAGTGACAAACAGACCATGCTGAGCTTTGATTGGTTTTCTGGCACAGCCAGGTCACCAAGAAAGGCCATGATACGCCACCGGCCATCGGACTTGAGAGACTTCATGAGGTGTAAAGGCTTAGAGTCACAGAATCGCACGACCTGTGCGCTGGGTAGCCGCATACCAACGGTCACGTTAGAGACGAGCGTAGTCGATTCCAATGCGGAGGTGATAGATGAGACCTCATATTTGGCTGTTAGACCTGCGGTGTATTTGCCAGATTTAATGAAGCCTTCTTGGAATTCGGCAGGAGAGGTTGAGGCCCCAGAAGAAAACAACTTGGAGAAATAACGGTCAAATTTAATGAGATCAATAGCCACCTTTTGACGTTCTAGGACATAAGTCTCCAGAAGTGAGGAACTGGCCAGACCAGTCAAAATGTGGCCCAGCTTCCAGCCAATGTTGTAGCCATCTTGTAAACTAACATTCATACCCTGGCCAGCTTTTGGGGAGTGGGTGTGGCAGGCGTCACCAGCGAGGAACACCCGGTTGTCCTTGTGGAAGAAATCGGCATGACGCTGGCCGATCGCATACGCCGACCACCAGACTGTCTCCACAAACTCTACCTTGTAAGGGTGGAAGATACTTTGTGCCTGTGCCTGCAAATTCTCCGGAGTCACCTCTTTCGGGTTGGTTCCCGGGGTAAGTTCAATATAGAACCTTGTCAGATTGTCGCTATCGCCTTCACGGGGAATAATCAAGACATTCCCTGATTTTGAGCGAATAGTTGACTTCTTGCGAATGTCCGGGAAATTGGTTCGGGGTACTATGTCCATGACACCCCAGACGGCATCGCTGCTGTCTCCAATCATTTTATACCCGAGCGCTTTGCGGACAATGCTGTGTGCCCCATCACAAGCCTGATAGTCGAGTCAGAAATCATATTAACCTCAAAAGGCAACGAGCACCTACCAGTGCATATTTGGCTGCAAAAACTTCTGTCTTTCCATCCTTTTCCGCAGTGACTTTGACTGGATAGGCTTCATGATCCTCGACAGAGGCGCTATCAAGTTTGACATCGGTTACATTGTAGCCATAGTCGATTCGTTGGTCATTATATTTCCGCATTAACTCTATCAAGAGCCCGTTGATACGTGCCTGGTTCAAAATAACGTGAGGTTGGTGTGATAGACCTGGTTGGGTATCCGCCGTCCGCCCTGTCCGCCTGATGGTGCCTGTACCATTGTCGGCCCAGAAGTTTACCTCTAGAACATGATAGGCCTCACGAAGAAGTTCTTCTCCAATCCCAAAGCTTTCAAAGATCTCCACAGTGCGACATTGCACGCCGTCAGCTTGTCCCATCTTCATAGGACCACCCCGCCGTTCGAGTACCTTGCACCGCACCCCATACTTAGCGAGCCATGTGGCAGCACAAAGACCGGCAGACCCGCTGCCGCAAATGAGAACATCGACTTTCTCCATTGCTCAAATTGGTATATCGGTTTAGTTCGTGCTTAGTTAGTATATCCGAGACCTTATATGGTGAACCTGGAATGAGATCCGTGATGAGATCCGGGATGGGATCCGGGGGTCGGGATTCGTTCCGGTGGGGGATCGCCAGACAGAGAAAAGAGGAAAGCCTTGGCCAATCTGTTGAATCTCTCTCACTGCCTATTACCGACCCCATATTTAATTTACTTGTTGCTTCCAATTGGGGTTGTTCGGCTCTTTGAGAAATATCAAGTCGAATATCGGCTCTCTCTACTCAAATCTGGAGTATCTGGTTTCAATGCTCCCTTTTGATTTCTCATGTCCAAACACAAGGCGTATGCATCATTAATTCTGGTCTAAATCATTATATAATGCTCATCCTTCCGCCCAAATACTAAACCGAACGCCAGCGCCGGTGTAGAACTCGCATCAAATCTTACAAGAAGTACTCGCTGCGCCCAGGCCGTGAAGTTGGAACATGCCGCTGATCATCGCTAACTGCACTGAACAGTTTGAATGTGGGTTTGAGATCCTCTCCGATCTCACAGACCGAGGCCAGATTTCCACATCGGTAGCAGTAATTTGGCGCGCTCCAAACGGTGACGACGTTTTGGTTGTTGAAATGGTATTTATAGCCCTCGTTGACCAGTTGATGAGCGCGTGCGATCAATGAGAGATCATTGACATGGCAGAACTCATCAGCCACCCTGTCTCCGAATAACCATCCTATAAATTGTCAGCTTGAAAGAAAAGAAAAGCGGGAAAAAAAGTTCTCACCTGCTCCTCGAGGACTGACAGCCCACGTCTCCACGTCATCCGGGTCAGACCACACAAGGTCACAGAAGGCACCCTCGTGGGGAATCTCCTGCGCGCGGGCTACCACACGGACTTGGTCCAACGTGCGAATCTCAGGGCTCAGACCACCGTGAACACATAGCACCTTGCCATCAATAATGGCCCCCAATGTCATGAAATCGAAAACTTGGCAGCATGCCTTCCATACCGAAGCACTGCCGTATTTTTGGAAGCATTCTTCGTAGAAACCATATACCTGGGTAATCTGGCGCGACTCATGATTACCACGAACCAGTGTGACTCGATCGGGGTATCTATTTGGAGTCAGCAGTGAAAACTTGTCATCATACGAGGAGCTCTCACTTTGCTTTGAGACAGAGTAAAAGTGTTAACGTCTCTAGACTGAAGTATCCACGGTCCACGTAATCACCCAGGAATACAAAGTTGCGGTTAATCTGGAGATCTTCGGGTGTACCGCTCGCCGATCGGCTTCGTGCACTTGTATCTTCATCATTGGAGTTCACGTTGGGGCCACGGAGCTTCTTGCGAATTTTGGGGTCTGAGATGCTTGAGGGGGGTTCGATATCGGCGGAGGTAATCACGGAGGGAGAGGTCTTCGGGGGGTCCAGTTCTGTGCCATCAGGCATACCTCCAGAAACTCGAAAGAGCTCTAAGAGATCGTAGAATTGACCGTGAATGTCACCACAGACTGTGACAGGTGTCGATACTGGTTGGATATTTGATTCTGCAAACAGAGTCAGAATATATCAACCGAGTCGAGATAGACCACACTTGCCCTCCATCATGTATTCCTTGACAATCTCACATAGCTGCTTCATATGTGGCTCCGATAGATACTTGCAATCCTTCGCTGCCTCCAGCCACTGGTCAGGGCCCGCATTACGCTTAAGTTTGGCAGGACCCGGTTGAGGAATTTTGCTCTCAGGCATGATAAAAAGAAAAGAATCGAAGAGAAATGGCGAAAGAGAGTGAAGAACAAGAAGTAGAGAAATGCATGTGAAGGAGGAAGTGCAGTTGGTGTTTCCCCCGCAAAGCTGAATTTCACCCTTGGCCGCCTTCGTCTGCCGAAATGTTCGACTATTCGCCCTTTTTTTTCTTCTTCTTTTTTCTTTACAATGTACTCAACGATATGGTATGATACAGTTCATGTTCATCTTGTCTTGTTTAGTACGTGGGCCTGACTAAGAATATTCAGTTGGTCTAGTATTTCGAAACACGCCCCGTCGCTGTCCACCTAGTATACTCACGACCGACCTTTGCATACGATATTTGTTCCTCGAGTTATATTCGGACTCGTTAACGCGCTTTGTACAATGTGAACATTGCTAGATCCGAAGCCGCGATTGGATCCACGGAATAACACACCAATAACACGATTAAAGGGAAGATACGCTTATGTCTCACTGGGGTGAATGTTCAGTAAAAAGGTGCGATATACAGGGGAACAAAATCTATCTACATATAACCCATAGAAATGCAATCAACCATCAATTTTACTAAGAAACTCGGTCACAACCTCCGCGAATGCCACAGGCTGCTCCACCATGGGGAGATGGCCGGCACGGTCGATGATCTTAAGATCGGCACCACCACGTAGATCTGCGGCCATCTTCTGCATTGTCTGGGGCAGGACACCGTCATTGGCTCCAGCGACGAACAGGCCTGGCACAGTGGCAGCTGCCATGCGCTCACGGATATCATAAGCACAGAGGGCATGCACACTATGAGCAAATCCCTTCAAGCTGTTGGTGCGTACAGCCTCCTTGACGGGTGCAAGGACCTCGGGCTGAGTCTCGTATGATTCCGGCACGAACCAGCGACGGGTGGTGACCTCGGCCAACTCTTCACCAACAATGGGCTCCTTGGTGTCTGGATCGGTAGAGCCTTCCTTCTCGCAGATGGCGACACGGTCGCTCCATGCCTTTCGGTTGGATTCGGGGGCAGAAGAGTTGGTGTCGCATGCGATGAAAGCTGCAACGCGCTCCGGGTAAAGGAGAGAAGTGTTCAAAACGGTCACACCACCCAGGCTGACACCGATCAAACGAGCGGCCTTGGGAGGCACACGCAGAGCCTCCAGCAACGTAGCCAAATCGAAGGCCAGTAAATCGATGTTGACAGGCTGCTCACCACTCTGCGAGCGTCGGCCTCTTGTCAAATAGCGTACGACACGGTAGCGTTGGTTCCGTTTATGAGCAAAGAAGGCGTCAACGAATCGATCCCAGATGTTCCAGTTGACTAAAATGGAGTTGCTCAGTACGATGACAGGCGCGTAGGGGTCGGTGCTACCCTCCAGCCGGTAAGGGATTTCAACGCCGTCAGAAGTAGTGACGAATGACTCGACAGCTGGGCGGGTGGTTGATGGAAATGTGCGAGTGCGGCCATCATTGGAGTTCCAGGATCCAATGACATCCGGGGCAGCCAGCGAAGTGAGCTCACGGGGAGCAGGGCCAAAGGTATAGTACCACTCATATACGCGACGCTTCTTAGAGGTGACCACTTCGCTCATAAGACGCGATCCCCATGGGGTATTCATGGCGGCCTTGTGGGCATCGCCTCCAAGACCATTCACGGGAGCATACTCGTACAGAGTCAGCGATTCGCGCGGGGCCGCGGAATCGATTGCCGCAGTGACAAAACGGCGACTCCGGCGCCATCCAGGCACACGGGAAAGCATCTCAAAATGTTCCTCGCGGTACCATTTTTCCAGGTCAGCTTGTTTGGTGGGGTCGGGTTGAGTGGCGACCCGGACAGCGACGAGAACGCTACCCCGGGTCTCGGTATCTGTATCGGCTTGATCTTCTAGTGGGCGGAAGTTGGGAGCACTGCGCTCCTCCACTAGATCGTACAGTAGACGACCGACGTCGATTTGGGCCATCGTTTTTTTTTCGCGATCAGTCTTGATCAGGTCGGTTCTTAGATCCAAGTAGGTCTCGCGGGTCAACTCATCCATGTCGGTAATATCGTACAAAGCCACATATTCAGGCTTTTCTCCATCTGTGGCACGAAAACGAAAGCCATTAGTGACAAAGGGCAATCGCAGACGAAGAGGTCCATGTTCAGTGTTGTACCAGTCGTGGAATTGGGTGTCCGGCAGCGAGCCCTTGGGCTGCATTGTCACATAGAGAAGACCGGGAGTAGGCATTATGAAAAGCTTGTAAGAGAGACAATGCACTCAATAAACAACTCAGAGTGAGGATTCAAACCATCTCAAATATGCCCAAGATATAAAGAATAAATCGGCACTCCAAGGATTGCCCCTCATCCGGGTGAAGGTAAAACCCGAACTTGACTGCCGATATTTTCCTTTCTGGCTTTTATTCCTTTTTAATCATCTCCCGCATAACTTCATCTTATGTTATACATACTGTATAACTAACCTTGAATTTGCTCTACATTTTCAATTTACTCTAAATTATTCTTTCAATCATACCAAATGGCATTCATACCAAATCCTTGCTCGGGGATATCCACACGCGCAACGCGTGCCAGCTTCTCGTCGCGCCAGCGATACATCTCAACAAATCCGAGCTGGTCATCGCATAGCGCGAGCCACTCGTCACTGAAGTCACAGGGGCTGACAGCGTTAGAGTGACCACCACTGGTCGAGGTGGGGTTGATAAAGAGCTGGCGCTCGATCTCGCCATGAGAGCCGAGCTTGAATGCGGTGATATAGCCGGTCACGTCGAAATGGTTTGACCGAGTAGTGGCGAAGAGATATTCTCCACCCTTGGTGCAAAAAGTGACATCTCCGCGGTACTTGTTGCGTGGGGGAAGGCCTAATGAGA
Source organism: Penicillium vulpinum (assembly GCF_028829585.1). NCBI lineage: Eukaryota > Fungi > Ascomycota > Eurotiomycetes > Eurotiales > Aspergillaceae > Penicillium > Penicillium vulpinum. Next base: position 5,569,043 of record NW_026643242.1, read on the forward strand.
GGTCAGTTGTTCGTTGCCATGAATATCGGTCGCATTTGCCTAGGAGTCGTGGCACTCACCGGAAGGCAGTAATGGGTACGTAATGTGAGTAAATACTGGTTTGTGGGTGCGCTCGTCGATCAGGTAGACTGCCAGTCGATTCCCCGCCTCCATCAGCACGTACAAATACTTGCCGCTTGGGTGCATTTCAACCCAGCGCGGGTGGTCACCAGCATCAGGAGCCTCGAGGCAATCCACCAGTGCCAATTCGCCCGTCTTGGGATCCTTGATGTGCGTCCAAATCTTGTTGGCCGTCAGGTCGGCAGAGTACAGGTATGTCTCTGTGGGGTCGAATACCATGCCGTGGATACCAGTGTTGTCAACATATTCGTAGTTTTGAATGTTGCTATCCAAAGCTCCGTCGGGCTTCACAGAAAACACGTTGCCGTAACCGGCGTGATTGTAGAATGGATTGCCGTAAACATTGTAGGGGGGCTTTTGGGCGGCAAGCACAAAGATAGCACGAGTATTGGTTTCGCTGCTGGGAGCCAGAGCTAGCGCAAAAGAGTTAGCGGTGGAGAATTGGAATCGAATCCTTGGACATACGATGACCAGAAAGTGGGTGCGACACTTGGTGAACGATCTCTGTCGGGCTATTGACGGCGAAACTGTTCCATTTCTTCATAGCCGCGCCATATATCGCTTTTTTATCGTGAGAAAAGGTCATCCATGAGATGGGCTCAGCTTCTGGAATCTCGGTCTTTTTGACCAACTCCAGCGTGAGAGCATCATCATCGAACTGTACGGTGTAGATGCGCCCGGGGGCGGTCCAGGTACCGATCATCAAATGATGCTTCATGTTGATGATTGAGGAGTGGGAAAATGACCGAGATATTGAGGCAGAAACCCGTGAAAAAACAGATCGGATCATGTACAAGTCGGGAACTCGAATACATATTATTGAAAGTTATCATGCGGGGAGGATATCGGCATCGAGGGCGGCACCCCGCGGGAATGTGTTTTACTCCAATGCCGGTATTGGGATCACGACCTTTTTTTGTTGTTTTTATTCAAATTTGATTTCAGGTGAATATGAATATAATTTGAAATGCCTACTCACTTCTGTAGAAGGTTTTACCAATTTTCAAAGCTCTTGAGTGCTTCATACCGTAATCCGGGGTACCAACCTTCCATACAACCATAGAAGTATATATTTGTAGGCATTAACTTCGTAAACTGCCAGAGGTTCTTTGAAAAAGCAGTTTACAGAATTTGAGCTAGTTGTAGCTAAAACCTCGAAAACCACCAGAGAATTTTTTGCATAGTCTATTAATTGTTATCATATGATACCAGTGGTTTAGCTTCCAAGGTTGTCTCTTCTATACAAGATTGGAGTATCCCTCGAAGATGCCGGAGAAACACTCCTCCACGTGAGCGGGTAAGATATTTCCCACCATCCCTCGGCATCAACGAGATATCCTCCCCACTCCGCACCCCACCCTGTTGGACTACTAACGTGCCGTTGAGAAATATAATACTTTGACTCCGATGCTATCTGTTTCAGCGTAGGCTTACCACCCTCAAATATACACGCAAATCAATCGGCATCAAGCATACACGAACCATGCGTCTGCCCTACGCCCCTTCCACCCCGCCTGTGGATGCACCCCCGGACACCGCCGACATCTATGCCCGCATCGCGGAGCGCAGAAATCCCCGTCCTTTAATCCCGCTTGACCTGTCCCTCCTCCATAGTCCACCTGTCGCGGATGGCTGGAACAGCTTCATCGGAGCTATCCGGTCGCGCACTGTGGTCGACGCTGGTATCATGGAGTTGGCAGTCTGCCGTGTCGCCGTACTCAATAACGCTATCTACGAATGGAATGCCCACGCTCCATTAGCTCTGAAAGGTGGCATTGAGCCAGATCAATTGCAGGCTGCTCTTACATTACCTTGCACTGCTGAGGGGGATGTTGCTGAGCTTGAGAGCAGCACACTCACTCCGCAACAGCGCGCCGTTCTACGCTATACCGACCAGATGACTCGCACTATCAAAGTTCAAGATACCGTTTTTGCTGAATTGAAGAGGGTCGGGTACGATGACCGCGAGATCGTGGAGCTCACCACTACCATCGCCGGTTATAACTGTGTGAGTCGGTTTTTAGTTGCGCTGGACGTTGGCGAGAATAACGCTCGCGAGATGAAGAGTGTGGATGAGTTGGTCGCTACGATGCAATAGCAAGTGATATCATAAGGGAGATAATACAGAATTTGCTGTGAAGAATAGAACAGTTGTCAAACACTTTGGGGGCAACTACAAAACTACCACATTGTTAGAGCCATCCAGATTTGAAAATATGTAAATAGTAGGATATTTAGATAATAGATAAATGATGGAAAATAATTCGATTTCATTAGCAATAAGATATAAGTTACCACTGGTATATCCTCTCTTGCTCGCCTATAGGCATTGCGAGTAGTAGTCACTCTGTTTCTGGCATGTGTACGGGCTGACACAGGTGGTTGGACCGGTCCAGTTGAATCCACCACACTGCGCATAGTGAGCAGCGCCAGTGGTCGCTCCAGTCGTCGTCGTCGTCGTCGTCGTAGTGGTGGTGGTCTTAGTAGTAGCTGTGGAAGTGGGGGTGACTGCGGTGGTCGTTACACCTGGGCCACTCGAGCCAGGGAAGTAATTCTCCAAGAGACTCATGTAGTAAGTATAGCCTGTGCCGGAAGGAGGCTCGAAGCTGTACATGTAGTCTCCCCACCATGGTCCAGCGGACCACCAGGACGCACCAAGCCAGACATCGTTGTTCGCTTGCAAGTAATCAAGCATACCTGTCACTGCACTTTTGCAGACAGAGTTGGGGCCCCCAGCAAATTCACCCAAGAAGGCCTTCTTGCCATTGTCCTTGAGCCACTGTGTGGCAGAAACAACTCGTTCTTGGCCGATGGTTGAGCTAACGCAGGTCTCTGATGTCCCGGAACCATCAGAGTCGAGATACTGGTGCATCTCATAAATAATCAAGTCTTGTGGATCTTTCAAGGCCTTCATATTATCATTGACAGTTGTCCATGTCCATGCGCCGCTCCACGAGTTGCCCTCCACGAAAATGTACTGCGATGTGGCTCCTGCAGCTCGAATAGCGTTGATAGCAGCTTGGTTCAGGTCCAACACCAGGGTTTGGTCTTCCGAGTTGAACTCATTGTCTACAAAGTCAGCGCACAGCCTGGATTGAGAAATCATGTATCTCACTTGTGTCGAATATGACCTTGTCATTCGACGCGAATTCCGATGCGAGCGTCGTCCAAAATGCTGCGAAGTCACTAGTAGAGGTGATGATGTTGCCATAACTATGTAGATATGGTCAGGTAGATACTCCGCGCAAGGTAATCCAAGAACTCACTATCGTCCAAAATTGTGAGGATCAATAACAGCATATCCACCACTAGATGTGATATAGTTGACGGTCTGTTGTAAGATTGGAATCAGTTCTTTCACAGATGGCTACAGGTTATACATACACTTTTCAATGAAGCTAGGTAGGTTGGATCCGCACTCGACGTTAGAGTTCCTGGAACCAGCCGCTCCATTGCGAAGGGAACGCGGAATATATTCATCCCTGCACTCCGTAGAGTTTGAATGGCTGAGGTCGATGGCCAGATATAGTCGGTGCCCAGTACTCCAGGAATGTTCCCACTCCCAAACTCTGCGCCAGCTTCATTTGCGCCGAACCCTATCCACGACCTGGTCAGATGTATAGTTTGCACCACGATTGTTACACTTCATACAAACGAAGGAAGATGCCCTTTTAGGTAGGGAAGGACCTGGTGCTGCCAGAACCAGGCCTGTAATGCCAGCTAGGGTAAAAAAAGAGGTATACCGCATTTTGGTAAGGTTATTGAAGAAAGCTCTTTAGGGTGCTATAGAATATAAATGTATCTGGAATCGGAATGGGATTTATATCAATTTACAATGGATAATGGACAATAACGGCAAGGACTAAATTCCCTGATCATGAATGGCTTTACCCCTAGAACTGAAAACACGAAGCTTTGATCTGACGTGGAAGAAAACAATTTAGACCGGAGAGATTTACGGGAATCATCTTCAAGTTCTCGATTCGGTCTTTTTACGGACCGCCACCCGAGTTAGAATCAGTCTGAAGAATGAATCATCATGTGAGAGGAAGATATTCCAGATTAGGCACGGCATCACAAACTCTTGCAATTTTGGTGGCTGGAATCTCGGAGATGAGGTTACGTGGGAGGGCGCCATTGGAGCCGTAAAACCCGAAGAACGACGCGCAACAGTATATGTGATAAATTGACATAATTCTACATTACCAGCAGAAAATGTCTACTGCCAAGAGCCCGACGCTTGTCAGACTGCCTAAGCTCGTTTTAGGTGATCCATTCGATCCACCGGACTTGGATCTCCAACAGGGAACCGAGGTAATTTTGACCGGGTTGATGCTGACCGGGATAATACTGGCCGGGATAATATTGACCAGGGTATACATAGATCTTATTCTATCCAACGAATAGAATAACACTACTCGGCCGCTCGTCCGGGCTATCTACCGGAACTTGTGTACCAAGGGTTGTGCATTGATAGAAACCGGACACTAAATAGGAGATGATCAACAATATTAAGAGGAGTTCGCATCAAATCTCCGAGGATCACAAGGCTTGACTAATTGCTAATTTGCGATGTCGATTCAAAGTTGTATATAGACGTATCTGTGTTCTTCCCCAGACCTCAGGAGAATCATAGTAGTCGCCTGCAGCCCCCGCAAATGCAATTTCCCCAAGAAGTCACCCGATTAGTACTAGCCTTTACAAGAAATCAGCACCCAGCGTATATAATTTTAGTACCATGTGGTCCAAAGCAAGAGGAAGCGCCTAACTCACAGGCAAAATCAACGTGGCTTGACTAGTCGGAGCATCCTCCGGTTTCTGCATGGCTTCTTCAAGACGAACAAGGTAACGCCACATGCATCAGCTGGGGATATTGGATATGCCGTGCAGGAGTTGTCCGCTTAAATGGGGTGGACACTAGTGCTGACTCCGACAGGGGCCACCCCAACGGGCATCGGTTATTTAAGGGAGCCGGATAAATCATCCTTATTACTGATCCCCAGTAGAAGTTCAATTTGGCGACGGAATTTAGTTTGAAGCCGAGATTGATTATCGGAAGTACCTAAGCGCCCCAGGGATATTCCAAGGTTGTACAGACGAAAGAGAGAACATGTTGGAACAAATTCTAGATCGGATTTCAATTCACAGCAAAATCAAACTCTTAAATTCAAAAATAATATCAAAAACAATCAGAAAGAGAGAACATGACAAATTGATCCAATCATTCCATCTCCCTCCCATTCTCCCATTTTCCGCCACTCAAATCTCAGATTCGCCTATCGTCTACAAGCACTGTGAGTAATAATCACTCTGCTTCTGGCAGGTGTACGGGCTGACACAGGTGGTTGGGCCGGTCCAGTTAACTCCACCACACTGCGCATAGTGAGCAGCGCCGGTGGTTGCTCCAGTCGTAGTAGTAGCGGTGGTGGTGGTTGTCTTACTAGTGGTAGTGGAGGTAGTTCTGGTTGTCGCCGTGGTGGTGCTGGAGCTGGAGCCTGGGTTGGTCGAGCTGAAAGTCGAGCCGAGAGGACCGACCTTGATGTTGGAGTAGACAACATAAGCGTTCGCGTGGTTAGCTTCAACATCGACAGGGTCGCCAGAGGAAATGTCGCAGCTACCGCGAGCAGCACCGGGAGTAGTCGAAGAGGCGGAGGTTGGGTAAGTGCTGTCAAGCCACAGCATGTTTGCTGAGTGGTCATCCCAGAGACTCATGACCAGAACCATGCCTTCCGCAAGACCAGCCCCCATACCGGCCATACCGCCATGCTGAGTAAATACGTCCGTGTCCTTGAATGCGGACTTCTGAGCAGAGCAGAAGGAGTCCGTGATAGAGTTGCCAGTAACAGCGCTGACGGTAGATACAGATTGGGGAATAACCTTGCCATTCTGCACGTAGAAGCGCTTGATTTCCGAGAGAGTGCCAGTAGATGTACCGTCATTGGTGATAAATTGAGTGACCACTGTGAAGGGGGATGTGGTATCAACGATCTTGCTCGGGCCGAAGAAAGACTGGTTACCCATGCGATACGGGTTGAAGTCACATCCATCAGGGTCACAAGTACCACTATAGCGTTCACTGCTGTATGTGCCGCCACAGGTATCTCCGCTGCACCTAGTCTGGGCTGGGTCATCACAAGGATGGGGTGTGACTGCGGTGGAGATTGAATTGGCCTCCCAGATATCCATCTCAGCACAGCAAGAGCCATAATTGCCAGTACCAGCGTTGACATCGTTGGCAGATGGCACCCAACCTTCTGCATTAGCCTGACCGTTAATGAATTTGAGGTCACGCGGGCATTGAGCATCACAGTAACCGGTACCGTACTTAGCACCGGCTTTGTTTGCAGGATATCGTGCCATGCCACCATCTTCGTCCATGGCCACGAAATAGAGCGCGCCGTTCAACCCGCAGGGAAGGTTCGAGACGTCGACATCGAAGGTAAACTCCTGATTGAGCAGCTGGAACATTTCGTACTTGCTATCATCTGCCATCAGGTAGAGACGCGAGCCAATGTTCTTCTGAGATGCCTGGGTGACGAAGTTCAGTCGCAAAGAGCTGCCGCTGGCGGTAACACCATAAGTGCCCGAGTAATCGGCACCTTCAAGGGCGCAGTTGGTGGCACAAGTAACATCGTCTGGGCAGATAGATTTATCCCACTGATTGCCAGTATAGCAATTGGTGTAGCCCGCAGTGTTGTGTACCCAGCGCCAGTTGGCGTCGACGACAACCTTGCCACTTTGGGAAGTGCAGCTGCCTCCAGCAGTGCACTTTTGCCAAGTCAAGGACGGATGAACCTCAGCTTGGTTGGTGCCCACCTGCTGTGCGTGTGCAGCCCCGAGAAAGGCGGCCAACAACAGGGCATTTTTGTAGATCTTGAAGGAGAGAGTGGAGGCCATGATGTGCAGTGTCAATGTGTACCGAGTTTGATTGCTGGGTGAATTGATGAGAAGGTTCCCATGGACATGGAGTCCTTTTTATATCATAATGGGGCTATCAGAGCATTCATATTGAGCTTCATGTCACGGCTCTACGGTCCGTATCACCGGATGGCGATAAAATGTTATATTTCCTAATGGAGAAGTGCGACCAACACTCCGGGGACACGGAGGGCGTTCCCCAGACCCCACGGCGGGCTAGAAGTAATTGAAGTCATTTCGTGGAGGAGGCGCTTTATGTCTTGGTGCCACCAAGATGACTGTGAACAATCTCGGTAAACATTCCATGCTTGATAGGGGGAAATGATATTTTGCTCGTCGAAATAGGCACCGACAACGCAATTAGGCCAAATGAGAACCCATTGGCGGCTAAATGGACAGCCTCCAAATTAGGAAGGGACACCGCCATGTCGTCTCGAACGCCTTGGAGGGAATGAAACATGCTGGCATATCCAGATTGGGGCAAAATGCCTCAGATCCGTGACAAGGTAGTCAATCCCCGGGTTCTGCAAGAATTAGATCGCGGGGGCAGTAGGCTTTGCCCCAGTTCTCGGTAATTTGCGCTGGGCTCTGCGCACTGGCTTGTGGGAGTGCAATAGGTGCATTAGCGTACTCAAGGCAATTTAGTTTAATCACGAGGATTAAGGATCAAATACCGAGCACAGGCCTGTTACCAATGCAGTGGTGGTCTCATGACAAGTGAAGGTGAGATCGATGCGTAATTTCAGTGCCGAGTGGCTTTTTTTTTGTCACGCTAAGGAAACGGCTATGTTGTAAGAAGATAGAATCCAAATTATGTGAGGATCTGAGGCTATCTGACATTTCTAAGTTATCAAATACAAGTCCCAATGATAGGTATAGATCAAGAGAGGTCAAGGAGATCAAGGTGATGAAGATCAAATAATAAACGCTGATCCACCAGGGGGCAATGGACGGGACCTCAATGCCGGCGGATGAGTCATCGCCGAAAACAGCTTGGAAGTGGAATTCCCGAGGTCACCAAAAAAAAAAAGAGCAATTCCTCCTCATCCTCTTAGCCATTCGAAAGAATATCAGCGGATTCAACACCGCTCTATCATTGATCATGGCATCCAGCTTCATTTTGACCCTTTCTGGCCCTGACCGTCCCGGTATCGTCCACGCGGTCACTGCATTCCTCGTGCAGAACAACCTCAACATTATCGATTCGTCGCAGTTCGGAGATCCTGCCTCTGAGCGCTTCTTTATGCGCACACAATTTGCAATTGCAGGTGAAAGAGATGAAACCCCTGAACTCGAGAAATTGCGCACTGCGTTCGAGCCCACTGCACAGTCATTCTCCCTCAACTTCGAGATCAACCCCACCATGAAAAAGCCCCGCGTGCTGATCATGGTCTCCAAGATCGGCCACTGCCTCAACGATCTGCTATTCCGTCAATCCACCGGTCAACTGAGCATTGAGGTACCTTTAATCGTTTCCAACCACCCGGATTTCGCTACCCTCGCGGCCACCTATAATATCCCATTCCACCACCTCCCCGTCACTGCAGATACCAAGGCGCAGCAGGAAGCCCAGATTTTGGAATTGGTGAGCCAACACAACGTTGATTTGATTGTGCTAGCTCGGTATATGCAGGTGTTGTCTCCAACCCTGTGCTCTGCCATGTCCGGTCGCATTATCAATATCCACCACAGTTTCCTACCCTCCTTCAAGGGCGCCAAGCCCTACCACCAGGCATACGACCGTGGTGTGAAGATCATCGGTGCTACTGCCCATTTCGTCACCAGTGACTTGGACGAAGGACCGATCATCGAACAGAACGTCGTTCGGGTCAACCACGGCATGAGCCCCAAGGAGCTGACCCATGCCGGCAGTAACGTGGAGAGCAACGTTCTCGCCACTGCTGTCAAGTACGTGACAGAGCGCCGTGTGATCTTGAACGGCCATAAGACTGTTGTCTTCAACTAAGTCATTGAGTCTCACTCTACCAACCCTGCGATTTATATTGCCATTTTGCACACCTGGCCTTTGTTAAATCATCCCCTTCAGCGATCGTTTTTTTTGATACCTCTATGGTCAATCTTATAGACCATAGGACTACCGAGAAAAGAAAATCGCAGTCAAAATAGATTCGGAGGTTGAATGAATATATCTATGTATATATCTCTCTCTCTCTTCATAAAATACAATGACTCAGTAGACTTTTGAGCCTCGTAGATTCAATCTCATAGCGAGCCGGAGAACTGCATGGTCCAAGATTACATATACACATGCATTGGCGCCTCTTATATACATATATATCCTCCTATCTTCATCTTTTGACTTTTTGACGATTTTTGTTTTTTTCCCCTTCCCAAAAGCAAGCGCTCAGACGCATTCGTATTTGGTGGGGAAGATAAAATTCAACATCTGCACTGCGCAAAGATTTCCATTCCATATCTCGAACCAAAATGACTTACACCGTTTCTCCTCATCTCGAATACTTCACCATCCCTCTCACAAAATTTGCGGCTGCCCGACCTGAATTTGGAGGGTTTGGTGTTGGCGCGTACATTTTCTCCCATGCCGATCCCACTCCGCGTATCCTTCTTCTCCAGCGCGCACTGACGGACTCTATGCCTGGCTGTTGGGAGGGCCCTGGAGGCGCATGCGAACTGGAAACCGACAAAACATTACTTGATTCTCTTGTGCGTGAAACGCTAGAAGAAACTGGGTTGCACGTGTCTCACATTATTGACCTCGTTGCGGTGGATTGTTGGGAGCATCATCGGCATAGTGGCGGCAAAATCCGTATTGCCAAGTATTCGTTTGTTGTCGAGGTTCAAGAGGCGTTGCTATGGTCAGCAGGAAAACAGCAATCGGTGCCAACCCTCCAAATACCTGTTCAACTTGAGCCATTGGAGCACCAGAAATTCGACTGGGCGATAAAAGAAGACGTTCTGCTTTCCGTTCAGTCACCCAACGGTCGGTATATGTTCCCGTTGCACTTAATTAGCCATCAAGCTCCAAACATCATCCGTGCTTTTGAACTGGTTGAAGAACGACAAAGCAAGGAATAAATGGTCCGAGGATCTCGCGCAATAATGTCTGGAATGTGTATTTATATTGACATTAACTGGCTATAAAACTCAGCAAATTGCTCTCCTTTTCTCGGGGATATCAATATATTTCGTAAGTGAAGTAGAATTTCACATCGTTCCCACGTGTTGTAGTTGTTTTTGCTCTGCATCTCAGTTCTTACTAGAAACTATAAATAAATGCGCAGAGCCACCACTCGTATAAGTGAAAGTTAGCGTATAGAAAATTGAGGGTTAGAGGATGAATATTATTATGAAAAGAGAATTTTTGGGTCGTGACGGACATGATACGCATATACACAAACGAGGAAACAAACCGATCTTTGAGAGGACCCGAGAAGAACAAGGACATATGAGTCACCAACTCTCGATAAATCATATCAAAGCGAGCCCTCGGCTGGGTTCATGGGTTTGCCCTAGGCGTGCTGGAGCTGGATGTTGATGACCTAGGCGGGACTTCCCCGGGCATTGGCTTGCGAGCCCACACTCTTCTCCTGTACCGGCGGTCAGTCTGACCGGCGAATAACTTGAACAATGTCAGATTAGGACATACGTTTTGTGATATGCATGGAAGTGCGGGTTCTTGATTTCATTGCGTAACTTGGCGCAGTATACATGAACTTGATCCTTAGTCCACGGCTCGGGGTCACCGAATTTTGTTAGTAGCCACATACACCACCCTTCCATTCCAGACATCCAGTGTTGGCAATTTACTAGGCCTGCCTCCTTGAACCTTTGGTCTCTGGGCCATGGCCCAATTGGCCATTTGTAGATCTTTTCGTGCACGTCCACAAATCCTGCGTTCTTAATGCTCTCCGACATGGTAAGGACGATATCACAAGAGCGACCGGCGCGATCACCACATATCTGTATAAGCGGACCCCACGAAGACAAGGCACTATCAATTGGGAGACTACCATCGTCACTTGTGATAAAGGGGCCGACCTCAATCTGCTCGATCCACCCACCAGGGGCCATTTTCCTGTTATACTGTCAGATCCACCTGGACATGATGAAGAGAAATTGGCAGCCTACTCAAAGCACTGCTGATAAACACGGTCCCACTCAAATGAATCAAATGATCCGATCATGTTGCGCATATGAATTAGATCAAACTGTGCGCGCCATGTCCACTCTTGCAGCACATCATCAACCTCAATGACGCAATTAGGCGGCATCCAGGTGACTGGAGGAGGAAAGAGGTCAACTCCGCGGACAGTGGCATTCGGATACATATCAGCAACATCGCTAGGAAATGTAAGCCCCCAACACTTTCACTTGTTCGAGTCTGCAGACGTACATGGCCCAAGTGCCCTTTCCGGTTCCAATATCGAGAACCTGCAGGGGCCATTCTCGGTCGATCCCGATGGGTGACCGAAATAGTGGATTGGCTTGATCTGATTCCATAATGAGATCCACGATGTGTCTGTCGCGATAGTCAGGGGTGTTTTTTTAGACTAATATTGGAATATTTACCCTGCCTCATAGGTCTCAAATTGTAGCTCATCGGATGGAACACTGTATTAAAATGAGTCTATCCTTGTTGTGCGGCATTCCAACCGCATACCAATATTCTTTGTTTGAAAGCGATTGATATCTACAGAAATATGAGATGTCAGATACCACCAAGTGATCTAATGTGCGAAGCTCTTACCGTCTCCCATTGTCCATCAAACCACGATATATTGATGAGTTGACTGATGTGGTCTCCCTAATGACGTGTTAAGGAACACATGAAGTATATGATATCAAAGATCACATGCAAACTCACGACTCCCAGTCATCGGGGATATAAGCACTGCCAGGAGCGTACAAATCTGGATCCACAGGGATAGCATCCATATTTTTCATATTATATATGTTATATATATGTATATGTATATAAAATCTAAGATCAAGGAACAATAACAAATATATGTTGTATATATAGTATGAGGTGGGGAGAACAAGCTTAGAAAGGGAAAGAGAAATAATCTCGGAATAAGCTCTGGAGAGATCCATGGATCACCGTTAATATTACATAATCGCCCGTGCTGTTCCAAGGTTTCCAGGGTTTTTGACTTCCCTTTTCCCAATAAAGTGCGATCGCTGATTGGCTGGGGAAACCCCAACTCTCCTCCCGAGGGTCTCAATGCTTCAAGGTTTGCCAAATTGGGAATCTTCGTCAAATATCTGGCTCCTGTGCCCCACATGGAAAAAAACTATTAGCTTTCCACTAGATCTACTATTGGTTTAGTTATCATTCAAATCCAAGGAACCTTAGAACCTTGGAAGTCCCAAGGTTTACTTTGTAGTCCGTACCAGTACACACAATGTGCACTTGGGCATAGATATGTACTGACATAGTTGGAATCACTCAATTCAGCCGACCGAGAGAAATAATCTCTTACCTTCTGACACCAAGACCAAAAGGCTGCCGAGGAATAACTATAACTGAAAAAAATATTCGCGATGTATGATTCAAATCACAGAGGATTTGTAGTCCTAGGTGATATTATTCGTATTCGTGTTGACTCGATACTTGCCACTGAGGTGTCTTGGGCGGTAGGTTTGCTTCCGGAGGTGCTATAAGCCATGGGCTAATTGTGAGTCTTAAGGGGATAGAAAAGGCCTATAAAATGCATGTGAAACCTGGAATATTTCGAAATGGTCGCTTTTAACTTCCTGGAGACCATATTGTTGATCTTCAGGTCAACAAACTACCTCATATGCAGAAGATGATTAGCGTAAGCGAAAGAGCGAAGAAAACCTTCAAATGACGGAATACCAAGGTATAAATGTCAGTTTCCTTTTCCTAGTCTCTTTGGCAATCACCAAATCGCCCCTGTGAAGTATACTATTATCCACAATGAATTCTACCGAGAGCGCACGTAACCCGGAGTGCTGACTATTGGCTCGGACTCGCACATATATTTATCAGGGGCAGTAGGCTGTCTCGCAATTGGACTGAGTGCTACGGATGTTAACTTTGGTAACTGGTCGACCCCGGTGATCTGCTTGCGGCAATAAATTTAAGCCGATGGAGCCGCCTTAGGGCTGCAAGGATATCCTTGGATATAAAAAACTCAAAAAGCGATCTCGCATGTGTTGAAGCATGTCATTGTGGTGATTATCCTAGGGCTGCCAGATACAGGAAGAAACAGAGAAAAAGCAGCCAGCCCTAGAACAGACGAAAATGCTTCAGGCAAAGTGCAAAGACTGGGAGACTCTATCAAAATGGATACAGTGCGTGTCTATTTTTTTCTTCTATCAATAGAGTGCCAGAACTAATGGTAGTCTTCAAGCTGGCGTCAGCGGAGTTGCTGATTGGTATGAAAATACGCTAAACGCTGGTATGTGCTGCCTGGTGCACATATATCTGATATTCCGTGAGTGGGCCCAACAGGATCTGAATATTGTTGTTGATGGAAAGGGCTTTGGTTGCGGATCATCTCGCGAATAAGCACCGATGGTACTGTTAGGCAAGTCAAGCCCAACAATCGCATTAAACCAAATCCGAGATTTTTGACAATGAGATAGATAGTTTCTGGATGCGTTGCTCAATGTGTTATAGTCAGATTGTTTAAATTTATCTTCCAGCAAAATCCGCCAAGTCTCGGGCTCCTAGAAACCACAATAGAGGGTGAATCATTCCTCCAAGTTGCGAATAATAGAATACCAATCACCACAAATTTAGATTCCACAGCTATCGGATTCGACAGGAAGAGATTTGTATTCAAACTCGGTGAAATAGAAAGCAAGATCTTCCAATTCGGTGGGATTGCCTCTGCTTTTGGGGATTTTGGAAACAAGGTACTTGGAGCAATAACTCCAGCCAAACTTCCTCCAGGGCTTCAAAAGGAGATTTTAGAACAACGGATATAGGATTATAATCGTGAACACCGTACTCGCTTTCTCTAGTTTGCTCGCTTCATTGCGTGACCATATAGATTAGTCTCGCGTGGATGAGAAAAACAAGATCCACGTTGGAAGTTTATATTCGCCCTAACGCCCATCCAAGTTAGTAGGAGAAACGATCATAACAAAGGAAAATGGACAATGAAGCAAAATCAAGAAAGGAAAGCTGTTGACCAGCTATAAAAAGGGAGCCTTGGATGGATTTAACTTATCAAGAGGTCCTAAACAATAATACAGGCTGAACAGCCTCCCACAGTTACGCCAGCAGTGGTCAAGCAAATATTGATCTCCCTGGTATCTAGAATGATTTTGATTAAATGCGTGCTTATCTTTCTCTAGAGAAGAATAGTGATCGAGATGTTCTCGGTTTCGAAGAGACTAAATATTTTCGTTAAGATTAGATAGAAAGGTAAGAAGGACCCCGAGAACCCCGTCAAACTCAAAGCAGAGGTGTATTGGTGGGTGAAATCCGAAACACACTTGGGGTCGGCTATTTGGATATTCATTCTATTTTTGCAACACTGATTATATACAAATCAAACTGGAGCATCATAACGAAATAGAAAATCATTCATTTATCTTACTGTTCTATATAGTAGTATCATCATATTGTCAATCTAAGCCAAATCGAGACACTACTCTCGGCTACATCAGCTTCATTTATAGTTCGAAATTAATCTTTAAGTAACTTCTACTTCCTCTTCTTCTCCATCAGATATATAATGTTATTCGTAGGGTCACTCGTTCTGCGTGTTATATATTCTAGGAATAGGTGTCATCTAGCCGAGGATCCATACATTACCCCAGAGACAATAAACCCCGAAACTTATTTGATATTATAGACATACTTGACTCGTGTTGGCATATCAAGACCGACGGCACTGGCAAAACCAACAATGTTTGTCAAGAAGTCGCATATGTAAGCGGCATAACCATACTAAGAAAAACCAAATGTGTTATAATAATAACCGTCTTGTTGAGCAATATACAGCACTTGGACATTAGGAAAGCCCTTGCAGAGTAGATAGAAGTCATCAATCATAACACCTGGAGTCGTGGAAAGAAATATCGAATACATAGAGAGGAATAAGGTGAATTTGCTCGAAAATTCAGCCGAAGTCCACCACAATAGGTTCAATGTTGTTAGTATTTGTGTCACCAATCGGCTTCTGGGATTACCCACCGAACACATAGCAAGATCGAATATCGTATACATACATCTCCCCCTTCAAATCGTGCAAAGCCGAGGGAGAAGAATCGCGAGATAAGTACAAGCCAACACAGTGTTGGTCGCAATATTTGTTGCTAACTGTGCTAGAGTAAAGCCAGCAACTGTAATAAAGATCAATCACTCAGCAGAACTGGTATCCTACAAAAACATACTAAGCAGGGTAAGAGGGGTTCAAACTGCTTATCCAAATATAATACTCGATAGCGAGGAAACAATGATCCCGATGAAGATATGACGGCAAATCCCACAGGAATTGTAATTGATTGAGACTAGAATGCGTCATTGGGTCTATAGAGTCTCGTGTGAAATCAGGATTGTTGATTACCAGTGTAGCAAAGTTTGCATACAGTTTATAATGCTTCCACGAATGCCTAGATCAAAGCCCTGCCTTGTGCCTAGTTGGACTGGTCAATTATCGGACCAGGTCTGTAGGCGCGAGCAATTGCTCAGCCAAAGAAGGCAATAGTATAAGCCGGCGAAAAGTATGTTCTGACCTCAAAAATATACCGAACCTTATTAATAGGGAACGAAAGAGCCGGCAAGGTTAACAACCAGAAAAACAGGAAGCTAACAAACTACTTGATATTATCCCTGATGAATTGGGATTCGAGATTGGTAGATTGTTATGGCTTAGCCAAATAGCAGCAACAATCAAAGTCACAAATTTACGTGAAAGTTAAATAATTGATTAGTTTATTCATTAGTGCTTTTCATCTTCAATCATAGATTAACTCCCAATAAGTATTCCTTTTTGCCAGTTAGTTAGAAGCGAACATATATAGGAAATATTTGCAAAACTGTACACCAAAACAGCCATCGCTGCTTGGTTGATAATTGGCAAGACCGAATCCTAAGTCCCAAATGAAGCTTCATTAGCTACCCCAAGGTATGCGGTAGGTAATACCAATGTGACCCAATATAGAAACAAACCCCGTTACCACAGTATAACCAATCTAAAAGCATAGCCATGATTGCCACCAAGACAGTCCGTTGCCTATCATTGAAGATGAACTTATGCACGTGTTCTGTCAACGAGGGTCAGATATAATAACTAGTACATACTAACAGTGCCAGGAATGAGTAAGCGGAACTGTCATTTGTAGCCCTAAACAATATCATTCTAAACTTACCACATTTAGAGAATATAAAACCCAAAAAAAGCAGCGAAATTAAGGCATCCCAATTGACGGTATTCTAGCTTCAATGAAGACAACATAGAATGAGGAAACTGTCAGTTGTGTAAAGACCAAGGGTAAATAAACGTCATTGAAATTTCTTGATAAGATGCAAGATCATAAGTTCAGACTCCAATCATTGATATAGAGGGTTTCAAAAAGACACTTGGCGATAGTCCCACCTGGTAGAATATCATCGTTAGTCAACATCAGTTGCATTATTGACAATCTAGACTCTGGAGGCACCTAGACCTCGTCTACCAGAACTTCAAGTGACCTAGAGCCATGTTGATAAGAGAATGGTTTTTATTTTAGTATGAAGATGCAGTATAAAGATGAAGCTCATTCAATGTGTTATGATAATAAAGTAGAACATGCTGGCCTAATGTATTGCAGCGAAGATGACAACATCGATGTATGCAAACTTATTAAACCCCAACACGAGTTAGGTATATCTCAACGCACATTATTTTTGCCAACGGGCATCTCAGCATGTATAAACTCCAGCCCCGCATCCAGTCAATTCGGGATGTTATTGACCCCTAGTATATTTCATATATCCTGTATATTCCATTGAAAGTGGACAATAGGTACCCAAATACATACTCTGATGAGTGTATCACGCTGTGTGGCTTTGGCTACTGCGCTTTCCTCTCGAAGAGGTCGGCCTTTCGAGGCTTTAAGTTATTCTTACCAATCACATATCTTGTATGGACACGGAGGTTTGGAAGGATGTAGACTATCGTCTAGTCAGTGGATGAAACCAAAGAACAAATTAGTACCACATCGAGTTATCCAAAGGTAATACTGAGCCATCTGTGTGTCAATTATAAGGGCCCTTGTCTTCTGTGTTCGGATATCTAGGGGGAGATGCATGCATAATTATTTCCCCGGAAAGTCGTGTTTTGTGCCATACTTTGAGAGTAGTTGATTAATTACTTGATAATTTCCGTGTCTTGAACAAATCTACGCATGCAAGGCCGAGAAAACAAGTTCATAATATCGAGCTGATGTTTCAGATTAAGCTCTCGGCAGCATCTATATTATGGTCGTATCCATTTTTTCGGTCTAATACTACACCACATTTTGTCCTAGCCCTCTCGTTGGTATTTGCTGTTAAAATTGGAGTTGATCGAAAGAAATGATGGCACCCAAAGAAACTATTATTTCGCTTTTTCACCTGCCTTCGATGCCCGAATTATCTCTTTCATCTTAAATACCTCATCTGCGCAGGCCACCTCTTCCGAGGCCAAAAGAGCAGCGGAATGGAAGGCCTCGGCACCAGTGATGTTGCGGAGCAAGCCTATATTTGATGCCCTCACACCTCCTCCAACAATGATTTCTGGAACTCTGTTGGTTTGAAGTCCACTTTCACCTTGTAGTTGCGTTATATAACGTACTAAAATGTGCAGCTTATCAACACATTCTGTTGCTTTTGTTCCGGAAGGACCACCGTTGGTTAAGATCGATGCAAAGCCACACTCCATGATATCGGCCAATGCGTTCTCCCAGTGGGATTCGGGAATGAGATCAAAAGCGCGATGAAATGTGCATGGCCGCCCGTCGGCTAATTGGACAAGCTGCTTATTACGGGATACATCGACCCACGACACATTTGGATCGCAAGGCTTTTGTGGGGGTCGATTTAAAATCCCGAAAACGAAACCGTCAGCCCCATAGGACTTGAGGGAATTGAGCGTTCGTTTCATTGCCTCGAATTCGAATTCTCCATAATAAAAGCCTTCCGCATGTGGCCGAATCATCGTATATATCGGTATTGTGAGCAGTGATTTCAATTTTTCGAGGATCTCTGTATCCGCCGATAGGCCACCGAGATGGTAGTCCTTGCATAATCTTGGATAAAATTAGTGATAGATCGGAAGGATATTTAGCAACAAAAAAATAAAATTCGAAATGCATAGAGTTGGTGCAGATAAATTTTTGGCAAGGTGGAGGGGCCCAACTTGAGTACAATACTCACTCGATACGATCTGCTCCTGCTTTCGCAGCAACTACGGCTGATTCTTGATTGAAACACGCAATCTCCAGAATTGGCCCTTGGATAATAACGGCTTGACTCATGACTTATATTACCTGGTTTGTGGCTATGTTGTAACGAGTACGGAATTAGGTGTGGGAAGAGGGAGCTTTTGTAGTGCGATTGTATGCGGGTCACCTGGTTGATCATCTTAAAATAGAGGGGTGGAAACTGACTTCTGTCCAATATTCCAGAAAGCCCAACACATACGGTTATATTTTTTTCTTCCGTTTTCTCTTTGACATGGATGATTATTGGACAAGCGCAGCAATGTAACGCTATTCTAATCCGATTGTCTTCAATATTGTTATCAGAGCGGGGAAAACGGGTCGACATGATTGCCGATTGAAAGCAAACACAAGCTTGCAACCACAACACTTCACTCTCCCATTCTTATCCTTTTTGCGGTTCTCAGAATACTTTTTTCTCTGCGAATAATGTCTCAACGACCAGTTATCGCTATTGCAGGACTTGCTTGTGAGACCTCGACCTTTTCCCCCGCTCGGACACGCGGTGGGGCGTTTCACCCCCGTCGTGGCCCAGAGGTGGTCGAGAAGTACGCTTTTCTGCACCATGGCACTTATCTTGCAGATGCTGCAGACTGGAAGGGGGCACTCATAGGCCATGCTCTTCCAGGGGGAGTCGTGGTACGAGAGGATTTCGAAGAACTTTCCAAGGAAATTTTAGAGCGGTTGGCTAGAACAGTCGCTTCAAACCCTATTGACGGATTATGGTACGATATTCACGGCGCAATGTGTGTTGAGGGCATGGAAGATGTCGAAGCAGAGCTTCTTCGGCGGATTCGAACTGTCATTGGCCCAGATGTTCTGGTCTCGGCATCCATGGATCTACACGGAAATGTGTCCAGAGAGCTGGCCCACCAGACGGACCTGATCACTTGTTATCGCATGGCACCTCATGAGGATGCCTTGGTAACAAAAGAACGGGCCTGTCGCAATCTTGTAGATGTTCTGACTTGTCGAACCGACACAGAAAGAGGGAATAGACCCCTAAAAGCATGGGTCCCAATTCCTATCTTGCTGCCGGGAGAGCAGACCTCGACTCGCAACGAACCCGCGAAAAGCCTGTATTCACTCGTCCCCGAGATTGAAGCGATGGAAAATGTACTCGACGCAGCCATCTGGGTTGGCTATGCGTGGGCAGATGAGCCACGAAACCATGCTGTGGTAATGGTCACTGGATGGAATAAGGCTGCTATCACTAGAGGGGCGAAGCGACTTGCATCTTTGTTCTGGCATGTTCACAAGGAATTCCATTTCGTTGCCCCAACCGGCTCTTTCTCCGAATGCATTGACAACGCGCTGGCATCTTCAAATAAGCCCTTCTTCATTTCTGATTCGGGGGATAACCCTACTGCTGGTGGATCAGGTGACGTGACCTTCGGCTTGAATCAATTGTTAACGCGACCGGAGTTTTACAAAAGTACTAGTTCATCTGTTATTTATGCTAGTATTCCCGGACCAGAGGCAATTGACATTATAGTCAAGGCTGGTGTGGGAACTACAGTGACGGTCACCGCCGGGGCAATGGTGGACAATCTGCACGCTGGACCCATCACTATGACAGGACGCGTTCATTCCATTAGGCATGGAGATCTCGATGCGGAAGTTGAAGCAGTTCTACAAGTTGGAAGTGTCTTTACTATCCTGACCAAATTCCGCAAGCCATATCATCATGAGAGTGACTTTATCGGACTTGAACTTTGTCCCCGAGCGACAGACATCGTTATAGTCAAGATAGGATATCTTGAGCCAGAGCTATTTGATATGGCGGCAGACTGGATGCTTGCTTTGACTCCTGGCGGTGTTGACCAGGACCTCCAGCGTCTTGGACACCACCGTATCCGCCGTCCACTCTGGCCCTTTGACAGAGCATTCCACATGGCCCCGGATCTTACCCCGCAGCTAATTCCATTCTCAAATGAAGACTTAACAATGTGTTAAAATGAACCGTGGACTATTGTGATACCTGGTTGTTGAGGTTCCACCTCTAGTAGTTTGAATTGCTAGAGCATTTACAGAGTTCTGGCCTCCTATTGTAAAACCTGCATTTTTTTTACTGCAGTGCATTCGAAGATTGATTTTGTTAGTATATAGACTAACCAAATCCAACCATTCGCTTAGCACTGACATCTGTGCATTGAGTCGCTGGTCCAGAAACGCCCCATAACTATGACTCATTCACGTTTCACTTGGTATTTATTAGACTTTAATCACGCAAAGAACGGACTAAATCTTTGACCCATTGTCTAAAGGTTCGTCGATTTCTCTTATCAAGCAAAGCCACATAGGTTGTCGGTTTTTTTTACCTTGCTAACAACACCTTCTAGCTCTATTATGGCTTCCGAAGGAGCAAAGCGCTGCTTTGCCACATCATCCCCATATGAAGAAAAGATTGGTTACTATCGGGCCGTTCGCCATGGCAATCAAATATTCGTTTCTGGAACTACGGCTGTTGATCCCTGCTCTCCCGCCAATGCGCCGCGAATACTTCACCCAGAAGATGCCAAACAACACACATGTGTTGCTCTAGAAGGGTGTATTCAAGCTATCAGAGGACTTGGTGGCAAGGGCCCGGAGGATATAGTTCGTGTGAAGATGTTCGTCAGTCGCCACGAGGACTGTGAAGCTGTGGGGCTAGGATTTAGTGAGATATTAGGCAAGCACAATCGTGGAGAACAGGGTATGATAGGAGCTGCTGCAACAATGATCGTGGTTAATGGCGGCTTTGTACATACATAAAGAGATGCTTGTTGAGATTGAAGTAGATGCTATTTGTTGATATCTTGTTATAACGTCCCCCTGGACTGGCGAGTTACACACTAACTCTATCCTATAGGGGTGGTTGTAGTCTAGTAGACTGGAATTAGGACTTTGTCTTAACTATAGCGGGAAAAAGTGTGGCTATAAGTAGACTAGTGTGATTCAGAAAGGATCGTATAGTTTTTTATTAGACTGGGGGACTTAGGCTACTATATATATAGACTGCGACATCGCCCGTCCATGGGCACTAGAAAGTGTCCACGGCCCGTGGGCCTTTTGAAATTTGACGCCCATCGCCCACCGTTATGCAAAATTAATGCAAAAATTACCCTATTAGGCTATTTTATGTACATAACTAGTTCTTGGCAGTATCCACCTTGCCAAGAGTGCCCGCATATGTATCAGCGAATACAATAGAATCAGATGTATCTATTGGTGCGGTGATCCTGCTACACAGTAGATATTGATAATAATTGATTTATTGATTGCTTGAGACTAGACCTGGCAGTGACCCTCCGGGTGGTCCATGACCTTGGACCCTCCGAGGGTCCAGCGACCCGCCAAGACCTGGAGTTCTACATAAATATACATAAAACATGGTTTATAAGCATAATATTTCCTATTTAGGATAGTTTATGTATACATAATTTTCTTGGCGGGTCTAGGATCCTGACTTTAGACCCTCCTTAGCGCCTTGGCGGGTCCAAATGGAGGGTCACTGCCAGGTCTACTTGAGACTAACTAGGATCGAGAATGCTAACTATTTTGATATTCGAGTCTGGGTTGGAACGGTCATATAATCCAGTATATGACACTCACGTGACCCAATATCCCCCTTCAGACTCTAATCTCATTAAGACAATTCTCTATAAAAATCCAGTTGTCTCCTTTCGTTGTTGTTGTTTTTTTTTTTTTTTCATTGTATACTTTAAATACAGAGATAGAGTATATTGATAAATATTTCAAATTACTCTCTCTCTAGTGGCTTTGTCAGTCTATCAGCTATATTCCTCTTTGTATCAACTCGTAGAATATTAATCTTTCCGAGGTGCACTGTATCCTTAACGAAAAACCACTTAAGATCTATCCAACGAGTAGAGTACTTAGCACCCTTCTTTGTTATAAGAATCTGCGTGTTAATATTGTTAGTTAGGATAACAATTAGCTTTTCAGTATCTTCTAGTTATAGAGACTCCGCAATTTTCTTTAGCTATTGTACGTCTCTTATAGGTCTATTAAGTGTACACCACTCAGAGGTAGTTAATAAAGGCGTATTAATAGTCTATTTTCTTAAATTCTAGATAATCGGAGCGCCAGTAAAAAACTAAATTATCCCTTTAGTTAACTTCTTATCTAGCTAGTCTCCGTAGGAAGTATCTATATAGGTGTAAAAGCGTTAGTCCTTAATATATCCTAGAGTAATCGTAAAATCCTTTATTCTTTTTAGATAACAGTAGACCTATCGAGCAGCCTAGAGATCTCTTTCGGTAGGATTAGTAGCCCGATATTGAAGTTTTATAACTACAAACTTAATATCCGGTCTTATCTCTACTGCTAACCAATTAAGATATCCCACTATTAATCTATATCTAGTGTGTTCTTTTCCGTAAAGAAGTGTCTCCGGGTCTTCGTTTTTATTATCCTAGATCTAGGAGGATAAAAGTAGGATTACTACTAGACCTTGCCAACTCCCATGGGACTAGAAAAATTTTGGTCCCATATCCTGGTCCTATCACTCCCATGGGACTAGCCAAAATTTTGGTCCCATTACTATAGTGGTCCTATAGGAGTCCTATAGGAGTGATGGGACTCCTATATAGTCCTATGGTATACATATTTTTGCCAAGTATTTCCTATTTTAGTTGCACAAAAATGCTAACTCAGCAGATAAAATACTGTTTTTTATAGGTGTATCAACATTCTCACTTTAAGTTTATAGCAATCTAACTTTTTTATATAGTATACTATTAAAAATAGAAGATAAATATCTTAGCTATATATTTAAATATTATATTCAAGCAAAAGTAAGCTCAAATATATAAAATTAGGTGTAGGAGATCAAGAAGAAGTTGTTAACTTAGTATTGTAGTCACTTAGTAGAGATATATATATTTATATATATACTATACTCTCTAGTTTTAACTAAGCTCTATATATATTAAAAATTATACCAAAATATAATAAATCCTTTTTTTTTTTTTATAGTATTAGATACTATAGGTCTTTATTTTATCGTTTTATTTTAAAACTACTCTTAATATTATATTATTGGTATAGAAATCAATATCTGGACTGCGATATCGCCTATAGACGGGCGGGTAGGTACTGCCTACGGGCCTTATAGCCTTTTTAGTAACTAAGTAGAATTCCTTAACCTTATAACCTATATTATTTGTGTATTTTTTCTTTATATTTTTAAGTAGAATTGCGATTTGCTGAACCGGCGCCGTTTTCGGCGCCCCCCCTCTTGGGGTTTAGCGCCCGTAGGGCCGCCACCGGATCCGGTATCGCGTCCGTCTACTTGGGGGTTAGCCCGTCCGCAACAGGTTTGGCGCCTCACGCTAGCCCTGATCGGGATCTGCCGTCTCGTACCGCCCGTCACGCGACATCCGCTATCTATATAATCCGCGGTGCGTCGCTCAACGACAACTCTCTTCTTTCCCACGCCTATTCCCCCCTTTCCCCCTCTATTATTTTTCGCCAGTATCATTCCCTGATCCGCTGACGTGGCCCCTACTAGCTGAAAATTCTGCGCCCCGAACACAGCCTGCTTCCCCACTCGCGGAAATTTGAAAGAGTCGTCAGTCTAGCCCTACGAGTCACCCGGATCGCCCTTGATTTCCCAGTTCTATATAGCTCAATACATTCTTCGTTTTATACTGTACGCTACGGAGGGTCGCTGTTTCAACCGTTATAGATATCACCCTCGGTCTGCTTGATAACTGGATATCTGAAGTGGAATATAGGAGGACTACTCGCCGCTCTTTGTCTTAGGCTTCGGTTTGCGAATACTACGCAGCACACCGCAGAACGGCCACCTCTGCTCTTTCAGACGACCCCTGATTGAATAGCCGGTAAGTCGCTCGCTGTGACCCGCTTCCGCTCTCTATCCAACCGCAAAAATGCCTTAAGGAGGTCTGACGCTAAGCTGAGATATCGCAAATATCTATGAAATTGATAGCTTATATAATCGGCTTACGTGATCGGCGAATTGTAGGCTGCCGCTCGGATTGAGGGATTTTTTCTTATCAATATCTTCCCAATCTATCGATTGTTAGCTAAGGTGTCCTGGAGGCTGTAACGTTACACAGTGGCTACTACAAACCTAAGGCACCCTTTAACGAGGCCGGTTAGCTAGATTAGTCCGGAGTACTCTTAAGTGATCGCCCGACGTAAGCAGCGAATAGTATCAACGAGGCAGTGCTGTCGCAGTTCTCGGTTATATAGGGTCCGTAAGGCGATATACTGTATAATTCCTCAGCTAGTAATACCCTAACGGCGCCTAGGTATTAAAAAGGATAACTGACCTCCTTTTCCTATTCTTTAGATATAATTCAGAACGGACGTAGACACACTAGCCCACTAGTGACCGCTGCACTCTTATTTAAGCTTACTTTATTATCTATTGGTTTCTACCTCCGCTATATCTCCGCTGTGTCTTACTACCTTCTAGGAAATAAGGGTAGATCTTAATCAAATCGAGTTCTACTATAGCCTAAGTCGCCCGCCGCTTTCTACCAGTGCAAAAAGCGTGCCCCCTAACCACACCCCAGCTTATATACTACGATACCTCCAGCAGTCTTTTCCCACTGGGTTCGGCTTCTGTCTAGGACCGTATAAGGTACCCCTAGGACAGTCACCGCCACTGACCGGTATAACTAATAAGTAGAACTTATTTAACTTCGAGATCAACTGTACCTATAGTCCCACTCGGCCTAAAATAACGAAAGATATCGAACCCCCAGTGACACCAGTGATAATAAATATACTAGCTTCCCGTGATATTCTGTTGGGTTATAGAAGTTCCGCGCTGGCTTTCTCAGAGCCAGTGCTATTAACAGACTCCGCGAAAACAATTCTATATCCTTTAGGGCTAGACCTAGACTATATTCCTGATATACGGGGAAATAATTTACCGGGTAAGTTGATATAATATATTGAAATTCGGCTATTATCCTCTTATTGTCTAACTTTTTTATTATTGTAGACACTGTTCCTAATACCTAAGAAATAGAGACTTCTTAACTATCGTATACACCCTATATAACCGCACCTGTGTCTGCACCAGAACCTATACCCGAACAAGCGAACTATATCTCTAGCAACCTGTCTGTAGTAGGTGATTTTCAGCGAGAATTAGCTAAGCGGAAGTTATCTACTATAGAGCCCTCAGATATTTTAGACAGTGGGGTCTACGAAAGTGATTCGGAGCCGAGTTAGATATCTAACCTAGGTAAAGATCTATACTCAAGGGTAAACAAGGCTTCTGAGCGGGCTGAAGATCCTAACACTACTAAAGACACGTCAGCTATATCTAGCCCGTTCTCTCCGCCGACGGCTCGCTCTATATTAATATATTCTCGAGCTCGAAAGACACCGAGTTCTAAACCCCCGGTGCGCTACCCGTCGATAGCTATAGTTATACCGTCAACGTCCTAGAAACAAGAAGCCTCTAGGATAAGTATAAGGGCCGCTGCGGTAGTATACAAGAAGCGACTCCGCTTAGGTCGAGGTACCGGCGACCACTAAGATAAGAACACCCCCTATAATACAGTACAGCTGTGTCAAAAGAGGAAGAAAAGGAGACCTTCAATTAGGCCACTTTCTAACCCTTCGAAATCTTCCGTTCCTATTTTATCTTATCGCTCTGGTACTATCTAGGGTTTATATAGGAGTGCTATCCTCACGGTCGAGTCTAATACTGGTCTGAAACCGGTGTATTTCTTTACTTTCGTACCCGACCCTAGCCCAATACTACCTCTAGCCTACACAGCGGTTATCCCCCTATTGAAACACACGTACACATCGGATAAGAATACGCTGCTCGTGCGGCTGAAGGAAAAAGAGGCAATATTATAGTCTGAGATTACGACTCACTTCCTAGGTCGAAATATATCATCCCTTCAAGTTCACTATTTAACTAAATTACACTATAAGGCCAGCTCTCGGTCTAGAAGACCGAAGAAACGCCAATAAGAGAGGCTATACTGTCGGGATATTTCTTGGTTCGCGCCTATCGACCTTTCGCTGTATACAATATCCTCTGTAGCTATCTGTTTCAATATAAGTATTGAGGGCGGCTTTGTGTACTCTGTAAACTACGGACCTATAAATAACTATATATAATTAGTTTTACCTTTTTAGGTTTAGCGCCTCAATACGCTATCGCGTAATCTAGCTTCAATTAGATCCAGCTCTAAGGTAAGAAGACGCCTATAGCAATAGAATATAACCCGGCCTTAACCAATGATATTATTAGGAGATACACTAGCCAGTCCTAAATCCCACTAGATAGTGTTTTTACTACCACCCTAGGTGAAACCTAAGAGATATTGGTCGCGGAGTCCTCCGTATTTAAGGTCATAGTCGTCGATATACTTATTTTATAACTTTCTATCCAGAGGTTACTTAACGCCCGTCTATACTATTACTGTCCGAGATATCCCCCTAATCAGTCTTTACGCTCCGACGATTTCTCTAAGAATTTATCCTTAGGGTAAGTGGTATAGGGGAGATATTGTAAACGAACCGTATCTACAACGTATAAGGATAGAGATTTAGGGTTGACCAGCCACTCGACGAAACCGCCGCAAAACTCAGCTTATTCGGGGGGGGGGGGCTATAACCACGTACACAGAGCCAGTAAGTATATAGAATATATAGGCTTCAGGATATAGAAGAGAGATATACCCAAAGAGAGAAATTAGCTATTCAGATTAATTTAATGGTGTTTTGGTTTAAATAATCGCATTTAATTTCCCTAACGAGAAATTATAGTATTTAGATCAATCGATAGTATATAGCTTGTACTGTCTGGCTACGAGGATATTACCGCGGGAATTAGCTCTTACTATCGATAGACTTATTCTAGTTAAGAGCAGCGCGTTTGTACTAAATAAACTAAAGCTCACTTCATTATTTATCAAGATCGAAATCTGAAGATATCACGTATTTTCTTTATAATTATCGAAAGGAAAATAGGAAAGAATCGCGGTTTTCTCTATCTCAGTACTTAAATATTCTATTAACCTATCCTTAATACTCTGGATAACAGCCCTACACCGTTTATACTTATCCTCGTTTAAAACCCAGCCTAGGGTATCTGTCCCAATAAGATCCTTTATCTCGTCTAGTTCCTATAGCTTCTCCTGTTCTTAGCGGTGATCCTCCGAATATTTCTACTTTTCCTCCTCAGAAAAGTGAACTGGACACTTAATAAACCTCGGTTGTGCTCCTTTATCCAGCGATATAGGCCAATTTTTAAGGACTTATAATATAGTATACTTTAAAGACGCAGAGTCCCCTTCCTAGGGAGCCTATATATAATAAAAAAGCTTCGCTCGAAGTATACAGTGTAGGGTTTAGGGTTTAGGTTTAGGGTTTAGGTTTAGGGTTTAGGGTTTAGGTTTAGGTTTAGGGTTTAGGGTTTA